>NC_040908.2:134979857-135579857 GCF_004126475.2 Phyllostomus discolor
GTTAAAATAGTAAATGCTATGTTATATATATTTTATCACAATAAAGCCAGTTTATTTTCTAGTAAGTACTTTTTCTCTCTGCTTGACACCATGAAAGATAGTTTACTCCAGCCCTGGCTAGGTAGCTAAATTGGTCCATTAAGAGTGTCTCCCTAATATATCAAGGTTGAAGGTTTAATCCTGTCAGGACACATACAAGAAGCAACCAGTGAATGCATAAATAAGAGGAACAACAATCGATGTTTCTTTCTCTCTCTCTCTCACCAATCAATACATTTTTTAAGTTTAAAAAAAGATGGTCCAGAAAAATACAGTGATTATTTTTCTTTTTTAATTGTATTTGGTGACATTGGTTAATAAAATTATATAGGTTCAGGGGTACAATTCTATAATACAGTATCTGTAAACTATATTGTGTATTTACCACCCCAAGTGAAGTCTCCTTACATCACCATTTACCCCTATGCACAGTAATTTTCTTTGTTTTTCTATAAAATTGATAATTTCTTCTATTCTCATGGCTTTGTTTGCGTTACAAAAACTGGGGGGAAAAACCAAGATGGTAAAGATTCCTTAAAGTTGGACATTTTTTTGTTTGTAAGTAAATATATGAAATCAAATTAAATGAGTAAATTGGTAATTGCCAAGTAAATTATTCACTTCAATGTAATAGACCATATAAAATGTTTTTATGGACACTTTAAGCCAACATAGTGTGATGTTCTTAACTAATTACCTGTAAAGAGTATTTTTTAACTTTAATTTTCTTCTTCTCTAAAATTTCCATTTTCCTATCACCACCAAAGAAAGACATAGCTTTGGTTGTTTGTTTAATGTGGTGCCTGATCCAGCTAAAGTTATATATAGACAGAGCCAAATCATGCAAAATCAGGACAGAAGACATAAAAATGAGGATTTTTAAATTAAAGATAAAAATGAGAGTTTTAATCGAATGCTACTTTACAGGAAAGTATAGATTCAGCATTGTTTAAAATAAAATGAACTAAATGCAGAGGTGAAATCCTTGCTTGGGATCAAGACATATTATAGGATATAAATATTAGATCTGAACCATATATAAAGAAAAGAAATACAAAGCTTTTCAGAATGAAAAGTCTAAAGTGTAGTTTCTCATCTTATCCCCTAGGAAACCACAAAAAAAAAAAAAGCAGCAAAAACTTATACTGGTGCTGAACATTCTTCTCGTCTTAAGAACTTTCTCTGAACTGACAGCTAGTGGAAACAGCAGGTTTTGTCAATTAACGCTGAGTGTGACAGGAAAGAAATGCAGTAACAATGAAAGGTCCTGAATCAAAGCACTACAGGGCCTGAAACAAAGCAACCTTTGAGATCAACAGCCCAACTCCCTAACGTCGCAGAAGGAGGAGGAAAAAAAAAAAAAAAAAAAAGACCAAGAACTGGCACTAAATTCTAAGGCTGCTATACACTAATGTTAACTGTAAGCAGTTACCATCCTGACAGTCTTTTAATAATTTTATAGCTGAATGTAAATGACTCTGTAAGAATATAAATACTTGTTTTTAAAATGCACTGCAGGTATTAGCATATTGAAAAAAATAGAGTCATTAATTTCTTCAAGGGACATTTCCTCCTGATCTTACTCGCCAAGGTCACAGGGGAATGAGAGAAGTTCCTAAAGCATGATTCAAAAACACCTCTGAAATACCTGTTGCAATCATACTCTACTAATGAAAATAAAATTACAAAAAGAACTCTGGGGTTTCATATTACATAAGCCGTTGTGTGTGTGTGTGTATGTGTGCATGTGTAAAAATAATCTTTTTAGCTTATTGGCAGTCTTTGTTAATAACTCAAAGATTCAAATAGAGAGAAAGGGCAGGTCACAGACAGCCTAATTTCTCAAATTAAATGCAATAGTCACTCAACAGTTTAACAGAAAACATACAGGGCTTTGAGAGAAAATTAAATAGAACTAGATGAACACATAATGGATTATTTCCAAACCATTAAAGTAAAAGATTATTTCCAAATTGTTAACCACACACACATAATGATATAATGGCATAGGTTATTTCTAATACATGCAATTTATATACTAAGTCATCTAAATTATCTCTTCTATTTTAGTAACAAACTGTAGAAATTCCCTGAAAGTACGGTCTTTGTCTCTTCTATTTTAAATGCCTACTAAAAAACATGAGTTTTAAAAATCCAATTAAGAGTAACTTTTGCTGGGAAGAAAAAGTAGCTCTACTGATATTTTTTCTTCTTTTTTCCCCCTAGGGTACTCTGCAGAACAATTCTGGTTAAAAAGGGTAATGTAAAGAGTGACAGCTTTAATGAAATATTACCAACAGTCTAGAAAAGATAACATTCCCGTTGTCTTAGCCACAATGTTTTTTGTCCACTTTTTCCTTCCGTGAGGTTTTTTCTGTCTGGTGCTGGCTGAGAGGCCTCCCTTTGTCTTTACTAGCATAACCATTAGAATATGAAATCTAAGCTATCAGTGGCCACATTTCCTGCCATCGATACCCCATCTGCAGTAGAAGAAAATGAGGCCAACATGCATGGAGTGAGAGCAGGGACAGAAGTGGGAAAAGAGAGCCCAAAGGGAGGTGGGACCCTTACAGTGTAAGGATTCCAGGATCTGGCTGTCACTGAGCTCTGTCCCATCCTTCCTCTTTCTGCTGTAGGGGTTTGTGAGCCAACACATAACCACGCTTGATTAAACTACTTTAAGATGTGTTTCTAGTCCTCAAAATGGAAGTCCGGCTAGTAGAGCAATATAATATAATGGAAAGAAAACACACTGAACTAGGGGCAAAGGAAACCTGGCTGACTATAGCTGAGTAAGCTTTGGAGGGTAACTTCTATGAGTCTCAATTTCCTCAATTTAAAAATATTAGACACATTTAAGATTAAAAGATCATTTTAGAATTGCATTTGCCTAACCTACAGAAAATACATTTGCTTCTCTAATTGTACATGTTATCTCTTAAATAAGCACATTATTTTGAATGCTAAAAAAGAATAAAGCAAAATTAAGTGTCCCTAAAACAACAGGCATTATTTAAGTGTACTGAAACTTGAACGTTTAAGCCATATTTTCACTGGTTAACAGAAGTTAACTGTTTAAGCCATATAACTGGTTATCAGAAGTCTGCTGTCTGACCTCAGTCCTTCTGCTAAGTACTCAGAAACCTAACAGGTTCACCTCTAGTTTGTTAATGTGCCAACTTAAGTTTTAAGCCACAAGGAGAAAAAAAATAAAAAGTTAAAAACTTTAGAATAATTAGCACTAAGCTAATTTTCAATAAATTTTTAAACAAGCATTTAATAAAAAATATTTAATTTATAAAGAAAAATTCCTTACTTTGTAATGGATTGAGAAAAAGCTGCCACTTCTTCGTTTTGTACTTCAATTTCTTGTAGAAGAGAACTTCCAGTTGGCAAACTACTGGTCCCATTTGGGTCTTTCTGTAATCAAAAAAGTGTTTTTATTTTAAAAGTAAAAGATCCCCAAAATGCTAAATAGCACCATAGCATAAACACACTTTTACAAAAATATGTACAAAGATATGAAGGTAAAATTAATTACATCAGTAACAAAGTTTGAAATTATGGACTCTATGTGTAAAAGTAATGCCAACTAAGCCTCATTTTAAAGTTCACTGGTTCTCTTGGATCGAAAGTAGAAATATCCTATTCTTTGTATTGGTCAGTCAGAATGGAATGCTAAAGACATTTCCATTCGAAATCTTCCCAAAATGAACACCAAAGTAACAGCTGAATGAAATTCAAGGACTAGCCCTTTATTTTAAGAAAATGAAGAGATAAGTACAATTAGGAATCCTCTAATAAACCAGGAATTCTATACACAGGGTCAGACAAAAGTAGATTTACAGTTGTGAGAAATGTGAAACAGAATTTATTCTTGTATTATAATTTATTACTGTATTATTTTCCATACAAACAACTGTGAGCCTACTTTTGCCCCACACTGGACTTAACTTAGGCTTCAAATTCCAACACAGCAGCTGGTTCTTTACATAAGAGACTGAGTTCTGGGAGTTAGTGAACATTCTCTATGTTAATAAAGTTATACAAATAACTAACAGTCCTCTAGTAATTAAGTTTATGATCAAAACTTTTGTTGAACATTTAGAAAATAAATTCACCACACAAGCAAAGCCAAACAGTCCATATTTAGAGGTACTGTGGTTACTACACAAAAATACTTATTTGGCACAAATTTCAAATGTAAGTTTCCATTAAAATTGGAATCGGAACACTCACAATTCAAAACTAAGTGAATCAGAACACAATATATAAATTTCAAGAGTTGTAATAGATTTCAATGAACACTTTGTCAGAAAACTAAACTGGAAACTTAGGGCAATAATTCCTTTATGAATTGTCTTCTTTTAAAGTATGGCAGAGCCCTTTCTGCTAGACTGTGATATGCACATTTGGGGAAGAAAACAAAGTCTTGCCCTGGCTGGCATAGCTCAGTGGATTGAGCGCGGGCTGGGAACCAAAGTGTCCCAGGTTCGATTCCCAGCCAGGGTACATTGCTGGGTTCCAGGCCATAACCCCTGGCAACCACACATTGATGTCTCTCTCCCTCTCTCTCTCTCTCTCTCCCCCTTCCTTCCCTCCCTAAAAATAAATAAATAAAATCTTTAAAAAAAAAAAAAAAGAAAACAAAGTCTTGAGATCCAGAAAACTGCAACTAAAAATAACAAAGCTTATGGAAAAAAACAGGATTAAGGCAGATTACTCAAAATCAGTGTAACTTTATCATCAAACCCCAACTAACACAATAAAAACACCTTATAAAAATATTAGCACAGTTAAGTCGGCACTTAAATTTTCACCTAGCATTATGGTCTCTGAACCTTTTTTAAAACCCTGGAGCTCCGGCTTCATTTATTATATGGATTCTCGAGTGCATTTGTTTCTAGTCTACCAATTTCAGTGGAATTAAAAATATCATCTAAGATATAGATTTCTTCAACAAAGTTCTTAATGCAAAGGAAATGTCTTCACATCTTCTTTGTGCTAACTGCTTCACCAGGGAGCTTAACACTGTGGATTATGAAACCATTCTTGAAGCTACTCATCCAACAGCATTTTTACTAAATAAGATGTCTGCAGGATTTTCAGTGTTTTCCTTAACATTTTCTTATATTACTAATACTTTCTTTTAACTGTGAGAAAGTTTGTTCTTGATTGCTTTAAAACATTAATATGCACCCTGGCTAGTGTGCTGGCCTGCAGACAAAGAGGTCACCAGTTCAATTCCTGGTCAGGGCACATGCCTGGGTTTAGGACCAGCAAGAGGCAACCTAACGACTGTTCTCTTTCTCTTTCTCCCTCCTTTCCTCTTTGTCTAAAAATAAATAAATAAAATCTTTCTTTAAAAAATGTTGATATGCTGGTAAAGATTATGTGTGAACTAATGCTATTTCCCCATTATACTGACATCAATCTCATATTTACCAATTACAACAGTTAATTTGTGTTATAGAAACAAGTACTAGAGCAAATAGACCATACTACCCTATTGGGATTGGATGTTTCTAACAAATCCTTTGGTCTGACACTCAAGGTTTGTCATAATCTAATCCAATCAAATTTCTGAGAACTTTACAAATGATTTCTACATTCCAGTTAGCTTGAATCATATTCTGTTCCTAATAAAACACAAATGAGCTATCCCACTCTGAAATTTTGTCTTCAATGTCTTCCTCCTAAATTCCCCTCATAAGTCAAACATCTACCAATTTTTTAAGGCTCAACAGGATGCCATTTCCTCTATAATGTCTTTTGATAATGACTCAATATGAAGCAATTCTTCCCTCCTAGCACTTCCAAGTACTTGTGAACAAACACCATTATCATTATATCCTTTTTTTTTAAATGACACTTTTTTTAAACATTTTATTTATTTATTTTTAGGGAGGGAAGTAGGGGGGGGGGGAGAGAGAGAGAGAGAGAGAGAGAAACATCAATGTGTGGTTGCTGGGGGTTATGGCCTGCAACCCAGGAATGTACCCTAGCTGGGAATCGAACCTGGGACACTTTGGTTCCCAGCCCGCGCTCAATCCACTGAGCTACGCCAGCCAGGCATTATATCCTTTTTAATATTTGTCCAAATGGGAGCGCTCCTTGAAGGTAAAAATCAAGTTTTATTGAATTTTATATTTTTGTAGAGCTTTAGATCCAGTTCAGGAGGCACTGAACCACTGATTCAACTTGTTGAATATTTTACTCCCTCTAAAAACAAGTTAAAACTCACCACCTCACACCCATTAGGATGGTTACTATTAAAAACAACAAAAGAACCCTGGCTGGTGTAGCTCAGTGGATTGAGTGCTGGCCTGCAGACTGAAATGTTGCCAGTTCAATTCCTAGCCAGGGCACATGTCTGGGTTTCCGGCCAGGTCTCCACTTGGGGGCGTGCACGAGGCAACCAGTCGATGTTTCTCTTCCTCTCTTTCTCTTTTCCTTCCCTCTAAGAGTAAATAAATTAAATCTTTAAAAATAATAATAAACCCAAAGACCAATGTTGGTGAGAATGTGAAGATAACAGAATTCTTATTTACTATTGGTACTAATGTACAATGGTAACCCTTACACACTGTTGTTAGTAATGTACAATGGTACAGCCACTGTGGGAAAACAAACAATATGGTGGTTCCTCATACAGTTAAAAATACAAGGACCAAAAAACCCAGCAATTTCATTCTTGGGTACATACTAAAAAAAATTGAGAGCAATTCTTGAAGAGATGTTAGTACGTCCATGTTCATAGCAGCATTATTTGCAATAGCTAAAACATGGAAGCAACCCAAGTGTCCATCAACAGGTGATGAATGGATAAGCAAAATGAGATGTATACATACAATGGAGTATTATTTAGCCTTAAAAAGGAAGAAAATTCTGCAATATGCTACATCATGGATGTACCTTGAGTATGTTATGCTAAGTGAAATAAGCCAGTCACAAAAAACAAATACTATGTGGTTCAACTTACACGAGGTACTTAGAGTATTCAAAATCACAGACAAAATGTAGAAAGGCGGCTGCCAGGAGCGTGGGGGAAGGGAGAACGGGGAGTTGTTCTGTGACAGGTGCAGAGTTTCAGTTTTACAGGCTAACAAAGTTCCAGGGATAAAAGGTGTTTGGTGGGGACTGCACAGCAATGTGAATGTATTTCATACTACTGAACTCGCACCTTTAAAAAGGCTAAAATGGTCAATTTTGTTAGGTATATTTTACCACAATCGAAAAACTAGAAATTAATGAGCACTGATTACATGTCAGGCTCTGCTCTTAGAAATTTACTGGTAGGTATGTATGTATTGTTTATTTCTAACAAAGCCCTAATAGGTGGGTACTATTATTATTCCCATTTGCAGACTAAATAAATCTGTAAATTGCACTGAGAAGTTTATTTAACTCATACAATGTCATATAATTAATATATTCAAGTTAGGATTTCAACCCAGGTAGCCTAACTTCAGAAATCACATGCTTAACCACCTTGCCATTAACCTCTCAAAAGTCTCTTTACAAAAAACAACAGATACTTCTGGTCAAATGGCAGCATAGGCAGACATGGCTCACTTCTGCACACAGCCACATCAAAAT
Organism: Phyllostomus discolor; assembly: GCF_004126475.2. Taxonomy (NCBI): domain Eukaryota; kingdom Metazoa; phylum Chordata; class Mammalia; order Chiroptera; family Phyllostomidae; genus Phyllostomus; species Phyllostomus discolor. The sequence continues at coordinate 134,987,496 of NC_040908.2, forward strand.
TACAACTAAAATGTAGAACAACCATCACTCAGGACCATCAGAAATCAAGCTGAAGGGAAGTCTACAGAACTACAGAATTAAAGAAACCACATCCATCCAGATTGAGCCAGCAAGCTGATGCCATATCTGACACTCCATCAACCTGGCTAACCCAGGTTGGGTAACTGTGTTACCCACCTCAGAGACCCCAGGAGACTCCACCCCACCCAACTTAGAGGACCACCCAAGCTGCTTCTCCATATGAACAGCTGGTCTTGGCCTATGCTTTACAACTTCCTACATCCTATCAATCAAAAACTGGCCTCCATGAGTCTGAGGCCCAGCACTAGCAGCAGCCACCCTAGATTCACAGCTTGGCTGCTACTTGTACTGCAATGGGAATCTCCAAGCCCAACACAAGTAACAGCCATCTCAGATTGCTTTATAGCTCATGCAGAGTAGCTGCAGGCAGCACACAGGAGGGGGCTAACCTCGGCCTGCACCTCCAGGAAAATGCCAGGGCCAGCACACCCAATAACAGGTACAGACCATGTTGTAGCACCACCCCCCTACCCCTGTATAGCTGATCCTTCACAGAGGGCAGAGGTTGGTAGTCAGTGGTCACAGTCAATCTTTGCAGCTGACTGGTATGGGTGAATCCCTCCCATTGACCTGCCAACAGCAATCAAGGCTCAACTACAAGAGGAGGGTATACTCAGCCCACACAAAAGGTGCACCCCAAGTACCCAGCTTGGGTGATAGGGGAGGCTGTGCCACTGGACCCTACAGGACAACTACTATATTAGGCCCATTAACAAGACATGGAGTCAAAGCAGCTCTAATATGTAGTTTTACATTGAATATGTAGTAATACGTAGAATACATTGTTTCTAATACGTAGAAACAGGCACAGGGAGGCTGCCAAGTTGAGGAGAAACATTGCCCAAATGAAAGAACAGAACAAAACTCAAGAAAGAGCTAAACGAAATGGAGAAAACCAACCTACGAGATGCAGAGTTCAAAGCACTGGTTATAAGGATATTCAATGAACTTAGTGAGGACTTCAACAGCATAAAAAAGATCAAATCAGAAATGAAGGACACACTAACTGAAATAAAAAACAAATTACAGGGAAACAACAGCAGAGTGGATGATGCCAAGAATCAAATCAATGATATGGAACATAAAGAAGCAAAAAACAACCAATCAGAACAATAAGAAGAAAAAAGAATCCAAAAGTATGAGGATAGTAATAAGCAGCCTCTGGGACAACTTCAAGAGGTCCAACATTCACATCATAGGGGTGCCAGAAAGAGAAGAGAAAAAGCAAGAAATTGGAAGCCTATTTGGAAAAAAATAATGAAAGGGAACTTCCATAATTTGGTGAAGGAAATAGACATGCAAATCCAAGAAGCACAGAGAGTCCCAGACAAGATCGATGCAAAGAGGCCCACTCCAAGACACATCATAAGTAAAAAGTCAAATGTTAAAGAGAGAATCTTAAAAGCACCAAGAGAAAAGCAGCTAATTACCTACAGGAGAATTCTCATAAGACTGTCACCTGATTTCTCAAAAGAAATTTCACAGACTAGAAGAAATTGGCAAGAAATATTCAAAGTCATGAAAAGCAGGCAGCTACAGCCAAGGCTGTTTTACCCAGCAAAGCTATCACTTAGAATCAAAGGGCAAATAAAGAGCTTCCCAGACAAGAAATAACTAAAGGAGTTCATCATTACCAAACCATTATTGTATGAAATGTTAAAGGGACTTATTTAAGAAAAAGGAGATTAAAAACTATGAACAATAAAATGGCAAAAAGTACAAATCTACAATAATTGAGTCTAAAAAAGAAGCTAGCAAACAAGAATCACGGCTACAGAGAGCGTTTTTATGGTTGCCAGATGAGACAGAGGTGTGGGAATGGGTGAAAAGGTGAGGGCATTAAGAAGTACAAATAGGTAGTTACACAAGAGCCATGGAGATGTAAAGTACATTGTAGGAAATGTAGTAGCCAAAGAACTTATACGCATGACCCATGGACATGACTCATGACTGGGGAATTGCCTAAGGAGTAGGGTGGTGTGAGTTAGGAGGAGGGCAAAGGGGGAAAGGTCAGATAACTGTAATAGCATAATCAATAAAATATAATTTTAAAAAACTCCTTAAAAATGCAATGAGAAAAATGACATGTGACCTTTGCTGGAGCAACATGAATAGAAAACCTGTTTTACTCTGACTGACGTGGCTCAGCTGGTTGAGTTTGGTCCTGCAAACAAAAATATGTTGGTTTGAATCCCAGTCAGTGCACATGCCTGGGTTGCAGGCCTGATCCCGGGTGGGGCACGTGAAATCAATGTTTCTCTCTCACATAGATGTTTCTCTCCCTCTCTTTCTCCCTCCCCTCCCCTCTCTAAAAATAGATATGTAAAGTCTTTTTTAAAAAAAGAAAACCTGGGGTTTTTTTGCTTGACCCAATAATCATCTTTCCTTCTTGGACTATTTTTCATGTTTTACTTATTAACAGATTTTGAATACCCTTAGTGACATTTCTAGATTTTTAAAATCAAAATGTTGCATTTTTTTTACAGTGCCATTCATGAACTTAGGTTCTTCCTTTCAAGCAGGTTTTATATTTCAACTGACAGTGACATAAATAGGTTATAATAACTAATTCTCTAGTCATACAGTAAGGTAATAACAGAATCTGGAAAGTTAACACAGTATTCTGTCCACAAAATAAAAAATACTGGGCTACCAATTTTTTTGTCTCATACGTTAATATTAGCATTTTTTTGTTTTTTGTTTTTGTCCACTATTTCTTAAACAAAATTTTAAAAAGTTTTACACCTAGTCACTCAGCTCTTGCCCCCAATCTCTCTCAACTCCACCCGAACAACCTAAACATCAAAGCCTCTCTTTTTTCTCCATTGATCTTGTACTTTCATGTGGCATTCAAGGCTCTTTATTTTATATTGCAATTATGTGCACACACATCCTGTCTCCCTCTTCTAACTCAGGTTCTTTAAGAATGAGGTCTGCAAATGATTAATTTTTATAGCCCTCACCTTGTATAGTCTCAAATATGTTTCAGTGAATGAAAGAGACAATGATAATCAGTAAGAAAAATTGCTAATGCCATTATCCAATAGATTGAACAAAGAAAGGTTTGTTGTGGAAGTTACTGTGTTCTCTAGTAAATATATTGGACTGGAAATCCTCATAGGTGTTTGATCATCATCTAGAAATATTGTATTCCTGAAATTCTATTCCAGAGCTAAAGACCTAGACTTGGGGATCATCCATCCAATTTCAGCAATTTTCTATAGGGAAATTTATCTCTACTAATTGCTATCAGCATCCATCAGGATCACCAAGAGGGCAGTATCCCATCCAAAGGGGTTTTGGGTCCAAGTTTCAATCAGTAAGAGACAGTGTCTTTAGGAAACTAAGGGACACATAAGGGGCTGTACCCATTGGGAATGAAGCTGGGATACACACATACACACACAGAGTTATAACAAATTAGATCATGTGATTATAGAGACTGACAAGTCTCAAGGTCTGCAGTTGGCAAGCTGGATAACCAAGAGGGTCAATGGTGTAGTTCCAGTCTGAATAGGTAAGGCTCAAGACCTGATAAGAGCTGAGGTTTCAGTTTGAGTCTGAAGGCAGGAAAAATCCATGTTCCAGTTCAAAGGCTGACAGGCAGGAGTTACTCATTGGCAATAGGGTCAGTCTTTTTGTTCTATTCAGGCCTTCAACTGATTTGACAAGGCCTACCCATATTAGAGAAGGCAATCTGCCTTTACACAGGCTACTGATTCAAATAGTAATCTCCTCCAGAAACACCCTTACAAACAGACACTCCCATGGCATTTGTTTGACCAAATGTCTGAGCACCCCACGGCCCAGTCAAGTAGACACAAAGATTAATCATCACAGCCTCACAACCATAAAGAGTCATAGAGTTACATATTACTGGAAGAGTCTACACCAGTAGTTTTCAAATTCTGTATCTTGGAGTCTCAAGAATGAAGCACTGAAAAAGAAAGAAGAGGTAACAGATATTAAACACAACCAAGAACAAAAGTGTGGGTGAATGCCTATGTTTAGAAGCTAGACAAAGGAAAAGGAGTCAAGATCACAGGAGAAAACCTAGAAAGTATGTTTGGACAACAGAAGAGACGTTTCAAAAAAAGAATGTAGTTAATTGTTCATATGGAGCAAAAGGGGTGGAAAGTGAATATGGTCATGAGATTGGCAATTAGTATACCTGTTACCAGAAGTAAGTTTCTCTGCAATGTGATGGGAATAGAGCACAGTGAGAGACTGGAAAGGCCATTAAGAACAAATTCTCTTTTAAAGAGTAAGGGTAGAAAATACTTTAGGAAGACAGAAATAAGAAAAGAGATGAAAGAATTAAGTTCTGGAAAAGGGAAAGAATATTTCTTCCCTCAAACCAGAAATAAAGGCAAATCTGAGGTGGACAAGTGCGTACAAAGGATGACCTTGACCTCAACATAAAAAAAGAAAAAAGAAAAGGTAATGAGGACATCTACATGGTAGAAAGGATAGATTAGGGGTCTACAGAAAGCAATGAAGATTTGAAATGATTCACAAGATTTTATCAGCACATACTCTGTAAAGCAGTTATAAGAATGTGGGAAAGCTTTAAGCCTACACAAGTCCAAGTTCCATGCCACGTTATCCAGAAATTAGATGGGACACAACACGAAGCTTTCAATTAATATTCTGTAAGCATTAAATACATGTACCAGTTACTATTAAGGACAAAGTTGGTTACTTCCATACCTGAATTCTTAAAAAATTTCGCAAACAGACTTCAGTAACCTATCCAAATAATACACTACATTCAGCCAATGAAAACACATTTTGTTCATTTCCTCCATCTTTAAAATTAAGACATTCTGTCAATGGGGATATAAATGTTTATAAAATTAATATAATTAACTTTTAGAAAGAGTAAATATCCACAGAACTTTGCAAAACCACTTCTATGAAAATAACTGGATTCATTACTGAAATGTTTGAAATCTGCTCAAAGTATCTAGATATATAGCTATTAACTCAAAGTCTCATTTCAATTTAAATTGCCAGAACAGTTTCGAGTAGTACTCCTTTTCCTGGTTTTGTTCACAAAACATCTGAACTAAAGAATTTAGATTATTCACAAAAATGAGACACTAGAAGAAACAGGAAGTAAGCTTGCTGAGTGTGTAGAAAAATACCCTTCTGAGTTTTTACCACAAAGCATAAAGTTCTTACAGAAAATGAATACTTAAGTACATATAATAATTACAAACAACAGACATTGCAATCTTATTTTTCAACAACAAAAAAAATAAACCTTAGGGTTTAAACCTAAGGTTTAAACCTTAGCTTTTAAACAGAGATGAATGGAATGTGAAAAATTAAAAGCTCCATTTAATGTCGGTGCCACGAACTTCCAATAAATACTACTAGTGTTGTTTACCTTCCCCCTTCTGGCCTAAATGAAACCAAACTTTATCTTCTTGTACACAAAGAAAATGATGAAATTTTGTGTTAATAAAAGGGCTTAGAACTTTCTTTGAATATAAAAATCCTTTTACAGTATTTGTAACAAGTGCACACCTCTAACTGAAGACCTTCAATAATTATGCACTGACAAACAACAGGCTATTTTTTATAAATTCTTTTGCTGACATTTGACCATAATAACACTTGCTTTAATACTTGCTTCCCTGAATTTTCTTTCTCCTTGTTCTACTTTTTGGGACAATGAATTTTAAAATTAAGTTACTAAATAATACATATATGCATCTCTATCCTAAACAAATACACATCTAATAATAATACAATAAATATATGTCTATCCACAAATGAATCTAAAAGGAAGCTAAGCAAAGAAGAACAGAGACAGAATCATGGACACGGAGAGCGTTTTGATGGTTGCCAGATGGTAGGGGTGTGTGGGGAATGGGTGAAGAGGTGAGGGGATTGGCCGTGGGAATGTGAAGTACAGTATAGGAAATGGAATTGTCAAAGAACTTATACGCATGACCCGTGAACGTGAACAAATCTACTCCTAGGTATATCCTACCCCCTACTTTTTTTTTTTTTTAATGATTCTTGACTTAGAATTTCCACTTCTCCCTTCAAATACTCCCGGAAATGATTATTTTATAAAAACAAAACCCAAACCATGACAAGACATGGATTATTTAAAAAAAAAATCTGATATTACATTTGTGATTCAATTTAAAATGTATAATTAGCTTGTGGTTTCTTTTTTAATTGAAAGATGTCCAGAGATTATGTACTAAATTTGTAAATGGTATTGAAAAGCTTAAGAGAACTTAATAACATGTTTCTTTGTGTGAGCTGCAAACAAAATACATTTGGGAACAGTAACACTGGTTAAGATTTTCCTGATCATGTCATCAAAAACATCCTCATCTTTTCTTCTGAGCCTTCTTAATACCTGCTTATTTCATCCCTGACATCCAAAATGGCTTTTTAAAGTCAACAATTCAACATAAATCCATCCAAATCATGAGAAATTCACTTCTTCCCTAAATGCTAATTGATTCCAATGCTTAAATTAAAGAGAAGCTAGGCACTGAACAATGTAACTCACATTAAGGTGAGAATGAAGCTTAACATTTCCAGGATCCACAGATGTTTTAAAAGCATAACACAAATCTACAATTAGGTATGCTATATTTGGAAAGGCAAAGTCTACACCTTGCTGCCTCTCTTCTGAGAGCCACCCTTAACTAAATTTTCCAGATAGTAAGACTAAGAAATCAACAACTACATCCTACAGAGAGTTCCATTCCTCAATTTTATCAATACAGGTGATTACAGAGAATCATTTGAATGGCCTTCCCCTGTCTCTCTGGGGTTACCCTCCCTTCCTTACATTCATTCACGGTTAAAAACAACAAAACAATATAATGAGGAACACTAAAACAATATAAAAAATAAAATGAGAATTTCTATAATGGTGTAAAAAAAGAGTAATTCCTTGTATACCTTGAAAAAATGAGATAAAGAAGAAAAAAAGTAGGACCATATCATAAGACATGGAGAGACAGATAAATATTATTTAAAAATTATTTTAAAAGTAAGTGCCTATCAGTGATAGCCAGATTCTTAGAGGTTTCTTGAATTTATAATCCTTGAAAAGATAACATTAATAGCAAGCAATTTTTCAAATGGCCTACATTTAATCCTTTAGCATATATTCTAAGAGTTACAGCACACTTAAGAACAAAGAGTCAAAATAAAAAATATTTGTATCTAATAAATTATACCCACAAAAATCAATTGTGTTACTACTAAATTTAAGAAGTCAGTTTAAAAAAAAAACAAACAAACAAAAAGAAAACTGTACCTGAGATATTTGGCCCTGGACTTTTGTAAGCTGAGTTGTTCGAATATTTAAAGACTGGCTTCTTGTTACCATTGCCCCAGAAAGAGATTTTCCATTCACCTTTCTTTCAAGGTGACAACTTGCCGGTGCTCTCTCTTCAAGAAGAACAGCATCCCAAGGATCCTCTACTAGCAAACCTGGAACAGTTTTCTCTTCTTCATGCTCTAAAACCTCTACATTGTCCACCCTAGGCTTACTCAGAGGATCCAAGTCTAGCCAGTCGAATTTACTGATACCTTCAGACTTTGGAGATACCTGTAGATTGCTGATTGTAGCTTTGGAATTTGTTATCTCCAAATCAGTCCTTGCTTTTCCATTTTTTAAAAATGCTGATGTACTAGCTATTTTGTCAAACAGCTTTGCCATGTCAGGACTGACTACTGGAGGATAGACAGGTAAGCTTCCTTGTGGATGAAACGGTGTGGCAGGTGTCAAAGGATATGAAAAATATGGAGACTGTCCTGGAAGACTTAAATATATAGGGTCTGTGGGTTGAAAGGCAGTCATTCTTGGATTAAAGCCATTTTGGAATGTAGTCTGTTTACTACTGTAAGTTGACTGATAAATAGAAGGTAAAGTGTAAGCAGAAGGCCCAGACAAACCAGTTGGCCACTGTCCTCGTTGAACAGTAGGTCTAAGACACAGCTGTGCCGAAAACGAAGGGCTCAGAACAGGAGTAACTGGCAACACAGGTGTTTTCCTTGGCTCGAAACTGTCGTCTAGCAATAGTTTCTCCAGTTCAGCCTGAGTGAGCTTTTCGACATCAATATCTACTGCTCTTTTGTGGGTATCTGATTCAGGAAACACCATGAGATCATAGTCCTGTTTGTTATAAACTTGTGCTTTTTGTCTGGTGCTGCTTGACAACTCAAGGCCTCGCTGATCATCAGTTACTCGTTTATCTTTTTGCAGCTTTGCTAAAGCCTCTGCTTCCATCTGTAACGCTTCTTCTTTGTCCACATCTTTTGTTCTTGCTGGATCCAGAGGTGAAGATGAACACTGTTTAAATCCATTGTCGCTGGATATCTGAGCCATGTCCACTTAAAAGACCAACCTTCCTCTAATCTATTTTTTCTTATAGTTCCCAATAGCAAGACCTATGCACAAAAATAAACATAACACTTAATTAGATTTTTTTAAACACAAATTTTGTTTTTAACCTACCTTGTATATTTTTAGTTAGGATTCAAAGTCACTTACAAACATACTACCAAATAAAATAAAATGAACATTTGAGGGAAATCTGGGTGAAGGGAACACTTTTAAAATATCTTACACACTCACTGTTAGGTTAAGAAAGATGTTTACACATACATGACTATCTTATTCTCTGCCCAACCAGGAAAGCTAGGACAGTAAATGAACTCAACAAGCTTTCACTTCAGCTGTCTCACTGGCTACTGTAACCAGCGGCCTTCTGCCAGAATTCTTGGCATAAAATGGCTTAAATACTAGTCACTATTTCCAAGAGTTCCAACTGGGTTTACTGTTATGCAAATAGCCAGTCAAAAAGAAAGGATTTCTATCGTTTGCTATTTGTTACACTGCTCATTTTATTCACCCCCTACTCTCAAACCTACTGTAGTTGTTGAATGAACGTGTCAATGACTAGAGAACTTAAAACACAATTCCTTTAACAAAGATGTTCAAATTCTGAAACAAAAATAAACACACTTAAAGAGCTCATTTATTAATAATTCAAATAAAATGGAAAAATCACATGGTTGAGTTTAATATAAACAAGTGGTGAGAGAAAATATTACCTTGAAAGCTAGAAGGAAGATGGCAACGGACAACTAAAAATGCAAGAGAGTACTCCATCTGTGCAAAAAGGAAAACTGCAGTAGACAAGAAGACAATATTCTCCTATCTCTACTGATTCATGGAGGGGGAAAAAACTCATTTGACAAAAGAAACCAAGCAGTTTGGGGTTAGGCACTGTACAAATTTGTTAGAAAGACAAAATGGAACACTGCCCAGGTGTTGGGTGGGATTAGGTTAGAGCAGCACTGTTCAATAGAACAGAAGGCATGCCACATATGAAATTAAAAATTTCTTGCCCTGACTGGTATGGCTCAGTGGACTGAGCATTGGCCTGCGAACTGAAAGGTCACCAGTTCCATTCCTGGTCAGGGCACATGCCAGGGTAGTAGGCCAGGCCCCAGTTAGGGGAGTACAAGAGGCAACCAATAGATGTTTCTCCCTCTCTTTCTCCCTCCCTCCCCCTCTTTCTAAAAGTAATCAAATAAAATCTTTAAAAATTTCTTCACTCTGGCTGGTGTGGTTCAGTGCGTTGAGCCCCGGCCTGCAAACCACTGGTTTGAATCCTGGTCAGGGCACACACCTGGGCTGCTGGCCAAGTTCCCAGTTGGCAGCATGAGAGAGGCAGCCAACTGATGTTTCTCTCACACTTCCCCCTCCCCCTAAAAATAAGTAAATAAAACCTTAAAAGAAAATGTTCTTATATTAATGAAAAAAGATAAAATTAATTTTAAAATATTTGATTTACTCTAATATATCCAAAAGTATTATCATTTTAACAGGCAATCAATATTAAGAAATATGAAAGGGATATTTTACATTCTTTTTTTTTTATACTAAGTCTTCAAAATCTGCCATACATTCATTCTTACCACATTCCAACTTAGAGTAGTCACATTTCAGGTTGACTAGTGGACAACATAAGTTATTTTTCAGGAGAAAAATTTTTACTTTTTAAGTCCCATAAACCTCACACAGCCTTTTAACTAAAGTCTATCTTATCATCTTTTATAACCTTTTTATTTTTAAAGTATATAATTTCCAATTACTGGTACTCTACAATTAGAAAACTGTTAACATTTTATAGAGAAATGTGTTGAAAATCAGCCAAATAAGGTAAATTATAAAAAGATTAAATATTTAAATGTAAAAAAAATAATAAAAATCAAAAGAAAACAATTCCTATGTAACCTCAGCATTAAAAAGGCCACACTAATATGGTTCAAAAGCTAGAAGCCATGACAAATTATTCAAGCACATAAACATTAAAAAAAATAATTGGGGGGGAGAGAATTTCAGGAGGAAAGGGGAAGGGTTTGCAGGAACAACTATAAAGGACATATGGACAATAACAAAAGGGAGTGGAAATGGAAGGGAGGTGGGGAGGGCTAGGGGGAAGGGTTGGGATGGTGGTAAAAGGCAGAAAACTGTACTTGAACAATTAAAATTGAAAAAATAAAATAAATTAAAAAATATATTTTTTGGCCCTGGCTGGTATGACTCAGTGGATTGAGTGCTGGCCTATGTATGAATCAAAGGGTCACCAGTTTAATTCCCAGTCTAGGGCACAGGCCTAGGTTGTGGGACTGGTCCTCGGCGGGGGCGGGGGATGCACCACATGAGAGGCAACCACATATTGATGTTTCTCTCCCTCTCTTTCTCCTGCCCTTGCCCTCTCTAAAAATAAATAAAGAAAATTTTTAAAACTAATTAAAAAATAAAATAAAAAGTAAAAGTAATAATTTTTGTTTGGCAAACAAGTACCACTGAACTTATTCATTTCTTCAATAAATATTCATTGGGTGTATACACTATAAGCCAGGCACTGTTCTAGGTGCTGAAAAGTAAAATAAAAATAACCAGTAAAAATGTCAACAAGAAAAAAAACAATAAACTGGGAAAAAATATTTGCTACTCAGATCAGAGGAAGAGCTAATTTACTAACACATAAGAAGGATCTCATACAGAAAAACAACCATACAGGAAAAGGGATAAAGATTATGAATAAGCAGTTTACAATAAAGTAAAAATGTTTATTTTACTCTTACCCATATTGAGGCAATAGCAATTTAAAAATTATACTAGTAGATACGGAATTGCTAATAAGCTCACAGAGAAAGGGAAAAACAGTCATCATACCAACAAATATTAGATACATAAAACATTAAAGAAATATTTACAGTAATATTTAATGATGCTGGAAAAGTGGAAAGGTTAAAAAATTAATGAACTAAGAATCCATCTTATGAATAAGCAATAACAGCAAAAGAAAAGTAGGAGAGAATGAAGACCAGAGGAGAAATTAGTTATAGGAAATATGCAACAGAGAAAATCAACAAAGGCAAAAGTTGGCTTTTGTGAAAATACTAGTATGTTATCGGGTGATGCTGATCAAGGAAAAATATAGGGGAATAAACAATATCAAGAACAAAAAAGGGACATCCAACCCATGCAGCAGACATTAGAAAGATAATAAAGATATTCTTATTAAGTTTAAGCAAATAAAATTTTAAATGTAGACAAATTCCTAGAAGATAGTAATTTACTCAAATAGAAGCATGAAGTTGAATAATCTTATAAGTAATAAAGAAACTGAATTAGTAGTCAAAAATAGTTTCCTCAAAGAAAACTGCAGGGCAATATGGCTTCACTGCCTTCCTATAAGGAAGAAACAATCTTTCACAAACCCTTCCAGAGAACATACAGGAAGGCATGTCCCCCAAATCTTTTATGAAACTACTGTAACTAACTAACAAAACCAGGCAAGGATGAGAAAAGAAAATAACAAATCAATCTTACTCATAAACATAAATACAGAAAATCCTAAGCAAAACTCAGCTGTAAATACAAAATGCAATTTACCACATCAATAATTAAAGAATTAAAATAGAAAAAGCATATGTTCATCTCAATACATAGCCTCAGTCAACTATGAACAGAAGGTGAGTTCCTTGTTTGACCAAGGGTATCACAAATATACTCCACGGTAAAACTTTGACAACTTTCCTTTTGACCATCAACAAAAACCAGGATGCCCATCACCACTTCTATGCAACATCTTATAGAATCCTAGACACCCAGAAAGGCAACAAAAAGAAATAAACAGTAGGATAAAATAGGAAGAAACAGGATATTACTTGATAAAGTAAAAAATCCAAAGAATATTCATATAATAGAATTACATACCAGAGTTTAGCAAGGTTATTGAATATGATACTAATATACAAAAATCAACTGTATTTCTATATACAATGGTCAGAAAATAAATTTTGAAAAGGTAATTTGCAATAACACACACACAAAACTCACCAACTAACAATACACATAACAAAAAGTTGTAGGGAAATTACAAAATTTTACTAATACTAGAACTATGCAAATATAATGGATATTTTTCCATATTAACAAATTTAAAGATTTAATTTTATAACTATGCAACTTCTCCTGATAAATCTATAGGTTTAATGCAATTCCAATCAAAATTCAAACATAGACCAAGGTGAGAGGACTTTCTCTACACAATAAAGACTTTCTTTATAAAGCTAACTTTACTTAAGATGGTATGTGTGCAGAAAGAGATAAATCTAAAGAACAGGGTAAGCCCTGACCAGTGTGGCTCAGTTGGTTGAGCATCGTCCCAAAAAGCAAAAATGTCATGAGTTCAATTCCGATCAGGGCACATGTCTGGGTGAGGGACCAAGCCCCAGGCTGGGGCACTTACAAGAAGAAACCTATCGACGTTTTCTCTCACACTGTTTCTCTTCCTCTCTTTCCCCTCCCTACCCTGCTCTCTAAAAATAATTAATTAATTAATTAATTAATTATTTTTAAAAAGCCTAAGAGCTCAGAAACAGATACACACCTACATAGATACCTGATTTAAGACAAAAATGGCATATATATGAGAGCACAGGAAAGAACTTTTTCTTTTTTTTTTTTTTAATAAATATTTTATTTATTTATTTTTAGAGAGGGAAGGGAGGGAGGGAGAGAGAGACAGAGACAGACAGAGAGAGAGAGAGAGAAACATCAATGTGTGGTTGCTGGGGGTTATGGCCTGCAACCCAGGAATGTACCCTGGCTGGGAATCGAACCTGGGACACTTTGGTTCCCAGCCCACGCTCAATCCACTGAGCTACGCCAGCCAGGGCCGGAAAGAACTTTTTCAATAAATGGTACTAGAACAAAGCAGAGGAAATGAAATAGATTTCTATTCACACCTTAAGCAAAAATCAACTCAAGACAAACAAAATGCCTAGTCATGAAAGAAAAACTATTAAGCTTTTAGAATTAGAGAAGGAAAAATTTTCTTAACATACAGAAAGCACTAACCATAAGAGAAAACATTAATAAAATTTTATTCATCAAAAGACACCAACAGAATGATAAAAAAACAAGACAGAAAGGAAGATATTTTTAACACATAAACAAGACTCAAATTCTAGATAAATAGCTGCCACAAATTAAAAAGACAGTCAATCTAAAAGAAAAGTTAACTCCTACAAATTAAAAAGACAGTCAATCTAAAAGTGAGCAGAGACATCCAACGGCCAAAAAGTATAAGAAAAAAGGCTCAATCTCACTAGCAATCAAGGAAATGCATGTTAAAACCATAGTGAGATACCACTACATATACAATACTGGGAAAATTTTAAAATTTTACAACACTGATAGCAAGGATATGAAACAATGGGAAAACACACACTGCTAAGATAAACGTGGATAAACTATCACAGTCTTTTTCTAGTCACAACTCTGCTGACACCAAATGTTGTGGGAGTTCCACTCCAACATCCAGTCCAATTCTCCAGAAACCAACTAAGTGTCCTAGTTCAAGCTAATTCTGACAGTGAGACTCCACAGGTTTAGAGGTTCAGTCCCCTAAGACTGTCCTCACTTCAGATGCCAGTTGCAGGTATTGGGTCCTCAGGTTACCCACACTTCTGTCCAACTTAGGTACTAATCGAGGGTTCCCACAATCCCTACTCAAGTTTGATAATTTGCTAAATACTTCACAGGTAATCAGCTCACTTATTATTACAAGTTTATTATAGAGGATACAATTCAAGAACAGCCAGTGGAAGAGATGCACAGGGCAAGGCTGGGGGGTGGGGGAATGCGTGGAGGTCCCCTGCCTCTCTGGAGGTGCCGCCCTCCCAGCACCTCAGTGTGTTCATTAACCTGGAAGCTCCCAAACCCTGACATTAAGGAGTTTTTATGGAGATTTCTTTACACAGGCATGGTTGATTAAATCATTGGCCAATTAGCTCAATTTCCAGCTCCTCTCTCCTCCCTAGGGGTCACAGGGCAGGGTGAAAAGTTCCAACCCTCTAATAAAACCTTGGTCTCTCTGGTGATCAGTCCCCATCCGGAAACTATTATCTAGTCCGGGACAATAGTCATCTCATTAGCGTACAAAAGACTCTCTTATCATGTTGGTGATTCCCAGGGTTTTAAAAGTTGCATTAAAGGAACAGGAGACTAAGGCCAATTTTTAAAAATTATATCACAGTTCATTTAATGAAATTCTGCACAGCAATGCCAATGAGATAACTAAAGTTATATTTTAAAAATGGATAAAACTTTGAAACAATGTTAAGCAAATGGAGACAAAAATATACATGATTCCCTTCACAATAAAGTTCAGAAACATAAAAAACTACATTGCTTAAGAATGCTTGTATAATAGTAAAACTGAAGGAAAAGAAAGGATCACCAAAAGTTACTATAATGGTTACTTCACAGAGGGAGGGAGAGAGATATTTATGACCAGGGAGAAGTACCCTGGGGACTTGGGAATATCAGCAATATTCTAGTTCCTGACTTAGCAACTGGTTATACAAGTGTTTATTTGACAAGTATGTGTTCAATAATCATATACACTTTATAAACTTTTCTGTGTGTTATTTCACAATAAAAAATACACTCCCTACATATTTTAAACACATTCTCATACCTACATTATGAAATGTGAAAAATAAAAAAGGAACACCTGCATTATAAATAGCATGTGGGTTTTCTTTACCTACGTGTGGCAAATTACATAAACACAAGTTTAGCTTTTTAGTGATACCATAAAAAAATACAAATCAGAGCTGTACTGTCCCTTTTCATTGGTCAATCTATAGGCTAAATTAAGGACACCACCCTTACTCACTAAGAGATGGGAGCGGGTGTAAGACTGCAAAAGCCCTGGCCAGGTAGCTCAGTAGGTTAGAATGTCATCCTGATACGCCAAGGTTGCAAGTTTAATCCCCAGGCAGGGCATGTACGTGAAACAACCAATGAATTCATAAATAAGTGGAATAACAAATTGATGACACTCTCTCTCACAAAATCGATAAAAAGATTTAAAATAGAATAAAAAAGAATGCAGAAGGAAACTATAAAATATGGTTTCTCAAATTTTCACCATCTGTGAATCATTTCATGGGCATTGCACATAACATGACCAATTTAATATTCACTGCATTTTAAAATGCAAGTAAAACATTTTTTATTTTTTAATTTTATTTTAATTGTTGTTCACAAGTAAAACATTTTTAAATGGGTAGTAAGATATTCCTATCAGTAAGAGATGACTGTACACTATCACCATCCTACATATATCCAGTAAATTTTACTTCTCACTTGAATTAAATTAAAAAATACTAATTTGAATATAGCTCATCAGGAAGACAGCAATGTTTCCTGATGGCTATTAGACAGTTATGGATATGTACATAAAATCTTATAAGGTCTACCTTAAAATATTTCTGAATCTGCGTGTTTCTTCATTATATCCCTGCTACTACTCTAAACCTACCAACCATGATGTCTTGCCTGGACTGTCGAAATAGCCTGCTTGTCTATCTCTGCCATCCCTCTACCTCCCACCTTCAGACTACTCTCAATACAGTAGCCAGAGTAATTCTGAAAAACCTAAATCTTCTTAGCCCTTTGCTGAGAACTTTCAACAGCTCCTGTTTTGCTCAGAGAAAAGGTAAAATCCTGACAATAAGCCCACCAACCACTCTAATATCCAAGCACTCTAATATCTGGCCCCCCATGACCTCTCTCCTGTCAACTCTCCTCTCTGCTACTGTCACATGGGCCTCCTTGCTCCTCAAGTACATGATGCTCTTCTGTTCCCTGTGACTGGACTGACCTTCCTGTGGAGAGATGCATGGCTCACTCTCCAGCCTTCTTCAGGTTTTCATTGAGGTGACTTTTGAGTCAAGCCCTCACTACCAACCTAGTTAAAACCATAACCGTCTCTAACTCCATTGCCTATGCACTTTATTTTCCCCTTAGCATTTAGTACTATCCAGTATACAATACATTTTACTTACTTATTTTATTGTCCATTGTTTCCTTTAGAATATAAATTCTGTGAAGCTGGATTTTTCTGTTGGGTTCACTCCTATATCCCCAGCACCTAGAACATCCTGAAACAAGCAAGCTTTTCATTCAGCTGTGTCTTAAATAAATGAAATTAAGCCTAATATGGACCAGATCAGGAAGCAATTCTTAACTGTAGAGCAGGGGTGTCAAACTCATTTTCACCAGGTGCCACATCAGCCTCACGGTTGCCTTCAAAGAGCCGAAATAATTTATGACTGTATAAATGGAACTACTCCTTAACAGTTAAGGAGGTGAAATTACATTCAGCCCTTTGAAGCCAACCACAAGACTGATGTGGCCCCCGGGGAAAATGAGTTTGACACCCCTGCTGCAGTGTCTTCATTCTGTAAGACACTTAAGAGCAGACAAAAATATCATATTTAAAATGAGTATTTTAACCTAAGAGATACAATATTTTTAATCCACTCTTGTTGAATTCATTTCCATTTAAAGTATTTGGAAGTCATCTCAACTGTGTCAAATAAGCCATTAATTTCTTTCTCCGAGAAAAGAAAACTATGTGTATATATTCTTGGAACTGTTTTTCAGAGCCCCATTCCTTTTTGGTCAGACCAAAACACTATTTTGAAGTACAAGTACAGACAAGAAATACTGGACCTTGGGCTCAACAGACCAATTTAGCAAGAGATGAATATTAGATGTTATCCATGTAATAGTGAAGACCTGAAACCATGCGAGTAGTTGAGGCTGCCTTGGGAGAATGTTAGGACGAAGAAAGGAAAGAGACAAGGAAGAAATCATGAGGGCCACTAAAACTTAAGGAAACAAAAGGTCAGAAGACAATCACTGGTAGGTGTGAAGGCTGGTATTAGAGAAATGAGGGAACTCGGCATCCTAAGAAGAAGGTAATCAGTAGTGTCAGAAACTACAGGGAGGTGACAGAATGAGGATGGAAAAATACTCTAGATCTAAGAGCTCATTTGTGATTATTTTTAAAATAGCTTTATTGAGATATAATTCACTTATAAAATTCACCCACTTAAAGCAAACGACTCAGTTGTTTTAAGTATATTCAGAGCTGTGTGATCATCACTACCAAATTTCAAAACATTTCTATCATCCCCAAAGAAACCCTTCATCACTCCTCATTTCCCCTCCCCCACAGGCCCTCATTAGTGATTTTCAAAGAGGGGAATTTACACAAGTGTGAGAAACTGAAAAAGGAAAGAATTACAAAGAACAAGGGCATATCATCCTTTCAATTCTTTGGCAGTTAAGAGAACTAGGAGAGCAAGTGGAGGAGGTGTCAGAAAGTGCTATTAAAAGCCCAGGAAAGGATTTCAGTATGTGGTAGGTTGAAGAGAAGGATTCAGGGAACAAAGACTGAAAGGGACAAGAGCTAGGAGATAAACAATAGCTCAGAGATCCTGGGTACAGCTAAGTAAAATAGAACCAAAGCACAGATGGAAGGGTCTGACTAGGTAAGGAAGAGATGCCTTAGGAGACTGAGGTGATAAAGGTAAGAAACTAGTAACTCAATACCGAAAAATGGATGGCTGGGGGAGGGGAGAAGCAGCTGATGGTAGAAATCAGATTTACTTTTCATTATCTAAACTTTCAAAGAACTTTAAACATTTAATCACTAGTAAGCCTTGCTATTTTAAAACAAAGGTGATAAATATCTAATGGAGAGACTTTTTTCTATTAGTCAGGGAAAAGATGAAATTGGAGCCATAACCTGGACATAAGAGTGCATCACAGGAACAGCCGAGAACAGCCTCCCCCAGTTTCTTTACAAGTTTGAAGATGGATGAGCCTAGCCCATCTCCCACATTCTTTAGCCTCCATACCACACTTAAAATTATGCTTTGCCCAAGTACTACAAACAATTAATAAAAGGCTTAATTCTCCCATTTTGACAAAAAGCAATGGCTGCACTGTAGTCTAATAAGCACTGGCAGTCATTGTACTTACTACCTTCGGCCGCTGGAAGCAACATTCCACACATAAAAGATTCACAACCAGGGCATTCATCCAGAATGACTTTCTGTGTCTGCATATGTGTAACTGCATGTGTTTGGGAGGGAGACAAGGAAAGGGGGGGAATATAGTCACAGCAAGAGGCTCCTACTGAAAGACATTTTACTGACAAAGCAGTTTTCAATCTAACTCAGAATCCCAACAGTAGTACTGCTTTGTGGAGATAATTGTTGAACTTTGGACTGCTTTATTGTTCATTCATTTAACACTAATAATTAAATATACACTAACATCACCCATTTCCAACATGACAATAGAAAGCCTTTGTGCTCAATCTTTGGTATATGCCTCCATTCCAACTTGGATTATAGTAATAAAATTGGCGTTACAACTGAGAACCCTCATATAGGTAATACTAATGATGAAAAACTATTATGACTACTTCTGGAATTTTGCCCCCAAACTCCATCGATTTCTATGGCTAACAACATCTTGATCTCACATGACACCAATTGCATGAAATTGTGTTTCCTAGAAGAGTGATAAGAGGAGAAAATGATGGACTCCAGCTCAAATATCACACCTCCCTCTGACTGTGTAATCTTAAGCAAGCTCTGTTACCTGCCTTTGTCTTAGTTTTCTCACCTGTGAAACATACATGTCACAGCATTGTACAGTTAAATAAAACTATATATCATGCCTACTACATAATGGCCTTAAAAAATACACCTGTCCAATTATTGGAACAACCTAGTAATATGTTCCTACCGTTAAAAGCTGCAGCTTACTGCCATTAAGTACATGGAAAGATGCTCAACATCATTACTCATTAGGGAAATGAAAATCAAAACCACAGTGAGATACCACTTCACACCTACTGAACTGGCTATAATTTTTTTTAAAAAGGAAAAGACACAGAAATAAAATACCAAATATTGACAAGGATGTGTAGAAACTGGAACCCTCATACTTTGCTGATGGGAATGTAAAATAGTAGTCACTTTGGTAAACAGTTTGGTGTTTCCTCAAAAATTAAACAGAATTACTGTATGACCACTCCTAGATATATATCCAAAAGAATTAAAAATAGGGCATTACAGACAGCATTTGATATCTTGCTTCCTAGGGCATGTCATCAGTGTAGCTCAAATAAACTCACACAAATTAAAAACAAACAAACAAACAAAACCCCGGGACTTACATATCTGTACACACATACATGACAGCATTCTTCACAATAGCTAAAAGGTGGCAACAACCCAAGTATCCATCTACAGAAGGACACACAGAATGTAGTATATTACCTACAATGGAATATTTAGTCAACCATTAACAGGAATAAAGCTCTGATACATGCTATAACATGTATGAAAACATCATACAAGGTTAAATAAGCCAGACACCAAAGGACAAATGTTGCATGATTCCACCTACATGAAATATCTAGAATGGGTAAATTCATACAGACAGAAGGAAGACTGGCAGATACCAGGAGCTGGAAAGAGGGGGAATAGGTAATTACAGCTAAGTGGGTAGAATTTCTGTGTGGGATGATGAAATATTTTGAAAATAGCCCTGGCTGATGTGACTCAGTGGATCGAATGTTGGCCTGTGAACCAAGGGGTTGAGAGTTTAATTCCTGGTCAGGGCACATGCCTGGGTTGAGGGCCTGGTGCCCAGTTTGGGATGTGCAAAGGGCAACCAATCGATGTTTCCCTCCGTCTCTTTCTCCCTTTCCCACTCTCTAAAAATAAGAAAACTTAAAATAAAAAGAATACAAAGAAGAAAAATTTATGCTAAAAAAAGATAAAGAAAAAAATGTTAGAAATAGTGATGATGGTTGCTCAGCTTGTAAATATAATTAATGTCACTGTGTTGTACACTTAAAAATGGTTAAAATAACAAATTTCATGCAGAATTTACATTAAATCATCTTGACAGAAACCTCCACACAATTTTCCATCTACAAAAACGTAATTCTAGAATCTTGTTTTTGACAAGTAGCAAATATCAATAGTTCACATACATTAAAATAATAGGGAAAACTAGGTCTCTGTATTATTTTTTCTGTTATCTAAAACTGTTCTAAAAATTAGTTTAATTTTTTTAAGGAAGCTTAATGAATCTCAAAATCATTAAGCTAAGTGAAAGAAGCCAGACTCAAAAGGTTGTGGTATACCATACGGTGCCATTTTACTCGACATTCTGGAAAACCACAATTACAGAAACAACAACAAATATACCAATTATTGCAAGAGACTAGAAAAAGGGTGAGTGGAAGGGACTGATTACAAAGGGTCATAATGACACTTTTTGGAGTGATGGAAATATCCTGTGTCTTAATTGTAGTGGTAGCAGTTAAACACTGTTGCTATTTCTTATAATTTATAAAGCAATATACCTAAAGCACATAAATTTTATTGTAAGTAAATTATATCTCAATAAATCTAATTTTTAAAAAAACCTAAACAGTTACAGTATTATGTCATGCATGCATTGCAACACAGGCAGAATTCCAATCTGGTGTCATTATGAGGTTTAATCAGATAAAACCAGGCTATGAAACCTGGAGCCGAAGAGCACCTTTCCCAGCTCAGCACTGTGATCTAAAAAAACACACACTAAACCAAAAGAGGAGTCAGAACAGTTATATATTACATTAGGAACACATATAAAGTGACTTAATAAATCAGTTTGGTTATGGCTGTTCATAGCACTATGGTTTTGTTTATAAGTATAATTAGGTCTCATCTTATCTTGGAGGGAAAATACATGCTTCACATAATTCCCAAAACTGCAAACAGAACATCTGAAAAAGTATTTTCCTGTTCCCTAATCAGACAGGTATTTTCCTAAGTCCGTCTATCTCTCCCATTGACATCCATGTTTTTCCCCACCTCCCCAGGACTGATTTCTCTCTATTGTCTCCTCTCATTTTCTGCACCCTTTTATCTTGAAAGAGAATTCTGTCTTTGCTTTTTCCTCTCATTCCACAGCAGAATTTCAACAATACTTAATCTCTTCCTGCTTCTTCTGTTATTTCCTGAAGGTAAACTGCCAGTTTCTGTTTTTATAGGAAAATACTTTTCTAAAAAAAATAGGCTGCTTCAGTACTGTAAAACCTTTAACCAATTCTCTTAATACTGCCCATTCCTTTCTCTTTCTCTCCTTGTCAAATTTCTTACCAAATCCATACTCGGTTTCACAACAGGAACAAGCATTCCTCTGCTGCTCATTTACAGACATGGCCCTCTCCTTCAGTCCTCTTCACTCTGACTTCCATACTATTTAGGCCACCAGTTCACAGCCTGTGCTAAGATTTCCTGAATCATTCAAATAATGTAAAATTTGACCATTGGTCTCTAAATTCTTTATAGCAGATGTCTATTTATTCTCATCTCTTATCTCACCTATGTCCTGTCCTTATCTTTTCAAACAAACCTTGCAAATCCTCCTTAAACCTATACTTTATTTTCTCTTATCTAAGTTTCCCCCCAAGTTCTTCTCTGTGCATTGAAATAACTATGTCCCTGACACCTCATCACTTTTTACTACAGCAACATTTTATGATCTAAATTCATTATTCAGAAAACTTGCCTCATTAACTCTCATCTATTTAAAAAGTACCCATACTATCCCTTAAGTGGTAGTTTTACCATAAACAAGTTTTTATAATTACTTTCTGCCATATGTATTGTAGTTGGTCTCTCCTAAGTGGAATATAAACACCCTAAAGGCAGGAAGTACCCATTCTTTAATAAACACTCCAAAATCTGGCAAATGCTATGTATCTAAACACTGAAGTACTAACTGAAGAGATGCATGAAAAAAATACTAGGCTTAGAATTGTAAGACATTATAAGTTCAAGTAATGCCTCTAACGTATTATGCTAAAACAAGTCACAAACTCACTGGGCCTCATTTTCCTCTTTAAGAAAATGAGAAAAATTTTTTCCGTGTTTACTCCACAGAAAATAAGATCAGTGCAGGGGGAAAACGCTCAATTTGAGCACCATCTTCCTTGTCAGATGTACTCATTCCTTCTCCATCTGCCAGCCCAAGTGATCACATCCTTTTTAATACTACTTGGATCCACTTCTGCCCGTATAACCATATTGTTCCAATTTGTGTATTTGTCTCCCTACACAGACTAGAGAACTTCTTGAGGACAAGCACTGTCTCATTCATTTTTCTATCCCTGGAACCTCTGTAATGCCAGACATTCTTGTAGGGATGCTGAAAACAGAAAGATCTTTCAGAGGGTAAGTTTTTGCTCTACTGAGGTACAACTAATAAATCAAATCATGTACTAAGTAAATGCACGGCACTGAAACATTCACCTTTATCATTTACCTGCCTTAAATTCTTTTTGGAATATGGCAAATTTATAATAAAATGGTAAATTTATGTTATCAAAGCGATACAAGTTACAAAGTAAAGGGCTTTTGCACTGTTGCTCTGCAAAGTTTGCTCTGATGCTCTCCAATAAGAACTCTGAGCTCTTGAAAAATCCAACACTCTCATTAAGTTCACTTACTGAAGAATGTGCTTACTAAGTAAGAAAGCCTTCTGCAAGATGAAAGAAAGACTCCTGGACATGAGAATTGATACTGCCATCTTCAACTAATTGAAAATTTTGGAACCATTCATGGCTAAAGGGAGAAATAATCATGTTAACATACAGCTAATTAGATAAAGTTATAGTTTCTAAAATTCCTAAATGCAAGCATGCCAACTTCCATATTCTATAAAACACAAAAAAACTGTGTGAAACCTATAGATGAAAATATTAAAATATACTGCTTCCAAGAAAAACTGCAAGCAACATGCATAGAAAACAGCAGAGATTTTCATCAGAAAAAAAATTGCTACAGAATTTGTTAATTTAGGCAAAATAACTTGTGGAAGCTCTCAAAGTGCTTTGTACCTACATAAAAATCACTTTTGAATCACTGAGTTAAACAATAAAATGTCCCTGTTCTCATTCAGTCATAATGCTTTTCAGTACTCAAAGACTGTCTTAATGTTAAAGAAGACGTTATCTTAAACTGTATAGACCTTAACTAAGGCACTTTGTTCTAATTTGCTACCGTGAATAAGAGCACCAACCCCAACTACCTCAGAAGTCTCCTGGTGAGACCGCCACAAGCCGAAAAGGTACAAAGTCTCTCCCGGAATCAAATCAGTGTTCCTGGACCTCCTAACCTGCCGTCTTTCCCCTTTAAATTACGCCCTCACCACTTCTAATAATAGCTTTCTTTTTTCCGCAACTCTTCTAATCTATGACTTTGATACTCCAATATATTAAACAATCTTCTCAACAGAGCTTTTCTGCCTGACACCCCCCCGGGAAGATTTTAGGGTATCTCTTTAACAGATAATCTTGTTCAAAGAGGAAGGCCTCCTTCCTTACATTCAATTCAACACCCACTTTTAAAAGTATAATTACAACCTCAACTTCTATCAGGAGAATACAGGGAAAGAACTACTACAGGTTCTTCCACGTTCTTTATCTCTAGACTTTCCTCTTCACTTAGTTTTCTTCGTCCTCACTTCCCTTCTCAATCCCTGCTCCACCCTCTCGAAAAAAAATTCCACAGCTAGAGAATCTCCTTTTTAAAGCCAAACCATTTGGTGAGGAAAATAAGTATGTACTGCTTTTATCTTCAATTATTTATCGTTCCTCGGTCACTCAGGAAGTTAATATGACCGCCCTCCCAGGAAGATGATGAGCTAAATACACACTGTAATAAGTCTTCCCCAAGCAAGTGGATTCGCGGCAAAAAGGAAACCGTGGGGAAGTGGGATGAAAAAAGGACCACTAGCCCCAAAGCTTGAGATGGGAGGGACGAGGAAGTGAAAAGAGAATGGGGAGGAAAAAAATAAGTGAGAAGTGCAACACACACTCGATGGACTTAATAACATAACATTTCGTCAAGAAAATAGGACCGGGCAATGCAGTTCCAGTCCGGTCCCGCGGGACAAGGGGGTGGCCTCTCCTCCCCCTTGGGGACAAAACTATCGCCCAGCACCCTCGGCCCAGTCCCCGACAGGAGGGCCTGGTTGAGGCGCAGGCCCCTGCACCTCCGGCGGGGCAGTCAGCAACTGCCTGGGTGGAAGTAAGGCCCGGAGGGAGGTGAGTCGGGATGGGGCAGCGCCAGGAGTAGGTACGGGATGGAGGGTCAGAGACTGGCACCCGCGGGACCGGGGGCCCAGACCAGAGACCCTTACATCCCTGAACCTCTGAGGCCCCTCTCTGGCCTTACAGAGCTAGGTTCCAGGTACCGACCCCGGCCGCATCCACCACTCCTCACCTCACGCTGCCTGAGCCTCCGTGTCTGTCACAACCCGAGCCGCAAAAGCTACCCCTGTGCGAGCCATTTTCCTCTCAGCAGTCTCAGCGACCGCGGTGAGCTTCGGCGGACTCTGCAGCCAGCCAAGCATAACGTCACTTCCGGTCTAGAAGCTCCGCCTTCCGCGCCCAGGCTTCTTGCGGATAGGCTGACTCAGATGGCCTACCTGAAGTAGTGGGCGGGGCTTGGGCGCGTCCAGTGAGGCTCCAGCTGGGATGGTGGGTGCTAGGGTCCGGCTCTCACTTGGGGAGTGTCGAAAGAGAGCTGGACGTCTCTCACTGCAGACTCCGGCTGGGCGAGTGGGGCCTCCCTGGACTCTAGCTGGGCCTCCGAAGCGCCGCCAAACCACTGAAACGCTCTATTGTTTTCGTACCCTCTCCGGGAACTCCGCGCTCGCGCCTCCATCCCAGCTTCGGCTCCCAGATTCGTGGTCTCCGCCTCAGGCCGCGCCGACAATAGTTTGTGATTGGAAGACTGAAAGAACAGGAGAGTTAACAAAAATCTTTCACTCCAACCATCATTTACCGATTCTTCAACGCGCATCGGGTGCTGTGGGATGTGTGGTTAGTGACCCATAATGTGGACTGGGTAAAGCGCTTTCCGAAGCGCTCACTTAATCTCCAGGAGAAGAGACAGGATGAAGTGGCTCGTCTATGAGACGCTCAGAAGCAACTGTATTATCCCTTGTAGCTGTGGCTACCAACTCTTGTCCACTCGCCCTTCCTACTCCTAACTTCCCAGCCCCATCCAGGCACACACCCTTCCAGGCAGGCTTTACACACCCTAGAAGAATGTCCCTTAAGAATTCCCTTAGTTTCACACCATTGTTCTACTTTATCTTCTCATCAAAGGAGGAATTTCTAGAATTGGCAGCCCCTTCTTAAGATTAAAAGGAGAGAGGAAACCAGATTTACTTGAGGCTGGTTTCCTAGCTTCTGCTCTTGAACTGAGTGTGCCTTCAGAAAAGAAGGAAGGGGCCTCGAGAGGACACTGTGTCTTGGGGGAAGATTAACTTTGACCTACTTGTATTTTTTTCTACTTTTCTTATGAGAAATATTTTCCCTGGGTTCCAGCAGCAGAGCACCCTTGCTCGAATTCTTTGTTGCAGTTCCAACTTCATTATTTTCATGGCTCTTTTTTTTTTTAATATTTGTTTTTTAGAGAGAGGGGAAGGAAGGGATAAGGAGAGGGAGAGAAACATCGATGGGAGGGCGAAACATCAACTGATTGCCTCTCACAAGCACCTGGACCAAGACCAAACCTGAAACCCAGCCATGTGCCCTGACTGGGAATCAAATCCGCTGGTGGGCCTTTCCCTTTGAGGGGCAGTCCCTTAGGAACTGGTCATTTGTGACCACTATAGCTCAATGCCCTTGTATACTAGCCTGCGTTCTTTATTGGGGGGCGGGGGGCGCTATGGAGTTTAAAGAGCTAGCAGATCTGCCAGCAGCCGTCCCTGGGAAGAAAGTGAATTACGTCCAACTGCTTCTTCCTACACAGCTCCTGGATGTACTTATAAACCTGTCTTCGCTTACCTGATGGGTCTGGCCAAATGGAAAGGAAAACCAATCTGGCACTTTTTAAAAGTGACATTATCATATCTTGGCAATACTTTAATATGTCTTCTTTCAATAATGTCAGCTCATAAGTTCCTTCATTTGAGTCCACCTTAAATGTACTGTGATGCGTGAGGAAAGTAACAACTGAAAAATAGGTTTTGCCAGGAAGCTTTAAAGAACTGAGAGGCTGTTTTGGATTTCCCATAGTCCTGACTATTCATTTAATTTGCAAATATTGTCTACCCATACAGTATACCGTAGAAGGTTTTTATTGTTTACTTTACAATGCTGTCTATGCGATTTAACATAAAAGAAGTATTTTGAGGTGTTCCAGAGATCCTTCTAGACCACCACTAAGTTATTCCTACATATATTGAGATTTTTAACCCTTAAAACTTCAATTTTTAACAAAAACTAAGAAGTCAAATTTATGAAGACATTTTAAAATCTTTGTAAACATAGGCTCTTTTACTGGCAATACATTTCATAATTTTAGAAACATGCTTTCTCAACAAAATACAAGGAATTTCATTAACAGATAAGCCAAAAATAGGAAAACCTATGTTCAGTAATTAATGATTTTTTTTGTAAACCCAGGTAAAATAAAGACATGTCTGTTTTACTTAAACCAACAAACTTAAGTTAGCTTTTTATTTATTAAGCATTAATCTTAGATCACATGAATTGAAGAGCATTTAGGCCCTGGCCAGATAGGTTAGTTGTTTAGAGCTACATCCCAATAAACTAAGTTTGTGAATTCAATCCCTGGTCAGTGCACATACAAAAATCAACCAATAAATGCATAAATAAGTAGAACGACAAATCAGTGTTTCTCCCCTGCTTCCTCTCTATCTCTAATATCAATAAATTTAAAAAGAAAAGAAAAACATTTGGGTTAGTTTCCATATTTCTGAGAATTTAAAAATACCCAAATTTTTATAAGTGCTTGCCTTAAATTAATTTTAACAAAACAATCCAAAGGCAGAAATTTTTTTCACATTTAAAACATGCATATATAATATAAACAAATCAACAAACAAGTGTTGGAGAGAATGTGTAGAAAAGGGAACCCTAGTGCACTGTTGGGAATGTAGACTGGTGCAGCCACTGTGGGAAACAGTATGAAATTTCCTCAGAAAACTAAAAATGGAACTGCCTTTTGACCCAGCAATTCCACTGTTGGGATTATACCCTAGGAGCCCTGAAACACCAATCCAAAGGTTCATAGCAGCACAATTTACAATAGCCAAGAGCTGGAAGCAACCTAGTAACCATCAGCAAATGAGTGGATCAAAAAACTATGGCATAGTTACACAATGGAATTCTACGCAGCAGAGAGAAGGAAGGAGCTTATAGTCTTTGCGATAGCATGGATGGATGGAACTGGAGAGTATTACGCTAAGTGAAATAAGCCAGGCCGTGAGGGACAAATACCATATGATCTCACCTTTAACTGGAACATAATCCACAAAAGAAAAAAGTAAACAAAATATAACCAGAGTCATTGAAATTAAGAACAATCTAACAATAGCCAGAGGGAAGAGGGAGGGGAGAATGGGGAGAAGGGTTTTCAGGAACTACTATAAAGGACACATGGACAAAACCAAGGGGGAGGATGGAAGTAAGGGAGGGAGGGGGATTTGGAGGGGCGGGGGAGGGGTGGGAAGAAAATACAGATAACTGTAATTTAACAACAATAAAATAATTTTAAAAACATGCATATATAAACAAACATAGACAAACATGTCAAACAGAACTGTTAGCCATGACAAAAACTCTATAGCTTATAAAAGAACAGTTGGATCTGAATTTTGCCCTGGAGGCATTTACAATTTATATCTGTTCTTGATGAGTCGAGTTTCAAATGAACTTCTCCCTTTTAAGATAAGGATAGCTATTTTTAATACCACAAAGAATTGACATCTAAATGACACCACAGGTTGATCTATTTATACAAATCCTCATTTTGAAGCCTCAAGGGACCAATTAAATATATGCTTTCCGTTCATTCTGCCTAATTTTATTTAATTTTTTTAAACAGGGACTTTTCTCGTTTTTTAAAGATTTTATTTATTTCTTTTTTAACGAGACGGGAAGGAAGGGAGAGGGGGAGAAACATCGATGTGCAAGAGATACATCAATTGGTTTCCTCTCATGCACCCCCACAACCCAGGGCCCACAACCCAAGCATGTGCCCTGAGTGGGCATTGAACCAGCAACCTTTTAGTTTTTAGACCAGCATTCAATCCACTGAGCCACACCAGCCAGGGCATTCTGCCTAATTTTATACCTGGCTTTTTCTAATTGCACGTAAGAGGTTAAAAGTATCGAAGGATCCTAGTTTTGGACATCTTAGTATTAATGGGGGCTGAGTGTTGTGGGGCTTGTCAGGCACAATATCCCATTTTAATTTTAAGTTTTTCTTTGAGATCTTGTAGAGTCTGAACAAACTTCTAGGGAACACCAGCCCTTATGTGCTCATCTGTGGATGAGCTAAATGTAGTGGCTATCCCTGTAGGCCTGCTCCATGCCCTAGAGGAAATTTTTCTGCAGGCAACCCCACAGATTCTTAGTCACCTAAGAATACCTGAGCAAAGGCCAGAAAGAGCCTACCTGATGCTGATACAGGTAGACCTGACCCAATAGAAGGAAGCTGCCTGAGGTAAACAAGCTAGCACAGCACATGATGACAGTTTTCCCTACCCTCAGGCAGAGACATGACAGAAGGAGCCTTGTACAGAGCATGCGCGAGGCCAATAAAATGTTTGGATAAGGGAAAAGCCCTCTTACTCACTTCTGGTACACGGTGAAAGGGGGAGGTGCTGTGCTGGGAAAAACCTGTCAGTCTAGCTTGGGAAAAGGAAAGGATTGGCTGGAGAGGTAGACCCTTCCAGATGGAAGGGAGTTTGTGCCAGGAGACTTAAACCAAGGGAAAGGAGAAACGTGTGCTTCTTTCTCTCTGTGACCCATGGAATGGACATGTGGGCCAGCTTTGTGGGACCAGCGGGCCCTGGAAACCGTGCGTCTGGGCATCAGGTTCCGGGCCCTGTAGCTGGCATGGTGGAGCTCCCGCTCAGCTGGCCACACCAGTTGGCAGCAGCCCTTGGCTCCTGGCACAGGAAACAGCAGTGGCGGCCTGGCTGCACGGGCCCCACATGCAGACTCCAGGAAGAAGCCTGAAGCCACTCTGCAAACAGGAACAAGCTAAGCCGCCTGATGGTTGTGCCGCCTGTGGTTCCCAAAGGATGGTATTTTTAAATGGGAGAAGGAACTCGGCACAGCCTTGGGCTGACCTAGCAGGGGGTGGTGGGGTTTCCTCTGAGTGTTCTGGAGGGGATGGGCCCTGAGGCCTGCCATTTTTCCAAATTGTGCAGTTTTTTAATAAAAGGCCTCTTTACTTTTCTCACCAAACCTCTGCCTCCGGGTTTTACCTATGGGTGGTGGTGAATAGTCAAACCCCACTTTCTATTTGGTAACTGCCAATGGAACCGTGACACTTCCCAAGACATAGGCCCTTCTTGGAAGGTGAACCCATTACAGGTGCCATGCCCTTCAAAGTGAAAAGAGAACTCTCCCCAGGGTCCCTGCCACTTTCTCTTGGACTGGTTGCATGGGCACACTGGATGCCTTGCAGCACCCATCTCTGCCACTCCAGATTCAGGGGTCTGGACAACCATTGTCACCCCATTAGCTAGTTGGGTGGGAAAGCAAGTGTCCTTTCTCTTCCACAGCTAAAGAGAGTTCTCTCTCCTTTAACCAGCAAAGATTTTGTTTAAATTCTCCATAAGCAATCCAATTAAAAAGCTGAAATTGAATGCAGCAACCTATTTTTCCCCTTTCCCTGGGTTATTTCAACTTTTATCCACCTTGAGGATTTTCTAAGAACAGCCCAAATAAAGCCATGGACCTGTTATTTAAAGCAAGAAGGCCCAGGATCCCAAGAAAATACTTATCAAGTTCATTCCATGCAAAGTGGAGAGCCAGTGGGGCACAATGGGCCCACGCCTGTACCTAGCACTATGTCTGGGTCCACGAGGTAGTCCTAGGGGGCTCCTTTAAAATCCTGTTGGCAATGCCAAGTAAATATCAATGTAAGAAGTGTCCAAACCTGTAGAAAGTTTTTATAAGAGTTTATTTGTGCCAAGAAGCAAGATATCAAATACTTCTAGTGGATGACAGTTTCATAGTTTCTTTCATACATTTGAAATTAAGACAAAGGTCTTAAGGTCTGGGAGAGTCTAAGGTCTAACCAAGGTCTGGGCCATTATTCTTGCTAAATGTTAAAATGTAGCACAGTATTTTGCAGAAGCAGATGTAAACAGGATGAGCTTGATAGGAATCCAACTGGATAAGTATAGCCAACTGAAAAGAAGAAATCAACATATAATTAAACAGTGTATTGAAACAATGGATAAACCTCCCTTGAAGGAGACAGAGCTTTGGATATAAATCCCCTGTTTCCTTTACTTGCTGCAAGTAAATAAAACTACCTAATAACAACCACATCTCATCCATGAATGGAACACCCTAAGCAGTGAACCCCTTGAGTTTGCTAACACCATGGCCTGCCCAGTTAGGAATTTATGGTCAGATCACCCTGTGAAGTTACTTTCGTAGGGCCCCTTTTTTCATCCACAACACTTCAATCCTAAGATTTAAAGGGAGAGGAAAGAACTGAGGAGGAGGTATTATATATATTTTTAAGATTTTATTTATTTATTTTTAGAGATAGGGGAAGGGAAGGAACTGGAGAGGGAGAGGAATATTGTAATGTGAGATATCAGTTGCCTCTCACATGTCCCTAACCTGGGACCTGGCCTGCAACCCAGACATGTGCCCTGTCTGGGAATTGAACCGGCAACCTCCCTATTCGAAGGCTGGCACTCAATGCACTGAGCCACACCAGCCAGGGCAAGTATTATATTTTTAAGTGTCCCAATCCTAACATCCCTCAGAGAACTTTACAGCACCACAAATATTTACAAACTTCTAATACCGAATGAGAAATGGGCAATTTTGTTCTACCTCAGGTAAAAATAGTGGCTGACATTTATTTAGCACTTGCTAAGGCTAGGCCCTATCCTTGATGCCTGACACCTCATAGAATCCTTCAAACAACCGTATAACATTATACCATCATTATACCATTATTTCATAGCTGAGGAGTTGGAGGAACAGAGAGCATTAGTAATTTGCCCAAAGTCATACAGCTCCTAAGTAGTATAGCTGGGATCCAAACCTGGCTCTGATTGAATGTTCCATGCTTATTTTTATTTTAAAGAATTTTTTACTTATTGAGTGTTAGAGAGAAAAGGAAGGAGAGAAAGAGGAACATCAATTTGTTGTTCCACTTATTTGTGCATCCATTGTATGTGATCCAATTGGGAATTGAACCTGCAACCTTGGTGTATCTGTACAATGTTTAAACCAATTGAGCTACCCTGCCAGGGTGGCCCATGTTCTTTCAACTTCACACTGCCCGCAACAGGCCAAGGAGATTTTAACAGCAAGAAAGTAGCTACAAAAGGACATTAATAAGTAGACCTATCCCTCTGTTTCTTTTCCCAATGCTGTATCCCCACCTCAGTCAGAGAGCTCTGTTGAGTCCTATAGCACACAACTTAAAAGCTGTGGTCTCTACATCCTGGAGATCATTATCTAAGGTAGACAACAGCATACTGGAGAAATGGCACTCAGAACATTAAATGTGTAGATGATGAAATGATGTGAAGTTTATAGAAGGAATAGGAAATTTCTGCCTTGTAATTCATTTTGGAAAAAAGAATTAAAAAGTATCGAGCCCCTATTTTCTATGTCAGGCACTATGGTCTGTGCTGGGGACACAGTCGTGAACAAGACAACATGTAAAGCTTAGAGTCCAACAGGGGAGACAAAAAATATTAGACAATTGAACAATCACTTAATCCCAATTTGTGATAAAGGGAATGAGGAAACTAAAGCGTTATTTTATTTTTAAGGAAGGCAGAACGGCTTTCCCTGAAGATGTGACATTGAGCTGAGATCCAAAGGGCGAGTAGAAATTAAGTGAAGATGAGGGAAAAAGCATCCTAGGCAAAGCGAACTGTGTACAAAGACACTGAGGTAGGAAGGAGTGTAGTTCAACTGAGGAACCGAAAGGCCAATGTTGCTGTTGCACTAGGAACAAGGGGGAACTGGCTGTAGATGCAGTGGTGAGGCTGTGGCAGGTCGTGCCATGCCTGGAAGGCTCTGGGTATTGAGGAGTTGGGTCTTTAGCCTAAGAATGAGGAGGAAAATTTTAATCTCTCAAGTGACCCAAGTTGCATTTTTAGAAGATGGCTTAGAAAGAGGCTAGAGAAGATTTGGGCAGCCCAGTTTGGAGGGTATTACAACGATGGAGGGAAGTGATGATGGTGGCTTAAAATTTGAGTGAGACACAGTAAATATAAAGCTGACTGTGCCAAGGGTTCCTGTGCTTGCAGATAGCCAAGTAGGAGAAGAAGATTTAGAAGTAAGTACAATGTGGTATGATGCTAAGAGCATTACTAGACATATGTTTACATAACTTTGGAAGCTTAGGGTAAAGAAGAGGGGAAGATGGGAGTTATATTCATTATCTACTGCTGTTTTTCAAATTATCCCAAAACTTAGCAGCTTAAAGCAACAAAAATGTACTATCTCACAGCTTCTTTGGTCAGGAATCCAGGCATGGCATAGGTGGGTACTTCTGCCTAAAGGTTTCTCATGAGGTTGCTATCTGCTGCCAGTCTCATCTAAAGGCTTGGCTGGGGAGTGACCCACTTCCATTTTCACTCACATGTAATTAGAAAGTTTTGATCTCTTGAAATATGGGCCTCTCCGCAGGGCTGCCTCACAACATGGCAGCCGGCTTCCTCCAACATCACTGACCAAAACAAGCAAGAAAGAACAAGAGTGTGTGAGAGGAAGCACCCATGGACGAAAGCCACAGTCTGTTTGTAACCTAATCTCAGAAGCGACATCCCATCCCTTCTGCCTTACTCTTTTTGTTAGAAGTGAGACAACAAGTCCAGTCCGTGTTCAAGGGGAAGGGAATACACAAAGGTGAGAAATATGCAAAGGCTTGAATACTGGCAGGTGGGGGGGCTTAGGGGCCATTCTGGAGGATAATCACCACAGACACTTTCCCAGAGGAGGCAGCACTTGAAGTGGTTACATTGCAGTTTTTCAGGAGCATCCCAGGAGGAAGGACCTTCTAGGAAGAGCAAGGGGTGTGTGCAAAGAGACAGAGGTATGAAAGAATTGCATGTGTTCAGGGGTCTGTTGTTGGCCGTTCCATGACCAGGTGAGGGGGACGTGGGAAATATCACTGATTCAGCTGAGAAAACACTGAAGAGGTAAAATGTCATTGGTTGAAAGATGATAAATTTACTTTTATGAATTCTACCAATATACTTGCATCTTTGGGAAAAAAACACAAGGATATGCATTGAAGTATTATTGCATTAGTTTACTAGGGCTGCCATAGCAAAGTACCACAAACTGAGCGGCTTAAACAATGAATTTGTTGTCTCTTAGTACTCGAAGCTGGAAGTCAGATCGGTGTGCTGGCAGGACTGGTTCCTTGTGATAGCTGTGAGTGAAACTGCCTGGTGGAGAGCTGTTTCCTCTATGGCTTCATATCTTCATCCCTGCTGAGTGTCTCTGTCTAAATTTCTTTTTCTTATAAGGACACCAGTCATTTGGGGTTAGGCCCCAATGTGATTTCGTTTTAACTTGATTGTAACAACCCTATCTTCAAATAGGTCACATTCTGATATACTAAGTTGAGACTTCAACATATGAACTTCAGGAGTAACCTAATTTAATTTGTAATAATGATATAGTAGGAAAAGGGTACGAGCAACCTAAATTCCTTTGTATTTATTTTTAGAGAGAAGGGAAGGGAGGGACAAAGAGAGAGAAACATCAATGTGTGGTTGCCTCTTGAGTGCCCTCTACTGGGGACCTGGCCTACAACCCAGGCATGTGCCCTGCTGACTAGAAATTTTTTTTTACAGATCTTATTTATTTATTTTTAGAGAGAGGGGAAAGGGAGGGAAAAAACGAAGGAGAGAAACATCAATGTGTGGTTGCCTCTCACTTGGCCCTCACTGGGGACCCGGCCCACGACCCAGACATGTGCTCCCTTATTGGGAATCGAACCAACCTTCACAGCCCGAGCTCAATCCACTGAGCTACACCAGCAGGGACTGACTGGGGATTGAACTGGCAACACTTTAAATTCGCAGGCTGGAGCTCAATTCACTGAGCCACACCAGCCATGGCTAAATTTTTGTCAATAGGAAATGGGTTAAATAGATAATGAAATATCATAAAATGGGAAATGGAATCCTATACAGCTGTTAAAATATGCACTGATAAGGAAAAATCTCCAATATGGACTAATATGCAGTGTATTCTGTTAAAGGAACAAACCAAGTTGCCAAATAACCTGTGGAATGTTGGTATTTATGTTAAAAAAAATGAAGTATGTTGTAACATGATAGGATACCTCTGGAAGGATACACCAGAAACTGATAGCAGTGACCATGTCTATAAGGAGGACCTGGGAGGCTGGGGTCAGCAACAGGAGGGAACCTTCCTTTTTACTATGTACACCTTTTCTGCAGGTTGAGTTTGTTACCAGGAGCATGCCATACTTTCAAACTAAAAAAGAAAATAATGTAAGAGTGTGGGGTGGGGGCTCTGCCCACAGGGCATCCCCCCGCCCCTGCCTCCAGCTGCCATGAATGACAATAAGACATGATCTGCTTGGGGAGGAAAGGTGGCCAATCTCTCAAAGGAGAGGGGCCAAGAACCTTTTCCTCAATGGGCTTTTATTAGGTTCATTTTGCACAGGAATACAGGTAAAGCTCATTAATCATTATCAGGCAGTGAGGATCAAACAATAGATAACAAAGAACTCTGAGGGCCTATTTTGAGTCAGGGTCAGATAGCTAAAGAGCTATAAAACTCACTTCTTGCTTGGACCCTTATTTAATTGAGAGCATTCTAAACAAAGCAGGTTTCACAGCATTTTACATATTCTTTCTTAGGCCTGATTGCCCAGGGAACCTGCCCTTTCTAGCACATGGCTGCACCACCTTCTGTCATTGTTTCCGGCTTAAGTCAGGCAGAGGAAGTAAGGCAGCCAAGAGATTACGAGACTTCTCGAAGACAGAATGAGGACTCAGGCTTTGACAAAGCTGAGGAACGAGGGTCCATCACCCCCTTTCTCCATAGCCCCCCAAGTCCTTCTCTGAGGGCCTCCAGGTGAACATGCCTGTCTTAGGTTGCTCCCCCTTGGGGAATCTTACCCGTCATTGGCTAACCGACCAAGCATTGGGGGCCAGTTATGGATGAAGTAAAAGGAGCAGAAGCAGTGCCCCTGCCAGGGAGATAAGCTTTGTCTCCCTAGTGGTTTATGATCCAAAAGTCGCTCACTCAGCCTTAGCCATGGGGGGTTACAGCTTCTGAAACCAGGCAGGGTGGTTCCCAACATAAGAGAGTTTAGTCATATGTATTTAGACTGCACTGATGCTAATACATTTTGATTAGAAACTGAATATGCTTTGATGATTAAAAGGTAAAAAACAAGTTTTTGGGGGGGAGGGGATGATATAAAACAGCTCCACAATGATGTGATGAAAGATGGGTCCTAATTATGTCACCTGTTATAAACCTGTTGTAAAGTTGTAGTGAGGTGTATAAGTTATCAGTCTGTTATGGATGGGGAGAGAGCGACCCAAGTCAGGAGGCCTTCTTCCCCAGCCTCGGTTCTTGTCTTGCTTGCAAGAGAATAATTCAAGCAAGAGACGAGCGCACATAGTGGAAATGAAGTAGCGAGTTTATTTGTGAAACGCATATAAGCATGGAGCAGCAGGCAGGTGCCCAGCAGGTCTAAATGCCCCACATGTAGAGGAAAGAGAATTGTTAGTAAGTTTGTGAGCTTATTCTATACACTTGAGCTGGGGCTACAGGTGGGTACTTGGCTAATCTAAGTATGAGGACGATTGGGGCTCAGGGGTTATATACCTCAGCTGGCTTCTAGTTTCCCTCTCCTTCCCCCCTTGGGAATAAATGTGCAGCTACAAAGGCTTTCTTTCTCAGTTAGTAAAGGCTCTTTGTCTTAGTGAAATTGTTACAGAAGCTGTTTTCCCAGCATAGGCCCCTCTCTTCTCCCTGTGCTACTCCTGCTTGTGATGTTCAGAACCCGCTATCTTAGTAAGATTGTTACAGAAGACCCTTTTCTCAGCACAGTCTCAAGGACTCTCCCCTCCTCCTGTGCTATTTTGCTTGCTCAGGACACCCGACAGTCTTATCAAGCCGAGCTCAGGATTGCTGAGTGAATTGCTGAAATGGCTCTTTCTTTTGCTTCCAGCCTCCTGCACTAAGTTCTCTATTAGATTGTAGTGGCAAGGGCCCTGTCTTTATTTCTCCTCTGGCTGCTCATTCCTAGCTGCTACTTAACAAGTCCATTCAAAGACTTGTGTCCAGGATTTTTTTTTTTTAAGATTTTATTTATTTATTTATTTTTAGAGAGGGAAGGGAGGGAGATAGAGAGAGAGAGAAACATCAATGTGTGGTTGCGGGGGACCTGGCCTGCAACCCAGGCATGTACCCTGACTGGGAATCGAACCTGTAATACTTCGGTTTGCAGCCCGCGCTCAATCCACTGAGCTACGCCAGCCAGGGCTCAGGATTTTCTAGCACAACTTTACTATTAGATTCAGGTGGGTTTCACAAACATTGACTGAGATCAGCCAGGAACTGGGCTGAGTACATGGCAAACAAAATGGATATAATCTGATCCTGCCATGAAAAAGCTTATGGTATAGAAAACCCAAAGATGGAACAGGAAAAACACAAAGGATGCACAAGTAGAAAATGTCAATACATTGTATTAAAAGCTATGGTAAATTGCCCTGGCTGGTGTGGCTCAGTGGATTGAGCTCTGGACTGTGAACCAAAGGGTCACTGGTTCGATTCCCAGTCAAGGAACGTGCCTGGGTTTCAGGCCAGGTCCCCAGTAGGGGGCACGTGAGAGGCAACCACACATTGATGTTTCCCTCCCTTCTCTCTCTAAAAATAAATAAATAAAATCTTTAAAAAAAAGGCCATGGTAAAATTGAGCACCAAGTGACAGCAAAGGAGCACCTAGCCCCACTGGAAGGGAGGGTGGGGCCAGAGGGGCTTTCCAGAGGAGGCGGCCCTGAACACGGAGCAGGGATTTGCTGGGTAAAGGTGGCCAATGCTCCAGGCAGAAGGAAAAGCATGAGCACAGGTGTAGAGAGGGCTCAAAATCACTTGAATATTTGGGAATATATGGATTTTAAATATTTCCAATATAGACAGTTGTTTAAGTAGGTGGCTAAAGTTTTTAAATCTGTAGAGCTCTATAAGTTGTTTTCACAACTTATGAATGTATGAACAGATGTTTTTAAACCCATCATCTTATGATGGGCCCTAACTTTTAATTGGAAAGTATCGTCAATGTGACAATAGTCTCTCTATTTTCTGAAATCCTAACATCTAATTACTCAGTTTAGTCCTTAATTAACTCCTATGTTAGCATGTTTTCAACTTGTTTTGTAATTATAGCTTCCTTCCATCTTGAATTTTTACTGTTAGGCATTGTACTCAGCATTAAGCTACTGTCTTATTTAATCCAAAGCCTAATTTTTTTTATCACTGCTGTCCCCAACTTCTCCCAGACAAGATCATAAACTCCCCGAGGTCAGAAACCAAAGTAAATCTATACTTTCCCTTCCCACAGCTTCCTTACCCAGTCTTTCCCCATCTAATCCTCCTACAACGAAACTTCCTACCCTCCCTTGACCTTATACCCCCTCCAGCTTCTGTCTAATTTCTCTGCTTCCTGTTACAGCAGAGCTCAAAAGCACGGTCTGCACTTGCTGACTCTACTTTCTCACCCCACTGGGCTTTGACCCCCTCAATATACTGAAGTATCTCCAGTCAAGTCAGTATTAACCCACATTTGCCAAGTCAGGGCAACTGTCTGTCCTCATCCTCTGGACCACCAAGCAGTTTGTGACCTTAGTGATCGCTCCCTCCTGGAAGCGCCTAGTGCTCTAGGCTTCTGTGACACCACGTGCACTTTATTTTCCTTCTACCTTCCTGCTTACCTCTTAGTCTCTTACCAGCAACTTCCCCGTTCTCAGACTTCCTAAGGTAAGAATGCTCCAAGACTTAGTCTTCAACTTTTTTTTCTTTGTTTATAGTGTCTAACGAGGTGAGCCCATCAAGTCTTATGGTTTTAAATACCATTCCTAGGCCAACGATTCTCAAATTTATATCTCCATCCCTGACTTCTCCCCTGAATGCTGGACTCGTGTAACTTGGTATCTCCATTTGGATGTTTGCTAGGCAACTCGAAATGAAGATGAGCACAAATGGAGAACGCTCAGCTGATGACCTAGCATCTGTTCTTCACTCCCCAACCCTCATCGCCCCCAGGATTTATCCATCTCAATAACTGGTACCATCAGCCCAGTTACAACACACAGGCGAAAAAGTCAGGAGTTACCTTGATTTCTCTCATTTTCTTACATCCCAATCAGTAAGTTCTACTGGCTTTACCTCCAAAATATAGCCTAATGCCTAAGGTGGCCTTCCTTGTTATCTCGCTGCTGTCATCCCGGCCCCAGCCACAGTCTAACCAGTCATTGCATATCCAGTGTTGCCCCCCTACATTCATCCCCATGTGGCAGAGCGGTTTTAAATGGGAAATCGGATAACTTTACGCCTGAGACTTATACTGAGAATAAACTTTGCATTTTACTTACAAAGCCTCACACTATTTGATCCCCGTTTACCTCTCCTTTATGGCTCTGCTCTTTGCCTACTATGTTCTAGCAATGGGGGCCTTCTGTCCATTGCTAAACAGATGGGAACAGGTAAGCTAAGCTCAGTCTTGCTCTTAACAACTTTGCACTATTCTCTTTGCTAGGAATGCTGTTCCCTTGGACAAAAAAAGGAAGACAGAAGGGGCCCTGACTGGTGTGGCTCAGTGGGTTGAGCACCTGACCTGCAAACTGAAAGGTCACCAGTTTGATTCCCAGTTGAGCCACATGTCTGGGTTGCAGGCCAGGCCTCCAGTTGCCGGCATGAGAGAGGCAACCGATGGATGCGTCTTTCTCTCACACATCAATATTTCTCTCCCTCTCTTTTTTCCCTCCCTCCCCTGCCCTCTAAGAAATAAATAAATAAAATCTTAAAAAAAGAAAGAAAAAGAGCGGCTCCTTTTTGCCATTCAGATCTCTTAAATGCTTAAATGTCACCTCCTTAGGGAGAACTACCCAATTTAAAATAGTCTCTGGTCCTTGTGTATATAACATCACCTTATTTTAATAATCTATGAAGTATCAGTTACTCCTAATGCTTTTAAAATTTTATTTTAGTTTATAGCTTGTCTTCAACACTAGAACGTAAGCTCAATGACAGCAGAGACTTGGTTCTGTTCACCACAAGTTCCTCTGCGCTTAGAGCAGTACCCATCACAGAGCAGGAACTTAATAATTGTTGAATAAAAGAATAAATGTACTTCCATTTATATTTACTACCCTCTCCTCCTCAGTTAAAATGACATAGCCAAGATTCAACTCTTAAAGGTCTCAGAAATGAGCATGAAAATTATTTAAATGGAAGCCTTGCTTTGTGAACCAAGGGTGGGGAGCCCTTGCACTGCCACTGAAGTGTTGTTACTACATAAAACATAAAATTAAGTTGGGAACTTTTCAAGGAAGAACCATCAAGCGTTTCTTCAATGCGCTTTTAAAAAGGATATCAATTTTGCACCATATGGATATCAAATATTGTGCACCATGGAAATAATGTATAAGATATGACTCAAAAGAAAAAGCCAACCTACTCTTTTTCTCTTCTCCCCTCCCCGTAAACATCATAATAACGGAACAGCTGTGACATGCACTTGAAAAAGCAGCCAACATTTTCTGATAGCTTACTATGGGACAGAGCCTAAGAGATTTAATGGATTAACTCATTCTTGCTGCACAACAGCCCTATGAGGAAGGAGCAGCTGTAACCCCATTTTACAGCTGTGAAACAGAGGGAACTTAGGTAACTCGCCTGGACCACACAGCTAGTAAGTGACAGAGCAGGCAAGCTGACTCCAGCACCCAAGCTCTTCATCGTCTACCCTGCTGACCTGGGGGTGGCATTTCAATGAGTCTGAATGCTTGTCACCACTGTGAGAGGAGGGTGAGAAAGGAAAGACACATGCAGTGCGGAGTTATGTGTCAAACCAGGTAACCTACAGGTTTTTCTTTTCTGTACCATGGATCCTTTTGGCAGCCAGGTGAGGTCTATAGCCTCCTTTTTCAAAACATTTTTTTTACATACAAAGCTAAAGTACAATTGGAAGTTAATTACCATGAAATATAGTTCTCAAAATATTAAATCAGCATTTGCTATAGTATCATGCATGCTTCTTTATCAATATATTAAATAAGATATAATGATATATCTAGTGAATGCCATAATTTCACAGTAGTATGAGCATAAATGATATTTCAAGATATTTGTAATTGCTGTAATATGATATAGAAATACCTATTGGGACATCTATTGGTGACAAAGTCACGGATACTGCTAATACTGCTAAGGACTGTTGCCTACATCAATAATGGAAGAAATTGGCCCTGGTTGGTGTAGCTCAGTGGATTGAGCGCAGGCTTTGAACCAAAGTGTTGCAGGTTCGATTCCCAGTCAGGGTACATGCTTGGGTTGCAGGCCATGACCCCCAGCAACCGCACATTGATGTTTTTCTCTCTTTCTCCCTCTCTTCCCTCTCTAAAAATAAATAAATAAAATCTTTTTAAAAAATAGCATTAAAATGTATGTAAGGACATATAAGGAATTATTTTAAAAAATGGAAGAAATTGCTAAATTGCTGTTAGAGGTTACTAAAAACAAAGATGTAAACTTTTTTTCCCTATTCAAGTTCATAGGCTTCCTGAATTCTATTCCTGGATTTCTTGGGGTTACTTGGAGAGGGAGAGGTCTACGGACCTGAGGTTAAGAATTCCTTTCAGTCAAACTTAGGAGCAGTTTCTGGGCATACTGTGGTGGCCCAGTGTACGGACAAGATGTGGGTAAAGAAGAGGCCTAGGCAACTGACCAGGAGTTCCTGGATTCGACAGAACAGACTGATGATCCTTTCCCATATGCCCATTGATTGACAATGGGAAATTAAATGAATTAAAACTCGTTCTGTGATATCTAAGAATAACCCCTTAAAGGTGTTTCTAACGTTTAGTAAAATGCAGTGAAGTATTATGCAAATTTAAAAAATTAAAGCAAATTCAGAAAAATACATACAAATGTGTAGGAGTCTAATTTGGCATCTTGAGGGTTTACAGCTCTGGAACAAGTGAAAGGTGCCCCCTCGGGCAGGATCAGCACAGTTGGTGGCAAGCCTTGCTCATTGTGCCACCGCCTGTCCCCAGTGATTTCCCAAGTGGCTAACAGTCAGCAACATGGAGATCAGAGAAGAACAATTTCAGAGCATCTGTGGGACGACACAGGATGGCCCAGAAATGTACTGGTGCCCTACAGTGATGCTGGGCAGATCAGCACAGTGCAGATGGTAACATAAATGTGGCATCATTTGTTACTAGAATCTAAATAGTCAGAGGAAATCGGAGTTACATGTATATGGGAACTGCATCTTAGTGCTGTTAGGAAGGTTTGTAATAATAACAATAATAACTAACATGAGTGAGTGTTTACTCTGTGCCAGGTACTCTTTGAAGCCTTAACTTGTTCAATTTGTAGAGTAAACTTATAAGGTAAGTGCTATTAATATCTCCATTTCACAGTTGAAATTGAGGTACAGTATATTCTTGATGACTTGAATGTTGTATTGACTGTATACAAGCTGTTGTAACAATAAACTTTGAAATCTCAGTGGCTTAACACAATAGAAAGTATTTCTCCTTTGCATAAACCCAATCAGAAGTTCGGTGTTTAGAAACCAAGACTGATGGAAAGGTCTACCATTTTCAGTACATTGCATCCAAGGTCACGCTGTGGCTCTTACACCACCCTGAAGGTGAAATGCATACAGTTCCAGAGGCCGGAACTCACTTGCCCACACCTCACTGCAAGGGAAGCTGGAAAATGTAGTTGAACTGTGGGCCCAGAGGGAAAGGAAACTGATTTGGTAACTAGCAGCCAGTCTGTCATGCCGACAGATCAGAAAACTGTTGGATAAGCAGAAAGCTTCCCACTCTTCCACTCCCCCACCCCAAAATTTGCTTATTAATGGCCTAAAACCACTCTTAGATAAGCTTAGTGCCTGACTTTTTTTTAAGAAGGGAAAGCTAATTATTTGCTTCCGTGCTGAGGATATGGTGTTATTACCACTCAGCAGGCTCTGGATTTTTCTGTACAATTATTGTCAGAAAGCATGGCTCAAAGCATGGCTCAGTATTAGCTCTTGTTACATTCAGATACTGTTTTTGATAGCTGTCTTCCAACATTTAATTAATTAATTAATTAAGTTATTTCTTTATTTTTAGAGAGGGAAGGGAGGTAGAAAGAGAGAGAGAAACATCAATGTGCAGTTGCTGGGGGCTGTGGCCTGCAACCCAGGCATGTGCCTTGACTGGGAATCGAACCTGCGATGCTTTGGTTCGCAGCCTGTGGTCAATCTACTGAGCTACACCAGCCAGGGCTCTAATTGATTTATTGGCAAAAGATTTATACAGCACATAAACTATGCAGTTATCTGGAAATTTTAAAACTAATTCATTAATTAAGGTATTCTCTTAACTAAAAACAAAAGGCTAGAATGATCTTGACCACATGTATGCAGAAGTATGTGGAGTAAATAATTATCTGTCCATGCATCTAGGTCTATTTTTTTGAGGAAAGTCTTAGGCACACTTCTAAGTGGCAATAGGGCGATCTCCTTTTTAAGTTATCACACTGTTAAACTCTTTTCTTCTTTCAATGTCAGTCCTGCCTTTAGCTCCATTGATTGTCAAGACAACTATTAATTAACAGCAAAGATAATTTACATTCTAGTTTCTTGCCAGAGAAATAACTTCAAACTCTGTACTGCATATTCATCAAAAGCTCAAGTGATCCCTGGCTGGTGTGGCTCAGTGAATGGAGTGCTGACCTGCAAACCAAAGGGCCACTGGTTTGATTCCCAGTCAGGACACATGCCTGTGTTGCAGGCCAGGTCCCCAGCAGGGGGCATGCAATCGGCAACCACACATTGATGTTTCTCTCCTTCTTTCTCTTTCCCTTCCCCTATCTAAAAATAAATAAATAAATATTTTTCTTTAAAGCTCAGGTGAAAGAAGAACTATTCATTGAGGATTACTTGAAGGATATGTGATGTATCCATTTCTCTAGACATTTTTAGGGTTATCCCTGATTTACAGCTACTAGAATAAGCTCTGAAGCTGGATTGCCTCTAGACCCTTGCAGAGTTGCTGTTACTGAGTTGCACTATGGCTTTATGCATTGAAGTTAGCTTAGGAGATGGCCCTAGGAATCTTGCTTTTGTGATTACTGCAGAGATATATTGTTGAGGACTTTGACCATTACAGCATAGAGTAACTTAATAAAGGAACATTTTTCTCAGATCTTAATACCAGGAAGCTACATTTCTCTTAAAAACGACTTCATTTTTATCATAGGGACACTGAATTTCATAATTGTTGATATTTCCATGTTGCAGCCCAGATATAGTTATTTTCTTTCTCCTGTTTGCTTTTACTTCTGACCTCCACCACAATTATTTTATTTACTTATTTATTTATTTATTTACTTATTTATTTATTATTTACTTTTACAGAGAGGGAAAGGGAGGGAGAAAGAGAGGGAGAGAAGCATTAATGTGTGAGATACATCAGTTGGTTGCCTCTTGCACCCCCCAATTGGGGACCTGGTCCATAACCCAGGCGTGTGCCCTGACTGGGAATCAAACTGGCAACCTTTTGGTTTTCAGGTGGGCACTCAATCCAGTGAGCCACACCAGCCAGGGCTCATTTATTTCTTGTTATTTTATATTTCTATTAGTGGCTTCGAATCATTCTGGG
Source organism: Phyllostomus discolor (assembly GCF_004126475.2). Lineage (NCBI taxonomy): Eukaryota > Metazoa > Chordata > Mammalia > Chiroptera > Phyllostomidae > Phyllostomus > Phyllostomus discolor. The sequence continues at coordinate 135,032,005 of NC_040908.2, forward strand.
AACTTATAAACTTTATATGTTTGAGAATGTATTTGCATGTATATGTTTAAAGTAATGCTCAAGTATTTGGAATAACAAACCAAATATTTTGAGCTAAGTGTTTACTTAAGCACTATTATTGAATATGTTTCATAAAAGTAAATTTTGCATTGGAATTTATGTTTGTTTCTTTCCTTACACTCCACTGCTTGTAACATTTGTCCAACCCATGCTGCAACCCCTCTCCACACTTGCTCTTTCTCAAGCTCTTCTCTCTGCTTGGAATGCTTTTTTTTTTCTTTTTTTTTTTGCCAGGGGAGAGCAGAATGCAGTCCCCCACTACCACAAATTACGCAGGCAGGCAAGTTTCCCACATTTGGGGAAATAGCGGCGGTCAGCACATCCGGAGCACAATGAATAAGCCTTGCCCTGGGAAAACCACCTTCTGTGATTGTGGTATCTCCCCTGCCAGGTTAAGCACTGGGATTGTCTTCCCGAGGAGCTCCTTCTGCAAGGCTCCTCAGAGAGGCTTCCTGACCCCCCATTGTCTCTGAAGCTGATGCTCGTCTCCAACACACCCCACCTCATCACTCTCCTTCACAGAGCCCCGCTTTTTTCCTTCACAGCACCACCTTCTGTTTTCACTTTATTAGTTTACTTGTTATTTATCTGTCTCCTTCCTTAGAGGATGAACACATAAGGGAAAGTACTGTGCTTCATCTAGGCCTCAGGATGAATGACTAAATATGCTAGCCCAGGAACCACAAAAAAATTTCTTCCATACCCTAAGGACAGTTCCCTTTTCTGAACTTCTGAATTTATTCCTATCTGACCACAATCACTCATCACATTTAAAGGCTTTGGCTTCTCTTTCTTCATGTTTCAGGATGGATTTTCTGAGTAACATTGTGAGTTTTTTTTAATTATTTGGCTAACGGTTAGACAAACATTGATGGTATAGCCAATGCCGTCTGGATTTCAGTGGTAATGAGTAGCATTGTTATGCCCTTAACACAAGAGGTAAAATAAAAATTAATAATAACATGAAAAAACAGACTTATTTGCCAGAGGCCACTTTTTGCAGTTGTCATCAAAGCTGGATTTATACTCAGAACTTTCTGGCCTGTAGTCCTGGACTTAGATTTCAAAGCCATACCTCTCCCTCCATATACGTGAGGTAACTGTAATTGTTATATAGCCAGTCATTATAGGAGTTCTGGAATGTCATGGCTACAACTATGCCATCTGTAATAAGAACAGTATCAAGCTACAAGCTTTGTTTCTTCTTTTTTACATAAATGGATTTTTGAAGCAGCATTTTACTTTATGTCCAGGAGGGGGAGCAAGATCCATGTTGACCAAAGGCACCAAAAACAAAACAAAAGAAAAAAAAAACACACACACTTCAAACATGCCCTCTAATTTCCAACACATTCTAATTCCACCTTTCTTTAGTGTCCCTGAACTACTCTTTATTTCCTCTCTATCTAGACCTTAGGGCATAAAAATGAAGTTAAACATGTTACAACAGAAAACTTTTATTTATTTATTTTTTAGTTCCTTTCAAGGCACAAAACCTCAGTATTCCATTTACCCATTTATCCAGACAAGCATGAGTTGTTGCCTGCCTTGTGTGCTGGTCTGGGGCAGGAGGGGACACAGACAGAATAGAGACCAGTGAGACCAGTGATGGGGCAGCTAATAGGAGAGAACAGCCACACTCAGGGAGAAAGAAATCTTTGAATTGGATATTGAGGACAGTTACATTCCTCAGTCAGTCCTAGTTGGAATTGGCATTCCAGACTATGGGAATAATATGAGCAAATGAGAAGCTGGTAGCCTTCTTATGCCCTTAACACAAGAGGTAAAACAAAATTTTTACCTCTTTTTTGTAGAATTCATAGAATTTGTGTATTTGTACAATTATGGATAGGAGAAGAACATGGTTATGGGTAGGTAAGGTCATATGGGAAAGGTAACTTGACTAAGAATGGTTTATTTCAGCAATGTTGGTTAATAGCTAACCATAATAACTAATATTTATATTAAACCAATAAATACCTAATATTCCACAAACATTGATATAGCACCTAATATATTCCAAATACAGTTTTAAGCAGTTTACAAGTATTAACTAATTTAATCTCCACACAGTTTGATTATTTTCCCCATTTCCAAATGAAAAAATGGAGGAAAAATGAGGATCAATAACCTGTCCAAGATCATGCGACTTGAAAGAGGTGGAGACAGAATCTGAACCCTCCAGTCTGGCTCCAGGGCCTCTGCTCCTGATCTCAGTTAATGACCTGCATCATCCCCTTGGTTCTCGCAGCAATTCTGAGGTTGGTGATAGCATCGTGCCCATTTTGTAGCTGAGGAAAAGAACCCCAAGTTTAAGTAATTTGCCTAAGGTCACACGACTAGCACACAACGGTGAAAGGTTTAACCCAAGCAGTCTGACACAGAGCCCATGTTTTTATGGCTGGTTCTTTCTTTCTTTCTTTCTTTCTTTCTTTCTTTCTTTCTTTCTTTCTTTCTTTCTTTCTTTCTTTCCTTCTTTCCTTCCTTCCTTCCTTCCTTCCTTCCTTCCTTCCTTCCTTCCTTCCTTCCTTCTAAAATTTGATATCCATTCAAAATGGTTTAAAATTCAAAAGGTCTACAATGATATACAATGAAAAAAGCTTCTTTTCATATCTGGGTTACCAGCTACCCAGTTTTCTCCCCCCAAACCAATGCTATTGTTTTTTTATGTTCCCTTTTATTAAAGAAACATATATACATGTTGTTTTCTCTGCACAATCATGCAAACTGTGCGTAGTACACGCGCCATTCTGTGTTTGCTCTTAAACCCTAATGATGCACATTCTGAAGGGCTGCATAGGGTTTCTGGGTATGGATGTACCATAGTTTGTTTAACCAGTCCCTTGCTGCTAGGTGGTTTCCAATCTTTTGCTATTATACAGAAATAAATAGCAAAGAACTTATATGTATGACCCATAAATATGAACTAAAGGGGAGAAATGAGGCTGGGAGGGGGTGTACAGGGCAGAAGGGAATAAAAGGGGGAAATGGGACAACTGTAAATAGCATAACAATAAAATATATTTAAAAAGGAAATAAACAGCAATGAATAAAACACTCTTGTGTACACGTTATTCACCATATGTGTGAGCCCATCTACAGGGTAAATTCTTAGAATATATTTGCTGGTCAAAGATCTCTGAATCCGTCATTTTGATGGGAGCAAACTGCTCTCTGTAGAGGCAGTTACTCATGTATACACCCTCCTGCTATATAAGAAAGTGTCTGTTTCTCCCTTCCTTTACTATCCCAGTGCGTTTAGTGAAACATTGTTATCTCAGTGCAGGTTTAATTTGCATTTCTCTTATTATGAGTGAGACTGAACATCATTCCATGGATTTAAGAATTTAGGAATCAACTCTTTTCTTGTGGACCTTTTGTTCACAACCTTGGTCCATTTTGTGTTGGGGTTGTTGAGTATGTTTGCGTGTGTATATTTTTGTATTTCATCTCCTGGCCAAAAGCCTACATGTGATTTTTCAGGCCCAGCTGCAGCCAGTTACAAAGGCTTATCTGGCAGGCCTCACAGGGCTTTGAGAAGCTGCCCCCACAAACCTTGCTGCACACACACTGCACCCTCTGCAGGAGCTCCAGTCAAGGGCTCTCCCCGCAGCAGGCCACTGTCTTCAGCATACTTGCACTTCTAGACCGCATCCTTATTGGGGGGGTCTTTTTTTAAGACTTTCCTCAGGGGCCTCTCCTGAAGCCACCTTACTGGTGGGGGAGAAGGGAGGGAGAAACCTCCAAGACACTTTTCTGCCTTCTTAGTGAGTACTCAGTACTTTTTTACTCCTAGCCTTCCTTTCAACGCCACCACCTCCTAGCCCCCACATCTATGCTAATCCCGGGGAATTGTGATATTCCTTGGGGAAGATGCAACAGGAGGAGCCAGAAACTTTGTTTGAAATTGTATCAGTGCAAAGGAAACACCTTACTTTTGGTGTTTCCAAGAGGTGGCCAAGAGGTTTTTAAGTCACTTTGACACAGGGAAGCTGCCTGGGTTTCCGATCTAGGTGAGGAGTTTCAGAAAAGTTCTGGATATAACATTCCATATCTGTACTAACTGTAGTATTTAAGGAAACAGGCCCTTTGTTCCATTAGCAGTCAAAATTTGAAGGAAACCCATTACACATAGCCCTGTTTCATTGTGAACCTATCAAAACTGCTTTCCTCAATTACACCTAAAATTTCGCCCTTTCCTCAAATCCTTTAAGATTTATGTATTTTCAGACAGAGGGGGACAGAGAGAGAAAAGAGAGGGAAAGAAACATCAGTGTGCAAGAGAAACATTGATTGGGTTGCTTCTCGCATGCCCTGAACCCAGGACCTGCAACCCAGGCATGTGCCCTGATCGGGAAACAAACCAGAGACCTTTTGCTTCACAGGACGATGCCCAACCCACTGAGCCACGCCGGTCAGGGTTCAAATCCTATAATGATTCTGTATTTTCCTCTGCTTTTGAGACACCCCGTAGGTCCTTTAGTGTGCAGTCTTCCTCAGAGTAAGGAGTCTATTAACTTTTGTCACTCACAGGATTGTCCCTGCTGGTCTCGGGCTGACTGGACTAGGAGAGATTCGAATCAAAGGTTGTCTACAGCAGAGTCTAGTGTTTAAGTGCAAAGCTAAACTGGAAATTATCTAACTTTTATGTCATATATATTCTCAATGACCTTCAGCCAAAGACCACCAGGAACGCTCTTGTATTTGAAAAAGTTTGGTCTATAGCTCATTGCAGTAGGAGAGAGAACATATACCACGAAGAACCACAGAGCATTTCAGTAAGACAGTATTAGGGCTCATTTAGGACTTGAACCTTGGTTGGGTGATTTTGAGGAGGGTACACTCTAGATTGGGTGCTGTTAGAAAGTGGGGAAACTCTGTCATCAAGTATCTCAATAAATTTTTTTAAGAGAAAGGAAGAGAGAGAATGAGAGAGAGTGAAACATCTCTTTGTTTTTCCACTTTATTTATGCATTCATTGGTTGTTTCTTGTATGTGCCCTGACAGGGGATTGAACCCACAACCTTAGTGTTTTGGGATGATATTCTAACCAACTGAGCTAATAGGCCAGGGCTTTCAATAAATCTTATCTGTAGGAAGGTGATAGATTAAAGTGAGGCTAAAGCTATAATTGGTAAAGAAACATCTGTCACAGTAGCCAGGATAGCAAGATGTGTGGTATTTATGGCTTGAAAAATATTCATGATTCATGTTTTGTCTGTGTTCAGGCATGATTATAGAGTGGTCTTGTTTTTGTCTTGATCCACTGTGGTCCCAGAGTGGCCTTGTGTGATGTTGATGTTCTGTGAAATAGTTCATGTGAAATAGAACATCAGGACCCAGCTGTGAGTGCCAGGCCAGCTCATAGCAACTCCAAGGCCAGCAGCTGGTAGCACCAGGTCAGCTTCCGGGTGTCAGGGGCTGCCTTTTGTCTTTCTCAATACCTAATCATATGCCTGTGTGCATGTGCATATATGCATATCTCTATTAAATGTACTGAAAATGTCAACTCTGTAATCGAATGCAGGTCCAGCTGCCTGACACTACAAAAGCCAATACTTGAGAGGCAGGTGCTGATGTAAAGGATAGTAGTTTATTGAGATGCCAGCCCTCTGGAAGATGGGGGACTCGTGCCACAAAGCCCCTTTCCTGGGAAGATGGGGGAGTCATGTCTCAAAGCCCATCTCCCAGGAAGATGGTGCACTTGTCACAAAGCCCATCTCCACCTTTTGGTGGAGGCAGGAGCTTTTATAAATAGGGAACAGAACAAAGAGATCAAGGAAGGGGATTGAGGAGTTATTTAGGTGCAGACTAGCACAGTCATTCCAATAAGGGAAGTGGTGGTTCAGTGTGCATTAGTCTGGTTTAGTCATCCTGGATTTACATCACCCTGGCTCCATGGTTGAAGGTCAGCAAGAGTTCCAGAGCTGGGATGCCTGAAGGTTGGAGGCTGTGTCTTTTTAAGTTAGTTCCTTGCTCTGGCTGGTGTAGCTCAGTGGATTGAGTGCCAGCCTGCAAACTGAAGGGTCGCTCTTTCGATTCCCAGTCAAAGCACATGCCTGGGTTGTAGGCCAGGTCCCCAGTAGGGAGTGAGTGAGAAGCAACCACACATTGATGTTTCTCTCCCTCTCTTTCTCCCTCCCTTCCCCTCTGTTTAAAAATAAATAAAATCTTTAAAGAAATAAGTTAGTTCCTAGGATTCTTATATAAGAATGCTGTTTACCTACAAGCTACATATGAGTCAGAGCCAGCACTTAGCAGAAACAATGTCAGAAGAATGGTGAAGTGGGTTACAATTTCCCACTGTTACCACTCCAAACTTCAAACAAAAGCGAACTGATACAGTATTGGATGTGTTTTCCATTTAATTAGAAGTACATATATATTTATGGCTTGGGCATGGGCTATATTTTGTTTTGTTGTGAGTATGTACTTATATATTTGCTTTATTGAATATCAAATACATTCGTATGTCTTAAAATTCTTTTAAGTGTACAGAGAAACGTCTCCTTTCTGTTCCTCATCTGTTCCGTTCCCACATTCTCTGATAGGTAACCATTATTGGTTTCTTATGTATCTTTATATAGATCATACATAGGAATGTAATTATATTCTCCTTTTTGTGTTTCTTTTATAAACTTAAAGAAAACATAAAATGGAATTTTGCATCCTACTTTTACATGAACACATCTAGGAGATCTTTCTGTTTCAGTACACAGAGAACTCATCCTCATTCTCAGAGCAGTCTTATTTGAACTGTAGTTTACTTAATGATGTATATTTTAACTGTTTTCAATCATTCGCTACCACAAATATCATAGCAATGAATATACTTTTGTATGTGCATCTTTTCACACGTGGAAGAGCACATCTTTAGGCTAGTTCCCCAAAATGAAATTGTTGAGACAAAGGAGGCATGCATTTGTAACTCTGAGAGATATTGTCAAACTGTCCTCCACTGAGGTTATAAAACTGGGCAATCTTGTCAGTGGAGTAAGCAAGTATCTGTTAGACCACTTCCTCACCAACACTATGTTATCAAACTGTCTGCTTTTTGCAATCAGATGGTGAAAGACAACATTTCTGTAGTTAGAATTTGTATGTTTATGAGTCAGAATAAGATTTTTTTAAAGGTCTTTACAATCCTTTTAAAAAAATATGTATTTATTTATTTTTAGAGAGAGGGGAAGGGAAGGAGAAAGAGAGGAAGAGAAACATCATGCATGGTTGGTTGCCTCTCACTTGGCCCCTACTAGGGACCCGGCCTGCAACCCAGGCATGCGCCCTGACAGGGAATTGAATTAGTGACCCTTTGGTTCACATGGCCCACGCTCAATCCACTGAGCTACACCCGCTAGGACAGAATAAGATGTTTTTAATAGGTTTATCTTGTAGAGCAGCTTTAGGTTCACAGTAAAGTTGACAAGCAGGTACAGAGAGTTCCCATATACCACCAGCCCCAACATTCAAAATCCTGCATGACAGCGGTACACTCATTGCAACTGATGTACATACAATGACACATTGTCACCACCCAAAGTCTGCCATTTACAGTAGAGTTTACTCTTGATGTTGGATATTCTGTGAGTTCGAACAACTTCACAATGACATGCATCTACCATTATAGTATCATACAGAATAGTTTTACTGCTCTAGAAGTCCTCTGTGCTCTGCAACTTCTTCTCTCCTGCCCCTCGATCCCCTGATAACCGCTGATTTGTTTTACTCTCTCCATGTAACAGAACCACTGGCTCCTATTGTTCTGGCTTCTATTGCCCACCACTGATAAGAACCATAACTCCCAATGCCAAAGTCTTATGAAAAGGAAAGGAACTATTTACTCAAAAGTTATACAGGTTTAGAATAATGGCAGAATTCTGCTATTAAATCTCACACCCTTTAGAAACACACACACACACACACACACACACAGAGTACTGACTCCCTTGCCAAACCAGGCCAGTCAGAGCCACTGTCTCTCAGGAAAAGAAATAGAAACCCCAGCTCAGCTGGGCAGATTCCCATCTGTATTCCACTTTCTTCCAGTTGTCTGTACTCGGCTGGGCTCCTGCGCTTAATCGAAAACCTCACCCTCATGGTGGGCCAGTGGGGGTTCTTTTGCATCCTTTCAAACCCTGTGGCCAAGACCTCCCAGGCTGCTACATCCTGCTTTTCTGCTCCTTTCTAAGCTTCGTGGTCCAAAGCCACTTCTTCACAAGTTGCATGGTAAAGTGCAGGGGGCGGGGGTGGGGGGGTGGGGGTGGACAGAGAGTGCCTCTTGTGGCTCTCCTATTCTCCTTCCCACATGCACCAGAGCTCTCTCATGGCTGCCACACTTGTGTTTAAATTCTGGGATGGACTGTCCTTTGTAACCCCATTTCTAACTCCTCCCATAGAGGGTTACACCTGCCGGTACTCTGGTTTCCTCTGCCTTTCCCGGCTGCCATTGTTAGTTGGGGTAAGCGTGGCCCAGTGATGTAGGAGCCACCTTCAAGCCTCTCTCACAGTCTCAGCAAACCCCTACTTAGGATCACATGCCTCCCCCTGGCTTCCAGCACAGCAGGCAAAGCTACTTGATGTTACTAAAACACAGTTTCTTCAGATATGCAAAGTAACGCTCAGTGGCCCTGCTCTACTTCCCCTTCCCCAGGCAGATTAGTGGGGGAACTTCCCCATTTTGGGAGTCTCTGACATTCCCTGTTACATCCATAGTTTTGCCTTTTCCAAAAAGTCATAGAGTTGAAATCATACTGTATGTAGCCTTTCAATTTTATTTTTTTGATTTATTCCTTATTATATATTTTTCTATTACCATTTAGTCCCCCTATGCCCCTCCGCCAGCACTGTTGTCCATGTCCATCAGTCCTTTTTCCTTTTTTCCTCAATCCGTCCACCCACTTACCTCTAGCTACCATCTGTTCTCCATCTTTGAGTCTGTCTCTCTCTTGCTTCTTAGTTCAGTTTGTTCATTAGGTTCCACATGTGAGTGAAATCATATGGTACTTGTCTTTCTCTGACTGGCTTCTTTCATTTAGCATAATGTCATCCAGATCCATCCATGCTGTTGCAAAGGGGAAAATTTCTTCTTTTTTATGGCCGAGTAGTATTTCATTGCATAGAGGTCCTACAGTTGTTTTATCCACTCATCTACTGATGGACTCTCAGGCTGCTTCCATATCTTGGCCATTGTAAATAATGCTACAATGAGCATAGGGGCTTTCATGTTCTTTCGAATTAGTGTTTTGGGCTCCTTTAGATATATTCCCAGAAATGGGATCACTGGGTCAAAAGGCAGATCCATTTTTAATTGTTTGAGGTATCTTCATACTGCTTTCCACAGTGTGGCTGCACCAATCCACATTCCCACCAACAGTGCACAAGTGTTCCCCTTTCTCCACATCCTCACCAGCACTTGTTGATTTATTGACGATAGCCATTCTGACAGGTGTGAGATGGTAACTCATTGTGGTTTTAATTTGTATATCTCTGATGATTAGTGATGCTGAGCATATTTTCATTTATGTCTATTAGCCCTTTGCATGTCATATTTGGAGAAGTGTCTATTCAGGCCCTTTGCCTATTTTTTAAGAATCTATTTCTTTTCAATATTTTATTTATTTATTTATTTTTAGAGAGAGGGAAAGGGAGGGAGAAAGAGAGGGAGAGAAACATCAATGTGTGGTTACCTTTCACAAGTCCCCAACTGGGGACCTGGCCTGCAACCCAGGCATGTGCCCTAACTGGGAACTGAACAGGCAACCCTTTTGTTTTCAGGCCTGTGCTCAATCCACTGAGCTATACCAGCCAGGGTGGCTTTATCTTCATCTTTGAAAGCATTAAGCATGAAGTGTGAAAGCAGGGCATCAACTGTTGTAATTTTGTGTATGGTGAATAACTGAGCAAAGGTTGTTTTCTGTTTTTCCTAGCTTTTGCACGAAAACAAATAGATCACCTGCTTGTAGTCTGTCAGATTTTCAAAAGGAAATACTATATTCATAGCAAAGTGTTTATTTACAAAGGAAGAGTATGCAGGTAGAAACTGCCTTTAGGAAATTAAAATTGTGGTGCCTAGCACCACAAGGGCTTTCGACAAACATTAGGATGATGAAAATGAGAGTAACCACAATGAAAAGGTTGACAGGTGACATATGAACCACATGAAGGAGCAGGAAAATGAGCCAGTTATTCATGTGTAAATAACAGCTTGCAGAGCAGCTTTGAAGCTTTCCTGAGGAGAAAGCCACAGTGGTATAGTGTGTATTGGGAACTTAAAACCGCAAAACAACAGGCTTGGGAGCCAGCCAGAATTCTGACCCCCTACTACAAGACATGTGACCTTGAACACATTACTTAGCATCTCAATTTTTGCTTTTGTAAAATGGAGAAAGAGTACTTACTGCATAGTGTTGTTATGAGGACTCGATGAGTTCATGTGCCTGATTGAGGATTTTATCAATATTACTTGTGAGTTACCAGGAGATGCCCCCCAAGCTTGAGAAAATGTGGAAAGTAAGATTGCCTTTCAGAAGCAAAGGAAGAAGACTGAAGAGTTCTCAGGCTGGCATTCACGTACCTCGAGAAACTCTGGTCACTTAGGAGAGAGAATACACATTCCAGGATCACCTGGTAACCTGATGAGGATCTAGCCTCCTGGCTTAAGTTTGCCAGCAGGGAGAAAAGTGCTGGAGGTCAGCCTTCGTGTATGCAAGTCCTTCGTGTATGCAAGCGAGGTCTCTCTGCGGATGAGTGGATTAGCGTTTGGTTTCTGTGCCTTTTGGGTAGCTCAAGTCTGTCTCTCAGGCCCTGGTCACTCAGAGGCCCATCGTAGAAAAGAGCAGATAAAGCCAGACTTACCAGATAAAGCCAGACTTGGTCAGCATGCACACAATGAACCTAGAGGTCTTACTAAAACGCAGATTTGCATTCTCGGGTCTGGGGTGGGGGCCGAGGGGCTCCCAGGCGATGCTGGTTCAGCTGGTCCCCAGACGGCACTTTGAGGAACAAAACTGCAGACAATACACCACCACTTCCAGTTTCGCCTCTATTTTTAAAAAGATTTTATTAATTTTTAGAGAAGGGGGAAGGGAGGGGAAGAGAGACAGAAAGAAACATTGATGTGTGAAAGAAACATCAACAGGTTTTCTCTTACATGTCCTCAGTTGGGGACCTGGCCCACAACCCAGGTAAGTGCCCCCTGGGAACCTGACTAGTGACCTTTTGGTTTGCAGGCCAGCGCTCAACCCACTGAGCCCCACGAGCCAGGGCTACACCTCTATTTTTTTAAAAGATTTTATTTATTTATTTTTAGAGAGGGAAGGGAGGGAAATAGAGAGAGAGAGAGAGAGAGAGAGAGAAACATCAATGTGTGGTTGCTGGGGGTCATGGCCTGCAACCCAGGCATGTGCCCTGGCTGGGAATCAAACCTGCAACACTTTGGTTCACAGCCCACGCTCTATCCACTGAGCTACGCCAGCCAGGGCCCTATACCTCCATTTTTAACAAAGATTCATCAATAATGTTTGTTATCCTTGTTTCTTCTTTTGGGAGGTCATAAGTGTCCAAGTCAGAACCTAATGCTTGCTGCCCAAGCACTCTATATCTAGGGACTGGGGCGAGGCTTTGACTTTATTCCCTTGTTTTGTTCCCTCATACTTGGACAAAGGTCATGGTGGGGCAAAGATGCGTGTCTAAACCTCCCTCTCTCTAGTCCAGAGCAGGTCCGGTAAGGGCACTAGCTAACTGGCGGCTTTAGCTAGGTATCCTCTCCCAGGCAGAGCAGCTGAGAGAGAGGAAAGGGTGGTTTACATGGGTCCTTGGGGAAGCCCAAAGGCAAAACAGGGGAAGCTGAAGTGCCCTTGGCTGGGAGAGTGGGAAGAGAACCGGAGAAGGTGATGACGACATGGTGGTAGGTGATTGCTCTGGGGCTAGGAGACCTCGTCTTATCCTGTGGAGACTGAACTGGCGGCTAGCACGATGGTATCATCAGTTCCGATGGTATCATCAGTTCCGTTACCAGCGAGGCTAAGTTTGAATCAGAGGCTACTTACAAGCCGCATTCGACTTGAATTTGCTGAAAGAAGGAACAGGCAATGCAGAGCTTTTCAAAGAATCTTATTTCTGAAAATCTTGTTCTTTTTTTCTTTATTATTTCTGAACATTTTGATTTACTTATCTGAAAACAAAAATAAAAATAAATGAATTGTATGAAAATTATAGATAAGATTATCTATAATCTTATCTTAATTATAGATAAGATTATCTACAACCTTGTCTTAATTGTAGATAAGATTCAATCTTATCTATAATCTTTAGATAAATGGTATTGTACAAGAATGACATGCAGCGAGTTACAAGAAAATTAAATAAAACTGTGTTAATTATTTAAAAAGATCTTTGAGAACATTTGAGATCTTGTTCCTCAGCATACGTCATCAGTTTCAGAAGAAAAAACCCTTCAGGTTAAAAACTTGTCCCTGTTGCTTTTCTCTCAAAAGGAAATCCTGTTATAATTCTTAACAACAAGTAAAGGCACGTTAATATCCCCCCTTTTTCCTGTATGCTAAGTGTCCTGTTCAATTATAAAATTAGAAATTTTCATCTTTCACCAAGTTTTACTTTTTTGTATCCCACAAATAATGTTTAAAGCTGTTCAAAGTTTTAATTATTACAACCAACAACAAGAGATAAAAGTTTGTAATCCCTCAAAGGGAATCACAATAAATGCAAAGACTTTATTTCCTTCGAAGTGAACTGTGTGAATAAAGGAAGAAAACTGTGTATTAAGCTAAGCCTAATACTGCTTGCTGCTGCTTATAACCAATAGGCACACAAAGGCTTGGGGTGGAACAAACAACCGAGCACCGCTCTTCGTCACACTGCCTTGACTTTGATCTCAGCTAGATGTCTGTCCTTGGTAAGCCACTTCATCACTATTAGCCTCATTTTCTTCTCTGTAAAATGAGGGATTAGACTGCCTGGTATCCAGTCCCAATGTTCCATTGATGCAGTAGAAGTGTACTTTTGATTTTGAGAGCATTGAAAAGTATTTGTCATTTCCCACACCACTGACTGTCTTAGAAAAGGGAGGCTCAGAGGTGAAGCAACTTGCCCCCCAGTGCCCTAAGGGCAGAGCTAGGATTAAACTCCCACGGTGCCTGACTGTCCAGCTAAGGATACTTTCTACAATATCATGCAGTTTAAAATTCTTTTCAGAGATGATCTTCCTTGCTATCAAAATGAAAATGCACCGGAATAAACCATGGGAGATGTTGGCTGAAAATAATTTCCTCTAAGGAAATAATTATTTTTCTTGGTTTCTTAATACAAGTCATAACTGACATTATGGTTAGAGGCATGGTTGTAAATTATGTTAGAGAACCACAAGAAAGCAGGTCAAGTTCTCATATATAACCAAAAGAAGTGGTTTCAAGATTTCACAGTACTGATCCTCTTGGCCTGTGAATGGCTTGAGGGTAGATGCCATGCCTGGCTGATCTGAGCTGTTAGCAAGCCAGGCATTGGGCAGCTAGGAAATCTGCCCACTGGTGCAGGGCTGTGGATAGAGCTACTCGGGGTTCTATTTATCTGGGTTCTATTGCCCGCTGACAGTAAGAATCTTGACTCCTAATGCCAGAATCTTATGAAAAGGAAAGGAACTATTTATTCAAAAGTTACACAAGTTTAGAATAATGGCAGAATTCTGTCTTTAAATCCACACCCGTTAGAAGCAAAAAACACCCACAAACATACAGTCCTGTCTCCCCTTGCCAAACCAGGCCAGTCAGAGGTACTGTGTCTCGAGGAAAAAAGTCTGTAGCTTAGCAGGGCAGATTCCTGTCTGTATTCCAGCTTCTTCCAGTCATCTGTGTTTGGCTAGGCTCCCTGCTCTTGATCCAAAACCTCATCCTCATGGTGGGCCAGTGGGGATCCTTCTGCATCCTTTCAAACTGTGTGGCCAAGCCCCGGCCAAGCTACTACATCCTGCTTTTCTTCTTCTTTCTAAGCTGCATAGCCAAGAAAATCAGAAGCAGGGCACCTCTCATAGCTCTCCTACTCTCCTTCCCACGTGGTTGAGAGCACTAGCACGGCTACCTACCGTACTTGTGTTTAAAACCCAGGGCAGATCTTCCTCTGTAACATCATTTCCAACTCCTCCCACGCTGGGTTACAACTGCCAGTAGTCTGGTCTCTTCTGCCTTTCTCGGCTGCCATCGTTAGTCTGGGTGGGTGTGGGTCTGTGATGCAGGAACTGCCTCCAAGCTCCTCGTGCAGGTGCAGCAACCAGAGACCACCTCCCAACTGCATCACTGATTAGATTCTCACCCATCTCCCTGGCTTCCAGCACAGCAGGCGAAGCTACTTAACATTACTAAAACATTGGCCACATTTTTTCAGATATGCAAAGTAACTCTCAATGACTCTGCTCTGTTTCCCCTTCCCCCAGCCAGGTTATGGAGGCTTTGGTATTTTTTTCCTTTTTCTATATTCCCAGGGGGATCTTCTCTGCTTCAGGGAGAACCCTAGCCCAAACACCCCAAGTTCTGGACCTCGTTCTACACCTGTTACACTCCCCTCTTTCAGATATAGACCTTTTATATTCTTATAAAGTACAACAGGCAAAGGTCTCATTATCTTTTCATAGCTACTTCCTGAGGGACATGGCTGCTGTCCTACCTACCCTTGGGTCCAGGGATCCCTAAAAGAGTGGGGGTGTGGAGCAGAGGGTGGCCTTCATATGGGGAAGGTCCTTGTAGAGTCCAGGTCAGTTGGCTGTTCCTGGGGAGTGGAATGCCTGGTGTCCAAACACTGGCACTACTGGGCAGTTGGCATCCTTGTTGCATTCTGGAGGCAACAGGTTTGGCAAGAGAGTTAGAAGGCACAATTAAAACCATACCACTAAGTGACAAAAGCAGGGACCAATTCTTCAGTGTTCCATATTAGAAAAAGGGTGGCTTGTTCGGAGGAAGGTGTGCAAAGCATGTCACATCTGTCCAAAGCCCTTTTGCCCACTATACTTAGCTTGGTTGAGGGAAATATTTTAGGATTTCCCCCTTTCAGATTTCTGGGCCCCTTCTGTCCAAACTATTAGGGCAGAAAAAGGAAAATCAATTTTTAAGTGAAGTAAGCTGCTGCTTGTTTGAGAGGATTTAGGAAATGGTGGAAAATGAGCCGAGACCAGCCATTCATGTGGAAATACAACTTGGGTGGGCCCATAAGTTGGGTGGGGTAGAGTCTCTGGGGTGGCAGGTCAAACAGTGTTAGCCAGGTTGATGGAATCTTAGATACAGCACCAGCCCATTCTGCCAGCTCAGTCAGGATGGGTGTGGTTTCTTTAATTCCATAGTTGTCAGACTTCCATGCAACTCAATTTCTGTCAGATCTGAGCAAGGATTGTTCTATGTTTTAGTTGTAATTTTGTTGTGGTTGTACAGAAGTGAGCCACGTCTGCCTATGCCACCATCTTGGCTGGAAGTCTCAATTGAATTTTGTTGCTTGTGAGGAACTTGACTAATTCAGAGTATATTGCAAAAGGAATCCAAGGGTCAAAAGGTAGTTTTGCTAACCTTGTCTATGGCCTTCCCACATCCCTTCCAAGTCTATGAATTGAAGTAACTTGCCCAAATTCATATAGCTGGTGGTATAGCTATGACTAACCCCTCCAACACCCCTCCAACAGACCTCCTGACTCTTAGCCTAGTTGATCTCCTTGTGAAAATGCTTGGGGCCTCTACATCTGCCTTACTCCTAGGACTCAGTTTACACTTTCCTTAATCTGTAATCTATAGTATGTGCTTTCTTATCATTCTCAGTTTCTTTAATTTGCTGGATCTCAAATTCCATTTAATGGGTGTAAGTCCAACCAGTTAAGTAAGAAAAGGTGAGAGCCATCACGCAAAAGGAAGGGCCAGCCTTAGATGGGAGCTTGGAGGATGTATCCCCTGTTAATGGGGAAGATCTAGCATATAGGTACACGGCGATGTAGGTCAGTTAGTAATTTTATTGGTGAGAGGATGTGGAAATTCTTTTCCATTTTCTCAGTGAAATAAAAGACATTGTCATCAGCAAAAAGCATTGTCACTAGAGTAGGAGTGGCAAAGGGTATTACAGGTGTGAGGAGGACGAATTAAATGATATGTTAAGGGAGAGTGAGGATGACTTGTCTAGGGAAATTAGCAGGGTTGCTGGATACCATCGAGGGTCCACTTGAGGACTGTGGTCAGAATTTTAAAATCAGATCAATTAGCAGGATTGTATATTTTTCTCCAGCCATGTTCATGTAAGGTCATTATAGTTTGAGAAATCAAGGAACTGAGAAACTAAGTTGTTGAATGTATTGTCGTGCATGTGTGTACTCACAAATAGGAACATATCATGTGTGCTTTTCCGCTTCTTTCTTTTTTCATTTAATGACATATATTAGAGATTATTACACATCAGACTGCCTTATACTTTTTATTGGCTGCAGAATGTGTGGGTAAGCTCATCTGTGGAGGAAATGGAGGCCCAATGGTGAACAAAATTCATTGGTAATGTTTTGACTTACCTTCCTCTCACACATACGTGAAGTGTCTAGTATAGGATCTAACACAGAGTAAGTTCTCATAAGATTTTAAAACATATTTGACACACATATTTCCCTAAATCTTCTGGGGGTCATGTAATGACTTTGAAGTCCAAGACAGAATCTACTCTGCCAGAAAGCACAGCTTGGTGTCTTTCAGATTAAGGGTGTTCCCAGCCCTTGCCCGGAACTCTGAGGGCCAGTTGCCTTTGCAAATGGGAGCTTTCCCAGGCTCACAAATCGAGCCTTGTCCTTCTCTCCAAAGATAAAGCAGTGTTCTGGGGCCTACGCCTATATGCCAGCTGCTGCCTTTCTTGATCACAGCCTCTCATATTTACCAAGTCTATGGATTCTCTTACCTAACACAGGGAAAAGATCAAGCCAGACACTATAGAACTTCCGTAATTTTAAGGAACTAGGTTTTTTGTGCTGACACAGTCACTCTGCCCTTCTACTCACCTGACTCCAGGGATAGCTCCCGAGGCTGGGTGCCCGGAGTCTCATATGTACACGTCCTCTGGCTGAGTGACCACTCAAGAGTCTTTGAAGGTCTGGATTATTGGATTTCTGGGAAGCTGGGGCAGCATCCCAGTGGTCCATTTGGGGTGATGGGGTTCTGGACACATTATCCCAAAATATGGCACCATGGCATATTAAATAATTTAAACTGAAGGAGTTTTGAGAAAATAGCAAAAGTAGGAAGGTCATTCTGACTTTCCCTTTGCCCTTTTCCCCTGAAATAAGCCATTACACCCTCATGTGTGAGGTGCCCTCTCTGTACCCCTCATCCTGAACCCAAAGGGATGCCGAGAAGAGTCCTAACAAACAGGCCTCACTAAGTTTCTCTCAGTTTCCTGCACGTACCTCATACCCTTAACTTGTCATGTTTCTCCACAATTGCTCACTCTCCATCAAACCTAGCATAAAATACTCAGCTCTAACCATTTCTTTGGGCCTTCATTTCCTGATGAAGTCTTCTGTGTCACATAAAACTTACATTAAATAAATTAGTATGGTTTTCTCCTATTAACCTGTCTTTGCCATTTAATTCTCAGGCCCAGCCAGGGACCCTAGGAAACGTTTTCCTCCCCTACGAAGGCTGTGCTCTCCCCACGGGCCACTCACTGTACACCACACTGTAGCCCTGACCACGGCTGCCAAACCCTGTGAGCCTCGGGGCTCATGTGGAGGCCTATGTTTGCTCTTAGCTGGCCGCTTGCCTTGTCAGGTGAGTATGATGAACACTAGGAATAGTGCAAATACCGCAAGGGAGGTGAGACAGGTGCCAGGCACTGTGGATAAATAAGTCTGTTCAACCCACGGAGATCATTGGAGATCAGAGTGCCCGTCTCACATCTGCTGTTTTTTGAGTGACTTTAGCTCAAAACAATCAGTAGGTGAAATCAGCAGATTTTGAGGTGGCATGTTCCAAACCCCTTCAAGACTCATTTCACAACTTTGTTTTTAGGAAATAGCTATCTCTTTTCCCTAATTTGCCAGTGTTCAGTATAATACAAATGTACATCTTTGTTTTACTTGGATTTGTTTTCCCTAAATATGTGGAGGTTTACTAAATAAGCTAACATTACTGCTACATAATGTTAATAATAATAATAATAATAATAATAATAAGCCGTCCTTGCCTGGGCCGGTGTGGCTCACTGGGCTGGGTGTCACCCCGAAAAGTGAAAGGTCCCAGTACAGGCCTGGGTTCTGGTTTCAGCCCCCAGTTGGGGGCATGTTTGAGAGGCAACCAATCGATGTTTCTCTCCCACATTGATATTTCTCTCCCTGTCTTTCTCCCTCCCTTATCTTCTCTCTAAAAACAAATAAATAAAATATTTTTTTAAAAAAAGGAAAGAAAGCAGTCCTTGACATCCAGGAGCTGACCTGGTGCTACCAGCTGGTGGGCCTTGGAGTTGCTGGGAGCTGGCCTGGCACTCACAGCTGGGTCTCCATGTTCCAGCAACACCAGACATGGCCAGTCTGTGACCACGGTGGATTAAGAAAAGAATAAACTCGTTCCAATTATATCTGAAAACAGACAAAACAAGAACACTGTCCAAGCTGTAAAATACCAACTATCCCCCTAAACCAGCCAGTATGAGTGACTGGTGCTGTTTAACTAATTATAGCTTTAGGCTTGCTTTGGTTTGCCCTCCCCGTGAATAAGATTTATTGAGATACTCATAGAATTCTCTCCACTTTCTGACAACACCTAACCTATAGTGAACCCTCTCGTTCTATACCTTCTCCAAAATCACTCAATCAAATCTCAATTCCTGTAAGTCCTTTCTAATACTTTTTGCTGAGCTGCCCCACAGTTCCCCATGGTATATGTTCTCTCCTACTGCAATGAGTTATAAACTAAACTTGTTCAGACTACAGGAGTGTTCCTGGTGGCCTTTGGCTGGAAAACACTTCAAATGCTAAAGATTATGAAATATAAATTTGTGTCCAACTGAATTGAATCATTATACTGACAAAGTTTTTATTTCAATAGTAATTACATTTATGGTACGCATGTTTTGTAGTAATCTGGGATTAATTTCCAAATTCTTTACCATAAAACATTGGATTGATATTGATAATTAATGGATAATCACTGAATACCTAGTTCACTTCTAAGTAATGTTGAATATTGAATTGCTGATTATTACTAAGCATGGTTTTAAGTGTATATAGTTTTAATTTTATTTTCATATGCTATAGAGAGGCGATAACTTTGGGTCATGTTAATAAACATGTTCACTTTTGCTACTTTAAAGGAAGTTGAATAAAAGATATATGGCCATAGAAAATTGCATGTATGTATTCATGAGCTTTGCTAGTCTGCTAGCATCTTAATGCTCCTGTACAACAGGCAATTCTCTTTTACCCACCCCTCCAGTTTTCTCTGGGCAATAGAAGTTAATTATTTTGGTTAAAAGTTAGTCAATATAGCCCTGGCTAGTGTGGCTCAGTGGATTGAGCACAGGCTTGCGAACCAAAGGGTCACCAGTTCAAAGCCCAGTCAGGGCACATGCCTGGGTTGTGGGCCAGGTTCCCAGTGGGAGGTGTGTGAGGGGCAACCACACATTGATGTTTCCCTATTTCTCCTTCCTTTGCCCTCTCTCTAAAAATGAATAAGTAAAATCTTTTAAAAAAGTTAGTCAGTATAAATACTGGAGACCATTCTAGGAGCAATAGTAACAGAGAAATACAACTGTGTATGTCTTTTTGTTTTTCAAGAAAAGAAAAATAATTTTTGTCCAAAGCAGAATTTCTCAGGTTTTTGGTCTTCAGATTCCTTTACACTTAAACTTCTATGTTGGAAATTGAAACAAGAAAACTTTAAAGACTTTTTTATTGATTTATTTAAAGTTAGCAATGATGAATCCATTGCATGTTAACATAAATAACATCTTGGTATTATTATAAGATAATTTTGGTCTCATTTACCCAAGAGAGAACCACTGCCCTAAACATTTGTAAGGTGTTAGTTTGTTCCAAAATATTAAAGAGCACAGTACAGGATAAAAACAAAAAATTAATTTTATTTGACTTGTATTTTCTTAGTCCATTTTGGCTACCATAACAAAATACCACAGACTGGGTAGCTTATAAATAACACTTATTGCCTACAGTTCTGGAGGTTGGAAAGTCCAAGGTCAAGATACCAGAGTGTTAGTTCCTTTTATCTTTGAATTTTGATTGTACTCTGTGGTTTGACTTAGCTCATGATTTCACTTAAAGGCTAATTCCATAGCGAAGGAAAATGCCAATCCAATTCATAGTCCCGGAACCCACATCTAAGATGAGACCTGTTGATCAGTTCAAGCATGTCAGTTCAGAAACCGGCTACAGTTCAGTCAGAATCCCAGCCAGTACCATCTCGGTAATATGCGGTAACCAAAAGCTGAATTGACACAGATAGACAGACATGTTGTCTTCAGTGAAAAGACTGACCCAACTCAGCACATGGTTATGTGCCAGTCCAGCTCATCATAGAAACAAAACCTCTTCTGACTCACCCAGGTTATAACCAAAGGCTGGTTTAGGTTGGCTTGGAGCCCAGAATATGCTAGCCTATTCCCAGACCCACTCAGTCCTTAATTTATTCAACAAATATAATATTTCTTGGAGGCCTTCTAGGTTCCAGGCACTGTAGTAGATGTGAATGCTTATCTGAATATGGGAGGATTCCCCAGGCTTGTGTCACCCTAGTGACCCATTTTAAATGCAGGTCCAGCTTCTCTTCCTATTATAGTCAATACTTTCAGGCTAGTGTCATTAGATAGATTTTCGAAGATTTTTCTCATGACAACATAATCTGTTCTATCCCCTTGAGACAACTTTTTATTGCATCACAGCATATCCTGTCATAGCCCCACCCCATAACCATTTGACTTGGCCCATTTCTGTACCTGCTTATGACCATTCATGCAACAAATATTCATTGCAGGCCCTGGATGCACAAAAATGCTGCCTTTAAGAAACTCACATTCTTGAATTCTACCAAAGGAGGTTAGTAAATTAAAAAAGAAAACCTACTGCAGTTTTGTAATAAAGGTATGCATATGAGTTCTGTAATAAACATATATTTAAAATTTTATGAGCCTAGTGGAGGAGTTGTTTGAAATTGGGAAGGTGAGGCATGGGGTTATGCTGTGTTTGGTCAAAAACTGCTGAACACTCAGAGTGGTGTGGGCTCATAACTCACCCTTCATGAAGTGGGCAAATGGATTGAAAGAGTCTTAAAAAAAAATTCACTGAAGCCTAATGCAGCCTCTCACATCAGTGCCAGTTGGTACACTGATATAGATGGGTTTCTAGAGCAGCCCCCCCAGAGGGGGAAGCTTGTACTATAGGGGACTCACCCTCCAGAAGATAATTCCAGTGGTTTTTTTTGGATCCCTCCTGTTCACACATACACACACATACTAATTATTAGGGAAAATAATGGAAAGGAGTGGAGACAAATGACAGCAGATTGAGTGGGTTTTTCTTAAGCAATGGCACTGAGTTCTAACGAATTTCCCAGCCATGTAAAATACAGGGGAAATGGTGTCTACTGAAGTAAGCACAGCTTGGGCAAAGGCCTTGGCTGAGGATAGTTTCTAAGAAGCTGTAAGGAGAAGCGTGGTTTTTTTTAAGGTTTATTTTATTCTCCTTTTTAAAGGTCTATTTTAAAGGTTTATTTGAGAGAGAGAGGAATAGGGAAAGAGAGAGAAAGGGAGAAACATTAGTCAGTTGCCTCCTGCATGTGTCGGAACAGGGTGGCACCTGCATCCTACACATGTGCGCCCTGACCAGGAAGTGAAACTAAGAAGTGAAATGGTGAGGTGTACGGGATGATGCACCAACCAACTGAGCCATGCCAGGCAGGGCAAGCCAGGGAGAGCCAGGGCAAGCCAGAGTGAGCAGGGTGGTTGATGCGGACCCCAGCTCATGGGGTCTGCGACATTGTGGATGGGGGAGAAACATTCACATGGACTACCGAGTCCTGTGGAGGAAAAGGGCAGGTGGCTTCACTCTCAAGAGGAGCCAAAATCCGTGGCCTCTGCCATGACAGGCCTTTATTTCTTTTTCTGGGCACATTACATGATGGTCCTCATATACTATGCACAGGTCCACTTTAGGTGGTTACCTTTTACAGAAAAACAAAGGAACTGATGCCACTAATCACATCATAGAAGGATATTTGCAAATGGAAAGGGAAAAGTAGTTGAACCGGTTACACTCATCCTTGGAAGGTATAGCATGGATTTTAGGGGGTTACTTTGCAGTAAGTGTCGTCAATTCAGGGTGAGGGAGATTTTTAGCAAGAGCAAGACTCAAAGCAGCCTAGGCACATTGCAGGCCTGATTCCCCACAGAGAACCTATCCGTGGGCATGGGTCCTGTGCATCTCCAAGTGGGAGGTGGGCTCATGCCATGTAGAACAGTCTCCTACAGGTGGTATTTTAAAGATTTATTTGTAGAGAGAGAGGGAGGGAGGGAAATATCCATGGGCTGCCATTTGCATATGCCCCAACTGGAGCCCTGCCACAACCCAGGCAAGTGCCATGACCGGAAATCGAGCCAGCAACCTTTTGGTTTGCAGGATGATGCTCAACCAAGCCACATATGTTAGCGCTGAGGAGGGTGGTATTTCAATCCTCATATTAGAGACAAGGAAACCAAGGTACGGAGTTGGTTTGCAATAGAGTCCAGTTTTGCAACACAGGCAGTCTGGTTCCAAAATGGTGCACTGGGCTACTACTACTTTCTATTATTTCTTGATGAGAAGCTACCATTACTAACATATGCAACAGGTTCTGCACTGGTTTTTCTGGAATATTATCTCATGTAATCTTCAATAACAACTGTGAAATAGATGATACCATTTCACAAAGGAGAAAACTAAGGCTCAGAGAAGTGCTATTATTTAGCAGACTTAATCTTTGATACCAGCCTCAGGGCTCCGAAAGTTTCTCGAACCCTCAAGCCACTGAAATCTTTGAGCCTCAATTTCCCCATCTTTAAAATGAGGGTTGTGGAGTAGATGTTTCAGTTCTATGAGGGTGTAGAGATAAGAGCTATGTCCGCAGATGGGTGTGAAAGAAGGTGGAAGGCATCTGTGCCTTTTATTAATGCCAAAAATTGTCAAGCCACAGTGGCCGAAGGCGTAAAGGGGGCGAGTGTGGAAGAGGTCTGGGGCATTAGACCCAAACAGGGCCTGTGGGCGAAAATGGGCCTGAGAGCCCGTCTCTGACCTGTTTGGACGCTGCCGGCGCGAGTCAGCACCAAGGGAGGCCCGCAGAGAACAGCACCTTACCCGCCCAAATCTTGCTCAAAATAGCCAACGAAGGAAGGGGCGCGGCCTCCCCGCTGGAGTAGCAGAGCGCCACGTCCCTCTTGGCTGAACCTCCCCCGGGCTCCAAGGCAGCTCGGCCGCCTCCAGCCCAATCTTTTCTTCGTCTCCGCCAATGAACGCCTTCCGAGATCCAGTATAACCAATCAGCGGCTTCCTGGGGGCGGGGGCTGTCGCCATGGCAGCGAGGAGGCGGGAGCGCATCTTGGGCAAGGGTACTAAGCTGAGCTGAGAATTGGGAGCTGGCTAGACAGGTCTGTGTGCTGCAGGCCCTGCAGACTTTCGGCGGGCGGAACCTCACGCGTCGAGACTGGGACTCAGGAAGGCCGGTGACCTCGAGGTGGGTGCAGATCAGTACTGCGGGAGGTTGGGGCCGGTCCTGAGATCAAGGCTTAGATCTGCTCTGTTTGCCCGGGCAGTGAAGGTGGCTGGGGCTGTACTGTGGGCGGGCATGTGTTGGAGGGGGTTCCAGCTCCATCCCGAGGGCGGGGGGGCGGTCCTTTCTTTCACTCGCTGCGGGGCACCCAAGCTTTCTCAGGGGTCGGTGAGAATGACTGGCTCTAGGCGAGGAGCTGGCGAGGGTGAGTGCAGAACTGAGACCCGGGTGGGGTTACAGCCTGGTTTTGGCAGGTCGATGGGCAAAGGAGTTGCCAACTGTTGAGGAGGGCGTACCCACCAATTCCTGGCTGATATTCACCCCCTCACCCCTTATCCCCCACCCGCGCTGCCAAGCAAAGCTCGGCTGGTGAATCCTGCTTTGCTCATTCTGTTAAGCTGGCAAGCCCTGACACTGAGAAGAGGTGAAAGTTCGTGCCAGCTGTTATTGTTTTCCCTTAAGTAACAAATCATTGAGTGTGAATGTGAGCTTTTTCGATTTCAGAGTTTAAGAAACGGAAAGAGCTCATCTATTTGCAACTGCTAAATGGTAACTCAGTGAGCAATTGTGGTTATTGTGGCTGGTGCTGCCCACTAAACCCCTACATTGGGTAATGTACGTTTTACACAACTGAATAAGTAAGTGCTGCTTGCCATCTGTGCCTTTTATTAAGGCTGTTAAATTCATGGGTGAATATGAACACCAAATGATAAATACCTTGTTTTAAAAAACATGGAGGGACTACAGCATTTGAGATCTTGCTTCCTGGTTATGGCACTCAGTTTAGCTCAAAAAAATTCATAAACATGTTAAAAACTGTGGAGGGAGTGCAAGTTTAAATGCCAATATTTCTGATGGGTTGGAAGGAGATTGTGGATTTAGAATTGATGAGACAGTTGCTTAAAGGAATTCTTAAAGTAATATGACCAGTGGTATTACAGATTTACATCAGAATATCTATAGTTTCTTTTACAACTTACATAAATTATTTGTTTCTTAAGGCCTTCTCTGGTCAATTCGGTTGAACGGAGTCAGGCAATATCCAGATTCTAGCATCTTGCCTCTCATAGAAATTGTCTCAGGATTCATCCTACTTTAAGCTAAGTGTGAGTTCTTGTTTTATAAAATTTGAACAAGTTCAACAAAGTTGAACAAAAACAAATGTTTCAACAAACATTCCTCAATTAATAGGGTAGACAATGGAAAAAATGGACATTTAGAATTAGAAATGAAATCTCAAATAACATCACTCTTATTATTAGGATACACATTAAACTTATATTTCTCATTTTGGTCTTTAAACTCTCAGTGATCTGGTCCAACTTTGTAATATGAGTGAAAAATTTATTTCTGTCTCCTTGTGCTTACTCATGCTGTCCTCCAGCATCTATACTAATGTTACCCATCTTGCAAGGGTTGGGCCCATGCTGTGTTTACATTTCTCTGATTTCCTTGAGATAGGTATTATTCATATCACACATTTTGTGTATACCTATTCAATATGCTTTTTGCCAAGATTGTTTGTGGTCTTCAAAGACTAGTTAAAATGTAACACACAATTAAAGCAATGAGGGTCCCTTTCAAAACACTAGTTATTGATTATGGGCGTTAATATAGAGTATCAGTAACATGATTAACAACAGTGGTTTTTTGTTTTGGGATATGTTTGTATATTTCTATACTAAACCAATTTTGTGTTATTTAGAATAATATCTAAATTGCTTTCAACTTTTTGAGGATCCTTTGGATGACTTAGGTGTGTATAATACCCTTCTAAGTATTGGGTAACTACAGGAATCAAGTGTAGGATTTAAAAATGTATTTAAAATAATCCGTAAAGTAGGTAATCTTTTAAGTATTTTGAGTAATTAAGTTGACTATATTTAGCATGATAGATGATTAACTTTTTCTAAATAATGAAAGGTCTAGAAGGGGGAAGTTTGTTATTTTTATGTTTAATACATGCAACTAGTTTATAGACTTAAAAAAAAACAGGCTCCTAACAATTTCAGATAATTTATTAGGAAAAATAAAAATGTCAATCACTTTAATATTTTCATTGTAAAAAAAAAAGCTTAAAAAAGCCACCATGATATGGCAAAAGTATACTTAATTAGAATTCTATGGCCAGATTTCAATCCTGGCTCTACCAAATGATCTTGGCCAAATCAGTTAACTTCCCTGTGTTTTATAAACTTTTATAAAAGTAGGGTCTCAACCAAGCTACCTCTAAGATCGTTTTTGGTCCCAGAATTCTCTTGTTTTAAAAATTTCAAAGCAACCTAAGGGAAACTGAGAATGCAGTTGCATGCCTCTTGTATTTTTGGCAGAGCTTTTTGACATGTTGTATTTTAGTTATCTGAAGTAAGTATATATAAATAATGAAGACATTGTGATTTTTTAAAAAGATTTTATTTATTTTTAGAGAGAAGGGAAGGGAGGGAGAAAGAGGGAGAGAAACATCAGTGTGTGGTTGCCACTTGTGTGGCCCCTACAGGAGACCTGGCCTGCAACCCAGGCACATGCCCTGACTGGAAATCAAACCAGTGACCCTTTGGCTCATAGGTGAGCACTCAATCCACTGAGCTACACCAGCCAGGGCTGAAGACATTGTAATTTTAATAAATTTGTTTATTGAGTGATACAGATGAACAACAGTATCTGCTTTTCTTAAGCCTATTACTGGTTTTGCCATTTACTGGTTTTCTTGACTGATGTTTTTTTCTACCGATATAAGCATCAGAGACACTAACATCCATACTGATGTCTTAATACAGGGAGGGGTTGAAGTTCAACTCAGCTGGTATTCTATTTTGAATCTCACTTTCCCATTGACTCTCATTTTCACAGGGAAAAATGAACTGGCGTGTCAGGTTACCAGTTGTTGTTACCACTGCAGTTGAGAAACCTGGAAGTGGTTATTTTTCTCCACCCCACTCCTTTTTACTGTTAGGATTATGACACCAACAGCACGAAGCAGCAACCCATGTTTCTTGGCTCAGGGCAATGCCTTGGAGAAAGAAACCTGAGCCTCTTGGAAAAGATCTGTCTTATTGCCAGGGTGGAAGAGACTGTATTCCTCTTTGGTTGGATGTATTCTTTTCATTGGCCTGTAGCTGCATGAGGACTTTGGTTGTGGCTGTGCTCAGAGAAGAGCTCTAATGTGGCCCTTCATAAAATGAAATTTAGCCCTGGCGGGGTTGCTCAGTTGGTTGGAGCGGCGTCCCCGTACACCAAAAGGTTGCAGGTTGTATCCCGGGCCAGAGCACGTATGAGAGGCAGCCAGCTGATGTTTCTCTCTCACATCCACTTCTCTCTCTCTCTCTCTCAAGTCAATAAAAGATCAATAAAAGCATATCCTCAGGTAAAGTTTTTTTAAAAAAGCTATTAAAAAGACATTTAAAGGTTGTATGTCAAACTGGTTTATTGCTTTCTAACTTGGGGTTTACTGAACAGATTTTCATTATTTCGATATTTATAGCTATTTCATTTTCAAGACAGGAAGGACATGACTTTATCGAGCATTTACTATTGCCATGCACTGTGTTACTCACATTCTATTCATTCTTATTTTCATCTAATGAGAAACTTATGAGGAAGTATTAGTTTAATTTTACAGGTAGGGAAATTGAGACTCAGAGAGGCAAGTAAGGTTCTAATAAACAGGTGTGGTTAGGACTCAAGCTGATGTTTACTTTTGGCCATGCTCTGTTAATAAAAGTCATATGCCTTTCCTGCATATAACATGTATACAATCACTCTCCTACTATTTTTTATGTTAAATATACAATAAAAGGAAATAAATAAATCTGTTCTTAAAATTTGAAGATATTTTATTTGCTTATTTCCTTACAGACTGCTTAGAAATACTGGTAATTGATTACATTCACCAGTGAGTTTGGACATGAGCTAACTGCCATGTATTTTATACTGAGGTAGTGGGCTTTCAAAAAAGAATCTGAGATGCTTTGCTTTATTACTAATCTCTGAGACTGAAACTGAGACTGATGTGACAGACTGGGGCCAAGGTTAATTTATTTTTTTCATCCTTACCTGAGAATATTGATTTTAGAGAGAGAGGAAGGGGGATGGAGACAGAGAGAGAGATTCACTGGGTGCTTCCTGTACATACCTTGACCTGGGATTGCACCTACAACCTTTAGATGTATGCGCCAATGCTCCAAGCGAGCCACCCAGCAGCCAGGGTGCCAAGGTTAATTTTTAAAAGTAGTGGTACCGGCGAAGAAAGATTCCAGTTAAGGATTTAATGGGAAGCCCTGATTGGTGTGGCTCAGTGGATTGAGTGCTGGACTGTGAACCAAAAAGTCGCTGGTTTGATCCCTAGCCAGGGCACGTGCCTGGGATGCAGGCCAAGTGCAACCGATCAATGTCTCACACATCGATGTTACTCTCCCTCTCTTTCTCCTTCCCTTCCCCTTCTCTCTAGAAATAAATAAATAAAATCTTTAAGAAAAAAGGACTTAATGGGACATTTCACCCTATATCTTGAAGTCTTATTGTTGAGCAAAATAAGTGTTTAGTTGGAGTTCTTCTTATTTACTTAAAAGGGGAGCAACAATAAAACCTGGGTACAACAATCAATATCTTTGTCTGTTCTGGCTTTTTTTTTTTTTTTTTAAGATTTTATTTATTTATTTTAGAGAGGGGAGGGAGGGAGAAAGAGAGAGAGAGAGAGAAACATCCATGTGCGGTTGCTGGGGGTCATGGCCTGCAACCCAGGCATGTGCCCTGGCTGGGAATCGAACCTGCGATGCTTTGGTTCGCAGCCGGCGCTCAATCCACTGAGCTATGCCAGCCAGGGCATGTTCTGGCTTTTTACTCTGTTTATTTAATGTATCTCTCTCCCCTCACTACTAGAATATGATGTAATTTTGTTTTCTTCCACATCATAAAAACTCGGTAGTTTTTCACAGGATGTGACAAATTCATACACTGTCATGTGCCATTACCAATATAATAAGCTTACATTTATGTTTATATTTAACGTTTTTATTTTTGTTTACATTTAGAACCCATTAAGAGTCCAGTTTTTAGTGAAAAAGCATTGAGCTCAGAGCCAAGACCTACCTCCTTATCAATTTGATATTGTGCAAGTCATCTTACCTCTCTGGATCTCAGCTGCCTCATCTGTAAAAAGAAGATAAAAAATTTTAACCTATCTGAAGGTAAGTAATTAGGTAAGAAAGAACAAAACAACTTAATGATGGCTTAAACACACAATATTTATTTTCTCAGGTGAAATAATTCCTGAAATAGGCAGTCTCAGTTAGGTGTGGTAGCTTCATAAAGTCATCATGGACCTGAGCTTTTTTTAGCTCTTTGCTCTGTTATCCGTAAGGTGTGCCCCTGGTCCTTGTAGTCCAAGATAGCACCAGAGCTCTAACCATCACAGCCAAGTTGCAGGCAGCAAGGCAAAGATAAAGGATGTATTCTCTCCTTTCAGGGAGATGTCCTGACCCAAAGTTCAGGTTACCGGGGAAGCAGGAAAATGTAACTGGAGGCATGGTTGCCCTGAATAAAACTGAGCTTTTGTTATTGAGGAGGAAGAGAAGATTTGGATGTTGGCAAACAGAATTCTCTGTCACAGTACAGATATTTTTCTCTGTCCTCTCTGAGAACTCTATGCCATGATAACCACTCATAGAAGCTTCCCTACTTTTCCAATAGTAGAGCTTTACGTCTGATCACGTCTATAGAAGAAAATAACTTTCATTTAATAAAAGGGTTTTTTTTTTACCTTTATCCCATGATTCATTATACAAGCCTTTCTGTCTTGATTGGTTATTCTGGTTATTTTTAAAATTACTCATAAATGCTAATAGATTTTATTGTACAATTTATGGATATATTAAAATAGAGCTACTTTTTTTTTTTAAGCCACTTGCTTTATGCTAGGGACTAAAAAGACAGATAAGTTATCCCGGAGTATTATGTAATAAATCATCAGGAAGTAAAATTTTAATGACAAGTATAATCCATCTCAAGATAATTGAAGTTCAGTATGCTCATACGAGCCACACTTTTCCTTCCTTATAAGTCAGAAGTTGTGGGGTTTTTTTTCACCAGTTAACTGTTACTTGTCTTGAAATTTCTTTTTACTTAACAACTAGTCCTTGCTTAACTTACTTAGGTATATCAATATTTTATTTCATTCCAGACTTTTACTTGCAAATATTATATGAATATACCCTCTACTTGTTGTGTGAAATGGTTCAGCTGCCTATTCTGTCTGCGAAGAAAGTAATCTGAAACAATGTTTGAGAAAAGAAAACGGAAATTCAGGGAATGTAAATTGGACGGGGGCAGAATCAAAAGATTCAGTCAGTCTTTTAGGGATGTTAGAAGGAAGATTAGAAGCAAATTCACATTTTCTTCTACAAAGTATATATGTGTTTTTGCAAGGTTTTGAATTTTTCCTTGTATCGCTCAGGGACAAAGTATAATGATTCTGTTGCTACTAGTACTTTGGTTCTCTTTTTTTCCAGTTGAGAACCATTGACCTCAAATAAACAAAATGATCAGGAGCCTTATGAGTTTTTCAGAGCTATTTAGTGTTATGAGTTAGCTGACTGAAGTATCTCTTTGCTGAATACCATGTTAATGCCTTTAAAGATTTTTTAATTAACAGAGAAAGAATCATGCTCTATGCAATATTTCGTAAGCAGCTTTTATCAAGTTGCAGTTGTTTATTTCACAGGCTGCCTTGAACACTACACTGAGAGTCCTGTGAGGGTGTGAGGGCAGGGACTATGTCCTTCTCACTTAACTTCGTGTCCTGCCTAATAGCTGGTACACCATGGATGTGTACTAAACATGTGTTAAATGAACAAGTATATAACGTAGATGAAAGGAAACATACTTTAATTTTAAATTTAAAAGGAAGAGGAGTCAAAGAACAGGAATGAAGGAGGGAGTAAAAGATAGATGCGGGAGGAATAGAAACTATGGCAAGGAGGGATGAACTACCGTATTTGGCCGTGTGTAAAGTGCATTTTGTTGCCCAGGTTTTTGAGGGAAAAATAAGGATGCGCATTACATGTGGGCAGTGCCCGAAATACATTGTATCTGTTCTTGTGCTTTGTAATTATTTGTTCCATAAAGTTTCCTGTACCATAATATGTTCCAAATTAAATGCTAAAATTCCCTTATACTACAAAAAACAGTATATAAATATAAATAAATAGAAAATTGAATTAAAGTAAAATGAAAGATTTTCCCTGAAAGCTTGGCCCAAAAACTCAGGTGTACATTATACACAGGAGCACATTATACATAGCAAAATATGGTAGTTTCAGTTTTCTATACTCCATTTTTCTCACCCATGACCATTCTATTTTTTTTTTGAAGATTTTATTTATTTATTTTTAGAGAGAGGGGAAGAGAGGGAGAAAGAGAGGGAGAGCAACATCGATTGGTTGCCTCTCACACCCTGCCCAATGGGGACCTGGCCTACAACCCAGGCACCTGCGCGGACTGGAGACGGAACCCATGACCTTCGGGTTTGGAGGCCAGAGCTCAAACCGCTGAGCCAACACCAGCCCCAGCGACCTTTCTTTTTAACCACTTCCAGGATATCTCTCTCTACAGTCAAAACAGGAAACTGATAAACACACCCACCCATGCACCTTCCCACCAAGTAAAAACTTAATCTGGGTAACTCTTGGTATGAATCAATAATTAAGAAATCTGCCTTTGTGTGTAAGTGGGGGTTTTGATTTGGTGGAGACAGGGGAAAAGAGATAAACTTCCTCTGGGACTTGGAAATTATTGTGTACCTATGGAATGCTAGGAAAGGCTAAGAACTCGGCTTACTTTGTAATTTTGCCTGAAGCTCCGAGGCCCTTGGGATCAGTGATTTCCATGTAGTCTTGGGATCGTTGCCTGATTTAGAATTTCAGACATCCTAGTTAGGATCAGAATACTGTTTCAGCCAAGTTCAGCCCAGTGTCTCCTCTTTAGGTCTCTGTTCTTATGGAAGAAGAGGGTGATAAAAGAAAGAAGGCCATTCTTATTGACCCCATTATGGAAGAAAAGTAAGCTAGTCTTCCCTTTGCCTTATCCCCCTGCTTCCTTTTGTATGGATATTTATTTTTATATTCCTGGGCTTATGAAAACCTATAAACCTTTGACACATTTGACATATCTTGTTTTTTTTTTTATATCTTGGTATTTGAAGAGATTTTTATGTCATTACTTTTCTACCTAATGTGCTAGAACCTTTCCATTTCTTTTATAAGTTAACTTTTATTGAGGCCTTATTAAGGAGTAGAGTAACTGTTTTACTTAACTTTAGACTTCAGTAAGTTGTTTTAATTATTTCTAGAACAAACAATAAAAGATTAGAAACAAGTAGAGGGGGAAATATGTTTTAAAAATTCTCCATCAATCAAAAAATGAAACAAAAAAAGGCAAGAAAGGAGAGGAAGTAAATATAAAAAAGGCAGGATAAAGAGAAAGCCCAAACAAAGATGGTACATTTAAAACTCAGTGTAAGGTATTTCACTGACTCTAAAGACTTCAGATTTTTTACACTCTGACCTTAAGACACATCATTATATACCACACAGAAAAAAATACTGCCAATTAAACTATGACACTATGCTTAAACTTACAGTTTCATTTTGTGTTTACTGAAAGTGCTTTTTAAGATGCATTTAGACATACAGATTTTTCTCACATCACTTTTGTGCATACATAAATGAATTACAAGTAAAATAAATTCATTAAGGTATTTCTAAAAATGAGAAAACAAGCAGGAAAAGTCAGCTGATTTGTAGTCACATAGCAAGGGAATGGTGAAATGAAAATGTAGAGCTAAATTTAATTTTGCCTTATTCTTAGGTATGACACTTGTTTTCTTTTCCTTGAGGATTTCAATTTACTTTTCAGATAAGCATTCTTTTTGTCTCTTATTGTGTAGAGGACGTTCATGAATAATAGAGCAAAGGGAGACATGTTTTCAAGTGTTAGCGTGCATCAGAGTCACCTACAGCGCTGGTTAGTACAGATCATGCCCCCATCCCCCCTGCACCCCAAAGAGACTCTGATTTAGAAGGTCTGGAGGAAGCCTTGAGAATTAGCGTTTCCACCACATTTCCAGGGGATGCTGAGGCTGCTGGCCCAGGGACCACACTTGGAGAACCACTGCTTAAACACAGACACAGGCTTTGGGTTGTCACTCCCAGGACCGAACTCTGGCTTTGCGACCCGGATCAAGTTTTTTAACTGTGATGCCTCAATTTCCTGTGCTTTAAATTGGAGATAATAATATGTGTTTCACAGAATTAAAAATTAAATTAGTTAATATATAAAAGCAGGTTTAGCATGCTGCTTACTTCATAGTAAACACTCAATAGATCTCTTCTATTGTTATTGATAATAAACCGGGGGCCCAGTTAAAAGTGTATGAGCCATAAATTTAGCCCGTGTTTTAGAGTAGACATCCGGAGACTTTTTGTAACTTTGTTACTTGGACCTGCTGTCGGGACCCACACACATGCACACTCGTGATTCTTTCTTGACCTGCCTTCCTGTTTATGGCGGGCATGGCAGAAGAGTGAGAGAGTGAAGCAACAAATTAGTAAAGCAATTCCACTTCCAAAATTGGATTTAACTGTACTAGTTTACTTTTATTGATCCCAGGCTTCTATTGTGTACTGAAGGAGAGGTGGACCCTGTAAGAAAGCATATTTTAAAATATGTGACATAGCTGCCAATGGCTGAGACAGAATGCCTATTAATTGCCCTACATATGTGTGTTGTCTGGTGCAAGGAGAGCTGAAGGGACATTGGAGATAACTCGGGATGGAGGGGAGGACGCTATGTGAAAGATTCTCTGAATCTCTGGATGGCCCATTTCAAGGGATAGTCACAGTTTCTGATGAGGTCTGCCGTGAAGTTACAGAGGTACATCCCTGGGCTGACCTTCTGTGTGCACATTGTAGAAAGACTGTTCAAATCATTTTAACACTTATTCATTTTCTAACCACATGTGTACCACAGTAGGAGCCTGGAAGGAAACACAATCTACAGAAGTATGTATAGAAGACATCAAAAGTGATTTGAACAGTTGTCATAACTTGGGCTTTTTGGCCATGGCTACACTTAAAACTATTATCCTTCATGGGCATGAAGCATGAATGAGTAATAAATGTTTGCTGTCATAAAAAATAGTTGTGCAACAGGAGGTGATTCACGATAGGAAGACATTCTGTGCACAAACAATGCATTAGAGATTCATAATGCGTAGTAGCCCACCACAAGTGCAGGAAGTCTTGCAAAAATGAAAACCTACTTAGCGTCATCGAGCCATTGTCTCTTGTACACATATTTCATCCTGAGAAGCATTTAACAACAACCAGGGTGAGGAACCACTGTCCTAGAGAAGAGCGAACCTTGGGCTTGAGCTTATGTAGGTGGGACCCACCTGGAAAGTTTATTAAAACAGGTTCCTGGGCTCCACCTTGGAGATTCTCTGATTCAAGAGGTCTTGGGTGCAGCCTGAGAATTTGTATTTTGGATAAGCCGTCAGGTGATTTGGTTCTTTAGGTTTGAGAACTAAACTCTGAAAACTATCTTTACAGAATAGACACATCCTCTACCTTCATTAGGTGAATTTTACACAAGTTATATCTCAAAAAAAGTGTTAAAATTTTGATAGGTTAGAAATAGCACTAAAATGTGAGTTCTAGTGATTTTGTTAATGCATGAAAATGCTCTGTGAGTGAACTATTTTGATTAAAAATTTCTTCATCTGTAAAATGTATCACTGAACCATATACTGTCTAGGGTTGTGTTAAAAATGAGGGAGTGTACTTTTTTCCAAATTGTGTTCTGGGGATAAAAACATTATTTTAAAAAAAAAAGTTCATGGTCAGGTAAGTTGGGGAGATGCTGAATTAAATAATGTGTTTTCCAGGTTGATGGTCAGACTATTATTCTTTTTTTTTAATTTATTAATTTATAAAGACTTCATTTATTTATTTTTAGAGAGAGGGGAGGGAGGGAGAAAGAGAGGGAGAGACACATCAATGTGTGGTTGTCTCTTGCATACCCTCTACTGGGGACCAGGCATGTGCCCTAGACTGGGAATTAAACCAGTGACCCTTTGGTGTGAAGGCTGGCTCTCCATCCACTGAGCCACACCAGCCAGGGCTCAGATCATTATTCTTGATGTGGACCCTAACATGAGTCCATATGCATAAAATCAATTAAACATGAGGTTTTTATTCATGTCAGTTCTTGTAGTAGATCCTCTGGTGCTACTAGTATCCGTATGGAGTGGAAATTGCATAGGCAAAGTTGAATCATACTGTGGTTGGGAGCAGGGGTAGTTGCTCCTTGTTTGTTTCAACCCTGTTACATCCTGCGTGATATTTATTGACCTATTTGTTTGAAAAATCATTGACCCCCAAAATTTTGGCAAATGACTATTGGCTATGATAATGTTTAATAAGTTAAGAGAATATTTGTAGCTAGTCATTTCTCTCTTTTAATCAACTTTTATCCATAGAACACCTTATTTTCAAAATTAAGTTGAAGCTAATTAAATATTATATCTGGAAGTAATTTTGGCTCTCTGATATTTTAATTGAGAAAAAATACATAGTTTTTTTCTTATTCTCCATTTCTTAAACTTGGGCCATTTATTTAAAAAAATTTTGAGTCCTTCATTGTCATCCTTATTTGAAGTTCTTATGATAAACCAAATATTTTCTTATACTATACAAACTTTTAAATTTTATTTCCTTGTCTTTTTAATGTTAGCTAAACAGGATTTCTCCCCTGCTTTTCTCTTTGTTTAAAAAATATATAGTCTTTATTATATTTTTTCCATTACTATTTAGTCCCTTTATGCCCCCCTCCCCTCAGCAATCACCACCCCCTCCTGATTTTCTTCAGTGATACATTGTTTCTGTGTTATGATCTACTTTAACTCTTTTCCTAGAATTCTTTTGTTGTATTAAACTTCCTGAAATTTAATATATTATTAATGTGGCTTTGGGAATGCATATATGTATAGTTTGATAAAATCTTTTCAGTACTTCGCTATAATGCTACCTTTGTTTCAGATGAGGTGGAGGACTGTGCTACTGCGGCATTGTTTTCTCTTGGTTACGTGTCTACTCACTGCTCTCGAAGCTGTGCCTATAGACATAGACAAGACAAAAGTAAAAAATCCTCACCCTGTGGATAGTGCAAAGATAGAGCCACCAGTAAGTCCAATGGGGAATATAATGTTGTGGGAAGAATTTTAACTAAAATATTGCTAATATTTATTATTATAAAATTGGACATTTCAAAATTATTTCTGAAATAGCAGTGAAAATAATGTAGTGTAAGCATATGTTGTTTAATATTAGACAATATGTATTTAATGTAGTTAGTGTACTAGATAGTATATAGAAGAATTGATCACAATACATTTCCAGTGTAGAGCTAACCAGCACCGCCTCCCCACCACCCCAAAATTGTATTATATTCAAAGGAGAGAGAGATAGTAATGAGGAGAAACAGGTAACAATGGGGTAAAACCAATTAATATTTTTAAAGTCTTCATTGTCTAAGCCATATAGAAAATCTACCTACTTTTGTGTAACAGTAAAACAGGACTTCGGTGTGATCCCTAAACCATGATTTCTACAATACAGCCCTTCATTTGAGCTTTTTAACTTTGACAGTCTAAACTATCAAAGTAGGTATGTCTCAATACCATTTTGCTAGATATTTTACTTTTTTAAGAATTGAGATCTTTAGATGCAGGGAAGGAAAAACGATCAGAAGCTTTACTGTTTGTTTCTTAATTTGAAGGACACTGGACTTTATTATGATGAATATCTCAAGCAAGTGATTGATGTGTTGGAAACAGATAATCATTTCAGAGAAAAGCTCCAGAAAGCAGACATAGAGGAAATAAAGGTAATAAAATTAAATTATTTAAAAAAACACTTGAGCATGCCAGACACTGATCTCTCAAGGGAGATTAACCCCCAGAAGAAGATTATTAACATGCACATACGGTGACTAATATATTTTGGATATACAGAGGGTGGACTCGTAATTTGGTAAGAAGCAGTGGGGGAAGGTGGGAAGTTGTTCTTTTTGGTAGAGATTATGTCAGTGCTTGATGATGTGACTGAGAAAAGGAGAGAGACTGGGAGGCATCTGAGGTGACTGTGCGAGGGTTCCGAGACAAGAGATATACAGGAAACTGGAATTAGTAACTGTTGCTGGAACCTAGACTGGGAAGTGGAGGCCATGACTGGCTAAAGGATGGGGTTGGAAAGAGCCATGGGGATGGAGGGCCTGGATCATGATGTGAGGACAGAAGGAAGCTACTCAGAGGTTTAGAACAGGTTATGTTCTGGTGTTTTAACCAGGTCTGGATGAACAGAAGAGGTAAAAGGCCGTATCTTATGTGAATCAGAGAGATTTAACTATTTGCCTTTGTCTTAAGAGCTCCGTAGATATATAATCTTAGTCATAGACATCTCCTCCGTCCTCATGATAAAGAAAGGGATTTGTGAACGATCTGACCAGAGAGATCTTTTACCATTCACCGTTGAAGGGTAATGCATCAGTTTAGCTGGGTTTTTCCACAGTCAGTGGTAAAAATTTCCAATGAGTTAATTTTAAAATTTTAGTTCTACCTCTCAAGATACTATTATTTGCTTATGCTATTTTTGTTTATTGTTTAAACTTTTCCTAAAAAATTTCTCACCCATTTCTA
The DNA here is from genome assembly GCF_004126475.2 of Phyllostomus discolor. Taxonomy (NCBI): domain Eukaryota; kingdom Metazoa; phylum Chordata; class Mammalia; order Chiroptera; family Phyllostomidae; genus Phyllostomus; species Phyllostomus discolor. The sequence continues at coordinate 135,069,586 of NC_040908.2, forward strand.
GAATCAGAATTAGAGAGCTTTGTTAGAAAGAACCTTTCTGGGTCAAGCAGCCTTATTTTAGTCTCTGTCCCTCATGTGGGCCTTTTTGAAAGACTGACCGCATCGCATTGAGGCAACTCTCAGAGCCTGTGTGTCTTTTAGTTCACAGTTCTCTGGGAGGCAGTGACCTGTTTTGGGCCAGTAATTTCCCTGAATTGTCTTGAGGATAGTCATGCCTTTACTTTGAAGAATTAATTAGTTAATTTTTAAAACAATTTTTATTTGCTGATTTTTGACACAGAGAGAGAGAAAGAAACAGAAGCACCGTTTTGTTGTTCTACTTATTATGCATTCATTGGTTGATTCTTGTATGTGCCTTGACTAGGGATCAAACCCACAACTTTGGCGTATCGGGACAATGCTCTAACCAACTGAGCTACCTGTCCAGGGCTCCTTTAAATAATTAATTTAATCTTTGGAACTAATTTCCTGGGGTGAATGGTTTTTAATATAGAACTTTGTCTCTTATCTACTTAAATTAATATTAAGAGCGTTATTTGGGGGTGACAGAAAATGTGGATAATGGGAGATACCATACAGGGCAGGCCAAAAGTAGGTTTGCAGTTGTTTTTATGGAAAACAATACAATAATTAATAAATAATAATATGAGAATATACTGTGTGTTTTGCATACTCATAACTGTAAAGCTACTTTTGCCCACCCTGAACAGAGATAATTAGGGAAAAGAAGACAGCAGCTTCCTGGTTTGGCATAGGGAACACCTTTGTAACTGTCTTCCTTTCACAGCCCCTTCCTATTCCCTATTGGGGGTGTAGAAAGTCAAATTGAAGTAAGTTACACAGTTATTCAATGAAAAAGAGGAAAATAGACAATAAAACCCATTTTTCGAAAGAGCTTAGCAAAGACTCTTTTCTCAGATAGAGCTGGAAAAAAAAGTTAGAATTTATCCTTTCCTTGTCAGGCAAGCATGTTGAAAGAGGAATCATGCTACATCTTTTTACTAAGACTTGTCTTTTTTAATTTTATTTTTTGATCACAGTTTATATTTAACACATTTTGTATTAGTTTCATGGGTACAGTAGATATTCCTATAGGTTGTAAAGTGTTCCTTCTAATAATTCAAGTGCCCACCTGGCCCCATACATAGTTTTTACAAAACTGTTGGCTCTATTCCCCATGCTTTACCTCCCATGTCCATGCCTATTCTGTAACTACCAGTTAGTACCCCTTAATCCCATCACCTTTCCCACCCTGCCCCCAGCAATCCTCCCCTCTGGCATTCATCGGTCTCTCTGTATCTATAAGTCTATTTCTGCTTTGTTTCCTCATTTATTTTCTTCTTTAGATTCCACATAGAAGTGAGATCATATGGTATTCACCTCTCTCTGTCTGACTTACTTCATTTAGCATAATGCCCTCTAGTCCATCCATGCTGTTGCAAATAGTAAGATTTCATTCTTTTTTATAGCTGAGTAATATTCCATTGTATGGTCCATTGAGAAATTAGCTGACCGCCTACGGAAGCTCCCTTGTAGGTAACTAACTGTTTTTCTCTTGCTGCTTTTAAATTTTCTCTCTCTTCAACCTTGTCATTTTAATTATGATATGTGTTGGTGTGGACCTCTTAGGGTTCATCTTGTTTGGGACTCACTCTGTGGGCTTCCTGGACTTGTGTGTCTTTTTCCTTGACCAGGTTAGGGAAGTTTTCCATCATTATTTCTTCAAATATTATCTCAATCCCTGCTCTCTCTTCTTCTGGCACCCTTAGCATGTGGATGTTGTTATGCTTGATGTTGTCCCTAATGTCCCTTAAACTATCCCCAGTTTTGAAATTCCTTTTATCTGGGGATTTGTCCTCTTCTTTCATTTGGGGCATGTGTCTTTGTCTCCATACTTTGGCAGCCTCTGTATATTTGTTTCTGTGTATCAGGTACCTTTGCTCTGTTTCTCAGTCTTGGTAGGGTGGTTGTATGTAGAAGGTGTCCTGTGGGGCTCAGTAGTGCAGTCTCCCCGATCCCCTGAGCTAGGTGCTCCAGGAATGTCCCTTGTGTTTGTTATGTGAGCCCTACTGTTGCATTTGCGTATAGATGGCTGTTGGCCCATCTTTGTGTGGGATTGACCCTGAGGCTGGCTGACTATGAGGATTGACTCCAACCATAGTGTGTGAGCTCCTGTGTGGGGGCTGACCCCACAAAGCAGAATTCGCCCCGGCATGGTCGGGTGACTGTCAGGATCTCCCTTTGGGCATGCTGCTTGTGGAGCTAATTGGGTCATGTTCCTACGTGGTCTGAAGTCTGCTACCAAATGTGATGTTTTGGGGCCCCTTGTGAGAGATTCCAGGGAAGGTCAATGTCAGAGGCTGCCTGTGACTGGCCCTGGGCTACCTATTTGGAGCTACAAAGTGATCTGCTATTTGTGGCTACCTCTGCTGGGCCTGGGTATGTATAGCAGGGGACAAGCTGCACACCAAGTCTGTCTTTCACCAGTACCTGTCTTGGGACAGGTCAGCACAAGTCCCAAGACACCCTGAGGGCTGCCTCCACCTGCTGGCTGCCTGTTAAGTTTAGTCACTGAAAGAGCCTCTGGCCATATACATGTTGTGTGAGGTAAGTTCTCAGTGGGTTACCAGGTAGCGGGGAGTGCTGTTCACCAGGCTGATACAGATTGAAACTCAGTGCCAGTGCTGAGTCTGAGGCCATTCAGCAAAAGTCTCAGGGTACACCAGGCCCAGCCCCACCTGCCTGGGGAGCCTTCAGAACTTTGCGGTGGGGTGTGTTCTCAGGGTGTCATCAGAGCAAGGCCAGCAGAGTCATCAGGCCAGCAGAGTCATCAGGCTAAAACAGACCAAATTTGGCTGTGTGGAGGGATGGCTCTGCATAGCAGCAGTGGTGCTGGTCCAGAGTGTGAGAGAAAAGTGGCCCTCACCCTAGAACCACACAGCTCAGTCTCTTCCTTTGCATTTCTGCCATGCCCTGAGTCTCTCCAGGCCTCCTGGAGAGCCCTCCATAAAAGTCTGTACCATGGACCCAGGGTGGAAGGGATGACAGACTACACCACCAGGAGTGGTCCTGGCCGGGCAGGGCCTGCAGGAGTCAGCAGGGAGGGACCAGTGCCACTCCCAGGCTGATGCCTTATGCAGGGGAATGCTTGGCCCAGGAATGATGGCATCTATGGGCAGTGTGGAAGAGAGACCTAGCAGAGGGACACTGCTGCCTCACAGCCATGCCATTCAATCTGTTCCTGCATGACTCTGTTCCCCTCTAAACTGCTGACCCTCCACTAGATCCCAGGGTGAATGCTGTGAATGAGATTTTGAGCACTGGCTCTTTAAGAGAGTGTTTGACCCAGGTGGGTAAAATCCCTGCTGGATATTCATAGCCAGATGCTGTGTAGGCTCATGTTCCTGAATCTGGTTCTGCAGGTTAGGGAGCCTGGCATAGGGCTGAGGCCCCTTGTTCCTCCAGGAGGATCTTCTCAGCTGTAATATCCCTCTGGATTCTTTACTGTCCCCTCCAACCCCCTCAACAATGTGGGTGTGGAGCCAGCCCTTTTGCATCTCTGTTCCTCCTACCAGTCTCAATGTGGGTATCTCTCTATATATCCTTAGTTTTATGACTTCTGTTCATTCGGTCTTTACATGTTTATTCAGGTTGATTGTTCTCTGCTTTGGCTGCAATTCTGATGTGGTCCTGAGAGGCAGTGAGTGTAACTTCCACCTACTCTACTGCCATCTTGCTCTGAATTCAGTGACTTGCCCTCCTCCTCCTCCCTCTTCTTCTTTTACAGATTTCATCTGAATACATATTTAATAGATAAATATTAGAAGTTGTCATATCATCTAACTACATACAACTTTGCATCAGTGACTTCTGAATTGTCAAATCCAGTAAACACTTTTTATTCCTCTTCTTACTGAACTCTCTTACTTTGTCCCAGTGGTTCTCAGACTTCAGGGCTCGTTAAAACACAGACTTAGGGCCCCACCTCCAGACGTCCTGATACAGTAAGTCTGGGGCCTACACTTCCAAAGTTCCCAGGTGACGTGGATGCTTCTACTTGGGGAGCACAGTTTGAGAACTATTGTTTTTTATCTAATAATAATGATCATGCTCTCCTTAAAAGAGACTGCTCTTTCTGCTTCTATAACAGCATATTTTCTTAGCTCTCCTTCTCTTTCAGTCTCCCTTGCAGGGTTTCTTTTCCTTCTCTTCTCTGGCAGGCCCCATTGACTCAGTCCTAAATGGTCTGCCTGCATGAATGTTAGTTAGACTTGCCGTCTGTGAATGCAAATGCATTTAGACACAAGAGAAAGGAAACCACTAGCTGTTTTGTTTCCTTAATCTTGGAACATGTATCTCATTACTCATCTATGAAAAATGTTATCAAAGGAGACACCCTAAAAAAGATGAATTTTGAAGTTACTTATATATGGGATAACTATAGCTAAAGTAGGCCAAGCTACTTAAAAAAAACTTTATGGAAGTATAATTCACAACCATAAAATTTGCCCCTTTATTTATTTATTTAAAAATTTTCCCCTTTAAAGCATACAATTCAGTGGTGTTTAGTATATACACCAAGTCTTATAACCATTACCACAAATTTCATTTGCTCCCAAAAGAAACCCCATATCCATTAAGCAATCACTACCCGCTTCCTTCTCTCCTTGGCCCCTGCAACTAGTAATCTACTTTCTATCTTTATGGATTTGCTTATTCTGGACATTTCACATGGATGCAATCATATAATATGTATCCTTTAGTGTCTGGCTTCTTTGACTTAGCATAATGAATGAAAGCATGTTTTCAAGGTTCATCATATTGTAGAATGTATTAGTACATTGATTCCTTTTTATGGCTGAGTAATTTTATGGTATGGATATTCCATATTTTGTTTATTAATTCACCAGTTGATGGACATTTGAGTTATTTCCACTTTTTTGGCTAGTATGAACAATGCTACTATGACCATTCATGTACAAGTTTCTTGTACATGTGAACATATGTTTCAATTCTTTAGGTATACACCTAGAAATGGAACTGTTGGGTCTTATGGTAACTGTGTGTTTAACTTTTGTTTATAAGAGAAAATTTATTTAGAAAGTCACAGAGATAGGAGAAGTGAGCTGTAGAAGAAATGAGCTTAGGAAACCAGTTACAGAGGCCAAAAGAAAGGTTTGGAGTTTAGGGGAGAGAGAGGGAGGCAAGGAAAATGCCCCTGGGTGAAGGGAGTGGGGAAAGGTCGGGTTTGCTCCAGAGAGAGAGCCACTGTGTTCAACTTTCCGAAGAACTGCCAAATGTTTTCCAAAGTGGATGCACCATTATTACAGTGCGTCATAATACAGTGAATTATTTTGTAACTCATCACTTTTTGAGTTTCTCCTTTGTGCTTTAATTATGCTTTTATAAATTTTATGGATTTTAGATATCTTGATTTTAGACTTACAAATTAAATATCTTCTGAAAGAAATGCTTTTGTAATATCAAATTTATCTAAGTTAGTCAAAAGTATCTAACACTACTTTATTGTAATCCTATTTTTAATGTATGGTATCTGTCCTAAAAATGCAGGGTAATAGATAAAACTAACTTTTTATTTTGTCAACAGAGTGGGAGGCTAAGCAAAGAGCTGGATTTAGTAAGTCACCATGTGAGGACAAAACTTGATGAACTGAAAAGGCAAGAAGTTGGAAGGCTAAGAATGCTAATTAAAGCTAAATTAGATTCCCATCAAGGTAAGTGTTAAATAAAAGGTAGGAAGATTTCAATATCTGGTGTTGTAGTCAATTTACATTAGTACATGCCATGCTCTTCTAGTCAAAATTTAATGTTAGTATTAATTTGGCTTCTCTTAATTATTAATATTTAATATTTGAATAGGCAATACCTTCACAGCATTCAAAATTCAAATGATTAAATTTAAATAATTATATCAATAACAAGGAACAATGAAAAGTAATGAATGAAACCACTGATTTAAAAGAGGAACAGTAAACTGTCAGAAAATTGAAATGTATGAAAGTCCCACAACCGAGGAAATAAGTCACATTCATTCAAATGGGGAGGTGGGATGGAAATGCAGAGAGATGGAGCTGGCTAGTCCCACACCCACATGTGTTGGATAAAAACCAGGAGTGATATCTCAGGAGTGAGGGATCCCTGCTCCACATCAGACCACCCAGCCCAAGGTTCCAGTACCAGGAATATAAGTCCCAAAACTACCGGCTGTAAAAACCAGTGGGGTTTGGGGCAGTGGAAGAAACGGTGGGATTCTCAGGCATCTCCTCTTAAAGGGCCCACAACAGAGTTAGGGCTTACTCAGACTCACTCCCTCTGGGCTCCAGCACAGGGGCAGCAGTTGGAACACCTGTAACATACAGGGAGGAACTGAAGTATCTGGCATTGGGGTAAGTGCCAGGAGACAGCTTCCTCCCAGACAAAACTCCAGAGGCCAGGCAGTGGCGATTGTTCCTTTTCTGAGTCCTCCCCCACACAGAGCCACATATCTGAGACTCCATCAACCTGGTTCACACCTGGTTGCTCCTCTCTGGCAGTTGCCTAAGGCTCTTCCCTATCCAACTTAACGGAATTCATCTTTACCAAGCCATTATTATGTGCAATGGTAAAGGGACTTATTTAAGAAAAAGATAAAAATTATTATCACTACAATGGCAATAAATTCACTACAAATGAATCTAAAAAACAAACTGAGCAAACAAGCAAAACAGAAACAGAACCATAGACATGCAAATCATTTGGAGGGTTACCAGCTGGGAGGAGGAAGGGGGAGAATGGGGGAAAAGGTTCAGGGATTAAGGAGTACAAATTGGTAGCTACAGAATAGTCAGGAGGATGTTAAGAACAGTATAGGAAATGGAGTTGCCAAAGAACTTATATGCATGACCCATGGACATGAACTAAGAGGGGGGGATTGCCCGAGGGAATGGGGCGTTGCTGTGCAGAGGGGGAGCAAAGGGGAAAATTTAGGACAACTGTAATAGCATAATCAATAAAATATATTTGAAAAAAATAAAAGAGGAAAAATAGCATCAAAACTAACCAAAAGAAAACAGAGGGAGAAAATCTAATTGGAACAATTTCCATAGATGAAATAGAAAATTTGTCAGAGAGTTAGGTCAACAAAAAACAGCAGGCCCAGAGAGTGTCAAAGGCAATTCTGTCAAACCATGAAAGAGAAGATTGTGAATGCTGTTTAAACTATTGTAGAACACAGAAAGAAGATAACCTTCCATAATCTTGTTATGTGTTGATGTCAAACGCAAAATTATTGTATGTCAAAAGAATTCTGTATCCTAGCAAGTGGATTTATTTCAAGAGTGTAAAAAAATCTAGTACTATAAATCCTCATATGACTAGAAATAAGGAAAAAAAATTTTAGCCTGACAAGAAATCATAAAGTCAAAGGACAAATGATAAATTGGGATAGTACTTTGAAGCTTGTATTTTTTAAAATTTAAGATTTTTTTAAAGCCCAATATAAGATTTCACAGCAGAATTGAGGGGAAGTACAGAGATTTATCATATTCCTTCTTTCCCTAAACATGCATGGCTTCCCCCATTAGTAACATCTTCCACCGACTCCAGTAACACCGGCATTGTTACAACTGATGAACCTACACTGATGCATCATAATCATCCAAAGTCCATACTTTAGAGTTCACCCTAGGTGTTGTACATTCTATGGGTTTAGACAAATTTATAATGACATATCTACCATGATAGTATCATACAGAGTAGTTTCATTGCCCCAAGTCTTCTGTACTCTGCCAATTCATCCCCCTGCCCCCACATTCTTTTAATTTTAGACTGTGGGAAGAGTAAATAGCTATGAAGTAGATTTTTAATTTATTTTTATTTTTTAACTTTTTTTTGCCGATTTTTAAATTAATTATGCTCTTTCAGTTGTCTCAATTTTTCCCCTTTGACAATCTCCACCCTGTACCCCGACTCCCTCAGGCAATCCCCACACCATTATTCATTTTCATGGGTCATGCATATACATTTTTTAAAAAATTTAATCTTTATTGAATTTTTTCCATTACCAATTAGTCCCCTTGTACCCCTCTCTACTGAGGAATCACCATACTGTTGTCCATGTCCATGAGTCCTTTTCCTTTTGTCTCAATCCCTCTACCCTCTAAACCCTGCCCCCTACTAGCTGTATCGGCTCTCCATCTATGAGTCTGTCTTTTTTATGATTGTTACATCAGTTTGTTCATTAAATTCTACATATGAGTGAAATCATATAGTATTTGTCTTTTTCTGACTGTCTTCTTTCACTCAGCATAATGTTCTCCAGGTATATTCATATTGTTGCAAAGGGTGAGATTTTCTCCTTTTTTATAGCCAAGGCATATAAGTTCTTTGGCTACTCCATTTCCTATACTGTACTTTACATTCCCATAGCTATTCTGTAACAACATATTTGTACTTCTTATCCCCTCACTTTTTCACCCATTCTCCCCTCCCCCCTCCCATCTGGCAACCTTCTGTTAACTAACTTCTTTTCTATTGCTGCTTTTAAGACTTTCTCTTTACCTTTAAACTTTGGCCTTTTCATAATGAGGTGTCTTGGAGTGGCCCTTTTTGCATCCATCATAATTGGGACCCTCTGTGCTTCTTGGACTTGCGTGTCTATTTCTTTCACCAAATTAGGGAAGTTGTCTTTCATTATTTTTTCAAATAGATTTCCAATTTCTTGCTCTTTCTCTTTTCCTTCTGGCACCCCTATGATGTGAATGTTGGACCTCTTAAAGTTTTCCCAGAGGCTGCTTATACTATCCTTATTTTTTTTGGATTCTTTTTTCTTCTTGTTTTTCTGATTGGTTGTTTTTTGCTTCCTTCTGTTCAAAATCATTGATTTGATTCTCAGCTTCATCCACACCACTGTTGTTTCTCTGTAAATTGTTCTTTATTTCAATTAGTGTACACTTCATTTCTGACTGGAGCTTTTTTATGCCATTGAGGTTCTTCCTAAGTTCCTTGAGCATCCTTATAACCAGTGTTTTGACCTCTGCATCTGATTGCTTATCTCCATTTTGTTCAGTTATTTTTCTGGAGTTTTGATCTGTTCTTTCATTTGGGCCATATTTCTTTGTCTCCCTATTTTGGCAGCCTCCCTGTGTTTGTTTCTATGTATTAGGTAGGGCTGCTATGACTCCTTGTCTTGGTAGTGTGGCTTAATGTAGTAGGTGTGTCCTGTAGGGTCCAGTGGCATAACTTCCCCTATCACCCAAGTTGGGTACTCAAGATGTGCCCTTTGTGTGAGCTGACAACACCCTCTTCTTATAGTTGAGCCTTGGTTGCTGTTGGCAGGTCAATGGGAGGGATTTACCCAGACCAGTCAGTTGCAAGGACTGGCTGTGATCACTGAACACCAACCTCTGCCCTCATGGAGGATCAGCTGTGCAGGGACAGGGTGGTAGTGCTCCAACATGGTCTGTAGCTGTCCACTGAGTGCACAGGTTCTGGGGTATCCTGGGTCATGCAGACAAAGGTCAGCCAGGACCTGTGTTCTGCCAGGGATCACCCTGCATGAGCTGTAAAGCCATCTGAGATGGCTGCTACTTGTGCTGGGCTTGGAGATCCAAGGCAAAGCCTAGGTGTGGATCTAGGCTGGCTGCTGCTAGTTTCAAGCCTGGGACCACGTAGCAAGAGGTATTGGGGCTGGGAGCTTACTAAGATCAGCTGTTGCTTGTTTGATAAGATTTAGGGAGTCGTACAGCATGAGCCAAGACCAGCCATTTATATGGAAGAGTCACAGTTAACAGCTTGGATGAGTCAATTTGGGTAAGACAGAATCTCAGGGGATCTCCAAGGTGGGCCAGGTTGATGGAGTTTCAGTTATGTCACCCACCTGCTGGCTCTGTAGCTCTGTTGGGGAGGGCTCAGAAAAGGGACAATGGCCTCTTCCTACCTTTCTGTCTGGGAGAAAACTGTCTCTCAGTTTCCACCTTGATGCCAGCCAATTCAATTCCTCCCTGTATGCTACTGATGCCTTTCAAACTGCTATCCCAGTGCTGGAGCTCAGAGGGAGTGAGTTTGAGTAAGTTCCTGTGTGGGTTCTTTAAGGGGAACTGTTTGGAGTTCCAGAAGTTTTTTCCACTGACTTAATCCCCACTGGTTTTTGCAGTCAGAAATTATGGGCACTTATATTCCTGGCACTGGAACCCTGGGCTGAGGAGCCAAGTGTGGGGCTGGGTCTCCTTGCTCCTGAGATGTCCCTCCTGAATTCTTATCACCACACATGGACGTGGGACAAGCCTGTTCTGTGTCTCTGTCCCTCCTACCAGTCTGGATGTATGTGGTTTCTTTAATTCTGTAGTTATCAGAATTCCATTCAACTTGATTTCTGATGGTTTTGAGTGATGGTTGTTCTATATTTTAGTTGTAGTTTTGATGTGGTTGTGAGAGGAGATGAGCCATATTTACCTATGCCACCATCTTCACCAAAGCCTAAGAAGTAGATTTTTTTAAATGAGGATATTTTAAAGAAAGTAATCACAAAGTTCAAATGATCCTCTTCATATATACAGAAAAAGCATTTGACAAAATTTAATACCCTTTCTTAATTTGAAAAAAGTAGTAAGATAGCAATCAATAGATACTTCTATAACATAATCAGATATTTTCAACTCAGCTACATTATACTTAACAGGGAAACACAAGTCTGTGTCATAACTAAAATTGGGAACAAGACAACTGATGCTCACTATTGCCACTACTAGTTAACATTATGTTGGAGGTACTAGCCAAAGCAATTAGACAAGTGACAAAAAAATATTGAGGAGAAGTAACTGGAAAGAAAGTGAAGAAACCCATCTCTATTTGTAGATGATGTGGTTTGGAAAACCCAAAATAGTTGGCTGAAAACTTAGTATAAACAGCAGGAAAATTCATCAAGATAAACTTGTTGTACAGAAATTAATATATTTCATGTGTACAACCAACAGCCAGTTAGAAGATATAAAGGAAGAAAAGACTCCATTTGTAATATCAACCAAGATAAAGTACCCAGAATAAACCAGTTAAGAAATGTACACGACTTACATACAAAAAATTTAAAATACTCTTGAAGGACACAAAAGTAGACTTAAAAAATGGGAAGACATACAAAGACTGAACATTAAAAACATATCAATTTCCCCGGCTGGCATAGTTCAGTGGATTGAGCTCAGGCTGCGAACCAGTGTCGCAGGTTCAATTCCCAGCCAGGGTTCATGCCTGGGTTGCAGGACATAACCCCCAGCAACCCCACATTGATGTTTCTCTCTCTCTTTCTATCTCCCTCCCTTCCCTCTCTAAAAATAAATAAATAAATAAATGAATGAATAAATAAATAGAGTTCCATTAAAAAAATATCAATTTTCCATAGGTTAATTTATAAATTTAACATAATCCAAATAAAAATGTGTACTTTGTTTTCTGGGACAGTACTAGCCAAGTTAATTTTAAGACTCATATGAAAAAGGAAACAAAAAAGGACAGCTCCATACCTCTGAAAAAGAACAATGAAGAAGGACTAGATATATTAGCTATTAAAATATGTCACTAAGCCTCAGTCATAGAACTGTATGTTTTTGACATATCAGTGGAACAGAATAGAAATTCCAGAAGTAAAATTAAATATACATGGAATCCAGTTTGAATTAAAGATGGTATCTCATTTTTATTGGGATAGATTTTTAAAGATTTTATTTATTTATTTTTACAGAGAGGGGAAGGGAGGAAGAAAGTGAGGGGGAGAAACATCAATTGGTTGCCTCTCGTACCCATCCCAACCAGGAACTGAACCTTCATCCCAGGCATGTGCCCTGAGTGGGAACTGAACCAGCAACCTTTTGCTTTGTGGAAGGATGCCCAACCAACTGAACGACACCAATCAGGGCTGGCATAGTAGTTCTTAATCTTCATGTTGCATGAGAACCACCTGGGGAGCCAGCTAAAAATGCAGATTATTAGATCTCACCTCCAGATTCTGATTCTGTGTATGAATAGTCTGCATTTCAAACATGTACGCCTGGTCAGTGGATTGCATGGGGGAAGGGATGCTTATGTAAAGCATTAAACTCCCTGCTGGTGAACAGACTTAAAAAACTAGAACCAAATACTCATTATCCTGAAATTAAGGATATCAATGAGATGTAAGTTGAGCTCACACCATACTATTTAGGTCACCAGGCATACAAGTTAATTTTTCCATCCTGGAAAACAGGCCCTAAGTTGTTTTGAGATTTCCTTCCCCTTAGACAACCTCCATTTCCTCATTCTTAGCAATATTTTCTTTATTTCTAGATAGAGACTGAATTTCATTATCTAAAGAAAGCAGTCTGATATGTTTAGAAAACTTCTGACTATTTTGTCATTGATTCACAATTTATGAATTGAAATTTCTGATAATTTGAAGGGTTTTAAGTACTTTAGTGAGGGGGGGATAATTTTTAAAGTATGTTTGATGTTTACATCAAATACAGGTAATACATTCACGTGGTTTAAACCCAGAAAGTATAAGAAGGAATATAACAAATCCCCCTAATATTTTGGAACCTGACAGTTCCCACTGCCCCAACACTGTACTTCCTGAGTTTCTTTATTCTTATATGAGCAAGTACAAATAAAAGTTCTTTTTCCTCACTCTTTTTCTATGAACGCTAGCATACAATACATAGTTTTGCCTTGTTTTCTTCCTTTAACAATGTATTTTGGAGATCTTTCTGTATTTAATACACAGACATCATCTGCATTTTTTAAAAACAGCTGCATAAATTTTCATGATATGGAGATATTACAATTTATTTAACCAGGTCTCTGTTAGTGGACATTTGGGTTTTTTCTAGCAAATGTTCTTGTTTATATGACAAGGTCTGTCCAGAAAGTATCAAGCCACATACTATGAAAAACACAGACATTTATTGAAGAAGATACAAGAAACATTGTACATAGGACAATGACACTTCAGTCCCCTTCAAATGACACCTGAGTCCCCTTGGGACCTCACACAGTTCTCCCAATTACCATCAGCTGCCCTGTCATGTTTTCCTGAATTTCACTAATAGTCTGAAATCTCTTCCTTTTCAAAGGTGATTTTAGTTTTGGGAAAAGCCAGAAGTCTCAGGGTGCCAAATGTGGGGTGTAGGGAGGCTGAGTCATCTGGGTGATTTGACATTTCACCCACAATCTCTGCTGGACACAGGATGAGTAACCAGGCACACTGCTCTGATGAAGCTGCCAGTCACTGGTTGAAGCCTTCTGAAGCATCTGGATAATTACTGCAGAGCAGTGCTCAAGCTTAATGCAAAATCTGATGCAGATTCATTGCTTCACTCACTCAGTACACATTCTCATCAACAGCATGTAGTGCCCCCACTGACTAGTACAGTGAAGTCATCATTGTTCACACATACACATTCCAGTCCACTCTCCTTGGCTGCCAGGTTACATCGATGTTGTGCAAACCATTCTCTATATTTTTAAAAAATATTTTATCTATTTTTAGAGAGGGTGGGTGGAGAAAGAGAGGGAGAGAAATGTTGGTGTGTGAGAGAATCTACCAGTTGCTTTTGTCATGTCCCCAGCTGGGAACCCAGCCCACAACTCAGGACTGAGGTGCCTCTTCCCTGGCCTGGAATTGAAGGAGCAACCCTTAGGGCCATTCCACTGAGCCACACCAGCCAGGGCTGAACCGTTCTCTTCATGTTAACAATGGCAGGACTTTTTCTGGACAGACCTTGCATATAACCATACATCTGATTAAGATTACTGGAAGGATATGTCCCATGCAGTGAAACTGTTAAACTAAAAGATACATGTATATATTTGTAATTTGGATAGATCCTGCCACCTCCACAAATGTTGTATCCATACTCATTCCCACTGGCAATAATTTCTCTCACAGTCTTGCTAATAGTATGCATCTTCAAACATCAGGAGGGTTTTTTTTTTAATACTTGTTAATTTTAACTAGTAATGCTTTAAAATATTTTGTTTATTTATTTTTAGAGAAAAGAAGGGAAAAAGAGAGGGACAGTAACATCAATGTGTGGTTGCCTCTTGCATGCCCCCAACTGGAGACCTGGCCCACAACTCATGCATGTGCCCTGACTAGGAATTGAACTGGTGACCCTTTGGTTTGCAGGCCAGCACTCAACCCAGTGAGCCACACGAGCCAGTCCCAAATGTTAGGAGTTTTGCCCTGGCCAGGTAGCTCAGTGGATTAGAACATATATGTTCTACATATGCCAAGATTGCAGGTTCGATACCCAATTGGGTTACATAGAAAAATCAACAAATGAATGCATAAATAACTGGAATGACAAATCGATAACACATCGATGTTTCTCTCTCTTTCTGTTGCTCTCCCTCTCTTTGTCTCTGTCTCTCTCCTCCTTTCTCTCTGTCTCTAAAAATCAATAAAATAAAAACTTAGGCATTTTATCATTCGTTACATGGTATACTAGTGAAGTTTTAATATTTATTTCTCTTATCTTGAGTGAGGTTAAGTATCTTTTCATGTATTTCACTGTCTGGTCATATCCTTTAGGACTAAGTCATATAACAGATCTTTAATTGTAAGTAAAACTCCCAGTACACTGTCATAGCAAGTATTCAGTGAAAACTTGGTTGAACTCACTTTAGCAGTCCCTTCTTAGCACAACCAAATGCCCTGGGCTTATCCTGTACCTCCCTGCCAGCCCAGGAGCTAGTCATTTATGGGACCAGTTCTTTTCTTAGGTGGGGGGTGGTATTACAGCCCAAGGGCTGGCACTAGCTGTGCTCACTGCTCCTGGAATATATATTCTTCTCAGCATTTTCATCAGATAGAGTTAGGAAATATGTACATGTCTATACACACATACATGTATGCACATTTGTGTGTGTGAATGTGTTACGCATACACACATGCATACGCACCTGAAATATATGTGTACATATACAAGTTTTGTAAATGGTAAGTTCACACTGATAGCACTAATTCCTGTCCATTTCCATTGGTTTCTTGCCTTCTTTCATTCCAAATTTGTATATTCATTTTTTCCTAAGTGGGAAACCTGATTTCCAACAGATCAGCACACATACTTCTCTTGTTCAATCCTATAATAAGACACAGTGCAGAATCACTTCACCCTTTCATTTACACTACAATACTTACTGTAGCTTGGTTTTTAAAAATGTTTTACAGAGGAAAATAATTGATTTTTTAATATTTCTTTAAAAATCAGTTATTATTTAAATGAATTTATTGGAATTAGACTTTTATTTTCTAAAAGATTCATTGGAGCATCAAAGAAAGATTTTTTTTTTAAATTTGAGTACAGGGGTGGGCTTTACTTGACAACGTTTGCTTGCCTTTTCAGCTCAACTTTTCCAAATTCCAGTTTTACATGGGTCAGTAATAGTTGTGACATACATGTGAACAGCTATAAAAAACTCAAAACATGGTTTCAGCTGTTAGAAAATATGTCACCTTCTTAACACACACTTGGTCAGCGTCACATTGGGTTGAGTACCACGTGGGATTCCAAGTTGTCTTAGGAGGGGATGGAGTTAGAAGTATACACTTGACCAGCCAAAAAGGACAAGTCAAAAACTTACCTCACGAAAATCCCTGAAGTACAAAGAATCTTTCATATAAGCTTTAGAGCACTTCTTTTCAGAAGTTCTACTTAGACCTTTCATGAGGATAGACTATTAGAATTTATCTAATGAAACATAGGACATTTGGTAGTAGTTTCAAACTAGTAAAAAGTTTTTGCTATTATACTGGTCAGCTAGTCTCTCTAGAAGTAACATTAAAATGTGCACATTATATAGTATTCCACTCTATAGTCAAGGACATTGCTTTTGCCTAGAATAACAACATGTAAAATATCCTACAAGAAAATATGGACCCTTAATCTAAAACTTTGAATTTTGTTGTAAATACCAGTAGGAATCAGTATGAATGCTTATTGTTGTGTGTTATTTATATTAATGTTTTTAGCTTCTAGTAATTGATCATTCATAGTTTTCTCTTTTCTGTCAGACACAGGCATAGACCACCATGCTCTGCTGAAGCAGTTCGAGCACCTGAACCACCTGAATCCTGACAAGTTTGAATCTACAGACTTAGATATGCTGATCAAAGCAGTAAGAATAATTCCAAAAATAGTGGCTTGGAGGTTTTGTAATTTAATACACATATGTAATGGTTACACAGATCTTTAATTTCACAAGTCAATTTCGATGAGGTGGTAATGTAACTACTCTCTTGTGTCTCTTTAAAGGGAGGTGGCTTAACCTTTTATAGTACAGATAAAAATTTGTACATGCAGGTCTTGTAATCTAAACACAATGGCAAAATCCACGCCCCCTCTGCCCCCACCCCCAAAAAAAACAACCAACTGTAAAACCTGAAACCTACCTTGATTTAGAGTAGGGCTACTTACATTTTTTATTTAGCCTACTTAGTGTGAGTATTCATAGATTTTGCTACAGAAGCACTATTCTTTTTTATTACAAATTCTGCAGGGATGTTACATAATGTGGCATATGTGCCACATTTCTTTTCTTAAAAAACTTTAGAAAATCCTTTTTTTTGTTTTGCTTTCAGTTTTATTGAGATAATTGGCATGTGACAGTGTGTAACTCTAGGTATACTGCATAATGCCTTGACATTGCAGAATGATTACTGAAATAAGTTTAGTTAACATCCATCACCTCATACAGTTACCAAAAATTTTTTTTCTTGTGATGAGAGATTTTATGGTTTATTCTCTTAGCAACTCTCAGATATACCACACAACACTGCTAACTCTGGCCACCGTGCTGTACCGCCATCCCCAGGACTCACCCACCTTATAACTGGAAGTTTGTGCCCTTTGGCCATGGCCACCCAAGTGCCCACCCTCTGCTCTGGCACCCATAACTCCCATCTCTTTTCCAGTGAAATAAGTTTTTTTTTAAAAAAAGATTCCATATCTAAGTGAGATTATACAGTGTTTGTTTTGGTCTGACTTATTTCACTTAGCATGAGGCCCTCCAGGTCCACTCATGTCATCACAGACGGCAGCATTTCCTTCTTTCTGTGGTCGCATTGATGGACACAGGTTGTTTCCATCTCTTAGCTATTGTACATAGTGCTGCAGTGGACATGGGGATGCAGATACCCCTTTGCCACAGTGCTTTTGTTTCCTTGGGATGTACACCCAGAAGTGGAACTGCTGGATTTAGGGTAGTTCTGTCTTAAACTTTTGGGGGAACCTCCTTACTGTTTTCCACAGTGGCTGCACTGATTTACAGTCCCACCAGCAGTGCACAGAGGTTCCCTTTTCTCCACGTTCTCACCAGCATTTAGCTCTTGTCTTTCTGATGACAGCCATTCCAAAAGGCATGAGGTACTATCTCACTGTGGTTTGGATTTGCATTTCCCTAATTATTGATGTTGAGCACCTTTTCATGTACCTGTCGGCCATTTGAGTATCGTCTTTGGAAAAATATCTATTCAAGTCCTTTGCCCATGTTTATATTGGATTATTTGTTTTTTTGCTCCTTCCCATGTTGTTTTTGACCATGGGTCCTTTATACATGTTCCTCGATGATCCTTCCCCTTCTTTCCCCTGTTATTCCCCCACCACCCCGGTAGCTGTCAGTTTGTTCTTTATTTCCATGTCTCTGGTTCTATTTTGCTTATTTGTTTGTTTTGTTGATTAGGTTCCACTTATAGGTGAGATCATATGGCATTTGTCTTTCAGGGCCTGGCTTACTTCCCTTAACATCATGCTCTCTAGGTCCATCCAGGCTGTAAAAGTCATTGCTGAAACCCATGTCATGAGGCTTTTTCCCTATGTTTTCTTCTAGGAGTTTTATGGTTTCAGGTCCTATATTTAATCTTTAACCCACTAAGAGTTACCTTTTATATGTGGTGTAAGGGGTTTAGTTTTGTTCTTTACCTGTGAATATCCAACGTTTCCAGCACCATTTATTGAAGAGTATCCTTGGCTGCCTCGTCAAATATTAGTTGATAGAAAATTCTGAAACTCATCTAGCCTCAAGGATTCCATCTAACGGTTTATCTATCTATCTTCTATTTATGCAATTAGAAACTTTTGAATTGTTTATTCCTGGAATTTTCCTTTTTTTAACTTTAATTTTATTGTGGACACTGTTACAGATGTCCCCATTTTTCCTCCCTTGCCCGCCTCCCCCAGCCTCCCACCCCTTGCCCCCAGCCTCAGGGATTTTAGATAAGAGTTAGCATACCCTTCATGCTGTGCTGTACAAGCTACCAAACTAACAGTTCTTGCCTGGATGTTATGACACTGAGTTAAGTGGTTAGAAACTTATCTAGTTTTCTCCTGTCAATTTGAGACAGTCCCTTCCTTCTTCTTTTTTAAATCAATGTATTTATTACTTATGAGGAACTTGCTAAACTTTTAGTTTCTTTGAATGCCTGCATTTCTGATAATAATAATGACTGAAATAAAGTGGTAGAATCAAAAAAGAAGGGTCCACTATATATTTTTTGGCCCTTCTATAGTGTATTCTGTTAGAAAAGATGCTATGTGTAAGAATGGCTTTATTTGTATTTTTCAAAGCATACCTTTTCATTTAATTTAAATTTTACATTATAGGCTACTAGTGATCTGGAACACTATGATAAGACTCGACATGAAGAATTTAAAAAATATGAAATGATGAAGGAACATGAAAGGAGAGAATATTTAAAAACGCTGAATGAAGAGAAGAGAAAAGAAGAAGAATCCAAATTTGAAGAAATGAAGAAAAAGCATGAAAATCACCCCAAAGTTAACCATCCAGTAAGGACCATGACTTTTTGAAATCATAATTAGAGGAAAATATTTTGTTCCAAATAGAATTTCCTCCTAAGTTACTGGTACTTAACTCTTGCTTCTTAATTCTGAAAAGTTCCACAAATTTCTGTTTTATTTTGAGTCTATAGTCACGTAGTCTGTGTTTTGTTTTGAGCAGCTTTTTTGTTTCTTCAAAACCGACTCACAGGGCAGCAAAGACCAGCTGAAAGAGGTGTGGGAACAGACTGACGGCCTGGACCCCAATGACTTCGACCCCAAGACGTTTTTCAAATTACACGGTAACATGTTTATACACGTATTCATACTTCTGTCTGCCACTTGAAAACTTACAGGTTCCTTTGCTCTTCATATTTCTGCCATGGTCTGCTGTTGAGGCCTATCTACAGTAAATGTTAAGAGCTTTTCTCTAGGGTAGTTTAATGGTCTTTGTTGCTGATATGCAGTATAAAATGTTTACATCAGTAGTTTTGCCTTTATACCTACTTTATTAAAATTTTTTTTTCAAGATTTTATTAATTTATTTTTAGAGACAGGGGAAGGGAAGGAGAAAGAGAGGGAGAGAAACATCAATGTGTGGTTGCCTCTCACACACCCCCATCTGGGAACCTGGCCTGCAACCCAGGCATGTGCCCTGACTGGGAATAGAACTGGTGGCCCTTTGGTTGGCAGACCCATGCTCAATGCACTGAGCTACACTAGCCAGGGCTTTAGACCTACTTTTGCTCTTAAGTCATTATCTGTAAAATGAAGTGTTTCTGTGAGTAGGTAGGTTATATCTAACAGTAATTTTGTTACCATATTAAAATTTACTTTTATAGCACATTGCTTTACTTTATATTTTTTGAAAAAAGTTGTTTGAGTTTTCTAAAAAAACTATGGTAAACTATAAATAACTGAATTGTTATCACTTAGACTGATCTGCGGCTTCATAAAGAAGGCTTTTCTGCAGTGTATTGATGCTTCATGTCAGCACTACTTTTGCAAACCATTTGTAAATAGTTGTATTTTAATTATTTATTTTCTAAGGCATTAAAATCAGTTTTTTGCATTGGGAACTTTAGATGTCAATAATGATGGCTTCCTCGATGAACAAGAATTAGAAGCCCTATTTACCAAGGAGGTAATGAGTTCATTAAGTATTTGGTTGTTTGCTCTCTCTTTCTCCTTCTAGTTTCTTTGTTTTATGGTGTTCTAAAATTTTTCTTTTTAGTTGGAGAAAGTATATGACCCCAAAAATGAAGAGGATGATATGGTAGAAATGGAGGAAGAAAGGCTTAGAATGAGGGAACATGTAATGAATGAGGTATGGTTTTAAAGTTTTAAGATATATTCCTTGTATGGATTATCAAGTTGTTGTAATAAATTTTAAAAATATATTTTATAGATTATGCTATTACAGTTGTCCCATTTCCCCCCTTCACTCCCCTCCACCCTGTACACCCTCTCCCACTCACATTCCCCCCCTTTAGTTCATGTCCATGTGTCATAAGTTCTTTAGCTTGTACATTTCCTATACTATTCTTACCCTCCCCCTGTCTATTTTCTACCTACCATCTATACCACTTATTCTCTGTACCTTTTCCCCCTCTTTCCTCCTCCCACTCCCCTGTTGCTAACCCTCCATGTGATCTCCATTTCTCTGGTTCTGTTCCTCTTCTAGTTGTTTGCTTAGTTTTGGTT
Organism: Phyllostomus discolor; assembly: GCF_004126475.2. NCBI lineage: Eukaryota > Metazoa > Chordata > Mammalia > Chiroptera > Phyllostomidae > Phyllostomus > Phyllostomus discolor. The sequence continues at coordinate 135,090,096 of NC_040908.2, forward strand.
TGTTTTGGGTGTGGTTGTTAATAATTGTGAGTTTCCTGTCATTTTACTATACATGTTTTTTTATCTGCTTTTTCTAAGATAAGCCCCTTTAACATTTCATAAAATAAGGGCTTGGTGATGATGAACTCCTTTAACTTGACCTTATCTGAGAAGCACTTTATCTGCCCTTCCATTTTAAATGAAAGCTTTGCTGGATAGAGCAATCTGGGATGTGGGTCCTTGCCTTTCCTGACTTGGAATACTTCTTTCCAGCCCCTTCTTGCCTGTAAGGTCTCTTTTGAGAAATCAGCTGGAAGTCTGATGGGAAGTCCTTTGTAGGTGACTGTCTCCTTATCTCTTCCTACTTCTAGGATTCTCTACTTCATTTTTACCTTGGCTAATGTAATTATGATGTGCCTTGGTGGGTTCCTTGTCGTGTCCAACTTCTTTGGGACTCTCTGAGCTTCCTGGAGTTCCTGGAAGTCCATTTCCTTTGCCAGAATGGGCAAGTTCTCCTTCATTATTTGTTCAAATAACTTTTCCACTTGTTGTTCTTCCTCTTCTCCTTCTGCTACCCCTATAATTCGGATGTGGGAACGTTTATAGATGTCCTGGAGGTTCTAAAGCTTTTCCTCGTTTTTTGAAATTCTTATTTCTCCATTCTTTTCTGCTTGGTTGTTTCTTTCTTCCTTCTGGTCCACTCTATTGTTTTGAGTCCCAGTTTCCTTCCAATCACTATTGGTTTCCTGTGCATTTTCCTTCATTTCTCTTATTGTAGCCTGCATTTGTTCATCTAATTTGAGACCAAAATCAACCAATTCTGTGAGCTTCCTGATCACCAGTGTTTTGAACTGTGCATCTTTTAGGTTGGCTATCTCTCGGTCGCTTAAAAGGATGGTGCTTTGATTTGTCCTTCTGTTTGAGCCATCTCTCTCTCTCTCTCCTTTTTTTTTGGTCTGGTTGCACCTGTTATAGTAAGGGGTGGAGCCTTAGGTGTTCACCAGGGCTGGGCACCCCAATCTCTGGGTTATGGGGTTGTATGTGGGAGCGAAGTCAAGAGGGTACAATGGCGCTTGCTTCGCTCTCCGTGTGACCTCAGTCCCTTCTGCTGCTTCCCCAGAGCAAACTGGGCCCCTCTCATGCCAATTCCTGGGTGGGTGGGCTTGTGCACACCGTGGGACCCTCCAAGGACCTCTCCTGTGAGGCTGGGTGTCTCTCCGTGCACCTCAGCTCCCACAGGTGTCCTCAAATCAGTGTTCCGAGGCTCTGTTTCCCAGCGCTGGGATCCTGGGTTGTGAGCACTGCCTTGCTTTACAATTGCTGCCTCACAGGGTCTGCTGTTTCACACCCCTAGGCAGGGGTCTGCTAGCTGCTTTTTTTTGTGCGCAGGGTCCACCCTCTCCTGTCTTGCCCACCCTGATTGCCTTACGTGCCCCCAGATGCCTTACTTGCTGGGTCCCAACTCTGTCTGCTCTCCAGGCAGCGAGCGGTGCCTGGCTGCCTGACTCCACCCCTCCTACCGGTCTGGATGAACCGGGTGTATTTCAACTTCTTGGTTGTCCGACTTCCATTCAGATCAATATTCTGTCAGTTCTGGCTGTTTTTCTGTTTTTAAATTGTTGTTGTCCCTATTTGGGTTGTACGTGGAGGCACAGTGCATCCACCTATGCCTCCATCTTGGCTGGAAGTCCAAGTGTAATAAATTTTACCACAAAATTGAAGGCAAATTTACAGAATTTGTTTTTACTTGGATTTTGCATTTATGATCCAAAATATTCAGTAGGTTCCCCATACTATAAATACGTTATTTGTAGCTCCTTTAAAATATATTTTTTAACTTTATTGATTTTTGAAAGAAATAGGGTGGGAGGGAGAGAGACCGAGTGAGAGACAGACAGACAGGCAGACATTGATTTGTTGTTCCACTTATTTATGCATTCATTGGTTGATTCTTGTGTTTGCCCTGACCAGGGATTGAACCCGTAACCTTGGTGTATAGGGATGGCACTATAACCAACTAAGCAACCCAGCCAAGGCTTAAAAGATTAAGATGCTGTTGCATATCAGCTATAAACATCCTTTTGGAAATAAAAAAATAATGTAGTCTAATATTTGGTATATTAAATGGCTGTTTTAGTTTTTGGTAAGAAAATCCAAATACCCAGTACCTAAGTGGTTTATAACAAATATTTACTTCTTGTTTACATCACTAAGCTGAAAAATCTCATAGAGACATCAAAAGCAGGGTTTTGCTTGAGTGATTTTCACCTGATATTGATGAGTTGGGATTTCTGTTGACTACTGGCATCCCAGGTAGCAAATGAATTCCTTTTTTTTAGATTGCATTTACTTATTTTTAGAGAGAGTAGAAGTGAGAAAGAAAGAGAAGTAGAGAAATATCAGTGTGTGAGAGAAACATTGATGGGTTGCCTCTCAGGCTGCAACCTAGGCATGTGCTCTGACTGGGATTTGAACCAGTGACCCTTTGGTTCACAGGCTGATTTGTGATAGTTTACAAGAGCCACTGGAGGGTTTGGAGAGGTTGTAAACTTTTGTTTTGATTTACTTAGTTGTTTGTTGTTAAGAGAAAATGTTGACAGCATTTTCACTTGACTCTGGCTAAACAGTCCTCTTACTGGAAAGGTTATTTTTCTTGCCCAAACACTTGGCTTCAACAGAGATTATACATGGTGTAGTGAGGGAGGAAGACAGAAGTTGCCTTACCAGTCACATCAGCAAGTTCAACTTAGTGATCTAATGGGCTATCAGGGATACAGATATTTCATAGTGTTTTTAAATTTGAAGTATATAGAAGAGAAAAATAGATATTTTCTGATTCTAGTATAATGCCGAGTGTTCTGTTCTGTTTTTTGTTTTCCCCTCAGTGATTTGTGGACGTGAGGCTAACCCTAACTACTGTATGTTTATGTAGTAACATCTACTGGAAGACAGTTTCCAGTGTCTTAAGAAATATGAGAAAGAGTTATTTGATTTTACTACATTTTCCTTTAACAGGTTGATTCAAACAAAGACCGATTGGTGACTCTTGAAGAGTTTTTGAAAGCTACAGAGAAAAAGGAATTCTTGGAGCCAGATAGCTGGGAGGTAATAGAACCAACTTGAAATGGGCTGTATGGTTCAAGAAATTCTACATCAGTCCTTTCTACTTTTCACTTTTATTCCCCATTTATGTATGCATGTATCATCTTATTATTTTGGCTTTTCATATAAAATGTCACTTGAAAATAAGGAACTTGAGTTCTTAGAAAGCTTGTAGCAATTGATCTCTTATTTGTAATAACATTGCATATTAATAGAAGTCTTTCAGGAGGGGAGATTTCTTTCTTCTTTTTGCTTTCCTTTTTAGATTTATTTAAAAGCATTTTTTTCTTTACCATAAATATCTGATTGTTTGGGGAGGGGAGATTTCTTTAGAAGTGTTTTAAAAATTGTAAAATAATGTTCATCCTTAAAAATTAGAAATACAAATACATTTAAAGAATAATTTAGAAGCTACCTAGAGGTAGACACTAAAATTAGATATTGTGTCATGCCAATATAGAAATAGTGTATGTATTTAGTATATGCCTTTATACCATACAATGTATAAATAGTGTGCAGTCTCATCTTTAATTTACATATACAATAAATTCATAACTATATACTGTGTCCATAAAGTATCCAGCCACGTACTATGAAAAAGAGGTATTTATTGAAAAAGGTACAAGATACAAGAAACATTGTACATAGGACAGTGATGCTTCAGTTGCCTTCAAATTAGGTTTCCTGGGACCTTACACAGTTCTGTTGATCATCATCAGCTGCCCCATCATATTTTCCTGAATCTCATTGACAGACTAAAATCTCTTCCCTTTCAAAGGTTATTTGAGTTTGGGGAAAGGGGAGAAGTCATAGGCTGCCAAATCTGGGCTGTAGTGGGGCTGAGTCATGTGAGTTGATGTTTCTCTAAAAACCTCTAAACAAGAGGTGATGCCTGATGGGTACATTGTCATAACAAAACGTGAGAGAAAGAGAGAGGAAAGGACAGGGAGAGAAACATTGCTTTGTTGTTCCACTTATTGATGCATTCATGGATTGATTCTTCTGTGTGCCTTGGCAGGGGTTGGGGGCTTGAACCCACAACCTTGGCACATGGGGATGATGTCCTAACCAACTAACCCACCCAGCCAGGGCCTTAGGTTATATTTCTAAGATGTTTTTTCTTCCTTTTTGTTTCTTTTTAGACATTAGATCAGCAACAGTTATTCACAGAGGAAGAACTGAAAGAATATGAAAGTCTAATCTCCCTACAAGAAAACGAACTCAAGAAAAAAGCAGATGAGCTTCAGAAACAGAGAGAAGAGCTACAGCGCCAGCATGACCAGCTGGAGGCGCAGAAGCAGGAGTACCATCAGGTTGTGTCGCGTAACAGGACTGTGGCGTGAGGGCCTTTCCCAAAAGCCCACGTCGTCGTAATATTTCAGCGTAGGATTAGCTATACTATTCTGAATGCTGGTATTTTTAAAAATTGCTATGTTGAATATTAACCTAAATTGTAGATTTGAAAATCCCATTTTGGAAAATAATGTTCTTTGTGTTGTGATTTATCAAAAGTCACACGTATAAGAGAAAAATCAAATAATACTGCCCTTTAAAACATTCTTTTTCCACTCCCCAGGTTGTACAGCAGATGGAACAAAAAAAATTACAACAAGAAATTTCTCCATCAGGGCCTGGTGGACACTCTCAGTTCGAGCCACGTATGTGATTTTTTTTTTGCTTATTTCTTTGCTTAAGGAAATAAAAATGCTGAATAAACTGAAACCCACATTTGTTATGAATATAATTTCAAATTATTAATATCTATGCTATTTTCTATACATTTGTGGAAATAAAGCACCTTATATTACAAAAAAATGAAAAGGCTTCTATAATATTTTTATGTATCTGTACATTTATTCCAACAGCTGTATAATTTGATATCCATATTTATGTGAACTGATGTATTTCAACATTGTTTATAATTCTTTATCATGTATTGATATCAGAGAACGTTTCTTTCCTATTTATTTAGTTATTTATTTTACTATAGCCTCCATTCTGACTTTATTAACAGTTTTAGTTTTACAACACTTGGTACTGTAAGCTTTCTCCAGGCAGACAGAGTATCCATTTCCATAAAAGATGCAGGTAAAGAAAACACAGGTTATTTGCATAAGCCTGTTTAAACATTCCAATGTGCATAATCCCATCACCCATTTTGGTGGGCAAACAAGTTTTCTGATCTCTCAGTCTAATCGTAGCCCACACCAAGCAATCACCAGTGGGGCTCTCATGTCAAAACGTCCAGAAACTTCTATTCTGCACCTCCTGACCATCTTACCCACTCTGGTGCACTCCTCCTCAAGGAGGGGTCGGGCCAGGGCACCCTGGTTCTTTGGTCGGCCTTCATCTATATTCACCCCCCTAACCATTGCTCAACACAGTTTCAGGACACATGGCTCATCATCATCTTTGAAGCGTGGCTTTCAAAATGCCTCTCAATCAGGATAAGTAGAGCAGCCTTGTTTGGGGCCCTGGAGGTCCTGCAGGAAAACCGAGGCAGGGCCGTGAAGCCACTCTTCATTACTGACCCATCCAGCTGAGCAGCTGCAGTTAAGCTCTGCTGGGTCCCCCAGGGTGGGGGTGTGGTCTTCACAGACGCATCTTGCAGTCTTCTAAGCTGTTCGTCCCACTCTCAAAGTTGTGTGGCATTGGCGAGCAGACCTTGCCTTTTCTGATCCATTTAATATGGAAGATTTATGTCGGAGGCCCTTTTCCTTCACACAGATACATGCTCAAAAAGTCCAGCCTGCTGTCTAGTCACCCAAAATGTGAAGAGAGGAGGTCAAACACCCAGATTTCACTTAGTTTTTCAGCGTCTGCCATAATATCTTTCAGAAGTAGAATGATCTGCTGTGTGTGTTTCTGAGCTCCTAAATTGGGTTTGTGTTCAACATGGTTTTTTTAATCATGATCTATCATTAGCTAAGTGTATTAAAAACCAAATATTATTTATAAAAGGACATTCAGAACCAAGGAAGATACCTTTAAAGTGAGAGTATATGTTTTTTTTTAACAGTCATTTAACGTCCGAGGTCTACCAGAACTTGTAAGAAAAGTGTAACATCAACATCTGTGTCATCTACTTACCTCTCTTCCTCTTTCTCTACTCAATAAATATTTTGAAGCATATATGGAATAAAGGAGGACACGTTTTGTAGGAGAACGCATGTTGTTTTGGATGCACATATTTAAAGGTTGAAGTCCGTCAGAACCAGGAAGGAAACTCCGTATCTGCTCTCACTTTCATACCTCCCCCTTTTTCCTTTGTTCTCCTTTGGCGCTTTAGTTAAGGGGCCTTCTGCCATAATGTAATGGAACTCTCAGTAACTGTTTAAGTGAGAAAGCTCTGTCTCTTGCTTTGGGAAGAGATTGCCCTCACTCATGAAAATAGATATTCTTTTATCAGTGCTTATCATCCCCTCTCTTAATAAAAGTCTCTTGGATGTTCATAATTCTCCTGAGAAGGCCGTCACATCCCCCAGTGTTTCCTGGTAACTTCCTTCTGACTTCCTCAGCTAGAAATTCTTCTACGGAGTGGCGCTTGCTACCACTTCAAATCATTTTTCATTCACAGTTTTGCTTCATACTCTACCAGTTAAGATCAAGTTTGCTACATATAACCAAAACCCAAAGATAACAGTGGTTTAAACTAAGTAGGAATTTTTCCTTTTTATATAAAAGAAATCTGTAGGTAGGTGGTATCCAAGTTCCTGCCTTTCTGCTCTGCTCTCTTCCGCCCATGGGTTTTATCCTGTAGTTACCCCATCCGCACTCTCCAGCATTGCTCTGGGAGGCAGTCGAGGAGGAGGGCAGGAAAGGAACTTTCTCCAGCTGAACCAGCTTCCTGATGCAGTTTTCTGGGGAACCAGGCAGCATTTGAACTTCCATCTCATTGGCCCAAACTGAGTCACATGGCCACCTCACTGCTAGGGAAGCTAAGAAATCCTTGTGGCAATGTGACCAGCCAAAAGTTTGGATTTTTTGACTGAAAAAGATGGGAAGGGAATATTTGGTAGGCAACTTTTAGTTCTAACCTAGACAGCCTTATTGACTACCTAAATATCTGTGTACACTCCTCTGAAACATAGGAAATGCTTCCCCCACCTCAAAAGGAAACCACCAAAACCCAGCCCATTATTACACACAGCTCAAAGACTAGGATATCTCTGGTCATCTACAAAACTGAACAGCAAGGTGCCTGCCTCATGAGTGCCCTCTGCATCATGGCGGGATAGTTACAGGACAGCTGCCATCAAATGAAGCCTTTTGAAAAGGGGAAGGTGGCAAACGTGCAATCACTGATCCATAGTAAGGTCTCTCTGCTCTGTCTGTAAACACATTCCCTGGCTTTCCCATGAGGCAACTCCTGATTCACCTTCCTGGGAGGAACTCCCTTGTCTGATGTCCTCAGGGGGCCGAGGCATTGCACTCTTGGAAGTCTTTATTGCCCGTCAGTTTTTAAATGCACATCTGAGTGGGCGTTGGCAAGAGCGCCTTTCTTGGAGGCTAGACAGTTCTACTTCCAAATAACTTCCCGTTTTTTGTGTTTGGGGGCTTGGGGATTGCTTTCAATAGTTCGAGGCTCTTGTAGGCTAGGTTTAAGGTTTTTATTTTGATTTTTGACAAAACTTGGCCCTAATAAGGTAGTAAGTTTTTGGTCTGTTTTCTTCACTTATTACCATGAGTAACCACCAAGATGGTGTAAAGGCATAGTTTTTTAACAAGAAACCATGTTTACTTGCTGCCTTCTGTGCTCTCTCTCTCTTCAGGGGTCTTAAATGAATGGCCCCTACTGGCGACCATTTACATGACAGAGTTGGATGGGAGGACAACAGGCTTTATTTGATCTTTTTCCTCAGGATGGCTCTCCTTACTGGGCAGGAAATTCTTAAGGGAGGGTCTTGAAAAGTTTAAGGAAGTTTTAGCTGCTTCCTCAGCACCTTTACTTATGGAGTATGGTAGTCCTTGGCTTTATCAGTTCTTCAGGGCTCCAGATTTGGGAGTCTGTCCATTTGTCTTGTAGACAGACAAGTCCCTCAGCAAAGCTCTATGCCTTCCCATCTCTGCAGACTGGTTAGCCTTAGCCTGCCTGGCATCTGCCTGGTAGGACTGTGCGGAAAGAGGCTGAGGCAGCTCCCTCATGCCAGCGTTCTACCGCCACCTTCTCTGGTACCTTGACTTAGGTTGGCATGAGGTCTCACGGCCCAAAGCCCGACCTTCTCAACTCAGCATGCTTCATGTGTCAGATCCTTTTGCTTGCCGCACCCTCCTCCTAGCTACCAAGTTCTGTATCAGTCTAGATTCTGGGTGGTGGGTAAGGGAATCTTCCTTAGCTGTTAAACCGAATGGCATTGGTGAAAGCAGTGGCGGAGGGGGGCAGGGGGATAGGTAGCTCACAGCGTCTTCAAGAGGGCTGACGAAACAGAACCTAGGCTGAGCTTCTAGGAAGTACAAGTGCAAGAGAGGGCTCCCAAAGAACCTACTGCTTTTGGAACAATCGAGAAGCTGCCTGCCATCTTGGAAAGCTGCCTGCTGCATGAGGAAGATGTGCGCAGTGGGCAGCTCCTGAGCCGTCACACCACGGCCGCCCTGCTTCGTGTGGGCAAAAGCAGACACCTTGTGTGCCGCCTCTCTCCCCGTGACTCTGTTCCGGGTGAAAGTCTCGAGTGAGTGCATCCGACTGTTGGGCCAGTCAGGCCTGGAGCCCTAGCTGCAAGGCAGGTTGGAAAATAATAGTGGTTAATTTTCCTACCTCTGTAGTACAGGAGCACATGTTTCAAGTTTTGAAGTGAGCTAATCCACTGCAACACCTCATAAGGATACATTGTTTCAATTCACATTAATAATGTTTAAACTTAGTCCTCATTTCACAGTGTTTTTTGATAATTATTGCATATTCCTCCAAACATATTTCAGACTTTTTCCTTCGATCATGGATCCTAAAATTGAGTATAGCAATCTAGAAAAGTTCTGCTTATATTCAGCTAAAAAAAAACCCCACAGAAGTCACTCAGCCAAGTAATGCTACTATTTTTTGTTTGTTTTTTTTTGAAATGAAGAATTCCTATCTTTATTGTTTAAATTGTAGGAAATATTAAAAAATGGTCTGGAATGTCCTCGTATTGACTACTGTATCTCCTGCGGTACACTCTTTTAGATGGCAGACTGTGGTGAAATTGGAAAGTTGTTGAAGAAGAACTTAGAGAAATTTCTCAGAATGCATTTTTCACATGAATAAATGATGGATATTAACCTAGCCATACCTCACAGTTTTCCAGCAGATTACTATAATTTATATTATTTTAAAAAGAATTGTTAGCTAAAATTACTTATACACTTAAGGAATTGTAGTTCTGTGAGTCCTGGGCATTTGTGAGTGAATATTATTTCTTAGAAAGTAACTAATGGTACTCTCTCTGGTCCTGTTAGAAAACATTGGTTCTGTGTTTAATTTATACCATTCTCCTTCATACCTTATTAGATATTAGTCTTTGCTTTAGCTGATTTAGTGGTATGTAGAAGCAATTTGGGTTTTGCTTCATATATGAATTTTCATGAAACATGTAAATTTTATAGTATACTTAGGTCTATATAATTAAAATTTCATTTTAAAAGATGATGGTCCACTATAATTTTTAACACTCACTAAAGACAACTGCAGTGTAGAAAGAACAGTAAAAATCCTTTGAGATGTGTCTATACATTTATTTTAACCAAGACTTGTTCACAAGAGCATAATTTGAAATCACTAAATGTGTTTGTAGAGTTAGGCAGAAAAACAGCTCCATTTCATTTTTCCTGACATCCACAGTTTTCCTCGCAGAGCTTTTAGCATTCAACTGATGTCAGGCATGCTCTTGACCATGAACGTCACCTACCTGCCTGGTCATCACCGCCCCTTGCCTGTACTCACCTTTCGTGCTCGCCCTTCTGATGGCCTTCAAAGCTCTGCGTGCTCGTGAACGAGTTTTCCATTGTTTGTAATTTGTATGCAATCTATTGTAGACAATAGCTTTGACTTTTCCTGTGCACATTTTCTTACCTCCTTTTGTTTTATCCTTAGTGATATTTCCCAAGACTTTCCAGGATTGTGAGAATGTATTTTGTAATTAAAATGTTAAAATGTTTTATTTTTATAATTCTTAACAATTTTGCCATGCCAAGGAATTTTAAAATGAGAAATGATTTATCTTCCCCGTGATTTTAAAGTTACGACTTTTTGAGTGCTTTAAAATTGAGAGAAAAATAAAACTTCATTGAGTTCTCTTTGCCATCCCCCTGTGAACCACTGTCTTAAAATATTATTTTTGTTCAATTTTGGTCCATTGTAATGTCCCCTTTTAGCGACATGAGAGGATCTGTCACTTCCTGCAGCCCCCAGCCTCACTTGGGACCCCCTGGGTGTGGAGTGGGAGACCCGTGTGCGGCCCAGCCCCTGTCTGTTCTGTGTCACTCTTGTCACCTGTTTCGCTGTCTGCTCCTGCCCCCCTGCACTTGTTCAAGGGATCCGAGTTTGTTTTACTTGTGCATTTTACTCTTTCTGCTTAGGGGTTTGATACTTTGTAAATATTTCCTCTCTAGAGTATTGGTCTTGGAGATACTTTCCTTTAAGAAAATATTGATAATTTCCTTAACAAAGATGCCAGCCCTTTGATGTTTTAAACATTTTGTAACCTTGAAGCCTGTTTGTCACATGCAACAATCAGAAACTGTCATTTTTGTGTAGTGATTGCTTCTTATGCTATGGAATTGAGTAACGTTAAATAGTTTAACAAATACATTGTGTACCCCAGAAGAGGTTTTCTATCTCATAGATGTTAATAAAATTTTTTTTTAATAGACCAGAACATGAATCCAGCAGTCTTTTATTAGAAGAGAAGGGGCATAATTTGTTATTCTTTCAATACTCTTGCCTGGATGATCTGAGTTTCCACTAAGTTCTTTCCTTTCTGTGTACTCTCCCATTTTCCTACTTCCATACTGACTTCTCCATGATTGTATTTTTTTAACGTATTTTTTGAGAGAGAGGGGAAGGGAGAAGAGAGGGAGAGGAGCATGGATCAGTTGCCTCTCACACTCCCCCAACTGGGGACCTGGCCCCACAACTCAGACCTGTGCCCTGAATGGAACCCCTGACCTTTTAGTTTGCAGGATGATGCCCAGCCCACTGAGCCACACCAGTCAGGGCTCCATTATCGCATTTGTAACGCACTGCCCTGGTCACTGGAGAAAGCTCTGAGGGTGTAGGATGTTGTAGCTCCCTTGCTGGCTGTCTTGAAGTTCCATGGCCACCAGCTTCGTGGGGCTTATTTTCAGGTCTTTCCAATGAATTTTCCCCATCCTTCATAATCCCGAACTATCCGCCTTTTCTCTAAGAGGGTCTGTTGTACTACTAATGATTACTAATTGAGATATTGATGCAACATTATTAAAATAGCATTAATTTCCAAAAGGTTTCTGTCAAAGATACAAAAAGAGGCTAAGTGCTTTACCTGAAGGACATTTGGAAGCCAGTTAATGCCCCAAGTGCCTGTTTCACTCTTTTGGGATGGCTGCGGTGACGTCTGGGTAGTCCTGTCGGCACCCCTGTTTAGTTTCAGGGTCCCAGGATGGAGGCTGGAATCCTGCCGTCAGGGTGGATGAAGGAGCCCCTTCTCAGGGAAGGTTCTTCTTTCTCTGAAGCTGTTAGTCCAGCATCCACTAGCCCCCACGGAAGTCATAATAAACTCTTTCCAATTTCAAAGTGTGTATCTGTGTTCCAATTAATATAGACTCTAAGTAAAATATATTTTTGGAAGGCATGTGTGTGTGTGTGTTTGTATGTAAGCTGGTGCCTAAAATAGGTCTGGAGGGAAGACTTAGTTATTGCATGTCTTCTGGAATGTAAACATGAAAAATCTTTTTTATCATTATTGCTTTTCCTTTTCATGAAGCAGACCAATGCTGTTTAATCCATATTGTACCGATAGTTACTATGTCATAAAAACCATCTAATAATGATGATTTATGCCTTTTTATCCTATTTTAAAGTCAGGATTGTGCCCTGGCTGGTGTAGCTCAGTGGATTAAGTGCAGGCTGTGAACCACACAGTGGCTGGTTGGATTCCTGGCCAGGGCACATGCCTGGGTTGCAGGCCAGGTCCCTAGCGGGGGCCACATGAGAGGCAACCACGCATGATGTTTCTCTTCCTCTTTCTCCCTCCCTTCCCCTCTCTCTAAAAATAAAAAAAAAAAATTAAGTCAGGATTGTAAAGACCTCTTACTGTGTTGTTACTAATTTGAGGGGATTTCAAAAAATTTTAAATTTAAACGTTGAATTAAAATTTAACCTTTTGTAAATATGTGGCCAAAAATATTCTGTTAATTTTAAACTTTGGAAAAATTTTAGCAGTCTAAAAGTGTACATAATTCTTCGTGGCTTATTCAGATAAGTGGACTATTTTTGGAACTACAACGAAATGACTGGATTTTAGTTTGATCAGGAAGGCACAGACTTACGCAGGTTTGTCATATTTGAATTCATTTGTTGACTGTATGTTGTGAAAATTCTTTCAGTGCAATATTTGTCAGAAAGTACTCTCATTATTTGTATAGGCTCGTTTTTAACTATGTTAAATGTAACATCAGAACAAGGTGTAATATTTGTTGTAATTTTGGGGGAAAAAGACAAATTCAGTAACTGTTGAAAGAATGCATTGTTTGCAGAACACTAACATTACAGAGTGATGGAGTCTCCGGCCTCGGAGACCGTGCATCCAGGAAGGAGCCCCTCACGCAGGGCTTCCCAGGAGACTCCTCGGTCGTGCCCTGCTTCCATTCTTCCAGTGACAGCACGGACATGTAGTCACAGTGGTTCCCAGGTACGTCTGCATAAGGGGATCACCTGAGAGCTTCGAAACATATGGGTGTCTTTGTCCCATCTCCAGGGATTGTGGCTCCATTCCTCTGTAGCGTGGCCTGGGCTTTGGAAGTTGCCAAAGGTCTCCAGGTGATGCTGATGTGAGGATGAATTTGGCAGCTGCTGACTAATCATGTGGAAAACCACATCCACTTTTTCCAACATCAGAGAATCTATCCTGGAAACCTGGGTAGAGGAAACCCGACTAATGTTGTGAAGGTTCTTCTACCAGCATTTAGGTGGCACTCCAGAGGACGTGTAGCTACACACATGCACACTCCAGTGTTTGTATGATATGGAGAAAACATGTATTTCCACTTACATTCAAGAACCATTTAATATGGGACTAGGTGTTAGGACCCTGGCTCTGTCATTTTCTAACTACAGTTGACCCTTTGAACAATGTGATTTTGAACTGTACAGTCCAATTAGGTGTGGGTTTTTTTTCTCAATAAATACTGTAAATGTATGTTTTCTTCCTTGTGATTTCCTTAATGTTTTCTTTTCTCTAGCTGCCTTAATTGTAATAATATGGCACATATAACATAGAAAATATGTGCTAATGTATTGTTTATATTATTGGTAAGGCCTCCAGCCAAGAGAAGGTTGTCAGTAGTTAAGCTGACAGGGAGTCAAAAGTCACACATGATTTTCACCTGTGCAGGAGGTCAGCACCCCTAACCCTTGCATGGTTCAAGAGTCAACTGTGTATGATGTTTTTCCTTATAAAGTCTAGAGGGAGAAGTCTAGGAGTTTTAGAATGTGAGTGTTCAATTTTTTCTCTAAGTTTTCAATTTGAAATCATTTCAGACTCGAACAACTTGCAAAAATGGTACAGATAATTCCCATATCCCCTTCATGCAGTTTGTCCAAATGGTAACATCTTACAGTGTTAATAAACTTAGGCAATTGAAATGAATACAATTCTACCAACTCATCTGCAAATTTTGCCAACTTTCCCACTAAGATATTTTTTTTTCTAGGCCAAGAGCTAATCCAGGATCACACATTGCTTTTAGTTGTGTGTGTGCTTGTGAGTGTTAACTTTGAAGAAGAAACCACACCTAACCAAAAAAATTACAGGAGTACAAATAATCCTACTATGCACATTTCTATATTTATCAGGTGTTAGCATCCTGCCACATTTGTGCTCAAGCTTTCTCTCTTTGTGGAATTCTTTTTTCTTTTACTGAAGGACTTCAGAATTAAGTTGCAGACATTGTGATCCTATACCCTAAATAGGTGAGTATTTCCTAAGAACAAAGACTTTGGCCCTGGCTGGGTAGCTCAGTTGGTTAGAATGTTGTGCCGATATACCAAAGTTGTGGGTTCAATCCCTCGTCAGGGAAGGTACACAAGTAAGAGTAACAACAAATCCATGTTTCTCTCTCTCTGCCCCCTTTCCTCTCTCTCTGCAGAATCAATTAAAAAAAAAAGAACAAAGACATTATTTTGTAATAACCATCTTATAATGATGAAATTCAGGAAATTTAACATTGTTACAATACTATTAATCTAACATATATTAATAGTATCCACCATTTGTCTTAATACTATCCTTCATAGGAACCTTTTTCACGATTTAGGATTTCATTCAGGATTAAGCTTTGCATTTAGTTGACGTGTCTCTTTCATTTCCCCTGATCTGGGACAGCTCTTCAGCCTTTTTTTTGTCTTTCATGACATGGATATTTTTGAAGAGTACAGTCAGTTGTTTTATAAAACCAAGGCTTTTCAAAAATATTTTATTTTATTTAGTTTCAGATAGAGGGTAAGGGAGGGAGGAAGAGGAGGAGAGAAACATCAATGTGTGGTTGACTCTTGTGCACCCCTGACTGGGGATCTGGCCCACAACCCAGGCATGTTCCCCGATTGGGAATCAAAAGGAAGACATGCCCTTTGGTTCACACACTGGCGCTCAATCCACTGAGCCACACCAGCTGGGGCAAAAACAAAGTAATGAGAAAATCAGTCCTAAAAGGGTTGGACATTTCGTTCACAAGGGTTGTTTGTCACAGCTGCTTTCAACGGTACTGGTCTTGATTAGATTTGTGAGGCTATGAAATCTAAAGCATAGTCAAAAGGACGATGCTTTACTCACCCCCGAGAGACCATAGCAGGCAGAGTGCAGCAGATGGTGGCTGTGGGATGACTTGAGGCAGACCAGCACGGAGAGAGCAGGAGCAGGGCAGAGCTGTCTAGCTGGGGAGGCTGCCTTCAGGCACTGGACTGAAGCATCCTGGAGATATATACATTGAGCTGCTGGTTTAAGTAATGGGAGCTTTAAAAAAAAATAAGTTTATCAGGTGAGGCAGGAGAGTAAGAAGCTAGGAAAATTCCTTGGCAAGTGGAATGCAGAAACTGAGACAAGATAATCAAGGCCAAACAATTTGACCAGTTTACAGCCAGCTAGTAAATTATAAGACCTTATTGTTTCTAACCAAGAACACCTGAGAACAAATGGTTTCTACCTCTCCTCCCTGACCACAGAAAAGTTTCAGTCACCCTGCTCAGGGAGAAAGAGCACAGAGACCCACTTAGTGCCATTTGTGCCAGCCAAACCCAAGGATGGATGGAGTCAGGGGAACAAATAACAACTCGACTACAGCCAGACAGACCCAAGATAAAGCGGTGTAGCTGACCAAAGAATAATGCCAAACTCCTCTACAGCTCCATTTTGATGCATCAGCATATTCACTCAGCTGGAAAGCTGATGAATATTCTACTGAACCTCTCCCCTAAGATTCTCATCCACAGAAGATCAAAACCCTCAAGACAAAGGATGCCAGCGGGTCCTCACTCTCTAACACGCCGTGTCTTTTCTTTGGGCAATGAACTTTTTACTTTCTCCTGAACTCTAAGAGTCCCTATGAGACTTGCAACCAGGGGAGAAGTGGGCAGCTACAGCTATCCCAGGCTTATCCCTGAACGTGTCTCCAAGGTAAACTCTTTTCTACTTCTACCTAGTGAACTAACTTCAGCCTGCCTTGGATCCCTTCTTTACTTTGCGATTTTGGTAGGGAGCCAAAGCAGAACCACCGGGCCTCTCTTGTTGCTCCCTCTACCCTAAGCCCTCCCTTATTTCACCGTCCCCAGCTTTCAAATAAAGGAGCTCTCAAACTCACGTGGGGTCAAGTATGAAATCTTTCCTCCAGGAAGAGTCCATATGTTACATGCCAGCCTGGGGAATACCAACTCTAGCAGTTTGTTAATCGCAGCGCAGCACAGCCGCTTGGTTTTGCAATCTGGAGGGGGGCGCGGGGCGGGGCCAGTGATGTCACCGGCAATGGCGCGGCGGGGGGGGGGGGGGGGGGGCAGAACCTCACGTTTTTTTCTAGAAGGAGGTGTGACTTGGCAAAGCTCAGCTGGAGGCTGCTCCGGCAGTGGCGTCGACGTGACCGCCCATCCTTTGAAGGCTGCCCGGCCGGTCCCGGCCAGGGCGGTCCCAGCATGCGATTGCGAAGGTGCCGCTCTCCACAGCGCCCAGCGAGAGGAGATTTCTTCCCCCGCTGCGTACTGCTCATTGCCTATTAGGATCGGGCGTTTCGTTCTTCAGGAAAAACTTGTGAGGCGGCCACCTAGGCAGGGATTCCGGCTGGGGTCCCCGCAGACCCAAACCAAGACCCAAACCAGGCAACCGAGGCCCAAACCAGGCATGGCCGCGGACGCGGAGGCGGCGGCAGCCCGCACACTGTGCGGCTTCGTGCGGACGCTTCTGGTCCTGGTTTTGGAGCTACCGGCGCTCATCGCAGGTACGACTAAGCGAGGTTGGGGAGGGGGCTGGAGGGTTGGAGGATGGGAAAGGTGCGGGGTGGTTGTCGCTAGCTCCTTCCTCTCTGGTCGACCCCTTCCGGAGTCCCTGAGTCTGGACTCTACTTTTTGAAGTTAGATTCATTTATTAATTCAACAATTAGATAATGATGTCGTCCGCGCTTGTAGGACCCTGTGACTGCCTCCTTCTGATTGAGTGCTTTGTGGATTTTTAATTTATTTTTTAAGTATGTTTTATCGATTATGCTTTTACAGTTTTCCCAATTTTCTCCCCTTTATCTCCCCTCCGCCCTGCACCCCCCACCCCTCCAGCATCCCCCCCCCCCCCTTAATTCATATCCATGGGGTGTAAGTTCTTTGACTTCTCCATTTCCTATGCCATTCTTAACTTGTCCCCGTGTATTTTATGCCTACCGATTATGCTTGCTATTCTCTGTACCTTTCTCCCTCCAGCTTTCCCGTCCCCGTCCCCACTGAAACCCTCTATGTGATCTCCGTTTCTCTGTGAATTTTAGTTCCTCTATTACATCATCCTAGATGCTAGAACTCTGTGGGTCAATGAGACATCTAGCGTTTTACTAAAGTCTATACTGAGAGTGAGTGGTGATATTCAGATATTTTTCCTGGAAAAAAAATGCTTCTCCAGACTGTTTTCTTCTTGATTTTTCATTTCTTTTTCTTTTATTTTTTTTATTTTTTTTTATTTCAATCATTGTTCAAGTACAGTTTTCTCCCCCCTATTCCCGTTCCAGCCCCTCCACCCAACACTCCCCCCTTCCCCCCATTACCCCCCACCCCTAGTTTTTGTCCATGTGTCCTCCAAATTTGTTCCTGTAATCCCTACCCATTCCCCCCTGAAATTCCCTCTTCTCTCCCCTCTGGCCACTGTGAGACTATCCCCTATTTCAGTGTCTTTGGTTATATTTTGCTAGTTTTTTGTTTTGTTTTGTTTTGTTTTGTTTTGTTGTTTAGGTTCCTGTTAAAGGTGAGATCATATGGTATTTGTCTTTCACTGCCTGGCTTGTTTCACTTAGCATAATGTTTTCCAGCTCCATCCATGCTGTTGCAAAGGGTATGAGCTCCTTCTTTCTTTCTGCTGCATAGAATTCCATTGTGTAAATGTACCATAGTTTTTTGATCCATTCATTTACTGATGGGCATCTAGGTTGCTTCCAGCACTTGGCTATTGTAAATTGTGCTGCTATGAACATTGGGGTGCAAAGGTTCTTTTGTATTGGTGTTTTAGTGTTCTTAGGATAGAGTCCCAGCAATGGAATTGCTGGGTCAAAAGGCAGATCCATTTTTAGTTTTCTGAGGAAGTTCCAAACTGCTTTCCATAATGGTTGTACCAGTCTGCAGTCCCACCAACAGTGCACTAGGGACCCCCTTTCTCCACATCCTCACCAGCACTTGTTGTTTGTTGATTTGTTTATGATGGCCATTCTGACTGGTGTGAAGTGGTATCTCATTGTGGTTATAATTTGCATCTCTCTGATGGCTAGCGATATTGAGCATCGCTTCATGTGTCTTTGGATTTTCTGTATGTCCTCCTTGGAGAAGTGTCTGTTCAAGTCCTTTGCCCATTTTTTAATTGGGTTCCTTGTCTTCTTAGAGTGGAGTCGTGTAAGTTCTTTATATATTTTGGAGATTAAACCCTTGTCTGAGGTATCATTAGCAAATATGTTTTCCCATACAGTTGATTCTCTTTTTATTTTGATACTGTTTTCCTTAGCTGTGCAAAAGCTTTTAATTTTGATGAGGTCCCATTTGTTTATTCTTTCCTTTATGTCCCTTGCTCTAGGAGACAAGTCAGTAAAAAAGTTTCTGCGTGAAATATCTGAGATTTTCCTACCTACGTTCTCTTCTAGGACTTTAATGGTGTCACGCTTTATATTTAAGTCTTTTATCCACTTTGAATCTATTTTTGTATAAGGTGTAAGTTGGTGCTCGAGTTTCATTTTTTTGCACGTAGCTGTCCAGTTCTCCCAACACCATTTGTTGAAGAGGCTATTTTTATTCCATTTTATGTTGCTGCTTCCTTTGTCAAATATTAATTGACCGTAGAGGCTTGGGTTTATTTCTGGGCTCTCTGTTCTGTTCCATTGGTCCATGTGCCTGTTTTTATGCCAGTACCAGGCTGTTTTGATTACAGTGGCCTTGTAGTATAGTTTAGTGTCAGGTATTGTGATTCCTCCTACTTTACTCTTCTTTCTCAAAATTGCAGCAGCTATTCGTGGTCGTTTATAATTCCATATAAATTGTTGAAGTGTTCGTTCTATGTCTGTGAAATATGCCATTGGTACTTTAATAGGTATTGCATTGAGTGTGTAAATTGCTTTTGGTAGTATGGACATTTTAATGATATTAATTCTTCCAATCCATGAACACGGTATATGTTTCCATTTGTTTGTGTCTTCCTTGATTTCTCTCCTCAGTGTTATGTAGTTTTCTGAATACAGGTCTTTTACCTCTTTGGTTAGGTTTATTCCTAGGTATTTTATTTTCCTTTTTGCTATTTCAAATGGGATTTTTTTCTTGATTTCTGCTTCTGCTGTTTCATTGTTGGTGTACAGAAATGCCTTTGATTTCTGGATATTGACTTTGTATCCCGCTGTTTTACCAAATTCATTTATTAGGTCAAGCAGTTTTTTGGTGGAGTCTATAGGATTTTCTATGTACACTATCATGTCATCTGCAAACAGTGACAGTTTTGTTTCCTCCTTTCTGATTTGGATTCCTTTTATTTCTTTTTCTTGTCTGATTGCTGTGGCTAGAACTTCCAGTACTATATTGAATAGAAGTGGTGAAAGTGGACATCCTTGTCTTGTTCCTGTTCTTAGTGGAAAAGATTTTAATTTTTGCCCATTGAGTATAATGTTGGCTGTAGGTTTCTCATATATGGCCTTTATTATGTTGAGGAATGCTCCCTCTATTCCCACTTTACTGAGTGTTTTTATCATAAATGGGTGCTGCACCTTATCAAATGCTTTTTCTGCATCTATTGATATGATCATGTGGTTTTTGTCTTTGCTTTTGTTTATGTGATGTATTACATTTACTGATTTGCGTATATTGTACCATCCTTGCATACCTGGAATGAATCCAACTTGGTCATGGTGTATGATCTTCTTAATGTACTGTTGGATGCGGTTTGCCAGTATCTTGTTGAGGATTTTAGCGTCAATGTTCATCAGCGATATTGGCCTGTAGTTTTGTTTCTTTGTTGTGTCTTTATCTGGTTTTGGGATTAAGATGATGTTGGCCTCATAAAAAGAGTTTGGTAGTCTTCCATCTTTTTGGATTTTTTGAAATAGTCTGTGAAGGATAGGTGTTAGTTCTTCCTTAAATGCTTTGTAGAATTCTCCTGTGAAACCATCTGGTCCAGGGCTTTTGTGTGTTGGGAGTTTTTGGATTACTGCTTCAATTTCTTTTGCTGTTATTGGTTTGTTCAGGCTTTCTGCTTCCATTTTATTGAGTTTTGGAAGGTTATATTTTTCTAGAAATTTGTCCATTTCATCTAGGTTTTCAAATTTCTTGGCATACAGCTCTTTGTAGTAATTTGTTACAATCCTTTGTATTTCTGTGGTATCTGTTGTAACCTCTCCTCTTTCATTTTTGATTGTGTTTATTTGGGTTTTCTCTCTTTTTTTCTTGATGAGTCTGCTTAAAGGCTTGTCGATTTTGTTTATCTTTTCAAAGAACCAGCTCTTGGATTCATTGATCTTTAGAATTGTGCTTTTAGTCTCTATGTCATTTAATTCTGCTCTGATCTTGGTTATTTCCTTCCTTCTGCTTGCTCTGGGCTGTCTTTGTTGTTGTTCCTCGAGTTCTTGTAGACGTAGGGTTAGGCTGTTTGTTTGAAATGTTTCTAACTTTTTTAGGTGGGCCTGTATCGCTATGATCTTCCCTCTCAGGACTGCCTTGGCTGTGTCCCATAAGTTTTGGGTTGTTGTGAGTTCGTTTTCATTTGTTTCCAAAAACCGTTTGATTTCTTCCCTAATATCATTCTTGACCCATTCATTGTTTAATAGCATGCTGTTTAATCTCCATGAATTTGAGTGTTTTGGGTTTTTTTCCTTGTGGTTGGTTTCTAGTTTCAGTCCCTTGTGATCCGAGAAATTGCTTGGTATGATTTCAATTTTTTTGAAATTGTTGAGGCTTGTTTTGTGTCCTATCATGTGGTCAATCTTTGAAAATGTTCGATGTACATTTGAAAAAAATGTGTATTTAGCTTCTTTGGGATGGAGGGTTCTGTAAATACCAGTAAAGCCCAGTTCGTCTAGGGTATTGTTCAATGCCACAATATCTTTGTTGATGTTTTGTTTGGAAGATCTGTCCATTTTTGATAGAGGGGTGTTAAAATCCCCCACAATAATTGTGTTGCTGTCCATATCTTTCTTGAAGTCCTCTAAGATTTTCTTTATGTATTTAGGTGCTCCTATGTTGGGTGCATATATATTTACTATGTTTATGTCTTCTTGGTGAATTCTTCCCTTGAGTATTATGAAATGACCTTCTGGGTCTCTCTTTATGGATCTTCTTTGGAAGTCTATTTTGTCAGATATGAGTATTGCTACCCCGGCTTTTTTCTCCTGTCCATTTGCTTGGAAAATTTGTTTCCAGCCCTTCACTTTCAACCTGTGCAGATCTTTTATCCTGAGGTGGGTCTCTTGTAGACAGCATATGTGTGGGTCATGTTTTCTTATCCAATCAGCTATTCTATGTCTTTTGATTGGAGCGTTTAGTCCATTTACGTTTAAGGTTATTATTGATAGGTACTTATTCATTGCCTTTTATGTACGTGTGATCCTCTCTCACTCTCTCTTTTCCTTTCTTCCCTTAAAGCAGTCCCTTCAGCATCTCTTGCAGAGTTGGTTTAGTGGAGGTGTATTCTTTTAGACTTCTTTTGTCTGAGAAGCTTCTTATTTGGCCTTCTATCTTAATTGAGAGCCTTGCTGGGTAAAGTAGTCGTGGTTGCAGGCCTCTGGTTCTCATTACTTGGATTATTTCTTGCCATTCTCTTCTGGCTTGGAGTGTTTCCATTGAGAAGTCAGCTGTTAGCCTTATTGGGGCCCCCTTGTATGTTACTTCCTTCTTCACCCTTGCTGCCTTTAAGATTCTCTCTTTGTCTTGAAATTTTGCCATTTTAATTATGATGTGTCTTGAGGTGGGCCTCCTTGGGTTCCTCTTGATTGGGACTCTCTGTGTTTCCTGGATTTGTGTGACTTTTTGTCTCATCAAATTAGGGAAGTTTTCCATCATCACTTGTTCAACTAGGTTTTCTATCCCTTGTTCTTCTTCTTCT
This sequence comes from Phyllostomus discolor, assembly GCF_004126475.2. Lineage (NCBI taxonomy): Eukaryota > Metazoa > Chordata > Mammalia > Chiroptera > Phyllostomidae > Phyllostomus > Phyllostomus discolor. The sequence goes on from NC_040908.2 coordinate 135,112,154, forward strand.
CCTTCTGGTATCCCTATTATACGGATATTATTACGTTTCATATTGTCTTGCATTTCTCTTAATCCCTCTTCATTCTTTCTGAGCCTCTTTTCCCTTTCTTGCTCTTTCTGGGTGTTTTCTTCTATTTTGTCCTCTAGCTCGCTGATCCGATCTTCTGCTTCATCGATCCTGCTTTTCATTCCTTCTACTGTGTTCTTCATTTCAGAGATTGTATTCTTCATTTCCTCTTGGCCCTTGTTGAGAGTTTCTATTTCCTTTTTTATGCTGATGTAGTTTTCATTGAGTTCATTGTAGCTTCCCTGTAGTTTCTCGTAGCTCATTGTGAGCTCATTGAGCTTCCTGACAATCACTGCTTTGAATTCAATATCTGATAGTTGAATTGCCTCTGTTTCATTTAGCATTCTTTTTGAGGCTTCCTCCTTTCCTTTCATTTGGGGAGTATTTCTTTGTCTTCCCATTGTTTGTGAGACTCTTCTTGTTCACCTCAGCTTCTTATATTGATCTGTTCTGGCTCCCTCGGTTTATGATGTGAACTTCTTTAGTAGAGTAGCAGTGAGTTTCAGTGGTGCTGTTTCCTTGACCCCCCAAGCTCGCTGGTCTTGGGCTGTTGTTTAAGTTGGGTTTGTGTTTGCCTTTGGGTTCTGATTGTTGTTGAGTCTTTCTTTGGTGGTTCCTTCCCGCCAGCTGGTTAGATGTGGGTCACTCTGTCCACCACCTTCTATAATTTGTTGTGCTGGTGAGGGCAGGTTGTGTTGAGGCTAGTTCTTCTGTGTGTACAAGGTTTAAAGAAATCTTGTTCAGTTGCTTGTATTGGGTACTGTCTCTACTGTTTAGTTGTATTTCCAGATAAGCCCTGGATTGAGGTTTGTGTGGCTACTACTCCCTCCTTCACCTTCTTCTGCTGTTATCTGTTAGTGGTTCCTTAGTTGTTGGGTTTCCTCTTCCAGTGGGTATCCTGGTGTTCACCTCCTCCACCTATTCTTTTTTGTCATCTTGATGCAGCGATCCGTTCTTTGTTCTTTCAGTTCTGCCACAATCCTTAGTCCTCCGTTCTCAAAAATGCTGAAATATGTTGGTTGCTTGCCTTTCCACTCCAAAGATCGGTCAGTACTCTCTCCCCTGAGCAGAGGAAAGCCAAATCTGCTCCTTCCTACTCCGACGCCATCTTAGATCCCCCGATTTTTCATTTCACCATAAACATTACTCCATGCAAACGATGAAAATCTGCTACTGCCTTTTTTCTCCCCATCTCTGCAAAGATTTAGGAGTTATTTCTGGCTTTCCTTGAAAGCTTGAATATACTTTCCAGCACTGCTGAATATGTTCACTAGTGTCACATAATAAGATGGAGCCTTTTAAACAAAGGTCTTCATTAAAAATAAAAAAAGAAGAAAGTAAGAAAATAAAATCTGCTTCTGAAACATAGAGAGCTCCAGCTGGATAATGAAAATGACAAAGGAATGTACTGGGCTGGCCAAAAAGTTTGTTACATTTTTTCTGGAAAATAACATTTTTCATTTTCACCAATAACTTTATTGTTGGATATTTTGAGTATGTTGGCTATCTCTCAGTCTTGGCTTCTAGTGGGTAGAGGCCAAGGGTGCTGCTAAACATCTTCCAATGCATAAAACAGCCCCACAGCAAAGAATTATTTGGCCAAAATGTCAATAGTATCAAGAAACTTTGCAAATCACTTTTAACACATCCGATCAGTCATAGCACCTTCTCCATATACTGCACAAATCTTTTTTTGTGTTCCAGTTGTGTTTTTTACCTTTATTGAAATAATGAAGCATAATACGCCTAAAATGTTGCATGTCTTCTACCATCTTAAGTATTAAAATGGCTGCACAAAAATTCACCAATTTTGACGTTCTTTTAAAATGCACATTGATATGACAGCTGTCACAATACAATCTAATAAAAATGATTCGAATGAAATTGAAGACAACTAAGTACTAGTAGAGCCATCATACAGAAAAAAACAAAATGAACTTTTTGGCCAACACAACATTAGCATAAGATTAAAGCCCTGGCCTGGCAAATGCCTGTCATGGGCACTGCACAAAAGGAATGTCTACCAAGTCCCTTTGTGGTGCCCTACAGCCACCCCTAAGTTACTTTGGGCCCCTGAGTGGAAGGGGTCCTGTAAACATTCTTGCATTCACATCCTCCTCCCTCACCCCATTTCCGTCTGGTTGTCTTCACTTCACCCTCTACCCTAGCCATCTTGTCAAATCCTCCTATCACTTTCTCATTACTCAAATGAATGTCATGTGTGGCCTCTTTGTATTCCTTGAATCTCAGACATTCCTTCATTTTCACTGTAGAGTTTTCCACCTTGAGGTGTTGCCACCTTTTCCTGTGCTGCAGGAGTTCTGGACAGGTCCCTCTAGCCTAGCCAGGTGCTGAGAACAGCAGACTCCCAGACCTTTTCCCTTTCCATGCCCCGGACTTCTTGCCCATTCCAGTGTTCTGCAGGCAGCGAGGAAGACCCTCACGCTGACCTGAAAGAACCGGGAGCAACAGTTAGGAGTTTGCAGACAGTGCAGCGTCCAACTGCAGTGAAGGAGTCTCTTTGCTTTTCCTGTGAACACTGCTGGACACGTTTCTGTTTAATTATTGAACAAGAAACCAAAAGCCTGAAAGGCATATGAGGAGATATTTTAAGTGATTACCAATGAGAGAACAAAAGTTAAAACAGTAGTAAGAAATCATTTGACATTTATTAGACTGGCCCAAACAGGCTGGGGGATGCCAAGTGCTGGTGGCGGTGGTGATACGGGATTCTAGACCGTGTGGGTGTCCATCAGTGGGGCTATAGAGGAGCCAGATGTGGATGCCCACCATGGAGAAATGGGCAGCCACTTCAGGCAAAGGACTAGCTGTGCACCCAGCAGTGTGGACCAGTCTGGAAAGCCTAGTGCCAAAAGGAGAACCAGGCCTGGCCAGTGTGGCTCAGTTGATTGGAGCATCATCCTGTACCTGAATGCTTGAGGGTTTGGTTCTAAAAACAAAGAAAAAAAAAACAAGTCTTGGGGTGAGGATGAAAAAAATAATCATAAAAAGGAGAAACAAAACATATAACTTAATACCATTTCTGTAAGTTTGAGAAACAGAATATGACAGTATTTTTTTAATCCTCACCCAAGGATATGATTTTATTGATTTTAGAGAGAGAGGAAAGGGGAGTGGAAGGGGGAGAGAGAGGGAGAGAGAGAAAGAGAAACAGAGAGAAACATCTATATGAGAGAGAAGCATTGATAGGTTGCCTCCCATATGTCTCCTGACTGGGGATCAAACCCACAACCCTTTGGTGTATGAAATGACAGTACAATCAATTGAGCCACCTGGTCAGAGCTGAACAAGACAGTTTTAAAGAGAACAAAAATATAGATTTTAAACATCTTAGATTGGTTGCCTGTTGGGGAAGGGGAATGGAAATAAAAAAGAATAAATATTTCTATAAACATGTGATGAGAAATCTGAAAATAAGATTGATAACATAATTTTACATATAGTATCACCAAAAAGAATAAAATACTTAGGAATAAATTTAACAAGAAAACCATAAAACTTATACTCTGAAACCTGTAAAACTATTATTGAAAGAAATGTAAGAAGAGCTAAATAAGTGATACAGAAAACCATCTTGTCTTAGTCTTCTCAGGCTACCAAAGCAAATACCTTGGGCCGAGTGGCTTAAAGAACAGAAATTTATTTTTCACTGTTCTGGAGGCTGGGAAGTCCAAGATCAAGGTGTTGACTGCTTTGTTTCTGGTGAGAGGCCTATTTCTGGCTGGTTCCTGAGCACCTTACTCTGTCCCCAGGTGTGGAGAGATAATTTCTTTCCTCCCTCTCCTGCCTCTTGTGAGGGCACTGATCCCACTCAGGAGGGCTCCACCCTTACGATCTAATTCCTTCCCAAAGGCCCCTCCTCAAACACCTCTACACCGAGGATTGTGAATTTTGGAGGGATGCAAACACTTGGTCCATAGTGCATCCCAGAAACACATTCATGGGTTAGAAGACAACCTTTTTAAGACGTCAGTACTCCCCAAAACTGATCTACAGATGCAGTGCGATTCCTATTAGACTTCTTTAGAGGAATTAATAAACTGCTTTGAAAATTTCGATGAAATTGCAAGAGACCCAGGATAGCCAAAACAGTCTTGAACAAAAAGAACAAAGTTGGAGGATCTTATGTGGATCAACGAGAGGTCATGAACTGAGGGCCTCTGTGTGGGAGACCCCCGGCCCAGAAAAGGAGTTTGCTTCCAAGTACATGGTAGTATATGAGAGTACCAGCCCTGTGTTTTCCCCCCAAGGTTCTCCCATAACTGAGTTTTCTTGTTGCCACAGAGTCCTTGAGAGTGGAGATGGCAGGGAAGACTCAGACTGTGTTGCTGAATCACAATGCCATCATCTCCTGCAAGGTCCTTGGTTCTTTACCCCTGAACATCAAAAATGTGGGTGTTATCTGGTCTCGGAAGAACCCAGTGGATGGAACAGATGTCACAGTGTTTGAGCTTTATGGAGACCACCGAGAAGCATTCCGATCAGGAGCCAGCGTGTCTCTTCAGGGGCTGGCGAAGGGGGACGCCTCCCTGCAGCTCCCTGAGGTCCAGCTGTCTGAAGCAGGAGAGTACCGATGTAAGGTGGTGAATACCCCTGACAGGGGCCAGGGGACAGTCCTTCTGAAGGTTGTAGGTGAGTGCCTGGTGGTGGTGTCCTGTGGTTCCCACAGTGGATGGGCCAAGTGGAGCAGAGGTTTGGGGCGTGGGCCTAAGAGTCAGATAGACATGGGTTTGATCCTGGGCTTTCACAGACACCTGGTCAACTTAAGGCAAGTTATTACTCAAGGTGAACCTCAATGTCCTTTGCTCTAAACAAATGTAATGGTACCTACCTAAGAGGATTGAAAAACGCTTAGTGCAGTGCCTGGCCCAGTAGAGGTGCTCGGTGGAGGAAGTCCCTAGTAATGATCACACAGTTCACCTAGTGTGCGGACAGTCAGTCAGGGCTCACTGAAGAGGTGCCTCTGGAAGGCAGCTGGGAGCAGATGTGAATCCTGCTCCAGCTGGGCTGCTTCCAAACTGGGCGATGAGGCCAGCCATTCAATGTTTTTGGACCTGAAATTTTCCCACGTGCAAAATGGGGTGATGATCATACCTGCCTCTTAGTCTTCTGAGGACTGCATGAGACATTGTATGAAAAAGGTGAGCCGAGTGCTGTTCTGAGTCAGGTGCTGGGACAAGACGTGTAACAACAGCAATGTCCTCTAAACGCTAACTTGAGGCCCACTTTACTCTGTTATAAATCGGTCTGGAAATGCTTCATGGATGAGCTCGAGGGGAGGGTGTATTAGTTTGCTAGAGCAGCCATAACAAAATACCACTGATTGGGTGGCCTAAATGACAGAAATTTATTGTCTCAGTTCTGCAGTTTAGATGTCTGAGGGGGAGGTGTCAGCAGGGCCGGTTCTGCTGCCACCTCCCTCCTTGGCTCTCAGACGTCCGTCTTCTCCCCGTGTCTTGGCAGGGTCTGCCCCTGCGCCTGTGTCTGTGTCCTCATCTCCATTTCCTATAAAGACATGAGTTAGATTAGATCAGGGGCCAACCTGATGACCTTGTTTTAACTTAACAACCTCGATAAAGACCCTCCCTTCAAATACAGCCTCGGTCTGAGGGACTGGGGTTAGGACTTCAGCACGGGAGTTTGGGGCTGGGAGACACAATTCAGGCTGTGACAGGGCGGCCGCACCTATGAGCCTTTTGAAATTATACTTAAGACTTTGAGTGTTTTATACATATTAACTTGGGGGATGGGAATGTGTATTAGAATTCATTTCCCCTGCAACTGACAGAAAGCCTAAAATAAAAAACTTTTAAAAAACAATAGATGTCATTTTTTAGAACAGTTGTAGATTTCCAGCACAGTTGCCAAGATAGTGCAGGGGTCCAGTCTCTGCACACCACTTCCCCTACTGCTAACATCTTGCATGAGTAAGGTATATTTGTTATAATTAATGAACCAATATTGATACATGTTTATTAATTAAAGTCCATGGTTTATTCACTTGTCCCTGATAGTTTTTCTTGTTCTGAAGGCTACTTTGAAATTCATAGAACTACTCCAGTTTTCTTTGGATTAGTGTTGGTGTGGTGTGTCTTTTTTAATCCCTTTACTTTTAAATCTATGTGGGTCTTCATATTTTATTTATTTATTTATATTTTAAATCTTATTGTTTTTTTTTAAAAAATTTTATGTATTTTTAGAGAGAGGAGAAGAGAGGGAGAAAAAGAGGGAGAGAAACATCAATGTGTGTTTGCCTCTCGCACACCCCCAACCAGGTTCCTGACCTGCAACCCAGGCACGTGCTCTGACTGGGAATCAAACCACTAGCCTTGAGGTTTGCAGGCCAGTGCTCAATCCACTGAGCCACACAGCCAAGGCTGGGTCTTCATATTTAAAGTGTATTTCTTTTTGTATTGAGTTTATTGGGGGGACATTGGTTAGTAAAATTATAGAGGTTTCAGATGTACAATTCTGTAACACACCATCTGTACACTGTATTGTGTGTGTACCCAAAGTCAAGTCTCCTTCCATCCCCATTCATCCCCCCTGTATAAAGTGGGTTTCTTGTAGAAACATATATTTGAGACTTTTGTTTTAATCCCCTCTGATGGTCTCTGTGTCTTAGTTGATGTCCTTAGAGAGGAGAAAGGAGGGAGAAAGAGGGGAGAGAAACATGGATGTAAGAGAGAAACATTGATCAGTTGCCTCTCATGTGCACCCTGGCCTGGGACCAGACCCACAACCCAGGCATGTGCCCTGACCTTTCACCTGGCTGGATGACGCCAACCAACTGAGCCACACTGGTCAGAGCTGACACTCTTCCTTCCTTCAGGTGGATTCTAGTTTCTGACCCATGCCATTTTCCTCCTTTCTGGAGAACTTCTTTTAACATTTTGTAAGGCAGGTCTATTGGCGACACGGTCCCTCAGTTTGTGTTTGTTTGAGATATATTTATACTTTACTTTTGAAGGATAATTTTTCTGGAAACAGGACTCTAGATTGGTGGATTACTTTCTTTTGACACTTAAAATATTTCATGTCCCTTTCTTCTTGCTTGTATCTAAGGAGTCCAGTGTCATTCTTATCCATGTTCTTCTCTGAGTAACCTATTTTTTTCTGGACTTTTTGGAAGGTTTTCTGTTTTGTTGTATTTTTTACCAAAACAATATATTACTTGGGTTTTGAATATGGTGTGGTGTTTTCCTACTTGGTGTTCTCTGAGCTTCCTGGATCTGTGCTTTGGTGTCTGTCATTAATTCCGGAACATCCTCAGCCATTATTTTTCAAAGTATTTCTCCTCCTTTCTCCTTACTTTCGTTGGTATTCCTGTTACATGTACATTACACCTTTTGCATTTGTCCTCAGTTTTTGGATATTTCTTTTCCTCCTGGGTTTCCCTGAGCATTCTTTTGGCTCTTTGAATTTCAGTTTCAGAATTTTAATGGACATATTTAAGCTAGCGATTCTCTCCTTAAGTTAAGTCTACTGATGAGCCTGTCAAAGACACTCTCCCATCTTTTGTAGTGTTTTTAGTTTCTGGCATTTCCTTTGAATTCTTTCTTAGAGAGCGTCCTTCTCTCTGCTCACATAATCCACCTGTTCTTGCTTTTTCCATTAGTGCTCTCAACGTTTTAGTCACAGTAATTTTAACTTCCCTACCTGATTATTCCAAAATCTGTATCATGCCCGAGCCTGATTCTGATGATTGCTTTGTCTGTGCACACTTTTTGGCATGTCTAGTAGTCTTTTTTTTGTTGTTGAAAGCCAGATAGTATGTACCAGGGAATAGGAACTCAGGTAAATTGGCTTTTAGTGTGAGATTCTATGGCTGGGACCTGAGCTGTGTTTAATGTCAACACCACAGCTGTTGGTGTCAGAGATTTCAGATTTCTTCTAGTGTCTTTTCCACTTCCTTGTTGTCTTTGAGTTTCTCTGTGAAGTCCTTACATAGAGTTATGTCTTGCAGCTTTCTCAGTTGTAATCTACTGTTATTATGCTGGAGCCCTGCTGATGGGCTGGTACAGAGGTGATCAGTAGGATTGAATCTCACCCTTTGAGTGGCCTGAGACCCTAGGCTATGACCTTCAAAGTGTTCTCAGGTGAGACAGGAGGGCATAGATTGCTGGAGAGCTCATCTTTGTTCTGCTAGGTCAGCCAGGGCTGTGGAAAAGTCTTCTACTTGAGAGCATTCTTTGTTTTGGAGGATGCACTGGGTATATTTTTAGATAGTTGCTTTTCCTCTCCTCCCCAAAACGGAAGGCCCTTTTCTTGCAGCTGCAAGAACCTGGTGGGGTTTCTGGAGGTGAAACCCATGAAAACCTCCTAACATCTGCTTCCAGAAGTTCTTACTTTCCAACAAGTCCACCCACGTCCTTTAGCAATTTGTCAAAGTTTTGAGCCCAGCACCTTCTGTGTAAGGCGCCCCAGTCTTGGCCGAGGTCCTCTCAGTCTGCCTGTCTCTCTAGTTTTCAGGTTGGCAGTTTGCCCTGTCACCTCACTTCTCTGATGGAGCTAAGGAAAGTTGTTGATTTGCAGTTGGTTTGGTTCAGCCCTTTTTCCTATTAGGAGTGGGGGATGGTGATGACTTCTAAAGTCTTTAGGTGTCTGAGGGGAACCCAGAAGTCAGCAGGGAATTTTCAAAAGGTAGTTGATTTTCCTTACACAAAAGTGTAGCCAGCCCAGGGCAGGTAGGGCAGTTCTGTGATCATGTGATACCCAGGGGACTTTGGTCTTGCCACTTTGCGGTCCTCAACATGCAGCTTGTGTTTGGAAATGGCTTTTCCGTCACACGGTATTCCAGCTGTTCTGCGGGAAGGGAGAAGGGCAGAGCCCTTTTCTTTAAGATACCCTTGTTCTTTAAGGATATTTCCTTGAGGTTGCTCTCCCTACTTGTGATTCTACTCGAACTCCTGGACCTTGAGTTCACATGGCTACCCCAGCTACGGCAGAGGGTGGGAGATGCAGCTTTAACTGAGATGTATCACTGAAGGATGGAATGGGCAGCAATTAGCAGTCTCTTCCACAACAATGTCCAGAGCTTTCCTCAGATTGTCAGTGTTGTCTGTGACACAGAGTGGCTTGAGAAACTCTGCTGTGCAGAGCGGCCGAGAGTCAGGGTCATGGAGCGTCAGCACCCAGAGCACTTAGCTTAAGCAGAATCCCCCGTGCTTCACTCACCCTTCCTGAAGGCTTGCTCTGGGTCAGACACTGAACTGATAGTAACCTGGTCCCAACCTACCCTCAAAGTATGACTCTTCTCCCCCCACAGCTTGCCCAGTCAGCAGCTTGTCTGTGGAGGAAGCCAAGCAACGTCTTCTGTGTGAGGCAAGTGGGTTCTACCCAAAGAACATTAACATAACGTGGTGTAAATGGAGCCAGGAGAATTCCCAGTGTGTGAACATTTCTGAGAACGTCACCACTAATGCTGCCATTGCGAATGAAGACAACACATTTAATGTCACTAGCTCTTTGAAGCTGAAGCGCTCTCTGGAACACAATGTGACCTACCAATGTAGGGTAGAGCACGTGTTCTTGTGCACCCCCGGGAGGAGGAACATCACCATGCCTGAGAATGGTAAGGATCTTCCTGGAGGTGTCCCCCACTCTTCACCTGGAGGGGGTATAATGTAAAACTGAGGTTCCCAGTCAGTCTAGGCCAAGATGGGCGCCACTGGGGAAGGAGAAGAAGGCTGGTTTGGCCTAGCATAGCCCCAGAGTGAGCAGTGCCGACTAACTTCCCTGAGCCAGGGTGGCGGTCTTGCAGGTGGAAAGCAGTGACAGCAGTCTTCAGGGTTAGCTTACAGCAGCTTAAGTGATCTGTGTGGTCTGTCTACATGACCTAGAGTGGGAAGCTGCTAGGAGAAAGGGGGTGGCACCCTGCCCATGTCCCCTGAGGAGAAGGGTCTGTCAGGGGCCAGAGACCCAGCTCTGCCAGCAACTCTTCTGTTTGGGCTCTGGGCTCACCACAGACTGTTGTGTGGCAGAGGCTGCATCAGTAGTTCTGTGCCCAGGATGGGGAGTCCTGCAATTGTCAAGGGCTTTCCCCAGGCACACTAGACCCTTTGCCCAAGATAATACAGCTCCCTACAGTGCCCCTCCTGCTGGCGGGGTGGGGTTAATTGAGCTCATATCCCAGCTTCTGTGGTCCTGGCTCTGGTCCCAAGGGAGGAACCCTGCTGGTCCAATGCATCAGCCTGGAGCTGGGAGGGGTTAGGAGGGCAGGGGCTGACTGGGTGTGCCGGGTGGGGCCTGGCATGGCCCTGGAGGGAGAGAAGGGCCAGGATGTGCATGTGTGGTGTGTGCAGGGATGTGTGCAAGGTATGTGTGGCACATGGGGAGTGTGGAATTGCAATACGCCTTGTGCACATAAGAGGTCTGTCTGGGTGAGTTGTGCATGACTCTGGGCTGCTGTAACAGGCCCCACAGACTGGGGGGCTTGTAAACAACAGGTTTCATTTCTCTCAGTTCCGGAGGCTGGAAGCCAGAGATCAGTGTGGCAGCATGGCGGGTGGGGGCTTTCTTCTGGGGCACAGATTTCTTGTGTTTCCTCACTTGGTGGGAGGGGTGAGGGATCTCCCTAAGACCTGTTTTATAAGGGCATTCATTTCATTTCTGAGGGCTCCATCCTCATGACCTGAGACCTCCCAGAAATCGCACCTCCAAATACCATTACATGGGGTATTAGGATTCCAACCTATGAATTTTTTGCAGGGGCCGGGGGTTGGGGGCACAGACATTCAATACAGAGCAGTGAGGTAAGGTAGTGTAGTGGTGTGGAAGCTCTGAACACGTGTGTGGCATATTTGTGGTACGTGGTGCTCGACATTGCCGTGTGTGTCTGGCAGGTGCTGCACACACTGATGTGTGGAAGAGTATGTGATAGGAATGAAAACACGTGTGCCGGAAGAGTGACCGGTGGTGATATCTCTGACAGAGAAATGATACACAACCACACAGACCTTAGCAGCAGTGGTGAGGGCACTTTGGCCCCTGCCAGTGGTTTTCTCTTAAGTTTGGCCTCTTCTTTCTCTCTGCAGGATCCGAGCCAAAAGGTGACTCAATCAAGACTCTCTACACTCCTTTTTCCTTTTTGGCAGTAGTTCTACTGATTGTAGTAATTGTCTTTTTGAACAGGTAAGGGGGTGCTCAAGCAAAGTTGAGCCCTGTGTTTTGGAATTGGCTCTGGGAGTTCAGGGAGCACGGCCAGCGGAGGGTGTTGGAGAGTTCTCAGGTCGATGCCGGGGGATCCCGTGTGGTGTGCTTGTGGTGTGTGGCTGATGTTTTCTGATGTTGTGTTGGGGAAGAACTTTCCCATCAGACCTGCGTGTGGTGGCTTGTGACTCTGGGGAGGTGCATGGTGAAGGCCCTCTGCCTCCTCACAACACAACTCTCCTCACAACACAACTCTCCTCACAACACAACTCTCAGTGTGAGCCAGCCCTCCCTATGTCAGTGCGCATTAGGCCTTTGAACCACGTGTGGGCTGCATCGCTGTCCTCACACGTGGAAATCACAGCTCAGTGATGGGTATTCCTTCCCCCAGGTGCTTGTATTTTATTAGTAGCTCATAGGGATAACTTACCACCAGATTTCACCTTTAAACCAAGAATTTCTAAGTTTCAGTGGTGTCTATAAACATGTTTATTCCTAACTGTGGTTCAGATGGCAAATAAAGCAGCTCAAGAGACTCAAGAGACCAATGTAAACATGTTGGTTAATTGGTTGTATTTTTTTTCCTTAAGATTTTATATATTTATTTTTAGAGAGAATGAAAAGGAGGGAGAAAGAAAGGGAGAGAAACATCAATGTGTGGTAGAAATCTCAGTCAGTTGCCTCCTGCAAGCCCCCAGCTGGGGACCTGGCTTACAACCCAGGCATGTGCCCTTACCAGAATCCACCTAGCAACTTTTTGGTCCCCAGGCTGGTGCTTAATCCACAGAGCCATACTGGCCAAGGCTAAAATGCTTCTAGATAATAAAATTTCCCTGTTATTTAGGGGCCTGCCAAGGCAGAATCTGTGCAACAGCTAATGCATCTCATTATAAAGCTTTAGGAAAATTAGAACAATCAATTGATTAAGAGAAAAGAGTGTCTTTCTTTGTGTAAACTTGGCCAGTTGATTCCTGGGACATAGTCTCTCCTGATTGGACTTTAGTCAATGTGAAAACTGAATATAAAGTGGTTTTCAAATGTGTTGACATTTCTGAATGTTCTCATGTTCCTTGCCTTCCTCTAGGTTCTGCTGTCCAGGAGCTGTTGCTGTAAGAGGACACTTCACAAAGATAGTTAGTGAAGAAGACTCCTAAGGCCTTCATTCACGATCGCCCTGGATTCTCAGGTGGTGTGAGTGATGGCCCCAGTCACCCACCCCGCACTATATCTTCGTCCTTTGCTGTGTGACTTGGCAGTGCCCTCCCGTCATGGGCTGCCCCTGGACACTGGGCTCAACCTGGGGACTTGCTCTGACCAACAGAGGGAGACAAGTGAAAGAGGCCTTGTGTATTCCCATTTGCTTTCTTTTCTGCTTCTGACCTTGGTGAGAGGAAGACATGTCCAGGCTGTCCTGCTGGAGGATGACAGACAACGGAGGCTGGAGGGAGCGCCTCTGGAGGAGGCCAGTCTATAGTGAGTCCTCAACAGCGTGTATAGATTCTGGGACTTTAAACAAGACAGTGCATAATGAAACTAATTTCACTATAGGCTAATGAGAGAAACAACAGTCAGGTTCCTACGGCATCTCGTCAACAGTATAATGAGAACGTTGACCAAAACCCTGTTATTTGAGGACCATCAGCTGTGAATTGGACAGCAGCCGCCCAGCGTCCAGACGTGTGAGCTGAGACCATCAGTGTCAACAGAGTCAACTCTTGAATGTTTTTTAAAAGCCACCATGTGTTTATGCTGGCTTGTTACAACCTAGGTTGGCTTCTTACATAGCAAAAGCTAACCAATATAGCTCCTCAGGAACTTGAATTTTGAACAAAAAAGTGTGGTTGCCACGGATGCGTGCTGCAGAGACCCCCTTTTCTATGAAGACTGTAGCAGCCAACACATTCCAGCTGTGTCATCTCTGGGACCCGCTGCAGTATTCTAGCCCCGGCCGTGCTCCAGCCAGCAGCTGGACAAAGCAGGCATCTCGGGAGCTCCCTGCCAGAGTGCCTTAGTGTTTCTCAGGGTTGCACTGTCGTCTGAAGCTCTTGCTACCCAATCCTCCCTCCTTCCTCCCTTCCCAGATGTCAGACCTGCTGCAACATCATCCAAAGACTTTCCTCACCTACTCCTCAGGCGTGTTTCATGGACACTGCTTCTAGTAACTCTCATACATCTAATGCATCTTGAAAGCTGCTTCTCAGAAGATCCAACCTAACACGAGAAGGGACTCAAGAACTATAAGGAGAGGTGCTTTCATTATGGCACACTCATGGTGGATGCAGGTGGAGGGGCCGCCAGAACACTGAGGGTTCTCACACAGTGAACGGCAACAGAAACCACAAACTTTCTCAGGGAATGTGTGAGGAACCAAAATGAGTTTCCTGATGACGCACACAGTTTACTCAAGAGCAGCCTGTTCAAATGGCCCTCTTGGATACCCTCTGGGCAGTGAGCTTTTTCCAAGAAAAGGGAAAAAAGCAACACTTTCCAAAGAAAGTATACAGATGGCCAACAGGTACATAAAAAGGTGCTCGACATCATTACTCACCAGGAAAACGCAAACCAGAAAGATGAGACATCGCCTCACCCCTGTTGGAGTGGCTACTATCAAAAAATAGACAAGAAATGAAAAGTATTGGCCTGGATTCGGAGAAAAGGGAAGACGTACTGGTGCACTGGGGGTGGGAATGAACAGTGGTGCAGCCATTATAGAATGTAGCATGGAAGTTCCTCCAAAAAGTCAAAGACAGAACTAACACATGATCCAGACAATCCACCTCTGGGAATTTGCCTGAAGGAAAGACAAACAATAAAGTTAGTGTAATTTTATGTTCATTGTAGCATTACTTACAATAGCCAATACATGTATGCAACTTAAGTGTCCATCAGTGGATGAATGGATAAAGAAACTAATGTGCACACCCACACCCACACAGTTATGTACCACTTGACAAAGGGGCTCCATTCTGCAGGATGTGTTGTTAGGCAATTTCATCATTGTGTTAACATCACTGAATGCACTTACACAAACCTAGATGGTGTTACAGCCTTCCACGCACATAGGCTGTATGGTGCAGCCCGTTGCTCCTGGGCTACAAGCCTGTACAGCATGTTTACTATCCTGAATACTGGAGGCAGTTGTAATGCAATGTTCAGTATTTACGTATCTCAGCATAGAAAAAGTACACTAAAACTATGGTATAAAAGATCAGAAGTAGTACACCGGTACAGGGCACTGACCATGGATGGAGCTTGCAGAACTGGAAGTTGCTCTGGGTGAGCCAGTGAATGTGGAGGCCAGGACGGGGTACTGGCGTAGACTTCACTGCACACTCAGGCTGCACTAAACTTATAAAACAGTATGAGACTGAATGAAGCACATGAGAATATGATACAATCAAGAGATGCAATCAACACGATTTGAGGTTGCTGCTGGTATGGGGTTATACCACATACTGTTTACAGCAAACTTATTTTTGTAATTTATTTTTAGGTTGAGGGGACAGGAGGGAGGAAGAGAGGGAGAGGGAAAACAATGTGAAAGAGGAGTATAACTGGTTGCCTGTGGTATCTTTCTGACCAGGGACTGAACCTGCAACCCAGGCATGTGCCCTGACCGGGAATCAACTGGTGACCCTTTGTTTTGCTGGACAAGGCCCAACCGAGTCACTCTGTCGGGGTACAAACTCATTTTCATAGCTAGAAAAAGGATACTCTAAAATAGCAATAAAATTATAGCATAGGAAATCTATGAGCCCATTAACAGTATTGTTATGAAGTATTATATACTATACATAAATACATATATTTCTACATATTTTTATATGACTGGCCGGGCAGTAGGTTTGTTTACACCAGCACCACCACTAACACATGAGCCATGCACTGTGCTAGGACACTAGGGTGCCTGTGACTTCACTAGGTGATTGGAATTTTTAGCTCCACTGTGATCTCATGGCACTGCCATTGTCAAAGGATACGTGGTGACCAGAATTGTTGATACTGCATGGAATATTTGAAAGTTGCTAAAAGGCAATGTTAAAAGTTATCACAAGAAAAACTTTTGGAACTGTAGAGACATGAATTTTAATTAGACTCTTTGTGGTGATTATTTTGCAATATATACAAACATCAAATCTTATGTCATACATGTGAAACTAATATATGCCAGTTATACCTTAATTTAAAAAAGGGCTGGGGGGGAGGTAGAGAAACCAACAGTTATTGACATGTTTCCATTTCAAATTCTATTTCTTCATTCATTACAATCAATCTGAACATGCCAATACACGAATACAAGTATTGACGTTTTATTTATACCTGACTTATTCTTTGGTAGAAGATAAGTGACTTGCCCCCACCCCCACCCTGCATAACATGACTAGAAAAGGGTGGAGCTTGGATTTGTAATCAGTGTCCCATACCAACAAGGGAGGTCTGGGGTGGGGTCGGGCTGGGAGTGATGAGTTTGGTCACTAATTCGGCCTAGAGGAGAGGCTGGCTCAGTACAGCTCCAGTCAAAATACTTATTTTGTGGCCAGAGTGACAAACAGTTTTTGCTGTATCGCAGAATTTTAGTATTTAGTTGATGTGTGCCTTGAGATGAGAAAAGTTGAAGCTCATTTAAAGGGATGAATAGAACACTCCCCACTGCTGAGCTTCCCACCAGAGGGTGTTAAGAGTGGCCTCTAGTGGTGGCATGCGGGGATTGCAGCACCAGTGTGGCAGGAGCCTATTTCAAGATAATCAGAGGACCCAATACATTTCCAAGTGGAGGGTTCAGTAAATCTCCAAGTGGAAGCAGGCAAATGGCAACAGTGGGACTAGGGAACAAATGGAGCAGTCCAAGCTGTTTACTGTGGCTGAAAGGGAATGACACTCTTTCAAAAAAGTAGTAAAGCAGATGCGACTTTATAAATTTAGTAAAAGACAATTTTTTAGAGAATCTGATAGAACAGTAAAATAATACAAGGGAAAAATACAAATAGACAGGAAATCACAGATGAGGTATCGTTAGAGGAAAATGAAAATATCAGATGTGAAATGTGGGAATGGTAAATGGACAGGGCTGACTGGGAGGGAATCCATGCTGTAGATAAAAGGCATCAAAGAGTCACTAAACGGAGGAACAAGTATGCTGGTCAGACCAGAGGAGAGGCTCAAAAGAGGCAGGATTATGGGATGATTTTCCTTCTTCCCCTTCCAAGATGGATGGGAAACCAAGGACCTAGGAGTTTAACAAAAGAGTCTTAGTCAGAACTGAGCATTTACTTGTCTCTGGGTTACTCTGGAGTGACTCCTGTTCCCCAATAATAATGGCCTTATGAGAAAATCTGGACTTGATGAAATAAAGAAAATACAGAGGCAGGGCCCTCCAAAGTCTGGCTTGCTCCACTTGGGTGCTGGTGGTCTGTGGAGGGGTAGTTTGGGGTGTATTTGTGCTGTGAGGAATGTCACCCCTTCAGGAAGGGGAGATGTGTGGCTGAAGGAAGCTCCCAGGTACCGCCGACCCGGCCCACACTGGGTACACCCTTGCTTCTGCCAGGCGAGGGCCTACATCTGTGTAGTCGCACAGGCCCTTTGCATTAGTTTCCCACTCATTGGCATCCTGTGCCCAAGCAGGCCAGCCTGAGTGGCCTGTCTTTCACGTCACTGCAGAGGTGGGCCTGCCCAGAGCGGAAATAGAGTAGGGTGTAGGTAGCACCTGCTGCCCTTGCCATGGAGATACACCATGCCCCAGGCAGGGGGACCTGGAAGAGAAGTTGCCAATAATTTAGATTCCAGCACAATAAACCCACTGTCTGGAATGCAGTTCTGATCTGAGTGCCACTGTTCTGTCTTTCCCCAGCTTCTCTGAAGCTGGAACACACCACAGATCTGTCGTTCTTCACGCCTGCCTAGTCTGGAGGCAACATGACTTTGTCATGCAAAATTCACCCCGTCCCCAAAGTCTTCTGCATGTCTTGGTACAAGATAAGGTGACTGACACCTGGACTTGGAGGAGACCTCAGAGATGAGCCCAGAGACATGCAGGGAGCCACGACTCCTCTACTCCCAGTGGAAAGCTCCTTAGGAAAGTTCTCCCTAAGGAAAACTCTGGGGTAGGAGCTCACAAGCAGGATGGAGCCGAGAGGGCACCATCTGTGGAGAGTGGGTTCTGTAGAAGCTGGGCTAGTCCCATCCGCAGAACGGCCATGCCCAGGCATGGTGGTGACTGGCTGGAGATGCCAAATCCATAGACGTTTCCACAGCTGAGCTTGTCAGCAGTCTCAAATCTGGGACTCAGGGAGGCCCAGGGGCTTCCCGAGTTACACTGTCCCTCTTGCTCTTGATCTAGAGGCCACTGTCTGTGGTGGATTTGACACTTTGGAAAGGCAGTACCCTGACTCAAAGTTGGAGATCAGGTCACTGGGACTGTGCAGGAGTGTGAGACAGACTCGGGACCAAATCTTGGGGCTGCCACATCAAAAGCTGTGAGACTTTGGGAACTTAATGTCACTTCTGATCTTGTTTCCTCATCTACAAACTTGGAGAACTGCATCTGCATCAGCACTGGACCACAGTGACCTGAGGTGCCGCCCTCCAATCTCCAGGGGCCTGGGGGACAGCCGAGTCTGCATGCAGGTTGTGGAGTCACATGGACTGCTCTGTCTGCTCTTGTGTGATGTTCAATGCTGTGCGGGGGCAGAATATCGGACACCAAACTCTCACAGAAATTCCTGCTGGGCTCTGTGGAGCTCAGGGGAGCTTCCTTGGGTTAGTCCAGTGCTTTCAAGCAGGGGTGCTTCTGGATGAAAGGGGCACTATCAGTGGGCAACAACATTCACAAGGGTCAGAGAAGGCTTGGTCCAGCTTCCCCTCCATGCCTGACTCTTTCCAGCTCCTCCCTGAGCTAAACCTTAAGCCTAGGATCAGAGTCCTGATATTCTGGGATCAAGTATGTCTTCCCTGTGGCCAGCAGGTAGGGCTCAGCCCTGAGTTCTGCCAGTTCACTGTCACAACAGCTTAAGGTTTGAGGGGCTGGAGGAAGGTTACTCTGGATGTGATCCCAAGGATGGTGCTGCCAAAGGGTTTCACAGGGAGTCTGGCCCTTCCTCTGGCCTCCAGAACAGGCAGTCTAAGTCCCAGAAAGTCTGGGCTGACTCTGAGTAGCTTTTCATTTGTTCCCTTTCAGTCAGAAATGGGTCAGCTGAGGAAGGAAGGGAACCAATGCTGGGGGACTGTGTGGTGCAGGGAGAGGGCAGCTCAGAGCTTGGAACAGAAGCAGCAGCTTCCTGGCTCTCAGCCCTGCCTCTGGAGTCTCCAGGGACAAACTATCACTGACCCAGCAAAAAGCCCTCTGGAGGCCTCAAAGTGTAGCAATAACCCTGGATTGTTGTTCTGTACACCATCCACCCATCCCTCCATCCACCCATCCACCCATCCTTCATTGATTCAGCAGTAACTCAGTGCCAGGCACATGCTAAATCAGACACAGTCCCTCTCCTCAAGGAGCCACGGGCTTGAAGAAGGGGAGACAGACCCACAAACGTAGGCCAAAGTAGAATGCGCACACACACAGAAAAGGAGGGGGGGCGTGTCTTTCCAGAACAATCAGGGAAGCCTTTGAAAAGGTGTCCTTTGTTCTGTACTTTTATGGATTTCAGCAGGCAGAGATGACACCTGGGCAGTCCAAGCAAAGGGAGTAAGACAGGCAAAGGCTTGGAGGTTGGAGGTCAATGTTATATGCAAAGAGGGCACAGGAAGGCAGCCAGAGGAGGGGGAGGGGGCACTGGAAGGCTGGAAAGCAGGCAAAGCCTGAAATGGCTGGCTACAGGTCTGCCCTTGACCCAAAAGGTGACAGGGAACCACTGCTGGTAGTTGACGTGGGACAGGATGGTCACAAGCCTTTTCAAAAGAGCCCTGATGGCGGCATTGCAGATGGGCTGAGGGGTGAGATGGAGACAAGAAGACCAGGTAACAGGCCCTGCCACAGCCCCTGGGATTAGCTCAGACAGGACACAGGGAAGAGACAGGACCAGGCCCAGACACTCATCGCCCTCTCTCTCAATGTCTGCTTGGTCGGTCTTCTCATCGTGTGGCTGATACATCCACAGTCATGACAGTTAGCATTTCCTGAGCACTTACTATGGACCAGGCACTTCAGCATTTTACATGCATTTTTTACTTACTCCCACCAGAGTTCTATGATATAGGCATGATTAATAGCCCTACATTTTAGATGAGGCAACTGAGGCAAAGAGAGGTGAAGTTACTTGACCAAGGTTGTAGAGTGAGGGCCAGGATCTGAACCCAGGCAGCTAGCCTGACAGCTTATGCTCCAGTCACTTGGCTAATTCATATCATGTCCCCGTCTCTCTCCTTGAGCACCCCAGCTTTCCAGCAGATTCCTCAGTGGAGGCAGGGCTATAAGCCGAGTGGGTGTCCAAAGTTGCAATGGCCAGATAGGCTGACAGGGCTGGGCTGCCTGAGGCGAACAGGGAAATGTCTCCTTGAACTGGGGAAGACCACCAGCCTCAGGGGTCTTCGTGGGCCTCTGGACTGAGGTCCATGGCACCTCTGGAATGAGAGGTGGCTGCTCTAGCTCCTGCCCTCCCTGCCCACCAGCATATCTCCTAGCTCCCTAGCAAGAACAGTCCAGAGTTCAGGCCATGAAGGAGGGAGGCTTTATTGACAAGGGAGAAGGCAGAATTATGAGCAGGTACACGCAACACTGCTCAAGAGTCCAGGCTTGGGGTCAGGCCCACGAGGGCCAATGCCCTCTTTGCCTCAGGAACCTTGCTCACCCCCACCCTGACCTTTCCAACATTTCCTTTTCTAGCAACCCATGGACCCTCCACAGTCACCCTCTGGACAAAGTGAGTGGCAGCCACTGGTGGGGAACCAACACCAGAGTTTGGTCTGAGGTCCGCTGAGCGTGGTGGGCCCATGACACCCCTGTCCTCGGCCTCTTTCTGTGTGGCATGCCCGTGTCTGCCCCAGCCTACCCCAGCTGAGAGTGCGAGACAGAATGGGAGTAGGCAGGCTCAGCAGCCTCAGCCCATGGAGTCCTCACAGTAGGAGGCTTGGTGTTGAGGCAAAGGGCAGGGGCAGAGGGCCCATCTCCCTGTCCCTGTGCCTGAGCAAGACTCAGCAAAGCTCAGCATCCTCATGCCTTTTCCTCCCTGCTGGAGCCCGCCCCATGGAGGAGGCTCCTGTCCACCTCAGCCTGTCCCTGTCCATGCAAGCCCCACACCCCGGATCTCCCAGCTGGAATGTGCTCCCTCACTGGCTGTCTCCCAAGCTGGCCAGGCCTACTCTGTAGCTCATCGCGTTCTCAGGGACCAAGGGTGGCTGAGGCCTGACCACAGGCAAGTCTTGGAGCCACAGAAACACAGCAGTAGGCCCCCAACCCGTGGACTGTTCTTCCCCAGTCATCTGCCCAGCTTGTGACCAGTTGACCACAGGACCCCAATTAATTTTAACTGTAAAAGCAGCTGCATAAATTTCCATTATATGGAGATACTGTAGTTTTTTTAACCAGACCTCTGTTGGTGGACATTTGGGTTTTTTCAAGTGAATGCTGTTGGTGATATGACAAGGTCTATCCAGAATGTATCAAGCCATATACTATGAAAAATACAGACATTTATTGAAGAAGATGCAAGAAACATTGTACATAGGACAGTGACACCTCAGTCCCCTTCAAAGTAGGCACCTTGAAACCTCACACAGTTCTCCCAATCACCATCAGCTGCCCTGTCATATTTTCCTGAATTTCATTGGTAGTCTGAAATCTCTTCCTTTTCGAAGGTGATTTTAGTTTGGGGAAAAGCCAGAAGTCTCAGGGTGCCAAATGTGGGGTGTAGGGAGGCTGAGTCATCTGGGTGATTTGACATTTCACCCACAATCTCTGCCGGACACAGGATGAGTAACCAGGCACATTGCTCTGATGAAGCTGCCAGTCACTGGTTGAGGCCTTCTGAAGCATCTGAATAGTTACTGCAGAGCAGTGCTCAAGCTTAATGCAAAATCTGATGCAGATTCATTGCTTCACTCACTCAGTACACATTCTCATCAACAGCATGTAGTGCCCCCACTGACTAGTACAGTGAAGTCATCATTGTTCACACATGCACATTCCATCCACCCTCCTTGGCTGCCAGGTTACATCGATGTTGTGCACACCATTCTCTATATTTAAAAAAAATATTTTATCTATTTTTAGAGAGGGTGGGTAGAGAAAGAGAGGGAGAGAAATGTTGGTGTGTGAGAGAATCTACCAGTTGCTTCTGTCATGTCCCCAGCTGGGAACCCAGCCTACAACTCAGGACTGAGGTGCCTCTTCCCTGGTCTGGAATTGAAGGAGCAACCCTTAGGGTCATTCCACTGAGCCACACCAGCCAGGGCTGAACCATTCTCTTTATGTTAACAATGGCTGGACTTTTTCTGGACAGACCCTGGGTATCACTATACATCTGATTAAGATTACTGGAAGGATATGTCCCGTGCAGTGAAACTGTTAAACTAAAAGATACATGTATGTATTTGTAATTTGGATGGATACTGCCACCTCCACAAATGTTGTATCTGTACTCATTCCCACCAGCAATAACTTTTCTCACATTCTGGCTAATAGTATGCATCTTCAAACATCAGGAGGATTTTTAAAAAATAATTCTTAATTTTAAGTAATAATGCTTTAAAAATATTTTATTTATTTATTTTTAGAGAAAAGAAGGTAAAAAGAGAGGGAGAGTAACATCAATGTGTGGTTGCCTCTTGTGTGCCCCCAACTGGAGACCTGGCCCACAACCCATGCATGTGCCCTGACTAGGAATCCAACCAGTGACCCCTTGGTTTGCAGGCCAGCACTCAACCCACTGAGCCATACCAGCCAGTCCCAAATGTTAGGAGTTTTGCCCTGGCCCAGTAGCTCAGTGGATTAGAACATATATGTTCTACATATGCCAAGGTTGCAGGTTCCATACCCAGTCAGGGCACATAGAAGAAGCAACAAGTGAATGCATAAATAACTGGAATGACAAATCCATAACACATCCATGTTTCTCTCCCTCTCTTTGTCTCTGCCTCTCTCCCCCTTTCTCTCTCTCTCTCTCTAAACATCAATAAAATAAGAAACTTTAGGAATTTTGCCATTCTGTTACATGGTATACTAGTGAAGTTTTAATATGTATTTCTCTTACCTTGAGTGAGGTTAAGTGTCTTTTCAGGTATTTCACTGTCTGGTCATATCCTTTGGGACTAAGTCATATAACAGATCTTTAACTGTAAGTAAAACTCCCAGTACACTGTCATAGCAAGAATTCACTGAAAGCTTGGTTGAACTCACTTTAGCAGTCCCTTCTTAGCACAACCAAATGCCCTGGGCTTATCCTGTACCTACCTGCCAGCCCAGGAGCTAGTCATTTATGGGACCAGTTCTTTTCTTAGGTGGGGGGTGGTATTACAGCCCAAGGGCTGGCACTAGCTGTGCTCACTGCTCCTGGAATATATATTCTTCTCGGCATTTTCATCAGATAGAGTTAGGAAATATGTGCATGTCTATACACATATACATGTATGCACATTTGAGTGTGTGTATATATGTGTATGCATACACACAGGCATACGCACCTGAAATATATGTGTACATATACAAGTTTTATAAATGATCAGTTCACACTGATAGCACTAATTCCTGTCCATTTCCATGGGTTTCTTGCCTTCTTTCATCCCACATCTGTATATTCATTTTTCCTAAATGGGAAGCCTGATTTACAACAGATCAATGCACATACTTGTCTTGTTCAATCCTATAATACGACACAGTGCAGAATAACTTCGCCCTTTCAACTACACAACAATACTTACTGTAGCTTGGTTTTTAAAAATTTTTTTTGTTAAAGATTTTATTTATTTGTTTTTAGAGAGGGAAGGGAGGGGGAGAGAGAGATAGAGAGAGAGAGAGCAAGTGAGAGAGAGAGAAACATCAATGTGCGGTTGCTGGGGGTCATGGCGTTCAACCCAGGCATGTACCCTGACTGGGAATTGAACCTGTGACACTTTGGTTTGCAGCCTGCACTCAATCCACTGAGCTACACCAGCCAGGTAAAAATGTTTTACAGAGGAAAACAATTGATGTTTCCTTAAAAATCAATCATTATTCAAATGAATTTGTTGGAGTTAGACTTTTATTTTCTAACAGATTCACTGGAGCATCAAAGAAAGAATTTTTTTTTTTTTTTTACATTTTAAGTAATGGGTTGGGGTTTACTTGGCAATGTTTGCTTGCCTTTTCAGTTCAACTTTTCCAAATTCCAGATTTACGTGGGTCGGTAATAGTTGTGATATACATGTGAACAGCTAAAGAGATCAAAACATGGTTTCAGCTGTTAGAAAATGTGTCACCCTCTTAACACACAGTTTGGCAGTGTCACATTGGGTTGAGTGCCACGTGGGATTGCAAGTTGTCTTAGGAGGGGATGGGGTTAGAAGTATGCACTTGGCCAGCCAAAAAGGACAAGTCAAAAACTTACCTCACGAAAATCCCTGAAGTACAAAGAGTCTTTCATATAAGTTTTAGAGCACTTCTTTTCAGAAGTTCTACTTAGACCTTTGATGAGGGTAAAGGATTAGAATTTATCTAATGAAACATAGGAAATTTAGTAGTAGTTTCAAACTAGTGAAAAGTTTTTGCTATTATACTGGTCAGCTAGTCTCTCTAGAAATAACATTAAAATGTGCACATTACATTGTATTCCACTCTATAGTCAAGGACATTGCCTTTGCCTAGAATAAGAACATGTAAAATATCCTCCAAGAAAACATGGACCCTTAATATAAAACTTTCCATTTTGTTATAAATACCAATAGGAATCAGTATGAATGCTTATTCTTGTGTGTTATTTATATTAATGTTTCCAGCTTCTAGTCATTGATCATTCATAGTTTTCTCTTTTGTGTCAGACACGGGCATAGACCACCATGCTCTGCTGGAGCAGTTCGAGCACCTGAACCACCTGAATCCTGACAAGTTTGAATCTACAGACTTAGATATGCTGATCAAAGCAGTAAGAATAATTCCAAAAAAGAGTGACTTGGAGGTTTTGTAATTTAATACACATATGTAATGGTTACACAGATCTGGAATTTGACAAGTCAATTTCAATGAAGTGGTAATGTGACTACTCTCTTGTGTACCTTTAAGGGGAGGTGGCTTAACCTTTTTTAGAACAGATAATAATTTGTACATACAGGTCTTATGATCTCTTAAACACAATGGCAAAAATCCACCCTCCCCCCTAAAAAATAAATAAAAACCAACTGTAAAACCTGAAACCTAGCTTGACTTAGAGTAGGGCTACTTATATTTTTTGTTTAGTCTACTTAGTGTGAGTATTCATAGATTTTGCTAGAGAAGCACTGTTCTTTTTGACTAAAATTCTGCAGGGATGTTACATAATGTGGCATATGTGCCATATTCCCTTTCTTAAAAAACTTTAGAAAATTCTTTTTTTCTGTTTTGCTTCCAGTTTTATTGAGATATAGTTGGCGTGTGACAGTGTGTAAGTCTAGGTGTACTGCATAATGCCTTGACATTGCAGAATGATTACCGAAATAAGTTTAGTTAACATCCATCACCTCATACAGTTACCAAAATTTATTTTCTTGTGATGAGAGATTTTATGGTTTATTCTCTTAGCAACTCTTAGATATACCACACAACGCTGCTAACTCTGGTCACTGTGCTGTACCGCCATCCCCAGGACTCACCCACCTTATAACTGGAAGTTTGTGCCCTTTGGCCACGGCCACCCAAGTGCCCACCCTCTGCTCTGGTACCCATAACTCCCATCTCTTTTCCAGTGAAATAAGTTTTTTTTTTAAAAAAGATTCCACATCTAAGTGAGATTATACAGTGTTTGTTTTGGTCTGACTTATTTCACTTAGCATGAGGCCCTCCAGGTCCACTCATGTGGTCACAGACGGCAGCATTTCCTTCTTTCTGTGGTCGCATTGATGGACACAGGTTGTTTCCATCTCTTAGCTATTGTACATAGTGCTGCAGTGGACATGGGGATGCAGATACCCCTTTGCCACAGTGCTTTTGTTTCCTTGGGATGTACACCCAGAAGTGGAACTGCTGGATTTAGGGTAGTTCTGTCTTAAACTTTTGGGGGAACCTCCTTACTGTTTCCCATGGTGGCTGCACTGATTTACAGTCCCACCAGCAGTGCACAGAGGTTCCCTTTTCTCCACGTTCTCACCAGCATTTAGCTCTTGTCTTTCTGATGACAGCCATTCTAAAAGGCATGAGGTACTATCTCAGTGTGGTTTGGATTTGCATTTCCCTAATTATTGATGTTGAGCACCTTTTCATGTAACTGTCGACCATCTGAGTATTGTCTTTGGAAAAATGTCTATTCAAGCCCTTTTCCCATTTTTATATTGGATTATTTGCTTTTTTGCTCCTTCCCTTGTTGTTTTTTTTGTTTGTTTGTTTTTTGCCATGTTTTTTTTGACCATGGGTCCTTTATACACGTACCTCGATTATCCTTCCCCTGCATTCCTGTTACCCCTTTTGCCCCTGCCACCCCGGTCACTGTCAGTTTGTTCTTTATTTCATTGTCTCTGGTTCTATTTTGCTCATTTGTTTGTTTTGTTGATTAGGTTCCACTTATAGGTGAGGACATATGATATTTGTCTTTCACCGCCTGGCTTACTTCCCTTAGCATCATGCTGTCCAGGTCCATTCAGGCTATAAAAGTCATTGCCGAAACCCATGTCAAGAAGCATTTTTTTTGCCCTGGCTGGCATAGCTCAGTGGATTGAGCGTGGGCTGTGAACCAAAGCATCACAGGTTCGATTTCCAGTCAGGGCACATGCCTGGGTTGCAGGCCATGGCCCCCAGCAACTGCACATTGATGTTTCTCTCCCTCTCTCTCTCTTTCTCCCTCCCTTCCTTCTCTAAAAAATCAATCAATCAATCTTTTTTTTTTTTTTTTTTTTAAAGAAGCTCTTTCCCTCTGTTTTCTTTTAGGAGTTTTATGGTTTCAGGCCTTATATTGAATCTTTAATCCACTAAGAGTTACTTTTTATATGTGGTGTAAGGGGTTTAGTTTTGTTCTTGTACCTGTGAATATCCAATGTTTCCAGCACCATTTATTGAAGAGTATCCTTGGCTCCCTTGTCAAGTATTAGTTGATATAAAATTCTGAAACTCATCTGGCCTTAGGGATTCTGTCTGTCTGTCTGTCTATCTCTCATCTATTTATGCAATTAGAAACTTATGAATTGTTTATTGCTGGCATTTTCTTTTTTTTAATTTTAATTTTGTTGTGGACACTATTACAGATGTCCCCATTTTTCCTCCCTTGCCCGCCTCCTCCAGCCTCCTACCCCTTGCCCCCAGCCTCAGGGATTTTAGATAAGAGTTAGCATACCCCTCATGTTGTGCTGTACAAGCTACCAAACTAACAGTTCTTGCCTGGGTGTCATGAGATTCAGTTAAGTGGTTAGAAACTTATCTAGTTTTCTCCTGTCAATTTGAGATAATCCCTTCCTTCTTCTTTATTAAATCAATTTATATATTATTTATGAGGAACTTCCTAAACTTTTAGTTTCTTGGAATGCCAACATTTCTGATACAATAATGACTGAAATAAAGTGGTAGAATTGAAAAAGAAGGGTCCACTATATATTTTTTGGCCCTTCTATAGTGTATTCTGTTAGAAAAGATGCTATGTGTAAGAATGGCTTTATTTGTATTTTTCAAAGCATACCTTTTCATTTAATTTAAATGTTACATTATAGGCTACTAGTGATCTGGAACACTATGATAAGACTCGACATGAAGAATTTAGAAAATATGAAATGATGAAGGAACATGAAAAGAGAGAATATTTAAAAAACGCTGAATGAAGAAAAAAGAAGAATCCAAATTTGAAGAAATGAAGACAAAGCATGAAAATCACCCCAAAGTTAATCATCCAGTAAGGACCATGACTTTATGAATCATAATTAGAGGAAAATACCTTGTTCCAAATAGAATTTCCTCTTAAGTTACTGGTACTTAACTCTTGATTCTTAATTCTGAAAAGTTCCTCAAATTTGTGTTTTATTTTGAGTCTATAGTCACGTAGTCTGTGTTTCGTTTTGAGCAGCTTTTTGTTTCTTCAAAACCAACTCACAGGGCAGCAAAGACCAGCCAAAAGAAGTTTGGGAGCTGACTGACGGCCTGGACCCCAACGACTTCGGCCCCAAGACGTTTTTCAAATTACACGGTAACATGTTTATACACGTATTCATACTTCTGTCTGCCACTTGAAAACTTACAGGTTGCTTTACTCTTCATATTTCTGCCATGGTCTGCTATTGAGGCCTATCGACAATAAATGTTAAGAGCTTTTCCCTAGGGTAGTATAATACTCTTTGTTACTGATATGCAGTATAAAATATTTTAGATCAGAAGCTTTGTCTTTATATCTACCTTTTTTTCATTAAAAATTTTTTTCAAGATTTTATTTATTTATTTTTAGAGACAGGGGAAGGGAAGGAGAAAGAGAGGGAGAGAAACATCAATATGTGGTTGCCTCTCACGCACCCCCATCCGGGTACCTGGCCTGCAACCCAGGCATGTGCCCAGAATGGGAATCAAACTGGTGGCCCTTTGGTTGGCAGGCCCATGTTCAATGCACTGAGATATACTAGCCAGGGCTTTAGACCTACTTTTCCTCTTAAGTCATTATATGTAAAATGAAGTATTATCTGTAAAATGAAGTATTTCAGTGAGTAGGTAGGTTGTATCTAACAGTATTTATGTTATATTAAAATTTACTTTTATAGCACATTGCTTTACTTTATATTTTTTGAAAAAAATTGTTTGAGTTTTCCAAAAAACTGTGATAAACTATAAATAAGTGAATTATTATGAGTTGGATTGATCTGAGGCTCCATAAAGAAAGAAGGCTTTTCTGCAGTGTATTGATGCTTCATGTCAGCACTACTTTTGCAAACCATTTGTAAATAGTTGTATTTTAATTATTTTCTAAGGCATTAAAATCAGTTTTTTTTGCATTGGGAACTTCAGATGTCAGTAATGATGGCTTCCTCGATGAACAAGAATTAGAAGCCTTGTTTACCAAGGAGGTAAATGAGTTCATTAAATATTTGGTTGTTTTGCGCTCTCTCTTTCTCCTTCTAGTTTCTTTGTTTTATGGTGTTTTAAAATTTTTCTTTTCAGTTGGAGAAAGTATATGACCCCAGAAATGAAGACGATGATATGGTAGAAATGGAGGAAGAAAGGCTTAGAATGAGGGAACATGCAATGAATGAGGAATGTTTTACAAGTTTTAAGATATATTCCTTGTATGGATTATCAAGTTGTTGCAATAAATTTTACCACAACATGGAAGGCAAATTTACAGAATTGGCTTTTACTTGGAGTTTTGCATTTTTGATCCAGAATATTCAGTAGGTTCCCCTTACTCTAAATAAATTATTTGTAACTCCTTTAAAATATATTCTTTAAGTTTATTTTTGAAAGAAACAGGGTGGGAGGGAGATAGAGCGAGAGAGAGAGAGAGACAAACAGGCATCGATTTGTTGTTCCACTTATTTATGCATTCATTGGTTGATTCTTGTGTTTGCCCTGACCAGGGATTGAACCTGTAACCTTGGTGTACAGGGGTGATGCTCTAACCAACTAAGCAACCCAGCCAAGGCTTAAAAGACTAAGATGCTATTGGATATCAGCTATAAACATCCTTCTGGAAGTAAAAAAACACCGTAGTCTAATATTTGGCATATTAAATGGCTGTTTTAGTTTTTGGTAAGAAAATCCAAATACCCAGTACCTAAGTGGTTTATACCAAATATTTATTTCTTGTTTACATCACTAAGCTGAAAAATCTCATAGAGACATCAAAAGCAGGGTTTTGCTTGAGTGATTTTCACCTGATATTGATGAGTTGGGATTTCTGTTGACTACTGGTATCCCAGGTAGCAAATGAATTTCTTTTTTTTTTAGATTTTATTTATTTATTTTTAGAGAGAGTGGAAGTGGGAAAGAAAGAGAAATATCAGTGTGTGAGAGAAACATTGATGGGTTGCCTCTTAGGCTGCAACCTAGGCATGTACTCTGACTGGGATTTCAACCAGTGACCCTTTGCTTCACAAGCTGGTGCTCAATCCACTGAGCCACACCAGCCAGGGCACAAATGGATTTCTTTTCAGGCATTACTTTTGTAACTGAATTTGTGATAGTTTACAAGAGCCATTGGAGGGTTTAGAGAGGTTGTAAACTTTTGTTTTGATTTACTTAGTTGTTTGCTGTTCAGAAAAAATGTTGACAGCATTTTCACTTGACTCTGGCTAAACAGACTTCTTACTGGAAAGGTTATTTTTCTTGCCCAAACACTTGGCTTCAACAGAGATTGATTATACATGGTGTAGTGAGGGAGGAAGACAGTAGTAGCCTTACCAGTCACATCAGCAACTTCGACTTAGTGATCTAATGGGGTATCAGGGATATAGATATTTCATAGTGTTTTCAAATTTGAATTATATAGAAGAGAAAAGTATCTATTTTCTGATTCTAGTATAATGCTGAGTGTTCTGTTTTGTGTTTTTTTTGTTTTCCCCTCAGTGGTTTGTGGACGTGAGGCTAGCCCTAACTGCTATATGTTTATGTAGTAGCATCTATTGGAAGACAGTTTCCAGTGTCTTAAGAAATACGAGAAAGAGTTATTTGATTTTACTACATTTTCCTTTTATCAGGTTGATTCAAACAAAGACCAATTGGTGACTCTAGAAGAGTTTTTGAAAGCTACAGAAAAAAAGGAATTCTTGGAGCTGGATAGCTGGGAGGTAATAGGACCAACTTGAAATGGGCCATATGGTTCAAGAAATTCCACACCAGTCCTTTCTACTTTTAACTTTTATTCCCCATTATGTGTGCATGTATCATCTTACTATTTTGGCTTTTCATATAAAATGTCACTTTAAAATAATGAACTTTCTTCTTAGAAAGCAGGTGGCAATTGATCTCTTATTTGTAATAATATTACATATTAATAGAAGTCTTTTAGGAGGGGAGATTTCTTTTTTTCTTTTGGCCTTATTTTTTAGATTTTTTTAAAAAGTACTTTTTTTCTTTACCATAAATATCTGATTGTTTGGGGAGGGGAGATTTCTTTAGAAGTCTTTTAAAAATTGTGAAATAATGTTCATTCTTAAAAGTTAGAAATATAAATACATTTAAAAAATAAATTAGAGGTTACCTAGAGGTAGACACTAAAATTATATATTGTGTTATGCCAATATAGAAATAGTGTATGTATTTAGTATATGCCTTTATACCATACAATGTATAAACAGTGTACAGTCCCATCTTTAATTTACATATACAATAAATTCATAAGTATATACTATGTCCAGAAGGTATCCAGCTATTTACTATGAAAGAGGCATTTATTGAAAAAGATACAAGATACAAGAAACATTGTACATAAGACAATGATGCTTCAGTATTCTTCAAATTAGGTATCTTGGGACCTCACACAGTTCTGTTGATCATCATCAGCTGCCCCACCATATTTTCTTGAATCTCACTGACAGACTAAAATCTCTTCCCTTTCAAAGGTCATTTGAGTTTCGGGAAAAGTGAGAAGTCGTAGGCTGCCAAATCTGGGCTATAGTGGGGCTGAGTTATCTGGGTAAGTTGATATTTCTCTAAAAACCTCTAAGCAAGAGGTGATGCCTGAGTGGGGACATTGTCATAACCAAACGTGAGAGAAAGAGATAGGAAATGACAGGGAGAGAGAGAGGAACATTGCTTTGTTGTTCTGCTTACTGATGCATTCATGGATTGATTCTTGTATGTGCTCTGGCAGGGGGTGGGGGTTTGAACCCACAACTTTGGCACATGGGGATGATGCCCTAACCAACTGACCCACCCGGTCAGGGCCTTAGGCTATATTTCTAAGGTGTCTTTTCTTCCTTTTTGTTTCTTTTTAGACATTAGATCAGCAACAGTTCCTCACAGAGGAAGAACTGAAAGAATATGCAAATCTAATCTCCCTACAAGAAAACGAACTCAAGAAAAAAGCAGATGAGCTTCAGAAACAGAGAGAAGAGCTACAGCGCCAGCATGACCAGCTGGAGGCGCAGAAGCTGGAGTACCATCAGGTTGTGTCGCGTAACAGGACTGTGGCGTGAGGGCCTTTCCCAAAAGCCCGCGTCGTCGTAATATTTCAGTGTAGGATTAGCTATAGTATTCTGAATGTTGGTATTTTAAAAAATTGCTGTGTTGAATATTAATCTAAATTTTAGATTTGAAAATCGCATTTTGGAAAATAATGTTCTTTGAGTGTGTTTTGATTGGTGAAAGGTCACATGTATAAGAGAAAATCAAATAATACTGCCTTTTAAAACATTCTTTTTCCACTCCCCAGGTTGTACAGCAGATGGAACACACAAAGCTAGAACAAGAAATTTCTCCATCAGGGCCTGGTGGACACTCTCAGTTCGAGCCACGTATGTCATTTTTTTTTGCTTATTTCTTTGCTTAAGGAAATAAAAATGCTGAATAAACTGAAATCCACATTTGTTATGAATATAATTTCAAATTATTAATATCTATGCTATTTTCTAAACATTTGTGGAAATAAAGTACCTTGTATTACAAAAAAATGAAAAGGCTTCTATACTATTTTTATGTATCTGTACATTTTAACAGCTGTGTAATTTGATACCCATATTTATGATGAGGTGATATATTTCAACATTTTTTATAATTCTTTCTTATCATTTATTGGTATCAGAGAACGTTTCTTTCCTATTTATTTATTTAGTTATTTATTTTACTATAGCCTCCATTCTGACTTTATTAACAGTTTTAGTTTTACAACACTTGCTACTGTAAGCTTTCTGCAGCCAGACAGAGTATCCATTTCCATAAAAGATGCAGGTAAAGAAAACACAGGTTATTTGCATAAGCCTGTTGAAACATTCCAATGTGCATAATCCCATCACCCTTTTTGGTGGGCAAACAAGTTTTCTGATCTCTCAGTCTAATCGTAGCCCACACCAAGCCGTCACTGGTGGGGCTCTCATGTCAAAAAGTCCAGAAACTTCTATTCTCCACCTCCTGACCATCTTACTCACTCTGGTGCAAAGGCTTTGGCCCTTCCTCAGGGAGGGGTCGGGTCAGGGCACCCGGGTCCTTTGCTGGGCCTTCATCTATATTCACCCCCCTAACCATTGCTCCACACAGTTTCAGGACACATGGCTCATCATCATCTTTGAAGCGTGGCTTTCAAAATGTCTCTCCAGCAGGTTAAGTAGAGCAGCCTTGTTTGGGGCCCTGGAGGTCCTGCAGGAAAACCGAGCCGGGGCCGTGAAGCCACTCTTCATTACTGACCCATCCAGCTGAGCAGCTGCAGTTAAGCTCTGCTGGGTCCCCCAGGGTGGGGGTGTGGTCTTCACAGATGCATCTTCCAGTGTTCTAAGCTGTTCGTCCCACTCTCAAAGTTGTGTGGCATTGGCGAGCAGACCTTGCCTTTCTGGTCCATTTGACGTGGAAGATTTATGTCGGAGGCCCTTTTCCTTCACACAGATACATGCTCAAAAAGTCCAGCCTGCTGTCTAGTCACCCAAAATGTGAAGACAGGAGGTCAAACACCCAGATTTCACTTAGTTTTTCAGCGTCTGCCATAATATCTTTCAGAAGTAGAATGATCCGCTGTGTGTGTTTCTGTAGAACTGTAAGAAAACTGTAACATCAACATCTGTGTCATCTTCTTACCTCCCTTCCTCTTTCTCTACTCAATAAATATTTTAAAGCACAAATGGAATAAAGGAGGACATGTTTTGTAGGAGAACGCATGCTGTTTTGGACACAAATATTTAAAGATTGACGTCCGTCAGAACCAGGAAGGAAACTCTGTATCTGCTCTCACGTTCATACCTCCCCTTTTTCCTTTGTTCTCCTTTGGCGCTTTAGTTAAGGGGCCTTGTGCCATAATGTAATGGAACTCTCAGTAACTCTTTAGGTGAGAAAGCTCTGTCTCTTGCTTTGGAAATAGATTGCCCTCACTCATGAAAATAGATATTCTTTTATCAGTGCTTATCATCCCCTCTCTTAATAAAAGTCTCTTGGATGTTCATAATTCTCCTGAGAAGGCCGTCACATCCCCCAGTGTTTCCTGGTAACTTCCTCCTGACTTCCTCAGCTACAAATTCTTCTACAGAGTGGCTCTTGCTACCACTTCAAATCATTTTTCATTCACAGTTTTGCTTCATACTCTACCATTTAAAATCAGGTTTTCTATCAAAAACCAATGATAACAGTGGTTTAAACTAAGTAGGAGTTTTTCCTTTTATATAAAAGAAACCTGTAGGTAGGTGGTGTCCAAGCTCCTGCCTTTCTGCTCTGCTCTCTTCAGGGCATGGGTTTTATCCTCAACTTACCCCATCTTCACTCTCCAGCATTGCTTTGGGAGGCAGTAGAGGAGGAAGGCAGGAAAGAAACTTTCTCCAGCTGAACCAGCCTCCTGATGCAGTTTTCTGAGGAACCAGGCAGCATTTGAACTTCCATCTCATTGGCCCAAACTGAGTCACATGGCCACCTCGCTGCTAGGGAAGCTAAGAAATCCTTGTGGCAATGTTAGCAGCTAAAAGTTATGATTTTTTGACTGAAAAAGATGGGAAGAGACAATATTTGGTAGGCAACTTTTAGTTCTAACCTAGACAGCCTTATTGACTACCTAAATATCTGTGTACACTCTTCTGAAACATAGGAAATGCTTCCCCCACCTCAAAAGGAAACCACCAAAACCCAGCCCATTATTACACACAGCTCAAAGACTAGGATATCTCTGGTTGTCTACAAAACTGAACAGCAAGGTGCCTGCCTCATGAGTGCCCTCTGCATCATGGCAGGATAGGGACAGGACAGCTGCCATCAAATGAAGCTTTTTGAAAAGGGGAAGGTGGCAAACGTGCAATCACTGATCCATAGTAAGGTCTCTCTGCTCTGTCTGTAAACACAATCCCTGGCTTTCCCATGAGGCAACTCCTGATTCACCTTCCTGGGAGGAACTCCCTTGTCTGATGTCCTCAGGGGGCCGAGGCATTGCACTCTTGGAAGTCTTTATTGCCCGTTAGTTTTTAAATGCACATCTGAGTGGGCGTTGGCAAGGGCACCTTTCTTGGAGGCTGGGCAGTTCTACTTCCAAATAACTTCCCGTTTTTTGGGTTTGGGGGCTTGGGGATTGCTTTCAATAGTTAGAGGCTGTTGTAGGCTAGCTTTAAGGTTTTTATTTTGATTTTTGGCAAAACTTGGCCCTAATAAGGTAGTAAGTTTTTGGTCTGTTTTCTTCAGCTATTACCATGAGTAACCACCAAGATGGTGTGAAGGCATAGCTTTTAACAAGAAACCATGTTTACTTGCTGGCTTCTGTGCCCTCCCTCTCTTCAGGGGTCTTAAATGAATGGCCCCTACTGGGGACCATCTACAGGACAGGCTTGGATGGGATGACAACAGGCTTTATTTGATCTTTTTCCTCAGAATGGCTCCCCTTACTGGGCAGGAAATTCTTAAGGGAGGGTCTTGAAAAGGTTAAGGAAGTTTTAGCTGCTTCCTTAGAACCTGTACTTATGGAGTATGGTAGTCCTTGACTTTATCAGTTCTTCAGGGCTCCAGATTTGGGAGTCTGTCCATTTGTCTTGTAGACAGACAAGTCCCTCAGCAAAGCTCTATGCCTTCCCATCTCTGCAGACTGGTTAGCCTTAGCCTGCCTGGCATCTGCCTGGTAGGACTATGCAGAAAGAGGCCGAGGCAGCTCCCTCGTGCCAGCGTTCTACCGCCACCTTCTCTGGTACCTTGACTGAGGTTGGTGTGAGGTCTCATGGCCCAAAGCCCGACCTTCTCAACTCAGCATGCTTCATGTGTCAGATCCTTTTGCTTGCTGCACCTTCCTCCTAGCTACCAAGTTCTGTATCGGTCTAGATTCTGGGTGGTGGGTAAGGGAATCTTCCTTAGCTGTTAAACCAAATGGCATTGGTGAAAGCAGTGGCGGAGGGGGGCAGGGGGATAGGTAGCCACAGCATCTTCAAGAGGGCTGAAGAAACAGAACCTAGGCTGAGCTTCTAGGAAGTACAAGTGCAAGAGAGGGCTCCCAAAGAACCTACTGCTTTTGGAACAATCGAGAAGCTGCCTGCCATCTTGGAAAGCTGCCTGCTGCATGAGGAAGATGTGCGCAGTGGGCAGCTCCTGAGCTGTCACACTACAGCCGCCCTGCTTCGTGTGGGCAAAAGCAGACACCTTGTGTGCCGCCTCTCTCCCCGTGACTCTGTTCCGGGTGAAAGTCTGGAGTGAGTGCATCCAACTGTTGGGACAGTCAGGCCTGGAGCCCTAGCTGCAAGGCAGGTTGGGAAATAATAGTGGTTAATTTTCCTACCTCTGTAGTACAGGAGCGCATGTTTCAAGTTTTGAAGTGAGCCAATCCACTGCAACACCTCATAAGTATACATTGTTTCTCTTCACATTAATAATGTTTAAACTCTTAGTCCTCATTTCACAATGTTTTTTGATAATTATTGCATATTCCTCCAAACATGCTTCAGACTTTTTCCTTCCATCATGGATCCCAAAATTAAGTATAGCAATCTAGAAAAGTTCTGCTTATATTTAGCTTAAAAAAAAAACCCCTACAGAAGTCACTCAGCCAAGTAATGCTACTTTTTTTGTTTTGGTCTCTTTCTCTTTTTCTTTCTTTCTTTCTTTCTTTCTTTCTTTCTTTCTTTCTTTCTTTCTTTCTTTCTTTCTTTCTTTCTGATGAAGAATTCCTATCTCTATTGTTTAAACTGTAGGAAATAATAAAAAATGGTCTGGAATATCCTTGTATTGACTATAGTATCTCCTGAGGTATACTCTTTTAGATGGTAGACTGTGGTTAAATTGGAAAGTAATTGAAGAACTTACAAAAATTTCATAAAATGCTTTTTACACATGAATAAATGATGGATATTAACCTAGAGGTAATTCATAGTTTCCAGCAAGTTATTATAATTTATATTATTTTAAAAAGAATCATTAGCTAAAATTACATATAGACTTAAGGAATTGTAGTTCTGTGAGTCCTGGGCATTTGTGAGTGAATATTATTTCTTAGAAAGTAACTAATAGTACTTACTCTCTCTGGTCCTGTTAGAAAACATTGGTTCTGTGTTTAATTTCTGCCATTCTCTTTCATACCTTATTAGATATAAGTGTTTGCTTAGTCTTAGTGGTATGTATAAGCAATTTGGGTTTTGCTTCATATATGAATTTTTATGAAACATGTAAATTTTATAGTATACTTAGGTCTATATAATGAAAATTTCATTTTAAAAGATGATGGTCCACTATAATTTTTAACACTCACTAAAGAGAAGTGCAGTGTAGGAACAACAGTAAAAATCCTTTGAGATGTGCCTATACATTTATTTTAACCAAGACTTGTTCACAAGAGCATAATTTGGAATCACTAAATGTGTTCGTAGGGTTAGGTGGAAACGCAGCTCCATTTCATTTTTACTGACTTCTACAGTTTTCCTCTCAGAGCTTTTAGCATTCATTTCAACCAACGTCAGGCATGCTCTTGACCATGAATGTCACCTACCTGCCTGGTCATCGCCACCCCTTGCCTGTACTTACCTTTTGTGCTCGTGAACAAAGCTCTTGTTCACAAAGCTCTGCATGCTCGTGAACGAATTTTCCTTTGTTTGTAATTTGTATGCAATCTATTGTAGACAATAGCTTTGACTTTTCTTACTTCCTTTTGTTTTATCCTAAGTGATATTTTCCAAGACTTTCCAGGATTATGAAAATGTATTTTATAATTAAAATGTTAAAGTTTCATTTTTATAATTCTTAACAATTTTGCCATGCCCAGGAATTTTAAAATGAGTAATGATTTATCTTCCCCGTGATTTTAAAGTTACGACTTTCTGAGTGCTTTACAAGTGAGAGGGAAGAAGTAAAGCTTCATTGAGTTCTCTTTGCCATCCCCCTGTGAACCGCTGTCTTAAAATATTATTTTTGTTCAATTTTGGTCCATTGTAATGTCCCCTTTTAGCGACATGAGAGGATCTGTCACTTCCTGCAGCCCCCAGCCTCACTTGGGACCCCCTGGGTGTGGAGTGGGAGACCCGCGTGCGGCCTGGCCCCTGTCTGTTCTGTGTCACGCTCGTCACCTGTTTCGCTGTCTGCTCCTGCCCCCCTGCACTTGTTCAAGGGATCCGAGTTTGTTTTACTTGTGCATTTTACTCTTTCTGCTTAGGGGTTTGACACTTTGTAAATATTTCCTTTCTAGAGTATTGGTCTTGGAGATAATTTCCTTTAAGAACATATTGATAATTTCCTTAACAAACATGTCAGCCCTTTGATGTTTTAAACATTTTATAACCTTGAAGCATGTTTGTCACATGCAGCAATCAGAAACTGTCATTTTTGTGTAGTGATTCCTTCTTATGCTTTCACAATGAGTAATGTTCAATAATGGTTTAAAAAATACATTGTGTATCCCAGAAGAGGTTTTCTATCTCACAGTTGTTAGTAAAGGAAAAAAGAAATTTGAGTACACCAGAACATGAATCCGGCAATCTTTGATTACAAGCGAAGGGGCATCATTTATTGTTCCTTCATGACTCTTGCCGGGATGATCTGAGTTTTAACTAAGTTCTTTCCTTTCTGTGTACTCTCCCATTTTCCTACTTCCGTACTGACTTCTCCACAATTGTATTTTTATTTAATGTATTTTTTTAGAGAGAGGGGAAGAGAGGGGGAGGAGCATGGATCAGTTGCCTCTCACACTCCCCCAACCAGGGACCTGGCCCCACAGACTGTGCCCTGAATGGAACTCATGACCTTCTGGTTTGCAGGACGATGCCCAACCCACCAAGCCAGGACGCTCAGGGCTCCATTATCACATTTCTAATGCACTGCCCTGGTCACTGGAGAAAGCTCTGAGGGTGTAGGATGTTGTAGCTCCCTTGCTGGCTATCTTGAAGTTCCATGGCCACCAGCTTTGTGGGGCTTATTTTCAGGTCTTTCCAATGAATTTTTCCCTTCCCTCACAATCCCGAACTATCTGCCTTTTCTCTAAGAGGGTCTGTTGTACTACTAATGATTACTAATTGAGATATTGATGAGACATTATTAAAATAGGATTAATTTCCAAAAGGTTTCTGTCAAAGATACAAAAAGAGGCTAAGTGCTTTACCTGAAGGACATTTGGAAGCCAGTTAATGCCCCAAGTGCCTGTTTCACTCTTTTGGGATGGCTGCGGTGACGTCTGGGTAGTCCTGTCGGCACCCCTGTTTAGTTTCAGGGCCCCAGGATGGAGGCTGGAATCCTGCCGTCAGGGTGGACGAAGGAGCCCCTTCTCAGGGAAGGTTCTTCTTTCTCTGAAGCTGTTAGTCCAGCATCCACTAGCCCCCACGGAAGTCATAATAAGCCCTTGCCAATTTCAAAGTGTCATCTGTGTTCCAATTAATATAGGCTCTAAATGAAATATATTTTTGGAAGACATGCGTGTGTGTTTGTATGTAAGCTGGTGCCTAAAATAGGTCTGGAGGGAAAACTGTTGGTTATTCCATGTCTTCTGGAATTTAAACATCAAAAATCCTTTTTATCATTATTGCTTTTCCTTTTTATGAAGGAGACCAATGCTGCTTAATCCATATTGTTCTGATAGTTATTATGTTATAAAAACCATCTAATAATGGTGATTTATGCCTTTTTATCCTATTTTAAAGTCAGGATTGTGCCCTGGCTGGTGTAGCTTAGTAGACAGAGTAAGTGCGGGCTGTGAACCAAAGGGTCGCTGGTTGGATTCCTGGCCAGGTCGCATGCCTGGGTTGCAGGCCAGGTCCCTAGTGGGGTCACGTGACAGGCAACCGTGTATGAGGTTTCTCTTCCTCTCTTTCTCCTTCCCTTCCCCTCTCTCTAAAAATAAATAAATAAAAAATTACATCAGGATTGTGAAGACCTTTTACTGTGTTGTTACTAATTTGAGGGGATTTCAAAGATTTTTCCATTTAAATGTTGAATGAAAATTTACCCTTTTGTAAATATGTGGCCAAAAATATTCTGTTAATTTTAAACTTTGGAAAAATTTTAGCAGTCTAAAAGTGTACATAATTCTTCGTGGCTTATTCAGATAAGTGGACTATTTTTGAAACTACAATGAAATGACTGGATTTTAGTTTGATCAGGAAGGCACAGACTTATGCAGGTTTGTCATATTTGAATTCATTTGTTGACTGTATGTTGTGAAAATTCTTTCAGTGCAATATTTGTCAGAAAGTACTCTCATTATTTGTATAGGTCCGTTTTTAACTATGTTAAATGTAACATCAGAACAAGGTGTAATATTTCTTGTAATTTTTTGGGACAAAGACATTTGATAACTGTTGAAAGAATGCATTGTTTGCAGAACACTAACATTACAGAGTGATGGAGCCTCGGGCCTCGGAGACCTTGCACCCAGGAAGGAGCCCCTCACGCAGGGCTTCCCAGGTGACTCCTCGTTTGTGCCCTGCTTCCATTCTTCCAGTGATAGCACAGACGTGTAGTCACAGTGGTTCCCAGGTACGTCTGCATAAGGGAATCACCTGAGAGCTTCGAAACATATGGGTGCCTTTGTCCCATCTCCAGGGATTGTGGCTCCATTCTTCTGTAGTGTGGCCTGGGCTTTGGAAGTTTCCAAAGGTCTCCAGGTGATGCTGATGCGAGGATGAATTTGGCAACTGCTGACCAAGCATGTGGAAAACCACATCCACTTTTTCCAACATCAGAGAATCTAGCCTGGAAACCTGGGTGGAGGAAACCCGACTAATGTTGTGAAGGTTCTTCTACCAGCATTTAGGTGGCACTCCAGAGGACGTGTAGCTACACACATGCACACTCCAGTGTTTGTATGATATGGAGAAAACATGTATTTCCACTTACATTCAAGAACCATTTAATATGGGACTAGGTGTTAGGACCCTGGCTCTGTCATTTTCTAACTACAGTTGACCCTTGAACAATGTGATTTGGAACTGTGCACGTCCACTTAGATGTGGGGTTTTTTCCTCAATAAATACTGTAAATGTATTTTTCTTCCTTGTGATTTCCTTAATGTTTTCTTTTCTCTAGCTGCCTTAATTGTAATAATATAGCACATATAACATAGAAAATATGTGTTAGTCCATTGTTTATGTTATTGGTAAGGCTTCCAGTCAACAGAAGGTTGTCAGTAGTAAGCCTGACGGGGAGTCAAAAGTCACACATGATTTTCAGCTGTGCAGAAGGTCAGCACCCCTCACCCTTACATGGTTCAAGAGTCAAGTGTGTATGATGTTTTTCCTCCTAAAGTCCAGAGGGAAATGTCTAGGAGTTTTAGAATGTGAGTGTTCAATTTTTTCTCTAACTTTTCAATTTGAAATCATTTCAGACTCGAACAACTTGCAAAAATGGTACAGATAACTCCCATATCCCCTTCATGCAGCTTGTCCAAATGGTAACATCTTACAGTGTTTAAACTCAGGCAATTGAAAGTAATACAATTCTACCAACTCATCTGCAAATTTCGCCAACTTTCCCACTAACATATTTTTTTCTAGGCCAAGAGCTAATCCAGGATCACACATTGCTTTTAGTTGTGTGTGTGCTTGTGAGTGTTAACTTTGAAGAAGAAACCACACCTAACCAAAAAAATTACAGGAGTACAAATAATCCTACTATGCCCAGTTCTATATTTATCAGGTGTTAGCATCCTGCACATTTGTGCTCAAGCTTTCTCTCTTTGTGGAATTCTTTTTTCTTTTACTGAAGGACTTCAGAATTAAGTTGCAGACATTGTGATCCTATACCCTAAATAGGAGAGTATTTCCTAAGAACAAAGACTTTGGCCCTGGCTGGGTAGCTCAGTTGGTTAGAGTGTTGTGCCGATATACCAAAGTTGTGGGTTCAATCCCTCGTCAGGGAAGGTACACAAGTAAGTGGAACAACAATCCATGTTTCTCTCTCTCTGCCCCTTTTCTTTTCTCTCCAAAACCAGTAAAAAAAAGAACAAAGACATTATTTTGTAAACCATCTTATAATGATTAAATTCAGGACATTTAATATCATTACAATACTATCAATCTAACATATATTAATAGTATCCACCATTTGTCTCAATACTATCCTTCATAGGAACTTTTTTCACGATTTAGGATTTCATCCAGGATTAGGCTTTGCATTTAGTTGACGTGTCTCTTTCATTTCCCCTAACCTGGAACAGCTCTTCAGTCTTCCTTTGTCTTTCATGACATGGATATTTTTGAAGAGTACAGTCAGTTGTTTTATAAAACCAAGGCTTTTTAAATAGATTTTATTTTATTTAGTTTCAGATAGAGGGGAAGGGAGGGAGGAAGAGGAGGAAAGAAACATCAATGTGTAGTTGACTCTTGTGCACCCCTGACTGGGGATCTGACCCACAACCCAGGCATGTTCCCTGATTGGGAATCAAAAGGAAGAAATGTCCTTTGGTTCACAAACTGGTGTTCAATCCACTGAGCCACACCAGCTGGGGCAAAAACAAAGTAATGAGAAAACCAGTCCTAAAAGGGTTGGACATTTCGTTCACAAGGGTTGTTTGTCACAGCTGCTTTCAACGGTACTGGTTTTGATTAGATTTGTGAGGCTATGAAATCTAAAGCATAGTCAAAAGGATGATGCTTTACTCGCCCCCGACAGACCATAGCAGGCAGAGTGCAGCAGATGGTGGCTGTGGGATGACTTGAGGCAGACCAGCACGGAGAGAGCAGGAGCAAGGCAGAGCTGTCTAGCTGGGGAGGCTGCCTTCAGGCACTGGACTGAAGCATCCTGGAGAGATACATTGAGCTGCTGGTTTAAGTAATGGAAGCTTTAAAAAAAGTTTATCCAGGTCAGGCAGGAGAGTAAGAAGCTAGGAAAATTCCTTGGCAAGTGGAATGCAGAAACTGAGACAAGATAATCAAGGCCAAACAATTTGACCGGCTCACAGGCAACTAGTAAATTATAAGACCTTATTGTCCCTAACCAAGGACACCTGGGAACAAATGGTTTCTGCCTCTCCTCCCTGACCACAGAAAAGTTTAAGTCACCCTGCTCAGGGAGAAGAACAGAGACCCAGTTCATGCCATTTGTGCCAGCCAAACCCAAGGATGGATGGAGTCAGGGGAACAAATAACAACTCGACTACAGCCAGACAGACCCAAGATAAAGCGGTGTAGCTGACCAAAGAATAATGCCAAACTCCCCTACAGCTTCATTTTGATGCATCAGCATATTCACTCAGCTGGAAAGCTGATGAATATTCTACTGAACCTCCTCCCT
This sequence comes from Phyllostomus discolor, assembly GCF_004126475.2. Taxonomy (NCBI): domain Eukaryota; kingdom Metazoa; phylum Chordata; class Mammalia; order Chiroptera; family Phyllostomidae; genus Phyllostomus; species Phyllostomus discolor. Next base: position 135,154,755 of record NC_040908.2, read on the forward strand.
AGATTCTCACCCACAGAAGATCAAAACCCTCAAGACAAAGGATGCCAGAGGGTCCTCACTCTCTGACAGGCCTGTGCCTTTTCTTTGGGCAATGAACTTTTTACTTTCTCCTGAACTCTGAGTCCCCATGAGACTTTCAACCAGGGGAGAAGTGGGCAGCTACAGCTGTCCTGGGCTTATCCCTGAACCTGTCTCCAAGGTCATCTCTTTTCTATTTCTATCTAGTGAACTAACTTCAGCCTGCCTTGGATCCCTTCTTTGCTTTGCAACTTTGGTAGGGAGCCAAAGCAGAACCACCGGGCCTCTCTTGTTGCTCCCTCTACCCTAAGCCCTTCCTTATTTCACCGTCCCCAGCTTTCAAATAAAGGAGCTCTCAAACTCACGTGGGGTCAAGAGTCCATATATTACAGGGCAGCCTTGGGAACACCCACTGTAGCAATTTCTTAATCACAGGGCACCATGCCCTCTTGGTTTTACCCAGGAGTGGCGGGGGGCGGGGCCAGTGATGTCACCCGCAATGGCGTCGGGGTTGGCCCGAACGTCACGTTTTTTTCTAGAAGGAGGTGTGATCCTTGGAGGTGTGACCCTTGGAGGTGGCTTGACCACGGATCCCCTGAAAGTTGCGGGCGGGGCCGGGCCAGCGCTTTCCAGCTTCCGATTGCAGAGGGTTGCGTCACTCCACATCGCCCCGGGAAGGGAGATTTCTCGCCCGCCGCGTACTGCCCATTGCTTATTAGGATCGGGCGCTTCATTCTTCAGGAAAAAACTTGTGAGGCGCCCAGCTAGGCTGGGACCCCGCTGGGGCCCCCCCGCAGACCCAAACCAAGGCCCAAACCAGGCAACCGAGGCCCAAACCAGGCATGGCCCCGGACGCGGAGGCGGCGGCAGCCCCCACACTATGCGGCTTCGTGCGGACGCTTCTGGTCCTGGTTTTGGAGCTACCGGCGCTCATCCCAGGTACCACCTGGGCGAGGTTGGGGGAGGGAGCTGGGGGGTTGGAGGATGGGAAAGGTGCGGGGTGGTTGTCGCTAGCTCCTTCCTCTCTGGTCGACCCCTTCCGGAGTCCCTGAGTCTGAGCTCTACTTTTTGAAGTTAGATTCATTTATTAATTCGACAATTAGATAATGATGTCGTCAGCGCTTGTAGGACCCTGTGACTGTCTCCTTCAGGCTGAGTGCTCTGTGGATTTTTAATTTATTTTTAAGTATGTTTTATTGATTATGCTTTTATAGTTTTCCCAATTTTCTCCCCTTTATCTCCCCTCTGCCTGCAACCCCCAACCCTCCAGCATCCCCCCCCCCCTTAGTTCATATCCATGGGGTGTAAGTTCTTTGAGTTCTCCGTTTCCTATGCCATTCTTAACTTCTCCCTGTCTATTTTATGCCTACCGATTATGCTTCTTATTCTCTGTACCTTTCTCCCTCCATCTTTCCCCTCCCCGTCCCCACTGAAAACCCTCCATGTGATCTCCGTTTCTCTGCTGTGGATTTTAGCGCCTCTATTGCATCATCCTAGATGCTGGAACTTGGCTAGATGAGGCATCTGGCGTTTTACTAAAGTCTGTAAAGAGAGTGAGTGGTGATATTCAAACATTTTTATTAAAAAGTGCTGCTCCAGACTGTTTTCTTTTTTATTTTTTATTGTACCACAAACATTATTCCATGCAAAGGATGAAAATCTGCTATTGCCTTTTTCCCCCCATCTCTGCAAAGATTTAGGAGTCATTTCTGCCTTTCCTTGAAAGCTTGAATATACTTTCCAGCACTGCTGAACATGTTCACTAGTGTCACATGAGATGGAGCCTATTAAACAAAGGTCTTCATTAAAAATAAAAAAAGAAGAAAGAAAATGAAATCTGCTTCTGAAACACAGAGAGCTCCAAATGGATAATGAAAATGACAATTAAAGGAGTATGTTGGGCTGACCAAAAAGTTTGTTACATTGTTTCTGGAAAATAACATATTTTTCATTTCACCAATAACTTTATTGTTGGATATTTTGAGTATGTTAGCTATCTGTCACTATTGGCTTCTAGTGGGTAGAGGCCAAGGGTGCTGCTAAACATCTTCCAATGCATAGACAGCCCCAGAAGAAAGAATTATTTGGCCAAAATGTCAATAGCATCAAGAAACTTTGCAAATCACTTTTAACACATCCGATCAGTCACAGCACCTTCTCCATACACTGCACAAATCTTTCTTTGTGTTCCAGTTGTGTTTTTTACCTTTATTGAAATAATGAAGCATAATATGCCACTAATGTTGCGTATCTTCTTCCATCTTCAGTATTAAAATGAGTGCACAAAAATTCACCAAGTTTGCTAAGTTTTTTTAAAATGCACACTCATATGACAGCTGTCACAATACATTCTAACAAAATTGCTCTGAATGAAGTTAAAGACAGCTAAGTACTAGTCGAGCCATCATACAGAAAAAACCGAAATGAACTTTTTGGCCAACACAACATTAGCAGAAGATTAAAGCCCTGGCCTGGCAAATGCCTGTCATGGGCACTGCACAAAAGGAATGTCTACCAAGTCCCTTTGTGGTGCCCTACAGCCACCCCTAAGTTACTTTGGGCCCCTGAGTGGAAGGGGTCCTGTAAACATTCTTGCATTCACATCATCCCTCCCTCACCCCCTTTCCGTCTGGTTGTCTTCACCTCACCCTCTACCCTAGCCATCTTCTCAAATCCTCCTATCACTTTCTCATTGCTCAAATGCATGTCATGTGTGGCCTCTTTGTATTCCTTGAATCTCAGACATTCCTTCATTTTCACTGTAGAGTTTTCCACCTTGAGGTGTCGCTGCCTTTTCCTGTGCTGCAGGAGTTCTGGACAGGTCCCTCCTTGTCTAGCCTAGCCAGGTGCTGAGAACAACAGACACACAGACCTTTTCCCTTTCCATGCCCCGGCCTTCCTGCCCGTTCCAGTGTTCTGCAGGCAGCGAGGAAGACCCTCACGCTGACCTGAAAGAACCGGGAGCAACAGTTAGGAGTTTGCAGACAGTGCAGCGTCCAACTGCAGTGAAGGAGTCTCTTTGCTTTTCCTGTGAACACTGCTGGACACGTTTCTGTTTAATTATTGAACAAGAATCCAAAAGCCTGAAAGGCATATGAGGAGATATTTTAAGTGATTACCAACGAGAGAACAAAAGTTAAAACAGTAGTAAGAAATCATTTGACATTTATTAGACTTGTCCAAACAGGCTGGGGGATGCCAAGTGGTTGTTGGTGGTGGTGATACGGGACTCTAGACCGTGTGGGTGTCCATCAGTGGGGCTATAGAGGAGCCAGATGTGGATGCCCACCATGGAGAAATGGGCAGCCACTTCAGGCAAAGGACTAGCTGTGCACCCAGCAGTGTGGACCAGTCTGGAAAGCCTAGTGCCAAAAGGAGAACCAGCCCTGGCCATTGTGGCTCAGTTGGTTGGAGCATCATCCTATACCTGAAAGCTTGAGTGTTTGGTCCTAAAAGCAATGCAAAAAAACCAAATCTTGGGGTGAGGATCAAAAAAAAAATAATAAACGGTAGAAACAAGATATATAACATAATACCATTTCTGTAAGTTTGAGAAACAGAATGTGACAGTTTTTTTAATCTTCACCCAAGGACATGTTTTTATTGGTTTCAGAGAGAGAGGAAAGGGGAGTGGAAGGGGGAGAGAGAGGGAGAGAGAGAAAGAGAAACAGAGAGAAACATCTATATGAGAGAGAAGCATTGATTGGTTGCCTCCCATATGTGCCCTGACTGGCGATCAAACCCACAACCTTTTGGTGTATGAAATGACACTACAATCAAGTGAGCCACCCGGGTAGAGCTGAACAAGACAGTTTTAAAGAGAACAAAAGTATAGATTTTAAACATCTTAGATTGGTTGCCTGTTGGGGGAGGGGAATGGAAATTAAAAAGAATAAATATTTCTATAAACATGTGATGAGAAATCTGAAAATAAGATTGATAACATAATTTTACATATAGTATCACCAAAAAGAATAAAATACTTAGGAATACATTTAATAAGAAAACCACAAAACTTATACTCTGAAACCTGTAAAACTATTGTTGAAAGAAATTTAAGAAGAGCAAAATAAGTGATATAGGAAACCATCTTGTCTTAGTCTTCTCAGGCTGCCAAAGCAAATACCTTGGGCCGAGTGGCTTAAAGAATAGAAATTTATTTTTCACTGTTCTGGAGGCTGGGAAGTCCAAGATCAAGGTGTTGACTGCTTTGTTTCCGGTGAGAGGCCTATTTCTGGCTGGTTCCTGAGCACCTTACTCTGTCCCCAGGTGAGGAGAGATGATTTCTTTCCTCCCTCTCCTGCCTCTTGTGAGGGCACTGATCCCACTCAGGAGGGCTCCACCCTCATGACCTAATTCCCTCCCATAGGCCCCTCCTCAAACACCTCCACACCGAGGATTGTGAATTTCGGAGGGACGCAAACATTTGGTCCATAGCGCATCCCAGACACACATTCACGGGTTAGAAGACAACATTGTTAAGATGGCAGTACTCCCCACACTGATCTACAGATGCAGTGCGATTCCTATTAGAATCTCTGCTGACTTCTTTGGAGAAATTAATAAACTGCTTTGAAAATTTCCATGAAATTGCAAGAGACCCAGGATAGCCAAAACAGTCTTGAACAAAAAGAACAAAGTTGGAAGATCTTATGTGGATCAACGAGAGGTCATGAACTGAGGGCCTCTGTGTGGGAGACCCCCGGCCCAGAAAAGGAATTTGTTTCCAAGTACATGGTAGTGTTTGAGAGTACCAGCCCTGTGTTTTTCTTCAAGGTTCTCCCATAACTGAGTTTTCTTGTTGCCACAGAGTCCTTGAGAGTGGAGATGGCAGGGAAGACTCAGACTGTGTTGCGGAATCACAATGCCATCATCTCCTGCAAGGTCCTTGGTTCTTCACCCCTGAACATCAAAAATGTGGGTGTTATCTGGTCTCGGAAGAACCCAGTGGATGGAACAGATGTCACAGTGTTTGAGTTTTATGGAGACCACCGAGAGGCGTTCCGATCAGGAGCCAGTGTGTCTCTTCAGGGGCTGGTGAAGGGGGATGCCTCCCTGCAGCTGCCTGAGGTCCAGCTGTCTGAAGCAGGAGAGTACCGATGTAAGGTGGTGAATACCCCTGACAGGGGCCAGGGGACAGTCCTTCTGAAGGTTGTAGGTGAGTGCCTGGTGGCGGTGTCCTGTGGTTCCCACAGTGGATGGGCCAAGTGGAGCAGAAGTTTGGGGTGTGGGCCTAAGAGTCAGGTAGACAGGGGTTTGATCCTGGGCTTTCATGGACACCTGGTCAACTTAAGGCAAGTTGTTGCTCAAGGTGAATCTCAATGTCCTTTGCTCTAAACAAATGTAATGGTACCTACCTAAGAGGATTGAAAAACGCTTAGTGTAGTGCCTGGCCCAGTAGAGGTGCTCGGTGGAGGAAGTCCCTAGTAATGATCACACAGTTCACCTAGTGTGCGGACAGTCAGTCAGGGCTCACTGAAGAGGTGCCTCTGGAAGGCAGCTGGGAGCAGACGTGAATCCTGCTCCAGCTGGGCTGCTTCCAAACTGGGCGATGAGGACAGCCATTCATTGTTTTTGGACCTGAAATTTTCCCACGTGCAAAATGGGGTCATAAATCATACCTGCCTCTTAGTGTTCTGAGGACTACATAAGACATTGTATGAAAAAGGTGAGCCGAGTGCTGTTCTGAGTCAGGTGCTGGGACAAGACATGTAACAACAGCAATGTCCCCTAAACGCTAACTTGAGGCCCACTTTCCTCTGTTATAAATCGGTCTGGAAATGCTTCGTGGATGAGCTCGCGGGGAGGGTGTATTAGTTTGCTAGAGCAGCCATAACAAAATACCACTGATTGGGTGGCCTAAATGACAGAAATTTATTGTCTCAGTTCTGCAGTTTAGACGTCTGAGGGGGAGGTGTCAGCAGGGCCGGTTCTGCTGCCGCCTCCCTCCTTGGCTCTCAGACGTCCGTCTTCTCCCCCTGTCTTGGCATGGTCTGCCCCTGCGCCTGTGTCTGTGTCCTCATCTCCTTTTCCTATAAAGACAGGAGTTAGATTAGATTGGGGCCAACCTGATGACCTCATTTTCACTTAACAACCTCAATACAGACCCTCCCTTCAAATACAGCCTGGGTCTGAGGGACTGGGGTTAGGACTTCAATCCAGGAGTTTGGGGCTGGGAGACACAATTCAGGCTATGACAGGGCGGCCCCACCTGTGAGCCTCCAAAATTGTACTTAAGACTTTGAGTGTGTTATACGTATTAACTTGGGGGATGGGAATGTATATTAGGATTCATTTCCCCTGCAACTGACAGAAAGCCTAAGATAAAAGATTTTTTAAAATAAATAGACTTCATTTTTTAGAACAGTTGCAGATTTACAGAAAAGTTGCAAAGATAGTGCAGGGGTCCTATCTCTGCACACCACTTCCCGAGTTGCTAACATCTTGCATGAGTACAGTATATTTGTTATAATTACTGAACCAGTATTGATACATTTTTATTAATTAAAGTCCATGGTTTGTTCACATGTCCCTGATAGTTTTTCTTGTTCTGAAGGCTACTTTGAAATTCACAGAGCTAATCCAGTTTTCTCTGGATTACTCTTGGTGTGGTGTGTCTTTTTTAATCCCTTTACTTTTAAATCTATGTGGGTCTTTATATTTAAAGTGGATTTTTTATTGAGTTTATTGGGGGTGACATTGGTTAATAAAGTTATAGATTTCAGATGTACAATTCTGTAACACACCATCTGTACACTGTATTGTGTGTGCACCCAAAGTCAAGTCTCCTTCCATCCCCATTTATCCCCCCGTATAAAGTGGGTTTCTTGTAGAAACATATATTTGAGACTTTTGTTTTAATCCCCTCTGATGGTCTCTGTGTCTTAGTTGATGTACTAGAGAGGGGAAGGGAAGGAGAAAGAGGGGAGAGAAACATTCATCAGTTGTCTCTCATATGTACCCTGGCCTGGGACCAGACCCACAACCCAGGCATGTGCCCTGACCTTTCACCTGGCGGGATGACGCCAACCAGCTGAGCCACACTGGTCAGAGCTGACACTCTTCCTTCCTTCATGTGGATTCTAGTTTCTGACCCATGCCATTTTCCTTCTTTCTGCAGAACTTCCTTTAACATTTTGTAAGGCAGGTCTATTGGCGACATGATCCCTCAGTTTGTGTTTGTTTGAGATATATTTATACTTTATTTTTGAAGGATAATTTTTCTGGATATAGGATTCTAGATTGGTAGATTATTTTCTTTCGACACTTAAAATATTTCATGTCCTTCTCTTCTTGCTTGTATCTAAGAAGTCCAGTGTCATTCTTATCCTGGTTCCCCTCTGAATAAGTTATTTTTTTTTTCTAGATTCTTTGGAAGGTTTTCTGTTTGTTTTTTGACAAAAAAAAAATTTCCTGCGTTTTGAATATGCTGTGGTGTTTTCCTACTTGGTGTTCTCTGGGCTTCCTGGATCTGTGCTTTGGTGTCTGTCATTAATTCTGGAAAATCCTCAGCCATTATTTTTCAAAGTATTTCTCCCCTTTCTTTTTACTTTCGTTGGTATTCCTGTTACATGTATGTTATGCCTTCTGCATTTGTCCACAGTTTTTGGATATTTCTTTTCCTTCTGGGTTTCCCCCAGCATTCTTTTGGCTGTTTGAATTTCAGTTTGGGAATTTTAATGGAGATATTTAAGCTAGCTGATTCTCTCCTTAAGTTAAGTCTACTGCTGAGGCTGTCAAAGGCATTCTCCTATCTTTTATAGTGTTTTTAGTTTCTGGCATTTCCTTTGAATTCTTTCTTAGAGAGCATCCTTCTCTCTGCTCACATTATCTACCTGTTCTTGCTTTTTCCGTTAGTGCTCTCAATGGGTTAGTCACAGTAGTTTTAAATTCCCTGTTTCTGATTATTCTAAAATCTGTATCATGCCCGAGCCTGGTTCTGATGATTGCTTTGTCTGTGCACACTTTTCGGCCTTCACGGTAGTTTTTTATTGTTGAAAGCCAGATAGTACGTACCAGAGAATAGGAACTCAGGTAAATTGGCTTTTAGTGTGAGATTCTATGTCTGGAACCTGAGCTGTGTTTAATGTCAACACCACAGCTGTAGGTGTCAGAGATTTCAGATTTCTTCTAGTGTCTTTTCCCCCTTCCCTGTTGTCTTTGAGTTTCTCTGTGAAGTCCTTACATAGAGTTATGTCTTGCAGCTTTCTCAGTTGTAATCTACTGTTATTATGCTGGAGCCCTGCTGATGGGCTGGTACAGAGGTGATCAATAGGATTGAATCTCACCCTTTGAGTGGCCTGAGACCCTAGGCTATGACCTTTAAAGTGTTCTCAGGTGAGACAGGAGGGTATGGATTGCTGGAAAGCCCATCTTTGTTCTGCTGGGTCAGCCAGGGCTCTGGAAAAGTCTTCTACTTGAGAGCATTCTTTGTTTTGGAGGATGCACTGCGTATATTTTTAGATGGTTGCTTTTCCTCTCTTCCCCAAAACAGAAAGGGCCTTTTCTTTCAGCTGCAAGAACCTGATGGTGTTTCTGGAGGTGAAACCCAGGAAAATCTCCTAACACCAGCTTCCAGAAGTTCCTACTCTCCAAGTCCACCCACGTCCTTTAGCAATTTGTCAAAGTTTTGAGCCCAGCACCTTCTGTGTAAGGCGCCCCAGTCTTGGCCGTGGTCCTCTCAGTCTGCCTGTCTCTCTAGTTTTCAGGTTGGTGGTTTGCCCTGTCACCTCACTTCTCTGATGGAGCTAAGGAAAGTTGTTGATTTGCAGTTGGTTTTGTTTAGCTCTTTTTCCTATTAGGAGTGGGGGATGGTGATGACTTCTAAGGTCTTCAGGTGTCTGAGGGGAACCCAGAAGTCAGCAGGGAATTTTCAAAAGGTAGTTTATTTTCCTTACACAAAAGTGTAGCCAGCTCAGGGCAGGTAGGGCAGTTCTGTGATCATGTGATACCCAGGGGACTTTGGTCTTGCCACTTTGCGGCCCTCAACATGCAGCTTGTGTTTGGAAATGGCTTTTCCATCACACAGTATTCCAGCTGTTCTGCGGGAAGGGAGAAGGGCAGAGCCCTTTTCTTTAAGATACCCTTGTTCTTTAAGGATATTTCCTTGAGGTTGCTCTCCCCACTTGTGATTCTACTCGAACTCCTGGACCTTGAGTTCACATGGCTACCCCGGCTGCAGCAGAGGGTGGGAGATGCAGCTTTAACTGAGATGTATCACTGAAGGATGGAATGGGCAGCAATTAGCAGTCTCTTCCACAACAATGTCCAGAGCTTTCCTCAGATTGTCAGTGTTGTCTGTGACACAGAGTGGCTTGAGAAACTCTGCTGTGCAGAGCAGCCGAGAGTCAGGGTCACGGAGCGTCAGCACCCAGAGCACTTAGCTTAAGCAGAATCCCCCGTGCTTCACTCACCCTTCCTGAAGGCTTGCTCTGGGTCAGACACTGAACTGATAGTAACCTGGTCCCAACCTACCCTCAAAGTATGACTCTTCTCCCCCCGCAGCTTGCCCAGTCAGCAGCTTGTCTGTGGAGGAAGCCAAGCAACGTCTTCTGTGTGAGGCAAGTGGGTTCTACCCAAAGAACATTAACATAACGTGGTGTAAATGGAGCCAGGAGAATTCCCAGTGTGTGAACATTTCTGAGAACGTCACCACTAATGCTGCCATTACGAATGAAGACAACACATTTAATGTCACTAGCTCTTTGAAGCTGAAGCGCTCTCTGGAACACAATGCGACCTACCAATGTAGGGTAGAGCACGTGTTCTTGTGCACCCCCTGGAGGAGGAACATCACCATGCCTGACAATGGTAAGCATCTTCCTGGAGGTTTCCCCCACTCTTCACCTGGAGGGGGTATAATGTAAAACTGAGGTTCCCAGCCAGTCTAGGCCAAGATGGGGGCCACTGGGGAAGGAGAAGGCTGGTTTGGCCTAGCATAGCCCCAGAGTGAGCAGTGCAGACTAGGTTCCCTGAGCCAGGGTGGCGGTCTTGCAGGTGGAGAGCAGTGACAGTAGTCTTCAGGATTAGCTTACAGCAGCTTAAGTGATCTGTGTGGTCTGTCTACATGACCTGGAGTGGGAAGCTACTAGGAGAAAGGGGATGGCACCCTCTCCATGTCCCCTGAGGAGAAGGGTCTGTCAGGGGCCAGAGACCCAGCTCTGCCAGCAACTGTTCTGGTCAGTCTCCGGGCTCACCACAGACTGTTGTGTGGCAGAAGCTGCATCAGTAATTCTGTGCCCAGGATGGGGAGTCCTGCAACTATCAAGGGCTTTCCCCAGGCACACTAGACCCTTTGCCCAAGATAATACAGCTGCCTACAGAGCCCCTCCTGCTGGTGGGGTGGGGTTAATTGAGCTTCTGTGGTCCTGGCTCTGGTCCCAGGGGAGGAAGACCCTGCTGGTCCAGTGCATCAGCCTGGAGCTGGGAGGGGTTAGGAGAGCAGGGGCTGACCGTGTGTGCTGGGTGGGGCCTGGGGTGGCCCTGGAGGGTGAGAAGGGCCAGGATGTGTGTGGGTGGTGTGTGCAGGGATGTGTGCATGTATGTGTGGCACATGGGGAGTGTGGAATTGAAATACGCCTTGTGCACGCAAGACGTCTGTCTGGATGATTTGTGCATGCCTCTGGGTTGCTGTAACAGACCCCACAGACTGGGGGGCTTGTTAACAACAGCTTTCATTTGTCACAGTTCCGGAGGCTGGAAGTCAGAGATCAGGGTAGCAGCATGGTGGGTGGGGGCTTTCTTCTGGGGCACAGATTTCTTTTTTTTTTTTTTAAGAGAGAGACAAAAGAGGGCAAGACTGTTTTTTTTAGATTTATTTATTTATTTGTTTGTTTGTTTGTTTGTTTTTAGCGAGGGAAGGTAGGGAGAGAGAGAGAGAGAAACATCGATGTGGGGTTGCTGGGGGTCATGGCCTGAAACCCAGGCATGTACCCTGACTGGGAACCGAACCTGCAACACTTTTGTTCACAGCCCAAGCTCAATCCACTGAGCTATTCCAGCCAGGGGGCACAGATTTCTTGTGTGTCCTCACGTGGTAGGAAGGGTGAGGGATCTCTCTAAGGCCTCTTTTATAAGGGCATTCATTTCATTCATGAGGGCTCCATTCTCATGACCTGAGACCTCCCAGAAATCCTACCTCCAAATACCATTACATGGGGTATTAGGATTTCAATGTGTGAATTTTGGGGGGGCACAGACATTCAATACATAGCAGTGAGGTAAGGTGGTATAGTGGTGTGGAAGCTCTGAACACGTGTGTGGCATATTTGTGGTAGGAGGTGCTCGACATTGCCGTGTGTTTCTGGCAGGTGCTGCACACACTAATGTGTGGAAGAGTATGTGATAGGAATTAAAACACGTGTGCCAGAGGAGTGATTGGCGGTCATATCTCTGACAGAGAAATGATGCACAACCACACTGACCTTAGTAGCAGTTGTGAGGGCACTTTGGCCCCTGCCAGTTGGTTTTCTCTTAAGTTTGGCCTCTTCTTTCTCTCTGCAGGGTCTGAGCCAAAAAGTGATTCATGGAACCCTCTCTGGATCTTTGCTCCCTGTTTGGCAGTACCTGTACTACTGATTGTCCCTTGGAAGAGGTGAGGAGGTGCTAAAGCAAAGTTGAGCCCTGTGTTTTGGAATTGGCTCTGGGAGTTCAGGGAGCACGGCCAGCGGAGGATGTTGGAGAATTCCCAGGATCGATGCCGGGGGATCCCGTGTGGTGTGCTTGTAGTGTGTGGCTGATGTTTTTGATGTTGTGTTGGAGAAGAACTTTCCCATCAGACCTGCGTGTGGTGGCTTGTGACTCTGGGGAGGTGCATGGTGAAGGCCCTCTGCCTCCTCACAACACAACTCTCCTCATAACACAACTCTCAGTGTGAGCCAGCCCTCTCTGTGTCAGTGCACAGCAGGCCTTTGAACCACGTGTGGGCTGCATCGCTGTCCTCACACGTGGAAACCACAGCTCAGAGACGGGCATTCCTCCCCCCAGATGCTTGTTTTTGTTAGTAGCTCAAAGGGACAACTTACCACCAGATTTCACCTTTAAACCAAGAATTTCTAACTCTCAGTGGTGTTTCCAAACATGTTTATTCCTAATTGTGGTCCAAATAGCAAATGAAACAGGTCAAGAGACCCAAGAGAACAGTGTAAACGTGTTGGTTAAAATGGTTCTGTTTTTTTTTTTCTTAAGATTTTATGTATTTATTTGTAGAGACAAAGCAAAGGAGGGAGAAAGAGAGGGAGAGAAACATCAATGTGTGATAGAAACCTCAATCAGTTGCCTCCTGCATGCCCCCAGCTGGGGACCGGGCCTGTAACTCAGGCATGTGCCCTGACAGGAATCCACCCAGTAATCTTTTGGTCCACAGGCTGGCGCTTAATCCACAGAGCCACACTAGCCAAGGCTAAAATGGTTCTAGATAATAAAATTGCCCTCAGTTATTTAGGGGCCTGCCAAGGCAGAATCTGTGCAATAGCTAATGCTTCTCATTAGGAAATGCTTTAGGAAAATTAGAATAATTAATTGATTAAGAGAAAAAGTCTCTTTCTTTATGTAAACTTGGCCAATTGATTCTTGGGACATAGTCTCTCCTGATTGGACTTTAGTCAATGTGAAAACTGAATATAAAGTGGTTTTCTAATGTGTTGACATTTGTGAATGTTCTCATGTTCCTTGCCTTCCTCTAGGTTCTGCTGGCCAGGAGCTGTTGACAGAAGAGGACACTTCACAAAGATAGTTAGTGAAGAAGAGACTCCTAAGGCCTTCATTCACCATCGCCCTGGATTCTCAGGTGGTATGAGTGATGGCCCCAGTCACCCACCCCGTGCTATATCCTTGTCCTTTGCTGTGTGACTTTGCAGTGCCCTCCCGTCATGGGCTGCCCCTGGACACTGGGCTCAACCTGGGGACTTGCTCTGACCAACAGAGGGAGACAAGTGAAAGAGGCCTTGTGTATTCCCATTTGCTTTCTTTTGTGCTTCTGACCTTGGTGAGAGGAGGACACGTCCAGGCTGTCCTGCTGGAGGATGACAGACAACGGAGGCTGGAGGGAGCGGTGCTGGAGGAGGCCAGTCTATAGTGAGTCCTCAACAGCGTGTATAGGTTCTGGAACTTTAAACAAGACGGTGTATAATGAAACTAATTTCACTATATGCTAATGAGAGAAACAACAGTCACGTTTGTACGGCATCTCGTCAACAGTATAATGAGAATGTTGACCAAAACCATGTTATTTGAGGACCATCAGCTGTGGATTGGATGGCAGCCGCCCAGCTTCCAGACGTGTGAGCTGAGACCATCAGTGTCAACAGAGCCAACTCTCGAATGTGCCAGAAATATTTTTTTAAAAGATTTTATTTTTATTTATTTTTAGAGAGGGAAGGGAGGGAGATAGAGAGAAACATCAATGTACGGTTGCTGGGGATCTGGCCTAGCAACCCAGGAATGTACCCTGGCTGGGAATCGAACCTGGGACACTTTGGTTCCCAGCCCACACTCAATCCACTGAGCTACGCCAGCCAGGGCCAGAAATATTTTTTAAAAGCCACCGTGTGTTTAGGCTGGCTTGTTACAACCTAGGTTGGCTTGTTGCATAGCAAAAGCTAATCGAGATAGCTACTCAAGAACCCAAATTTTGAACAAAAAAGTGTGGTTGCCACAGATATGTGCTGCGGAGACCCCCTTTGCTATAAAGACTGTAGCAGCCAACACGTTCCAGCTGTGTCATCTCAGGGACCCGCTGCAGTGTTCTAGCCCCGGCTGTGCTCCAGCCAGCAGCTGGACAAAGCAGGCATCTCGGGAGCTCCCTGCCAGAGTGCCTTAGTGTTTCTCAGGGTTGCACTACAGTCTGAAACTCTTGATACCGAATCCTCCCTCCTTCCTCCCTTCCCGGATGTCAGACCTGCTGCAACATCATCTAAAGGCTTTCCTCACCTACTTCTGAGGCCTGTTTCATGGACACTGCTTCTAGTAACTCTCGTACTTCTAATACATCTTGAAAGCTGCTTCTTAGAAGATGCAACCTAATGTTGGGAACTGCCCTGACTGGTATCAGAAGCTGAAACCCCCGCCTAGGCTAAGGCTAAGGGAATGCCCTTGGAACCGTAAGCCAGCAAGGAGACAAGGGCTTATCTCCCTGGCAGGAATGCTGCTTCTGCTGCTGAACCCCAAAAAGCTTGGTTGGTTAGCCCAAGACGGGTAAGATTCCCCAAGGGGGAACGACCTAAGCCAGGCACGATCACTTTGGGAGGCCCCCCAAAAGAAGGACTTGGGGGGCTGCAGCAAAAGAGGGTGACGGACCCTCTCTCCTCAGCTTTGACATAGCCTGAGTTCTCATCGTGTGGGAGAAAATCTCCTTATTGCCTTAGTTCCCGTGCTAAGCCTGAAACAATGACAGGGTGGTACAGCTCTGTGCTAAAAAGGGCACATTCCCTGGGTGATCAGGCCTAAGAAAGAACATGTAAATTACTGTGAAACCTTCTTTGTTTAGAATGCTCTCAATTGAATGAGAGGGGTCCAAGGAGGAAGTTTGTTCCTCAAAGTCTTACAGCTCTTTGACCCCAACTCAATAGACCAGCAGAGTTCCTTGTTTTCTATAGTTCCTTACTTCCCCCTGATAAGTACTGTACTTTACCTGAATTATTTTGCAAAATGAGCCCAATAAAAGCAGGTATGGATGGTAAATTGGGGTGCCCCCCAATAGGGGGAGTGGCCATTCTGTTCCTACTTCCCCACAGAAACTAGTCTTGTCTCTGTGCATGTTTGTTTCTCACGTGTTTTTCGGCGAGCCATCCACAGCATTCCGTGGTCACTGCTGTCCGGTGACCCACGCGCAACAACCTAACACAAGAAGGGACTGAAGAACTATAAGGAGAGGTGCTTTCATTATGGTGCATTCATGGCAGATACAGGTGGAGAGGCCACCAGAACACTGAGGGTTCTCACACAGTGACCGGCAACAGAAACCACAAACTTTCTTTTTTTTTTTTTTTTTACTATTTATAACTCTTTTTTTAAAAATCATTGTTCAAATACAGTTTTCTCCTTTTTACTCCCAATCCAGTCCCCCCTCCCACCCCTCCCCACTTCCCTCCCATTACCACCCTCCCCTTAGTTTATGACCATGTGTCCTTTAAGTTTGTTCCTGTGAACCCTTCCCACTGTCCCCTGAAATTCCCTCTACTCTCCCCTGTGGTCACTGTCAGCCTGTCCTCTATTTCAGTGTCTTTGGTTACATTTTGTTTGTTTCTTTGTTTTGTTATTTTGGTTCCTGTTAAAGGTGAGATCATATGGTATTTGTCTTTCACTGCCTGGCTTGTTTCGCTTAGCATAATGTTTTCCAGCTCCATCCATGCTGTTGCACAGGGTAGGAGCTCCTTTCTTTCTGCTGCATAGAATTCCATTGTGTAAATGTACCATAGTTTTTTGATCCATTCATTTACTGATGGGCATCTTGGTTGCTTCCAGTATCTAGCTATTGTAAATTGTGCTGCTATGAACATTGGGATGCATAGGTTCTTTTGAATTGGTGTTTTAGTATTCTTAGGATAGAGTCCCAGCAGTGGAATTGCTGGGTCAAAAGGCAGATCCATTTTTAGTTTTCTGAGGAAGTTCCATACTGCTTTCCATAGTGGTTGTACCAGTCTGCAGTCCCACCAGCAGTGCACTAGGGTCCCCTTTTCTCCACAACCTCTCCAACACTTGTTGTTTGTTGCTTTGTTTATGATGGCCATTCTGTCTGGTGTGAAGTGGTATCTCATTGTGGTTTTAATTTGCATCTCTCTGATAGCTAGTGATATTGAACATTGTTTCATGTGTCTTTGGATTTTCTGTATGTCCTCCTTGGAGAAGTGTCTGTTCAAGTCCTTTGCCCACTTTTTAATTGGATTCCCTGTCTTCTTAGAGTGCAGCCTTGTAAGTTCTTTATATATTTTGGAGATTAAACCCTTGTCTGAGGTATCATTGGCAAATATGTTTTCCCATACAGTTGGTTCTCTTTTAATTTTGATACTGTTTTCTTTAGCTGTGCACAAGCTTTTAATTTTGATGAGGTCCCATTTGTTTATTCTTTCCTTTATGTCCCTTGCTCTAGGGGACAAGTAAGTAAAAAAGTTTCTTTGTGAAATATCTGAGATTTTCCTATGTTCTCCTCTAGGACTTTAATGGTGTCACGTTTTATATTTCAGTCTTTTATCCACCTTGAATTTATTTTTGTATATGGTGTAAGTTGGTGCTCAAGTTTCATTTTTTTGCACGTGGCTGTCCAGTTCTCCCAACACCATTTGTTGAAGAGGCTATTTTTACTCCATTTTATGTTGCTGCCTCCTTTGTCAAATATTAATTGAGCATAGACACTTGGGCTTATTTCTGGGCTCTTTGTTCTGTTCCATTGGTCTATGTGCCTGTTTTTATGCCAGTACCAGCCTGTTTGATTACAGTGGCCTTGTAGTATAGTTTAGTGTCAGGTATTGTGATCCCTCCTACTTTACTCTTCTTTCTCAAAATTGCAGCAGCTATTTGGGGTCGTTTATAATTCCATATAAATTTTTGAAGTGTTTTTTCTATGTTTGTGAAATATGCCATTGGTACTTTAATAGGAATTGCATTGAATGTGTAAATTGCTTTGGGTAGTATGGATATTTTGATGATATTAATTCTTCCAATCCATGAACACAGTATATGTTTCCATTTGTTTGTGTCTTCCTTGATTTCTTTCCTGAGTGTTATATAGTTATATGAATATAGGTCTTTTACCTCTTTGGCTAGGTTTATTCCTAGATAATTTTATTTTTCTTTTTGCTATTTCAAATGGATTTTTTTCCTTGATCTCTGCTTCTGCTGTTTCATTGTTGGTGTAGAGAAATGCCTTTGATTTCTGGATATTGACTTTGTATCCCGCTGTTTTGCCAAATTCATTTATTAGGTCAAGCAGTTTTTTGGTAGAGTCTATAGGACTTTCTATGTATACTATCATGTCATCTGCAAACAGTGACAGTTTTGTTTTCTCCTTTCCGATTTGGATGCCTTTTATTTCTTTTTCTTGTCTGATTGCTGTGGCTAAAACTTCCAGTACTATGTTGAATAGAAGTGGTGAAAGTGGACAGCCTTGCCTTGTTCCTGATCTTAGTGGAAAAGATTTTAATTTTTGCCCATTGAGTATGATGTTGGCTGTAGGTCTCTCATATATGGCCTTTATTATGTTGAGGAATGCTCCCTCTATTCCCGCTTTGCTGAGTGTTTTTATCATGAATGGGTGCTATACCTTATCAAATGCTTTTTCTGCATCAATTGATATGATCATGTGGTTTTTGTCTTTGCTTTTGTTTATGTGATGTATTACATTTACTGACTTGCGAATATTGAACCATCCTTGTATCCCTGGAATGAATCCTACTTGGTCATGGTGTATGATCTTTTTAATGTATTGTTGGATGCGGGTTGCCAGTATTTTGTTGAGGATTTTAGCGTCAATGTTTATCGGTGATATTGGCCTGAAGTTTTCTTTCTTTGTTGTGTCTTTATCTGGTTTTGGAATTAGGATGATGTTGGCCTCATAAAAAGAGTTTGGGAGACTCCCATCTTTTTGGATTTTTTGGAATAGTCTGTGAAGGATAGGGGTTAGCTCTTCCTTAAATGCTTTGTAGAATTCTCCTGTGAAACCATCTGGTCCTGGGCTTTTGTGTGTTGGGAGTTTTTTGATTACTGCTCCAATTTCTTTTGTTGTTATTGGTCTGTTGAGGCTTTCTGCTTCTTTTTCATTGAGTTTTGGAAGATTATATTTTTCTAGAAATTTGTCCATTTCACCTAGGTTTTCAAATTTCTTGGCATACAGTTCTTTGTAGTAATTTCTTACAATCCTTTGTATTTCTGTGGTATCTGTTGTAATCTCTCCTCTTTCATTTCTAATTGTGTTTATTTGGGTCTTCTCTCTTTTTTCTTGATGAGTCTGCTTAAAGGCTTGTCGATTTTGTTTATCTTTTCAAAGAACCAGCTCTTGGATTCATTGATCCTTAGAATTGTGCTTTTAGTCTCTATGTCATTTAATTCTGCTCTGATCTTGGTTATTTCCTTCCTTCTGCTTGCTCTGGGCTGCCTTTGTTGTTCCTCGAGTTCTTGTAGACATAGGGTTAGGTTGTTTGTTTGGAACGTTTCTAACCTTTATAGGTGGGCCTGTATCGCTATGAACTTCCCTCTCAGGACTGCCATGGCTGTGTGCCATAAGTTTTGGGTTGTTGTGAGTTCATTTTCATTTGTTTCCAGAAACCTTTTGACTTCTTCCCTAATATCATTCTTGACCTGTTCATTGTTTAATAGCATGCTATTTAATCTCCATGATTTTGAGTGTTTTTGGTTTTTTTCCTTGGGGTTAGTTTCTAGCTTCAGTCCCTTGTGGTCTGAGAAAATGCTTGGTATGATTTCAATTTTCTTGAAATTCTTGAGGCTTGTTTTGTGTCCTATCATGTGGTCTATCTTTGAGAATGTCCCGTGTACATTTGAAAAGAATGTATATTTAGCTTCTTTTGGATGGAGGGCTCTGTATATATCAGTAAAGTCCATTTCCTCAAGGGTAATTTTCAATGCCACAATATCTTTGTTGATATTTTGTTTAGGAGATCTGTCCATTTTTGATAGTGGGGTGTTAAAATCTCCCACTGTAATTGTGTTGCTATCCATATCTTTCTTGAAGTCCTCTAAGATTTTTTTTTATGTATTTTGGTGCTCCTATGTTGGGTGCATATATATTTACAATATTTATGTCTTCTTGATGGATTCTTCCCTTGAGTATTATGAAGTGACCTTCTGGGTCTCTCTTTATGGACCTTTTTTGGAAGTCTATTTTGTCTGATATGAGTATTGATACCCTGGCTTTTTTTCCCTGTCCATTTGCTTGGAAGATTTGTTTCCAGCCCTTCACTTTCAGCCTGTGTAGGTCTTTTGTCCTGAGGTGGATCTCTTGTAGACAGCAGATATGTGGGTCATTTTTTCTTATCCATTCAGCTATTCTGTGTGTTTTGATTGGAGCATTTAATCCATTTACATTTAAGGTTATTATTGATAGGTACTTATTCATTTTCTTTTATGTATGTGTGTTCCTCTCTCTCTCTCTCTCTTTTCCTTCCCTTCCTTAAAGCAGTCCCTTTAGGATTTCTTGCAGAGCTGGTTTGGTCAAGGTGTATTCTTTTAGACTTCTTTTGTCTGGGAAGCTTCTTATTTGGCCTTCTATCTTGATTGAGAGCCTTGCTGGATATAGCAGCCTTGGTTGCAGACCTCTGGTTCTCATTACCTGGAGTATTTCTTGCCATTCTCTTGTGGCTTGAAGTGTTTCCATTGAGAAGTCAGCTGTTATCCTTATTGGGGCTCCCTTGTATGTTACTTCCTTTTTCTCCCTTGCTGCCTTTAAGATTCTCTCTTTGTCTTGAAATTTTGCCATTTTAATTATGATGTGTCTGGAGGTGGGCCTCTTTGGGTTCCTCTTGACTGGGACTCTCCATGTTTTCTGGATTTGTGTGACTTGTTCTCTCATCAAATTAGGGAAGTTCTCCTTCATTACTTGTTCAGCTAGGTTTTCGATCCCTTGCTCTTCTTCTTCTCCTTCTGGTATCCCTATTATACGGATATTATTACATTTCATATTGTCTTGCATTTCTCTTAATCCCTCTTCATTCTTTCTGAGCCCCTTTTCCTTTTCTTGCTCTTTCTGGATGTTGTTTTCTACTTTGTACTCCAGCTCGCTAATCCTATCTTCTGCTTCATCGATCCTGCTTTTCATTCCTTCTACTGTGTTCTTCAGTTCAGAAATTGTATTCTTCATTTCCTCTTGACCTTTGTTGAGAGTTTCTATTTCCTTTTTCATGTTTATATAGTTTGCAGTGAGATTGATGTAGTTTCCCTCTAATTTCTGAAAACTCAATGTGAGTTCATTGAACTTCCAGGTAATCATTGTTTTGAACTCACTATCTGATAGTTGAGTTGCCTCTATTTCATTTAGCATTTTTCCTGAGGCTTCCTCATTTCCCTTCAGTTGGGGGTTGTTTCTTTGTTTTCTCATTGTTCGTGGGTTTCTTCTTTTTTCTTCTTGTTTGTTAAATTGATCTGTTCTGATTCCCTGTAATTATGGTGTGAACTTCTGTGGTAGAATATTTGTGAGATTCAGTGGTGCAATCTCCTTCGTGTATCCTGGTGTTCACAGCTTCCCCCTACTTTTTTTTGTGACCTGGCCAGACCAGTTTTTCTGATCTTGCTGGCTTCAGCTGGCTGAGGGACCTTTGAAATGCTTCTCTCTCTCCCAGCCCAAATCTCAGCAAGTCTGTCAGGTACCCTGGGCGCTCCCCAGCACACTGGATCTCTGGATCTCACTTCCATGTTCTGCCAGACTCTGGGGTCATGCAGGATTCCAGCTCTATGATCTCAGGAGGCACCCACGACGTTTTGGGATTCACTGCGCCCTCCCTGGGTATCGTAAAAGGGTGCGCCCCTCCCCAAAACTTTTGAAATTCAGGGGTCTAGGATCACTCTAAGCGCCTCGTCGTGCCTGTTCCGGGTTCACAGCGAGCGCGAGACCAGAAACCACAAACTTTCTGAGGGAATGTGTGAGGAACCAAAATGAGTTTCCTGATGACACACACAGTTTTCTCAAGAGCAGCCTGTTCAAACGGCCCTCTTGGATACCCTCGGGCCAGTCAGCTTTTTCCAAGATAAGGGAAAAAAGCAACACTTTCCAAAGAAATTATACAGATGGCCAACAGGTACATAAAAAGGTGCTCGACATCATTACTCACCAGGAAAATGCAAACCAGAACGATGAGGCATCACCTCACCCGTGTTGGAGTGGCTACTATCAAAAAATAGACAAGAAATGAAAAATAGTGGCCTGGATTCGGAGAAGAGGGAAGATATACTGGTGCACTGGGGGTGGGAATGAACAGTGGTGCAGCCATTATAGAATGTAGTATGGAAGTTCCTCCAAAAAGTCAAAGACAGAACTAACACATAATCCAGACAATCCACCTCTGGGAATTTGCCTGGAGGAAAGACAGACACTGAAGTTAGTGCACCTCTGTGTTCATTATAGCATTACTTACAATAGCCAATACATGTACACAACCTAAGTGTCTATTGAGGGATGAATGGATAAAGAAACTATGATGTGCACACACACACACACACACACACACACACAGTTATGTACCACTTGACAAAGGGGCTACATTCTGCGAGATGTGTTGTTAGGCAATTTCATCGTGTTAACATCACTGAATGCACTTATACAAACCTAGATGGTGTTACAGCCTTCCATACACATAGGCTGTATGGAAGCAATGGTGCTCCTGGGCAACAGGCCTGTACAGCATGTTGCTATCCTGCGTACTGGAGGCGGTTGTGATGCAATGTTCAGTATTTATGTATCTCAGCATAGAAAAAGTACAGTAAACCTATGGTATAAAAGATCAGAAGTAGTACACCTGTACAGGGCACTGACCATGGATGGAGCTTGCAGAACTGGAAGTTGCTCTGGGTGAGCCAGTGAATGTGGAGGCCAGGACGTGGTACTGGCGTAGACTTCACTGCACACTCAGGCTGCACTAAACTTATAAAACAGTATGAGACTGAATGAAGCACATGAGAAAATGATACAATCAAGAGACGCAGTCAACAGGATTTGAGGCTGCTGCTAGTATAATACCACATACTGTTTACAGCAAACTTATTTGCTTTATTTTTAGGTTGAGGGGACTGGAGGGAGGAAGAGAGGGAGAGGAAAATCAATGTGAAAGAGGAGTATCAACCAGTTGCCTATAGTATCTTTCTGACCAGGGACTGGACCTGCAACCCAGGCATGTGCCCTGACCGGCAATCAAACTGGTGACCCTTTGCTTTGCTGGACAAGGCCCAACCAACTGAGTCACTCTATCAGGATGGAAACTCATTTTTATAGCTAGAAAAAGGATACTCTAATATAGCAATACAACTATAGCATAGTAAATCTATGAGCCCGTAACAGTCAGTATCGTTATGAAGTATTATGTACTGTACATAAATACATATACTTTTATACATATATTTATATGACTGGGCAGTAGGTTTGTTTCCACCAGCATCACCACTAACATGAGCATTACACTGCTACGACACTCGGGTGCCTGTGACTTCACTAGGTGATAGGAATTTTTAGCTCCACTGTAAGCTCATGGGAATACCATTGTCAAAATGGACATAGTGAGCAGAATTGTTGATACTGCATGGAATATTTGAAAGTTGCTAAAAGAAAATGTTAAAAGTTATCACAAGAAAAAATTTTGGAACTGTAGAGACATGAATTTTAATTAGACTTATTGTGGTGATCATTTTGTGATATATACAAACATCAAATCTTATGTCATACACGTGAAACTAATATATGCCAGTTATATCTTAATTTAAAAAAGGGGGGGAGGGGAGAGAAAGCAAAAGTTATTGACGTGTTTCCATTTCAAATACTATTTCTTCGTTCATTGAGAACAATCTGTACATGCCGATATACAAATAAAAGTATTGACTTTTAATTTATACCTGACTTATTGTTTGGTAGAAATAAGTGACTTGACCCCACCCTCACCCCCACCTCTGGTCTCATGAGTAGGAAAGGGTGCAACTTAAATCTTTCATCAGTGTCCCATACCATCCAGGAAGGTCCGGGGTGGGGTTGGGCTGGGAATGATGAGCTTGGTCACTAATTCGGTCTAGAGGAGAGGCTGGCTCAGTGCAGTTCCAGTCAGTTCTTAGGGAAGGACCTGTTCGAGGGTGAGCTTGGCCCTTGCCTCATTTTCTGTAAGCGAACCCAGGTGGCTGATGCCATCCCTAGTTGGATGAAAGTCTGGGCGCCTCTGCCAGGACAGGCTGACAGGGCTGCAGAGGGTCTCAGGCCAGGTGTTGGCCATGGGCAACGTACAGAGTGGTTCTGAATGCAATGATCAGGGGCGTGCAGTTGTGTTTGTGGACCTTTGTGGGCCAGCTACCAGAAGCTGGAGTAATGGCTCAGAAACAGTTCTTAGGTCTTATGTCCCTTGGCTTAGAGTAGCGATTTTCAAGCGCTGTGGGGCACACTGGTGTGCTGCAAGAAGTTTTGAAACTTGCAGTACTTGCTAGCCAGAGGCTCTGACCTTTTTTCCCTTAGGCTGTCAAAGAAAAAGATGACAACAGCCAACACAAAAGCCATCTGATAGGAATATTTCAAAATTATACTTATTTTGTGGTCAGAGTGACAAACAGTTTTTGGTGTATCGCAGAATTTTAGTATTTAGTTGATGTGTGCCTTAAGATGAAAAAGGTTGAAGTTCATTTAAAGGGATGAATACAACACTCCCCACTGTTGAGGTTCCCACCAGAGGGTGTTAAGAGTGGCCTCTAGTGGTGGCATGTGGGGATTGCAGCATCCGTGTGTCTGGATCCTATTTCAAGATAATCAGAGGACCCAATACATTTCCAAGTGGGGAGGGTTCAGTAAATCTCCAAGTGGAAGGAGGCAAATGGCAACAGTGGGACTAAGGAAGAAAGGGAGCAGTCCAAGCTGTTTACTGTGGCTGAAAGGGAATGACACTCTTTGGAAAAAGTAGTAAAGCAGATGTGATTTTATAAATTTAGTAAAAGACATTATAATTTTGTAGAGAATCTGATAGAACAGTAAAGTGATACAAGGGAAAAATACAAGTAAATGGGGAAATCACAGATGAGGTATCATTAGAGGAAAATGAAAATATCAGATGTGAAATGTAGGGAATGGTAAATGGACAGCGCTGACTGGAAGGGAATCCATGCTGTAGAAAAAAGGCATCAAAGAGTCCCTAAACAGAGGAACAAGTATGCTGGTCAGACCAGAGGAGAGGCTCAAAAGAGGCAGGATCATGGGATGATTTTCCTTCTTCCCCTTCCAAGATGGATGGGAAACCAAGGACCCAGGAGTTTAACAAAAGAGTCTTAGTCAGAACTGAGCATTTACTTGTCTCTGGGTTACTCCGGAGTGATTCCAGTTCCCCAATAATAATGGCCTTATGAGAAAATCTGGACTTGATGAAATAAAGAAAATACAGAGGCAGGGCCCCCCAAAGTCTGGCTTGCTCCACTTGGGTGCTGGTGGTCGGTGGAGGGGTAGTTTCGGGTGTATTTGTGCTGTGAGGAATGTCACCCCTTCAGGAAGGGGAGATGTGTGGCTGAAGGAAGCTCCCAGGTACCGCCGACCCGGCCCACACTGGGTACACCCTTGCTTCTGCCAGGGGAGGGCCTACATCTGTGTAGTCGCATAGGCCCTTTGCATTAGTTTCCCACTCATTGGCATCCTGTGCCCAAGCAGGCCAGCCTGAGTGGCCTGTCTTTCACGTCACTGCAGAGGTGGGCCTGCCCAGAGCGGAAATAGAGTAGGTGTAGGTAGCACCTGCTGCCCTTGCCATGAAGATACACCATGCCCCAGGCAGGGGGACCTGGAAGAGAAGGTGCCAATAATTTAGATTCCAGAGCAATAAACCCACTCTCTGGAATGCAGTTCTGATCTGAGTGCCTCTGTTCTGTCTTTCCCCAGCTTCTCTGAAGCTGGAACAAACCACAGATTTGTCGTTCTTCACGCCTGCCCTAGTCTGGAGGCAACATGACTTTGGCATGCAAAATTCACCCCATCCCCAAAGTCTTCTGCATGTCTTGGTACAAGATAAGGTGACTGACACCTGGACCTGGGGGAAACCTCAGAGATGAGCCCAGAGACATGCAGGGAGCCACGACTCCTCTACTCCCAGTGGAAAGCTCCTTAGGAAAGTTCTCCCTAAGAAAAACTGTGAGGTAGAGCTCACCTGCAGGGTGGAGCTGGGAGGGCACCATCTGTGGAGAGTGGGTTCTGTAGAAGCTGGGTGAGACCCCTCTGTGGCATGGCCATATGTGGGCCTCGAGATGACTGGCTGGAGATGCCAAATCCAAAGGTGTTACCACAGCTGAGCCTGTCATCAGCCTCAAATCAGGGACTCAGGGAGGTCAGGGTCTTCCTGAGTTATATTGTCCCTCTTGCTCTTGATCTAGAGGCCACTGTCTGTGGTGGATTTGACACTTTGGAAAGGTGGTACTCTGAGTAAAAGCTGCAGATCATGTCACTGGGACTGTGCAGTAGTGTGAGACAGACTCGGGACCAAATCTTGGGGCTGCCACATCAAAAGCTGTGAGACTTTGGGAACTTAATGTCACTTCTGATCTTGTTTCCTCATCTACAAACTTGGAGAACAGGGTCTGCATCAGCACTGGACCAGAGTGACCTGAGGTGCCGCCCTCCCCTCTCCAGGGGCCTGGGGGACAGCCGAGTCTGCAAGCAGGTTGTGGACTCGCGTGGACTGCTCTGTCTGCTCTTGTGTGATGTCCAATGCTGTGCGGGGGCAGAATATCGGACACCAAACTCTCACAGAAGTTGCTGCTGGGCTCTGTGGAGCTCAGGGGAGCTTCCTTGGGTTAGTCCAGTGCTTTCAAGCAAGGGTGCCCCTGGATGAAAGGGGCACTATCAGTGGGCAAGAACATTCACAAGGGGCAGGAAAGGCTTGGTCCACATTCCCTTCCATGCCTGACACTTTCCAGCTCTTCCCTGAGCTAAACCTTAAGCCTAGGATCAGAGCCCTGATATTCTGGGATCAAGTAGGTCTTCTCTGTGGCCAGCAGGTGGCGCCAAGCCCTCAGTTCTGCCAGTTCACTGTCAGCAGCTTAAGGTTTGAGGGGCTGGAGGAAGGTTACTATGGATGGGATCCCAAGGATGGTGTTGCCAAAGGGTTTCACAGGGAGTCTGGCCCTTCCTCTGGCCTCCAGAACAGCCAGTCTAAGTCCCAGAAAGTCTGGGCTGACTCTGAGTAGCTTTTCATTTTTTCCCTTTCAGTCAGAAATGGGTCAGCTGAGGAAGGAAGGGAACCAATGCTGGGGGACTGTGTGGTGCAGGGAGAGGGCAGCTCAGAGCTTGGAACAGAAGCAGCAGCTTCCTGGCTCTCAGCCCTGCCTCTGGAGTCTCCAGGGACAAACTATCACTTGTCCAGCAAAAAGCCTTCTGGAGGCCTCAAAGTGTAGCAATAATCCTGGATTGTTGTTCTGCACACCATCCACCCATCCCTCCACCCACCCATCCACCCATCATTCATTGATTCAGGAGTAACTTAGTGCCAGGCACATGCTAAATCAGGCATAGTCCCTCTCCTCAAGGAGCCACGGGCTTGAAGATGGGGAGACAAATGCACAAACGTAGGCCAAAGTAGAATGCGCACACACACAGAAAAGGAGGGGGGGCATGTCTTTCCAGAACAATCAGGGAAGGCTTTGAAAAGGTGTCCTTTGGTCTGGACTTTTAAGGATTTCAGCAGGCAGAGATGACACCTGGGCAGTCCAGGGAAAGGGAGTAACCCAGGCAAAGGCTTGGAGGTTGGAGGTCAATGTTATATGCAAAGAGGGCACAGGAAGGCAGCCAGAGGAGGGCGAGGGGGCACTGGAAGGCTGGAAAGCAGGCAAAGCCTGAAATGGCTGGCTACAGGTGTGGCCTTGACCCAGAAGGTGATGGGGAACCACTGCTGGTAGTTGACGTGGGACAGGATGGTCACAAGCCTTTCCAAAAGAGCCCTGGTGGCGGCATTGCAGATGGGCTGAGGGGTGAGATGGAGACAAGAAGACCAGGTAACAGGCCCTGCCACAGCCCCTGGGATTAGCTCAGACAGGACACAGGGAAGAGACAGGACCAGGCCCAGACACTCATCGCCCTCTCTCTCAACGTCTGCTTGGTCGGTCGTCTCATCGTGTGGCTGATACATCCACAGTCATGACAGTTAGCATTTCCTGAGCACTTACTGTGGACCAGGCACTTCAGCATTTTACATGCATTTTTTACTTACTCCCACAAGAGTTCTATGACGTAGGCATGATTAATAGCCCCACATTTTAGATGAGGCAACTGAGGCAAAGAGATGTGAAGTTAC
Organism: Phyllostomus discolor; assembly: GCF_004126475.2. Classification (NCBI taxonomy): domain Eukaryota; kingdom Metazoa; phylum Chordata; class Mammalia; order Chiroptera; family Phyllostomidae; genus Phyllostomus; species Phyllostomus discolor. The sequence goes on from NC_040908.2 coordinate 135,181,724, forward strand.
TTGACCAAGGTCGTATCATAGAGCGAGGGCCAGGATCTGAACCCAGTCAGCTAGCCTGACAGCTTATGCTCCAGTCAGTTGGCTAATGCATATCATGTCCCCGTCTCTCTCCCTGAGCACCCCAGCTTTCCAGCAGATTCCTCAGTGGAGGCAGGGCTATAAGCCGAGTGGGTGTCCAAAGTTGCAATGGCCAGACAGGCTGATAGGGCTGGGCTGCCTGAGGCGAACAGGGAAATGTCTCCTTGAACTGGGGAAGACCACCATCCTCAGGGGTCTTCGAGGGCCTCTGGACTGAGGTCCATGGCACCTCTGGAATGAGAGGTGGCTGTTCTAGCTCCTGCCCTCCCTGCCCACCAGCATATCTCCTAGCTCCCTAGCAAGAACAGTCCAGAGTTTAGGCCATGAAGGAGGGAGGCTTTATTGACAAGGGAGAAGGCAGAATTATGAGCAGGTACACGCAACACTGCTCAAGAGTCCAGGCTTGGGGTCAGGCCCATGAGGGCCAATGCCTTCTTTGCCTCAGGGACCTTGTTCACCCCCACCCTGACCTTTCCAACATCTCCTTTTCTAGCAACCCATGGACCCTCCACAGTCACCCTCTGGACAAAGTGAGTGGCAGCCACTGGTGGGGAACCAACACCAGAGTTTGGTCTGAGGCCCGTTGAGTGTGGTGGGCCCACAACACCCCTCTCCTCATCTTTCTGTCTGGCATGCCAGTGCCTGCCCCAGCCCACCCCAGCCCACCCCAGCCTCTGAGGGTGAAGGACAGAATGGGAACAGGCAGGCTCAGCAGCCCCAGCCCATGGAGCCCTCATAGCAGGAGGCTTGGTGTTGAGGCAAAGGGCAGGGGCAGAGGGCCCATCTCCCTGTCCCTGTGCCTGAGCAGGACTCAGTAAAGCTGAGCATCCTCATGCCTTTTCCTCCCTGCTGGAGCCCGCCCCGTGGAGGGGGCTCCTGTCCACCTCAGCCTGTCCCTGCCCATGCAGGCCCCACACCCCCAATCTCTCATCTGGAACGTGCTCCCTCACTGACTGCCTCCCCAGCTGGCTGGGCCCACTCTGTAGCTCATGGCATTTTCAGGGACCAAGAGTGGCTGAGGCCTGACCAGAGGCGTGTCTTGGGGCCACAGAAACACAGCAGCAGGCCCCCAACCTAGGGACTGTTCTTCCCCAGTCATCTGCCCAGCTTGTGACCGGTTGACCACAGGACCCCAAAAGTAGCTGGAGTCCCAGCTGTAGGGCCTAACACGTCCCACAAGTTCTCCAGCCTTGGGTCCAGGGAGGAAGACCAACCAGTCCTGAGTTGGGGCTGGGAGGAACGGGAACAAAAATAACCCAGTATGGGCTCCAGCTGAAGCCATAAATAGGTAGTGACAATGCCTTGCAACACCCTGGGTGAGCAGCAGCAGGGAGGCTGAACTGCGGAGGGCCCAGCCTTGCACCAGGTCCTGGCTTGGCCGAGAGGGCCACGCCACGTCCACTCTACATACCATACCACACTGCCCATGTGCACACATGTGGGGTGGGAGCTCAGGGGACCATGGCTCAGGACAGGGAATCCGGAGAGATGCTAAACCTGGGCTTGGCCTTGGCCATGGCCACACTGCGCTTACGCAGTGGTCCACGGGCCGAAGCGAGGGTCAAGGCGTCCAGTAGGCTGCGGTCCTCATCAAGCTGATGGGCTGTGCAGAGCGGTGTGGGCACTTTGATGGTGTTGCCAAACTTGGAGTAGTCCACGGCATAGCGGCCATCCTCTTCGGTCACAATGGGTACAAAGCGCTGACCCCACAGGATCTCGTCGGCCAGGTAGGAGGTGCGGGCTTGGGTGGTGATGCCCGTGGTTTCCACCACACCTTCCAGGATGACAATGATCTCGAGGTCCTGATGGTGGTGCAGGTCACTGGGGGCCAGGTCGTAGAGTGGGCTGTTGGCGTCAATGATGTGGTAGATGACGAGGGGAGCCACCAGGAAGATGCTGTTGCCCCCCACACCGTTCTCCATGGGGATGTCCACCTGGTGGAGGGGCACCACCTCGCCCTCGGGGCTGGTGGTCTTTCGCACCACCTGCATGCGGATGGTGGCGCTGATGATCATGCTCTTGCGGAGGTCGCCCACGCGCAGCATGAAGCACAGGCGGCCATGGCGCAAGGCGATGACTGCATGCTTGCTGAAGATGAGGGTCTCAGCCCGCCGGTGGGCCTGGGCGGTCTTCATGAAGATGCAGCCCAGCATGATGGCGTTGATCATGAGCCCCACGATGTTCTGCACAATGAGGATCAGGATGGCCAGCGGGCACTCCTCGGTCACCATGCGCCCGCCGAAGCCAATGGTCACTTGGACCTCAATGGAGAAAAGGAAGGCAGATGAAAAAGAGTTGATGCTGGTGACACAGGGCACAGTGGCGCCCTCTCCGTTGGCCAGGTCACCATGGGCAAAGGCGATGAGCCACCAGACCATGGCAAAGAGCAGCCAGCTGCACAGGAAGGACATGGTGAAGATCAGCAGTGTGTGCGGCCACTTGAGGTCCACTAGAGTGGTGAACACGTCCTGCAGGAAGCGGCCCTGCTCCCGGATGTTCTTGTGGGCCACGTTGCAGTTGCCCTTCTTGGACACGAAGCGGGCCTTCCGCTCCCGGGCCCGGTACCGGGGCTCTGCAGGGTCCTCCGCTAGCCGTGTCAGCACATACTCCTCAGGGATGATGCCCTTGCGGGACAGCATGGCTCCGGCGACCACCAGGGAGAGGCTTCACTCATGGGAGGGGAGAGTGCCCTCTGAGCAGCCTCTGGCCTCACTGTGGGGTTCCCTCCCTGGGTACCCTTCCACTCTGGGTCCGCCCTCAGTCTATGCTGGTCTCATTTCTGAGGTGCCTCCCCAACCAGTCTCATCCTCACCTCCATCTGGCCCCTGCTTCACTTTTTATACTAGCCTCACACCCTAGCCCACCTGCCCATTGCCTAGAGAGCTCCCACTCTGCCAGTTCCCCACCTGGACCTGGACCTCAGCTCCAGCTCAACACTCCTCTCCTGCTGACTACCCCTGGACGCCCCCCTGTCTAAGATCCCTTTTCTCCACCAGCATTCCTTCTTAACCCACCTCTTCTGTCTTGGAACTTAACACCTCCGGTTATTATCACAACTGACCAGACCTCACACAACTCCCACCGTATCTTCCACCTCACCCATTCCTGCTCCTGAGCCCTCTCCGCGCTAGTTTCATATCCTGACCACTCCCCAGTCTCACCTCCAGGTATGCCCACTCTTCCCTACCCCACCCCCCGTAGCGCTCTCGCCGCTCTTTGGATCCCTCCTCCAGCTTTCGTCCTCTCTGTCTCCTTGGGGTCCTGCGCCCTCGAGAGTCGCCACCCCACCCGGCCCAACTCCAGATCCCCTCGCCCCAGCGTGACCTGACCGGGATCACTCCCAAGTCGGGTCCTCCTGTCCCCGCGCCGGCCGCACGCACGCCGGCGCCGCGCCCCCGCCCCGCGCTCCGTCCCGGCCCCGCCTGCTCGTCTCCGAGGCACCTGCTCCTGCTCCTCAAGCCGCAGCCATCGCCTCCCCGCCTCTTCCTGACGTTGGGCTTGGGGCGGGCTGTCCTCCCGTGTGTCTGTCAGTCCGCGGAGACCGACCCGTGCTAAGTCGGGGTGGAAGATTGAGGGCAAGGGCCGCGGGGAGCCGAGTGGGGGCAGGGGCCGCCAGGGGGAGCCCGACCTACTCCTGAGCCCAGATTCAAGCCCCGCCTCTCGCCGTCCACCTCCTACTGCCTGCTTTCTCCAGACTCAGTCTGGCCTTGAGGGTTTGCCCAATCAGGTGGACCAAAAGAGGTCGCTTCTGCCCACGGTCTATGAAATTAGGGCGGGATGGAAGTGAAGGAAGTCGTGACTTGCCCTCCCACTCGGATCGGCGACCCCTGTCGCCCTGGCTCCCTTCTGCAATTCTCCTATCCTCAGTTTGGGCGCAGAGAAAGGGGGCGCGCGAGGAGGGGCTGCATAACCAACCCTGTGACACGGGGAGATTAGGTAGTCCGATGACTTCTTATCTGCCTGCTTCTTCTTTTTGGAGAATGCTCTTAATCTTTTCTGAGTCATGGATCCTTTGGGAATCTGATGTAATCCACGGCCTCCCTTCCCCAGGGGGGGAGAAAGTACCTTAGAAGGTGTAGGAACACAATTGAATACAGGGGATGCTGAATACAACAGCCCAGAAGCCTGGGTGGTTGCATCTTCTCAACCAACTGCCCCCTCCCCCAACACCACCCCTGCGCTTTAAAGAGGGTTTGAGCTACCGGCACTTGCTTTTCACCTCTTTACACCCATGGCCTGACTTCTTCAGCCTTAGGTCATGAGATGCACTTGGGTCAGTGGGGCTGTATTAGGGCCGGCTTGGGCACTGGGGCACCCAGGCTCTGAGTGCTGTTTCTACTGCAGGCATTAGTCTAGCGTTGACCTGTGGTTTAGGCCCCAGGTGGGAGGTCCCCAGTTCTCATCTGAAAGGGAAAGCCTGCTAGCTCTCCGTTGTGGCAGTAACGGTCCCACTCCCTCTCTGGGGCTCAGGTCCTTATGGAGGGACCCCTGACCCATGTGTGTTCATTTGTTGGAGTGGCGGCTTGAGGCAGGGGCTGGAAATTTAGGGACAGTGGGTTTACGGGCCTCTGGGGGGCCAGGTATGACTTTCATATTGAGTTTTCCTCTTTTTCTCCCTTACCCACCTGAAGGCAGGACACTGCTGCTCAGAGTGAGCATGATCTTGGGCTATATTACCAGAGTGCAGTGCTTTGGGTGGGGAGGGGAAAACAGGGGGAGCAGAGTGGGGAGCTCAAGGAGCTAGGGTTACATGGGAAAATTTTGGGGAAACTACAGCTGTTTAGCCATCAGAAAAAGGAGGCTTGAAGAGCTCCCCAGGGAGTTTGGGCACTGGTACAGAAACTCTTGGGCCCCAAGTGTAGACCCAGTATACACACTGAGTGGAAGAGAGACAGGCTTTGATTTTGCATATGGAAGAGTCCGTTCTAATAACCAGGGATGACCCACGTCTGCAGGGTATCCAAGTCAAGGTGGGCAGACCATCAGGGATGCTCTAGAGGGGTGTGTGCCAGGATTGCATTGGGTATGCCTGCAAGACTTGAGTGTGGGCCCTGCTCCTGGAATTCCTTGCAGAGGGCGGGGCATAGGATCATGCGGGAATCCTCTTGGCTCTGCTCCTGGGAGGCCCCACGCTGGAGAGAGCTGATGGGCCCCCAGAGGCATCTCAGAACCCTGCCTCTCAGCATAGCCCTGAGGCCTCAGCTATTCCCTGCTCTGCCCTTTCCAGGAGCACCAGTCCACTACCCAAAGGGCTCAGTCTCCTCCCCTGATCCATCCTGCACCTCCTCCAACTCATCTCCTTCAAACACTGCTCTTGTCAAGCCCTGTTCTCACTCAGAAAACTTCTCCACGTCCCTTTTGTCCATAGGCTTATCCTAGACTTCTTGTCCTAGCATTCAAGGCTCTCTGATCTTATGACCCCCACCCACCATCTACAGGCCCTTTTCTCTAACTCTGCTCCTCTCATGCCCAACTCAAATCCTGTCTCCCCAAGCAGCCTTACAGGTCTGGCTCCGAGAACATTCAGAAGGGTTTGTGCTGCACCTGTCTCCAATGACTGGTGGGTTTTACTTATGTTGTAGGTTTCTTACCTGCTGCAGACAAGGGGAATGCAGGCCCAAGACTCCTGGGTCTGTACCCCAGAGCCTGGTACAGCCTCTACTATAGGCAACATGTAAATGTAATAAAATGATGTGTAAATGAGCACCTGTCATTTCTTGGCTGAGGGCAGGTGTGCAGATGGAGTCTGGGGACAGCTGTTGTTTGGGTCTCCCGTGTCTGGGCCCCAGCATCTCCCAGCCACCACCTGGCTGACTTGTGGTGTGCACTGTGCTTTCCCTCTGAGGGGCCACCTTCTCCTGCTTCTGAATGCCCCACATGAAGCATGGAGATGGGGACATGTGATCGAGGCCTAGCCAGTCAGCTTGTTCCAGCCCTCTGACCACAGTGATTGGAGGTGAGGATATGACCCAAGTTGGTCAATTGAGATTGGCTCCCAAGATTTTTGCTGGAACTATTAGGAAAGAACATCTCTGTTTCAAAGGATAGGGAGCTAGTTGGAGCTGCTAGTGGCCATCTGTCATTGGAAGAGGGAACCCAGAAATGGAGACACATCCCTGGTGTCAAACGCCTGGACCAGCCGTGCTTGAAGTAGTACACCTCCTGTCCTCAGTCACATATGACAATAAACTCATTTTCATTTAAGCCATGTGGAATTGGGCTCCTGTCACTTGCATGAGAAATGGTGCTAATCCACGGTTCTTGGGGCCCCACAATTGTAAGTCCAGGAATTAAAGTAAGAAGGACAGGGACCAAGCTATAAGGAGATCTGCTACCTTATCTGATGAGATAATCACAAAAGTGTCATATCTCTTGTTATGTATTGCCCCCCAAAATCATATATTGAAGCCCTAAATTCATACACTGGAAAGCTCTACAGTGTGACTGTATTGGAGACAGGTCCTAGGAGGAGGTAATTAAGTTAAGTGAAGTCGTGGGAGGGGAGGCCTAATCCAATATGACTGGTGTCCTAATCAGAAAAGAGAGAGACACCATGGATGTGCATACAGAATCCAGAAAGCCCATGAGGACACAGCTAGACGGTAGCTGTCTGCCATCAAGGAGAGAGGCCTCAGGAGAAACCTAATCTGCAACATCTCGATCTTGGACTTGCAGCCTCCGTAACTGTCAGAAATGCATTTCTGTTGTTTAAGCCACACAGTCCTTGGTGTTTTGTTACAGCAGCCCACGGACACTAATACACCCTCACTTCACAGAAAAGGAAACCCGAGTTTGCCCATGCTTGCACACCTTCTTCAGTCTGCCTGATGCCAAGGTCACGCTGGCTCCTCTGGACCCTCAGTCCACCCTAGCCTCTGCCTACTGGAACCAAGGCCTCTGGTAGGAAAGAACCAATCTCTTTATTTACAAGTGATTTACAGTTAGAAAACCCAGACGGGAGGTGGGGCCAGGATGGGGCATGGGATGGCACTGGGACTCCGACAGGTCACTTGTCTGCACGGACGAAGGAGGCAAAGACGCTGTCCTTCCGGCTGAGCAGCTTCTCTGGCGTGTCGAACTCAAGGATGGCACCCCGCTTCAGGACAATCACCAGGTCTGCACTCAGGATGGTGTGCACGCGGTGCTGGAGGGGTGGGATGGGCTGGTCAGGATGGCAGGGGAAAGGGCAAGGCAACTGAGGGCATCCCCCCTGCAGGGTGAAGGGGAAGGCATTTGGCCAGGATGTCCTGCATCTGTGGTGACTGACCTTTCCCAGGGTGGCTGTGACTCCAAGCCATTCTCCCACTAATGACATCCTCTCTCCTCACCAAGTCTCGCTCTGCCCCAACCGTCAGGCTTCACGTCTCACAGAGCCCCCACCCCCTTTCCTGTGGAGCTGTAACCCTAGCCTAGCTCACAGGGCCTTGGGACAGGGGCAGGTCTTGGAGCTTGGACAATGAGAGGGAAGGTCTGAAGGACAGGTAGGTACAAATCCACCCCACATCAAATCCTGCAACCCAGGGTCCCTGCAAGCCCTCCAGACTCCTTGTCCTGTCCTGCTCCAGGGTCCCTCTTGAGCCCAAAGGTGGCTCTCTCGCTGGGCATACCCCTTGCACCCCATCAGTGAGCCCCTTACCGCAATGGTGACCACCGTACGGTCTGCGAAGGCCGTCATCACCACCTTCTGGAGGATGTTCTCCTGCCAGGTAGGAGCAGCAGCTCTTGGCTCACCTGCCCAGTGCACGTGGTCTGGCCCAGCTTTGGGGGATGTGGGGCCTGACCCCGATCCTAGCCCCACCCCTCCCTCTGTCGGGCCCTTCTCCGCATGGGACCAGCCAGGCTCCCAGCACTCAAGGAGCTCAGCTCTGGGCTTGTCCGTGTGCTGTGAGTGTGTCTGCGGTGTGCTGGGCAGTGTGAGGTCTCTGTGGATCTGTGTGTAGCCTGTGTGTATGCGGGTTATGAACATGCCCCCCAGGACTAGCTGGAGTCAGGGTCCCCAGCCCTTTGCCTTTTCTGCCAGAAATGGTCTTGATGTTCAAGGCAACGGCAATGCCAGGACCACTTTGTGCAAATTTCCCCCTAACGCCCACACCCTCTCCAAACCCCCACCCCATGCGTGTGCCCAGGACCAACCGTGGCCATGTCAATGGAAGCTGTGGCCTCGTCCATGATGAAGATGCTGGTCTTCCTCACAAAGGCCCGTGCCAGGCAGAACAGCTGCCTCTGGCCCTGGCTGAAATTCTCCCCCCCTTCCGTGATGATGGCATCTGAAATCGGCCGCAGGGGGAGGGGCAGGGCTGAGTGAACCCTGCGCTGTGAGTAGAGCAGATAGTGTGGCTTGGGGGTGTTGGGAGATGTCTGCACAGGAGCAAATATGTGGGTGTGTCCTGAGTACAGGCGTGTAGGGTTGCCGTGCCTTACAGGAGAACATGGATGCCACAGATTACAATGAGAAGAGCACCCCCTGGAGTTGTGTGCCGCTGGGGCTCCGGGCAGCTCTGGGAGGGGTGTGTGCACTGAGTGTGTGTGCTGCACGTGTGGGCGTCTTGGTGGGGTGGTTCTCTGGAGGCAAGGCTTGGCCGGCCTCTGCTGTCAAAGGGGCTGCAGCAAGCACACCAAGGCCTGCCGGCCGCTGGGGTGGGGCCAGGGCCTTCCCAGCAGCTTTGAGGAGTGCCCTGTGCTTGGGGTTTCCCAGTCTGTCCTCTCCTTCCTCCTTCTGCCAGAACTGGGCAGGCAGGTGGACAGGGCAGGGCAGGGCAGAATACACCATCGTGGTGCCAGGACCTGCAAGCTCTGTCTCACGGCGACTCCCCCTGTCCCTTCTGTGCTGGACCCTGAACTGGCCAATTGTATGACCTGGGGCCAGTCACTTGACCTCTCGGAGCTCCAGTACAGTGAGAGGGAGGACTGAGTGGTTTCCGGGGTCCTGCCAGACCTTAGACTCCAAGTTCTGGGCACACCCAAGGCATGAGTCCCCCGCCCCCCACCCCCAGCTTTTACAGATGCCCTTTAGCACCGTATCAGCCGCTGAGCCAGCGGCAGTTACCAAGGCCTCCCGGCAGCGCCTTCACCACCAGCTTCAGCTGGGCTATCTCCAGGGCCTCCCACAGAGTGCTGTCGGAGCACTTCTTCTCTGGGTCCAAGTTGAATCTGGAGTGCGACACAGAAAGCCCTGCTAGGAAGGGAGCAGGGTGCTGGCGCCATCCCCAGGGGGCTTGCAGAGGGTGAGGCTGGCGAAGAGAGAATTGACTGACGTAGGGGTCTGGCTGGGAGATGGGCACTAAGGTGGCGGCACCCCAGACCTCAGGGTTGGGGTGCCCCTACCAGTGCCTGCCCAGGCCTAACGGGAAGGAGAAGGGCATGAGGGCAAGACTCCTCTGAAGAACCAGAGCCAGGCCCTTGTGCTCGGGGCCAGAGCAGGGCTGCTTGCCCAGGGAGGTGGGTGTCCAGCCAAGTGCTCCTGGCCCTGCCCACCCCTCCTCTTTACTCTCCAGATTCAATGGGTGAAGCGGAGCCAGGCCTGGGCGGGGAGACGGGGCTCACCGGATGGTGCCACTGAAGAGCACGGGGTCCTGCAGGATGATGGAGAGGCGCGAGCGCAGGGTGTGCAGCGGCAGTTTGGCGATGTCGATGCCGTCGATGATGATGCGCCCTGCGTGGAGACCAGGTGACAGGTGGAGCACCGTGGAGGGGAATGGAGGTGCTGGGGACTGTTTAGCCTGGGATTTGGGGCCCAGGGCGGATGCAGGGGAAGACTGTGATTGCTGGGCCCCTGTGATCATACACCAGGACTGAGGTTTCGTCTAGTGGCTGTGGGTACCTGTGGGGTGCCCACCATACCCCTCACCTTCAAACGTGTCCACCATGCGGAAGAAGGCGAGAGAGAAGGAGGACTTCCCACTGCCTGTGCGACCACAGATCCCAATCTGGAAAGAGAAGCGCGAGTGTGTTGCAGGGGCTCAGGGGCGTGGTATCCAGGTGCTGGCTATGGGGCTGTGCAGGGCAGGGAGGTCACAGCATATCTTCTTGTCCTGGTTTTCTCACCAGCGTTGGTTTAGCCAGGGCTGGGCCCCAGGTTTGGGCTTGTTTCCTGCAGCGGGGGTTCCCATGGGGACCCGCAAGCAAGTGCAGGGGGTACAAGTCCGTTTTGCCTGGACCTGGGTGCAGCCTGGCTGTGCCTGGTACTTGGCTGCAGGGGAGTTGGGGGCACTGGTGTGTCTCTATATGCAAGGGTGTGGCAGGAGGGCAGGGGTGGCTGAGTGTGGTGTGCGGTGGTGTGTCTGTGTGTCCCACCTTAAACTGGAGCCATCTCTGGCCGCATTGCTTCCTGGCCCTTGGATACCAACAGAAATGACAACAAAGAACCAATACAGACACAGAGATAGTGAGAGGTGGAAGGAGGGGGGCAGTGGCAGAGAGCAGAGTGGGAGTGAGGGAGACGGAATCAGTAAGAGAGGCGGGTCAGAGTGCCAGATGGGGACTCCCTCCCCAGGACAAGAGTGGCTTCACACTCTGCCCCTAGGCCCCTGCTGTGAAACTCAGGGGACAGTGCCCTGGCAGAATCTTGACCATTTGCAGTGGGCAGGGAGGTGCTGACAAAGCCCCTTTAACCAGGGGAGCCTGGGGTGTCCTCCTTGGTGGGTGAGTGAGGGCAGCAGGAGGAGGAGGGGAGAGGTGGGCTCAGCCATGTCAGGTGAGGGGCCCAGGGTCAGGAGACTGGGGGCTCCGAATGGGTGTGAGACCCTCGGGGCCTGGAGCGCCACGAGGTGGCTCTGGGAGGCTGCCAGCCCTCTGTGCCCCTACCCCCGCCCTGCCCCTGACCTTCTGTCCCGGGGAGATGAGGGCGTTGACGTGCTTCAGCACGGGCTTCAGGGAGCTGTCGTAGCGCACACTCAGGTTCTGGATCTGGATCTTCCCCTGGTCCGGCCAGTTCTTCGGGATCAGCGACGGTGCTGGGGGCCGGGCTGGGGGTCAGTCGCTAGGCATGGGCCACAGCTGGTGCCCAGCGCTACCACCCTACCCCCGGGCTCCCTCCTCCTGGCCCTCTCCCCAGAGCCCTCCGGCACCCCTCACCCAGCAGCCCCTCGTAGCTCTCTGCCTCCGTTTTCAGGAGCCCGTGGATGCGTTTCACGGCCCCCAGCTGGATCTCCATGTCCGCCAGGTTCCTCACCATCCAGTTGAGGTAGTTAGACACCTATGGGGATTGAGATGGTCACAGTAAGTGACCTGTCCCTGGCCACCAGATGGTCTTCTTAAAGCTGAGGAGGGACCGAGGTCCCCGATATCTTTTGTTGTCCACTGGCTGGTTGTTCAGGGTGGCCCTTCCTAGAGGCATGCAGAGGGTTACGAGGAGTGTGGTTCCTCACCCACCATCCGTCTGGGGCCTGGGCCCTGGGTGCAAGGCAGGGCCATGCAGTCAGCTTTCCTGCCCACATCAGACTCAAAGCAGCCTGGGGTAAGGTCCAGGGGTGTCTCATTAGGAAAAGGTGTCCTGGGATTCCCTGGGTGTGGAGTCTGGCCCCTCCCCGGGCCTGGCCCGCTGTCACTCACCATTAAGGCATAGGTGAGGCCCAGGCCCACCAGGCCGGCCGAGAGCTCCCGGTGCAGGGAGTTGGAGATGGAGGTCACGGCCGCGATGAGGACCACACATGCACCAATGTACTCCTGTGGAGGGACAGGGGCTGGCCTGGGCCCTCGGGGCTGGAAGCCACAGTGTCCTCCCCTCCTGCCCTTCAGGGCAGAGAGTAGCTCAGCTGAGCCGAGACTCAACGCCAGCCCCCACATCACGTAAACATCAGCAGACACACAGCGCACCTGTGAAGGCTGGAGCACCAGGAGACAGTGGGGGCACCCCTACACCCATTCACCTGCACACATGCCTCACTGGCTGGTCCACACAGGTACATAAGTGTCACATGACCCACTCCAGATGCACACTCATCACAGTTAAACACACATCTATTCTCAGTATTCGCACACTCCTCAGGTACACGGTCCACAGGCAGTAATATGGAGCAGAGGGGCCTCAGGGTGGACACCAGGAGGACCGTCAGGGTTGGGAGAGGCAGGGGGGCCTCAGTGCCCACCCTGCGTGCACACACGAGCTGGTATCCCACAGTGCTGCCCCTCTGGTTCGCGTTTGTTTCGCCCTTGCTCTGCAGAGCTCCACACCCCTATCAGACGCCCTGTTCTGGGGTCCGGGGGCAGCAGGTGGGGGGCACTTGCCATGCGGACTTCTAGCCATCTATTGGCGGCCGTGAGGAAGAGGGAGGCAATGTTGTTCGAGTCTGTGTATTCGAGGAGCTTCTGCTGGAACCGGGCCTCATACCTGGAGGGAGGGTGAGGTTGGTCTGAGGAAGTAATCTTGGCCCATGTAGCCTCTGGGAGCCGTCCCTGGCCCTCTAAGGTAGATGAGATCTCTCTGTACCAGGGACTCTGGAAGCTTCTTTCCCGCCCCCATGCCCTCCTCACGTTCTCTTCTGAGCTTAAACACACATGTGGACCTGCCTCCTCCCTCTGACCTGCCCGGGCTCCTGGCATCGCTCTCCTTGGCCGCCCCTCAGACCTGGCCGGCCGGGGCCAAGCCCAGGGGAGGGGCAGGAGCAGTGGTGTGATGATGAAGGACAGGATGAACAAAAGCCATCTCACCACCGGTCCCAGGGACACAACTGAGGGGACTCAGAGGGACTCAAGACAAGCCTTGTTGGGCATTTGCTTTTCATTCCTGGAAGGTGTTTGTTCTGCTTTGATTATTTCTGGGTGGACGGCCTGTGAGTGAACTGTGTGTGAGGACAGTAAAGTGAGTTTCTGAGGTGTGACAGAGCATGCGTTTGCATAGCCACAGGGTGGATGCATGTGTAGGTGCTGTGTGAGAGGCAAGTGTGAAACCATACCGCTGAAGGGCTTCAGGAAGTGTGTGTTGAAGGTGTGTATGTGAGGGTGCACATGTGTGTGACAGGAGAGTTGGAGCACCTGTGACTGCTCTGAGGGGTGAGTGTGCATGAGGGTGTGTGTGAGCTTCTGCAATAGGTGTGCCACGGTGGAAACAGCCCCAGCTTTGGGGCCGTGGGGACCCAGGCTGGAGCCCAGGCCTTTCCTTACTGGCTGTTTGTCGAGACCGAGTCCCAGTTTCCTCACCGGATAGTTATAGTTCCTACGTGGACGGCAACAACCTCTGAGCCCAACACTGAGCCCAGGGCTGGGTGCTCTTGGAAGATTTTGTGGGGGGAAAGTAGGACTCTTAGAAAAGCCAGAAGGTCAGACAGGTCTGGGTTACAAGCCCAGCACCAGCTCTCACTGACTGTGCAGCCTCAGACTGGTTGCTCAGCCTCTCTGGACCCCTTCTCCCCATTTTAGTATGGGGCCACAGCAACTGTGTCCTGGGGCTCTTGTGAGGAGTAGATGCAATAGTGTATGTACAACACTTAGCACAGGGTAGGCTGCTGGGCAGGAGCCAATGAATTAAACACATCCAAGGGATGATAATCAAGTTCTTCATTCACTTAAAAACCATCCACCACATCAGTGTGGGGTGTGGGAGGCCTCGCTGGGCAGCAGTTCCTCTGGGTGACCACAGGCTTGCCCTGGGACTGGTTGCAGGATGCTGGGAACCATGTGTATCCTACTGAGAGGGTCTGACCCCCTCTAGGAAAGTGGCAGGCCCTCTGCCCCAGGTCCAGCCTGAAGACCTCGAGGACACCAGTTATGTATAAGATAGACATCACCAAAACTTAGGGGCGGGGCTAGCCCAGGACGCCCTGGAAGTTGAAGAAACCGGGGAAGTTCAGGCTTGAGAAGGAGGCTGGGAGGAGACCCCAGAGTCTCACGTCGGGCTCCAGGCAGCTTCTATATGGAAGACAGCACAGGCCTGCGGCGGGGCAGGGGCTGTCCTGGGAGCAGAGCCAAGGCCAGGGCAGAACTTGGCTTTCCTTGGTTCTACTAGACAAGACCCTAAGAGGACCACACCAGGGACTGGGTATCTCTCCCAAGGCTGCAGCCAGACTTTGGGGGCTTTGGGGGAAGGATGTAAACTTCCCTGGACCCTCTCAGCTGGTTCTCGGGCCCTAGGGTTACTCTTGGACACAGGCCTTGGTGTCACATGGCTCCTGTCACACCCTGTACAGCTGTGCCATTCTAAAAATAGGCTGGAATCACTCTCTGGTTGAGGCTTAGATACCAGAGCCCAACTACCTGGGTCAGGGGTTTCTGACATGTCTGGCTGGAGGAGAGATGCCCCAATACATCAGACAGAGACTGGGGAGGGGAGTAAGAGCCCCCAAACTCCTCCAGCAGCCTCAGATGCTCCCGTCCAGTCCAGCATCACAAGTCAGAGTAGCAAGAGGATGGCAGGGGCACTGAAGTTTTAGGGGTATTCCTCCAGTCTGGTGAACTTGTATCTACCCTTTGAGTCCTAGCTCCATTGCTACCTCCTCTATGAAGCCTTCCATGACTGCCCTCCCCTTGTGTGCTCCCACAGCTTGTATCCCCCTTTCTTTCAGAGTGCCTGTCACATGGGCTTGTCCTGGTCTGCTCAAAGACTGCAATGTAAATACCTCCAGGACAGGAGCTCATCTGACTCCTATCTTTTCAGTGCCTGGCATGGGGCTTAGCACATGGTGAATGCTCAGTAAAGTTTGTTGAATGAATGAGCAAGTTCAAGTCTGGGCTTGTTCAACTCTGAGCCTCAATTTCCTTATCTGAGCAATAGGAATAATCGTTGACACCAGCTTGGATTGCAGGGCGGGATGAATGAGATTGGCACGGAAAGAGCTCAGCATAGTGTTTGACTCATAGGAGGTTCTCAACAAAAGACCCCTCATGCTTGCCCATATGATTAAGGGCCTTTCTAGCATTGATATATGAAGGCTTGTCCCAGCCTCAGTTCACAGAGGGCCCGGGCCTGGCTGCAGGGCTGAGGCTTCCCGCTCTGGGTCATGCAGTGGAGCCCGCCTGGCCTGACCCCCCTGGGGGACATCATCTGAGCCTGGAGGTTTGAGAAGGGGTCGGGAGACATATGTCCTGGCCCTTCCTAAGTGGAACCCTGAGAATTGAATTTCATGACCCATGACCCCAGCCCCACCCCTGCCCACCCCCATCCTGGGGTGAACCTGGTACCTGAAGGCCCGGATGGTGATGAGGCCTTCCACAGTTTCCGCAAAATGTGAGAGCAGCGGGAGCTGGGTGGTGTCATCCAGCTGCTGCAGGTCCCTGTGGCAGGGGAGCAGAGAGGGATGGTTAGGGGGACAGGCTCAGGGCTCAGCCTGGGTCTGAATCCTACCTCCACCCCTTGGACCACATGGGCAAATGGTTTCACCCCTCTAGATCTCTGCCTTTCACCGGCAGAGCAGGAGGTCAATGGTACCACCCCATCAAGCAGTGTAAGAACTGGACAGCTGGTTTATGTAAGGTGCGTAATCAGCATGCTGGCACAGTTGTGCTATCCTGGGCCTCCCTTTCCTCTCGACTGCAGCTCCGTCCCTGTGCTTGAGCTGCAGGGCCTCGCTCTGCAGCAAGACGGGGCAGGCAGCGTTAGCTCCCTTTCACAGGAGAACAACCTGAACCCTGAGACACTAGTCAAAGGAATAGAAGGGCCAACTGGAAGCTTCCAGTCCCCTCCCCAATGACCACAATAGGTTTCAGCACGTCACAGGTCAGAATCTAAAGAGCACCTTCAGGGGGCAGGCCAGGGGTTTCCATGGAAACAGAATTGCTCCTGCCCTCCACAGCTGTACCTTGCCAAGTGCCTTAGGGCTGGGATGGCCAGGTTGGGATGCAGGAAGCAGCTTTCCCAGACAAACTGCCTCCAAACCCACCAATGTGGGTGCCAGGGGACCAGGGCAGTTTCTCTGGCAGGAGAAGGGAACCTTGTAGAACAGCTTGTACAGTGTTCAAAAGGCCACTGTGGTTCTGTGACTGTCAATGTACTATGTTCCTTGTGCATACCAGGGGATTCCAGGTCATTAAGGCAAAAAACCATTTATAGAAATCTTAGTCCTGTGGTCAAGGTAATTGTGGCCAGGATGTACCTAAATGTAACTATCACAACTGCTGATCAGCAGTTTGACTCCAGTTTTTAGCCAACATTGTGCACTTGGGGAAGGGACTTGGCCTCTCTGACCAGGGCTGTAGTAAGCAAGACACACATTTTGCACCACACATCCGCACACACTCGCCCCTACACCACCCAAACAGAGCTTTCATGGGGCAAAGCTACTGTCACTCTGTGCATATAGTCTGTTATCTGTGCTATTTAATTATTTTATCAATGCTGGTTGTGATCTCTGATACCGATTCCGTGACCCACGGCCAGGTCGTCCTTGGCAGTTTGAGACATGCGGTCCCTGCAACTCTCTGAATCTACGAGCTTAACAGAATCACTCCCAGAAAAAATTTCTAGAGAAGGTTCATAGAAAACTTTGAGTAGGAAAGAGGCATGTGTGGCTCCAAGGCTCAGGAGGGCGAGTGTGATAAGGAGAATCGTGAGAGATTCCCTCGTGACAGGTGGCTGGGAGGTGGGGTTGCCGTAACACCCCTCGCGTCAGGTGTCCTCGGCCTGCATGCCCAGCTCTCAGCTGGCCGGACTCACACAACCCTGCTGAGAAGCAGTTTGGGGAAGAGAGTGCAGGGCATAAACACGCACACTCGCCCTGACCTGGAGTCCCGTTCCTGCACAGCTCCCACAGAAACAGTCCGGATGTTACCCTCAGCGTGGGTGCTGCTGACACTCGATTATTTATGTTAGTGTAGTGGGATGCAAACATTTCATCTCCTTTACGTCTGTTTGCCTTTTCATGGGGAACCCGACTCTACCAGTGAGGGCTCCAACCAGAGTACCAAACTGCCCATGGCAAAGCACCTCCCATCCTCCCCCCTCCAACCCCACCTTGGGACCCTGGCAAGTGACTCCCTCACCTGGACGCCACCCGGAAGTACTTCTGGATGAAGTAGCACACGACGGCCAGGGGCAAGAGGGCCACGAGGAACACAGGTGTGACGTAGGAGATGACAGCCAGGGCGGAGACGCAGAGCAGGGTGGAGCGGCTCAGGCACTCCAGGGTGGAAGGGATGTGCTGAGGGAGGGGAGGGTGGGAGCGGGAGGTGAGTTTTGGCGTTTGATGACGTTTGGTGTGCTGTCCCTGCCAGGCTCTGTTCCCCCACGTTGTTGCTGCCAGCGTATTGTCTCCACAGCTACACCGCAGGCTCCCTGAGGGCAGGGGCTGGGGCTGTCTTTTCTCACTATCTAGCACGGTGGTAGAGAAAAAAACAGGGGCTCAGTGAAAACAAACGTTATCCACAGAATCGGTCACCTTGGTTCAGAATATGCCGGAACCTTACTGGAGTGAGCCAGGGGGCTCTTGGATGGAAGGCAAGGGCATGCGGTTTCTCTCAGCCTTGTTCTGAAGGCCTACCAGGAGGGCCTTATAACCAGATTGGGGCCCTCTGGGTCCCTCCTCCAGGGCCCCGGTCACGGGTTCTGGGGAAGCCAGCAACTGACAGGGGCCGGGCCTCTCTCTGAGCTGGAGAAACGGGTCGAGGCCTGTGTACCTGGTCGATGGTATTACAATCAGAAGAGAATCTGTTCAGGATGCTTCCAAGGGGTGTGGTCTCAAAAAACCTAAGAGGCAACCAGAAGACATGATTCGTTTGTTGACTGAATAATGAACAAACTGTTCATTGAATGAGGTAGTTACTTCTTTCATTTCGGTGTCTCTGGAGTCACCCCTGTGTCTAACTCCCCATGGGAGGTGGCCTTTGAAGGTCTGTAGACCCCTGACCTGAGTCCCCGAAAATTCTCACAGCAGCCCAGTAGGGTGCTGGCCCCTCACTAGCCTCTCTTACTACCAAGCCCATGCGTGACCACTGCCACCTTTCTCGGCTGCTCGCCAGGCCTGACTCACCCGGCAGCTGTTGTCCTTCCTGGGACATAGAGTCCTCTCCAGAGGGACAACCAGTCAGAGGGACAACCAGTCAGGGGACAGGGCCCCGGGTACAGCCTGTCAGCTGACTGACCCTGCAAGGCTACTCTGGCTGTCATCACTGCAGCTGTGACAAAGAGGCAGCCTACCCCCAACCAGAGTATCCAGAACTACAGTTCTGGGACAAATGGAGGGTGAGTAAACTTTGAGGCCATGTCTCTGAGCTGCAGAGAGCTGAGGAGGCTGGAAAGTAAATATTGTAGTCAGGCGGTGAGGTCTGGCACAGATGAGGGTGGGGCCAGGTAACCCGTTCATTCGCCTGCTGTGTTGTTAAGCCAAACTGACCAGCCAGTTGGGCAGTGACTTCTTTCACACCAAGCGGTCTTTGAGGTTTTTAACCAGGCCATTACAGAAGATTAGAACAGCTACACCATGTCCCCAGTGTCAGCACCTGTGGGCTGGCTGAGGAAGGACAGAGAGGAGTGGGGAGCTGAGCCCATGGGTGGAGACAGGCAGACGGTACCTGCCCAGGGAAGAGAAACTAACGTTGTCACAGAGCCTGCAGGTGCTCCCTTTGAAAGACTGCTGTGACAATTGGATGAGTTAGCCCCGTAAAATGCCTAGCACTGTGTCTAGCTGAGTAAATGCCAGTTTCCCTCTGCTTTCTGCATCAAGGAGGGCACTTTTACACACACTTGAGGCTCCTTGAGTCATGCCCAACAGCCTGTGACAGAGGTTCAGATGGGACAACTGAGGCCCCAGTAGTAGTGAGTTGCCCGCAACCCCAGCGTGGCGGGGGAGAGGGATACCTCATGGGAGCCAGGATGATCTGGTTCAGCAGGCTGCGGTGCAACCTCTTGGCCACCTTCAGCCCCGTCCACTCCACTGTGACAGATGTGACCAGGCACAGCACGATGCCCAGGCTGCAGAGCACTGTGAATACCATGGCATAGACGTCCTTGTCGAGGGAGCATTCCTGGGCCAGGCAGAGAATGAGGCAGGGTCCTGGGGGTGTCCATGGCTCAGCCTTCTCTGCCCCACCCCCAACCGCTGCCCCAGGGCTGTGGGCCCCACCTGGCTGAAGGAGCAGTTCCTGGCCATGGGGCTCACAGTCAGGGCACTGTCAGTCCACTTGGCCAGCCAGTAATCAATGGCCACCAGGACCATGTGCTTGAGCAGCTGGGAGAAGACGAGCAGCGACAAGAGCAGGACGCCAGCAGACGACAGATACTTGGCGCAGGCTCGCCACGGGATCTTGGCGCGCTGGTGCAGCAGCGACGACAGGTTGTCCTCCTCCTCGCTCTCGGCGGCCTCCTCTGTGGGCCGAAAGAACCCACCTTGTGGCTTCACATTTCATGACCCCTGAGGGTGAACCAGCACTGACCACTGACAGAAGGGAAGACCGAGGGACTGAGACACACAGAGGGAAGAGTGTAATCAAAGGCATACTATCTTACCACCCTCCGAACCTCAGACCTTATTAGTCTCCCAGGGAATAATCAGACCTCAGGCCGTGACTTCACTCCCAGTCCCATTGTCTGTACCTTCCTCCTCTTCCTCATCCTGTAGGAGGCCATCTCTTGAGGACATGGCCCGGGGCAGGCCCTGGGATGGCTCTGGGACTTTTCTCTCCATGACCGTCTCCTGAAAGCCAAATGGGGCTTGGCTAATGTCTTATTCAGGTGTGCAGAGGGGAAAAGGGAGGAAAGGGGGCAACCACCCCTGGTCACAAACAGTGTCAATTTCCAGATTGCTCCTGCCTCATGGAGGGTCCAGAGGGATATACTTCCCCTTTATCAGCTGACAGCACCCCACTGTCCTTGTGGGGCACCACCTCTCTCTTGTTCTTAGTCTCTGTGATTCAGGAGGGCTGGTCATTCTCCCTGGCTCCAGGAATGGGCATATGACAGGACTGGCCAGTCCTTACCTTCCACATCGCTGGTTACAATGATTTGTTCAGATGTGTGCATGTGACCAAATTGGACCAGTAAGAGCCAGCCCTGGGATTTTTGCTAAGCAATCCTGAAAGAGGTACTCTCTTTCTGGCAGTTGCCAATCTGGGAGAATATAAACCTCAGACTGCCAATGTCCCTCACTGCTACCATAGGAATGAAGCCAATCTGAGGGGAGCAGAGCCAAGGGATGGGGAGAAACAGAGCCCTCATGACAATGTTTAACTGCCTGGATCCAGCTCTACCTGAAGCTATGACACCCCTGGACTTTCTAGTTTCATGATTCAATACACTCTTAACTCCTCCCCTCCTTTTTTCTTTGCTTAGCCAGTCAGAGTTGATTTTCTGCAACTTTGTAAACTAAATGGTGCTTGACTATCTCAGGATAAAAGGAAGGCATCCACCTGACTCTGCCTGGGGCAGTGGGCGCAGGTACTGGCTCTCCCCTGCTAGCAGCAAGTTCGTACTCAGCTCTCACATCTGACATTTTGGGGGGTTTCCTGGGGCTGGTGAGGGCAGGAAGGCCTTTATGAGGTTAGTTCTAGCGGAACCTTCTTCTCAGGGGGTGGTTGCCTGGCCCCTAGGATATACCCACCTTCTCCAGCTCTTGGTCCTGCCGGTTCATGAGGGTCTTCCAGTGCTCAAAGAGCTGGCACTCAGACCTCTGGAAGTCCTTGAGCGTGCCCTCCCTCTGGATGGTGCCGTCTTTCATAGCGATGATCTGGAAAGGCAGAAGCAAACCCTGCAGAGGCCTGGCTGGGGATGGGGAGTGGAGGTCACACCCCGCCTGGATGAGGAGGTAGAAGTGGACAGACACACATCTTTTCCCTACTACAAATGACCTCTGGCTCACCCACTGCAATAAGCCCGCAGTGATAACCAACCCTCATTAACACACTCCCAGGGTTTAGAATTTGGTACATCTGGGGTGTTATTCTCAATGGTTGCCCATGGTGGATAGGAGGGTTTGCAGAGCAACTTAGCGCATCCTGGTCAAGCTGTCTGGTTATCTGCGGGGCGGCTGTGGCAGCTGTTTTTATACATGCAATGGGCTAATTGCACACTCCCCTTCGCTCCTCCTCAAGGCAGGTCTGAGAGGTCCAGCAGTTTTGGCAAAGTACCCATTGGTCAGAGTGTGTGTAGCCATGTCTCTTTGAAATCAATAAAACTTATTTTATTTGAAACACCCAGTGTTTCACACTCACATGGACTCATGATAATTCAGACACCTACCCCTGTCCCTCTCACCCTGACTCCTCACACTGGGGTTTAGGGAGGGGTGCTGGGAGTCCTATCTACCGATACTTCCAGAAACCAGACACCTCCGTATTTGCCTGCTTTGGATTAAGGATTGTCCTGCACTGCCTTGCCAAGGTCGCCATGGAGACTCAGACTTGAACCTGGACTTGTTTTAGCTTTTTTTTAAAATCTGGATTTTTTCCTTTTTTCTTTTTCTTTTTTAAAAAAGATTTTATTTATTTTTATCTTTAGAGAGAGGGGAAGGGAAGGAGAAAGAGAGGGAAAGAAATATCAATGTGTGGTTGCCTCTCACGCACCCCCATCTGGGGACCTGACCTGCAACCCAAGCATGTTCCCTGACTGGGTATTGAACTAGCAACCTTTTGGTTCATAGCCCGTGCTCAGTCCATGGAGCTACACCAGCCAGGGCTTTCTTCCCTTTTTCATAGTGGAGGGAGGGTCTCACTACATGTGGAAGGGAGACTTACGTGGGGGGAGTTAGAAGGGCCACTTAGCACAGGCCTGATGCTCAGGGAGGACCTCAATTCTCAGGGGCAAATTTATATAAGGGTCAGGCGAGGCACAGATTTCAAAAGTCACACGATTTCCATCTTAAGAATTAAGTGCTTTTCAATGAATGGAAAAGTAACTGTTTCTACATGCTGAGGAGTATGGGGATTCAGTCAGTGTGGGGTTTCACAAAACTGCATTCCATTGATAATACAGAAATCTCTGTTCCTACTGCTATCATTTGTGTCCATCTCTTCCATCTTGTCCCAACTTGAATCCAACCCACCATGGCAGGAAGCTGGTTTTCCCGTCCAATGGGCACCCCCCTAGCAAGGGGGATGAGACATCCGCCTGAGCAGGAACAGAGGTAGGAACTGAATATCTGCTCCTTTCCGAGCCTTCTTGGTGCCGGCCCTTGTGAGACCCAGGCTAGGGTGGGGAATGTGGCAGCTGTAGGCGACACCAACCCCTGGGCTGCGCAGGGCTCCCTCATCTGCCCGGTCTGCACGCGGCCAGCCAGTGTGGACCTCTTCTGCGTGGTAGCCCTCAGCCGTTGCTATGGAGCCTCTCATTACCTCCTCTGAAGGTGCCAGACTGCCTCCCCCACCCCAGCCCTCCACAGCTTGACCTCCTGCGGCCCCTCACCCAGTCTGCGTGTGGCAGGTACTGTAGCTTGTGGGTCACTAAGACCACTGTCCTGTTATCGTCTCTGAGGAGCTCGAGGATCCCGGCCTGCATCAAGTGGTCACTCAGATGGACATCCAGAGCTGAGAAGGGGTCGTCCTGGAGAGAGGGGGGAAGGTAGGGGCAAGTGTACAGGGAGGGGTGACAGTCAGTACAACACCCAGCAGAGTTACATCAGCTCTGGTCTAGGACTGACACTATGAGCCGTGTGGCCTTGGGCAATGAGCCTAAGCTCTCTGGGCCTCAGTTGCCTTATCTTAAAATGGGACTGCCTTCAGTTAGCATTCTCAAACGGATCTAATCACAATCACTTCCTGACTCCCAACTTCCACAACTCTGCAAAGCCTATGAAGTCTGCATCCCTGGGTGTGGGAACCCAGGCCCTTTACAACCTGCCGGTCTTCCTTTCCAGCCTCACTGCTCATCTGCACTGCCCAAGGTCTCTGCACATCAGGTTTCCAGGGAACTTGCTGTTCCAGGCCTGGCGTCTAAACTGTTCCCTCTGCCTGGAGCACGGATGCGCCATTTGTCTGCCCGGTGAACTACCGCCTGTCCCTCTGTCAGTGCTCCACCCTGTGTCCTTTCCTGACCCTGCCCTTCGCCTCCTCTCCTCTGCTACAGCAAAAACCTGCACCAAGGCTGATCCGATAGTTATTTACAGGAAGTCCCTAACAAGTGAGACCCTCTCCTTCCCTCCAAAAGAACTGAGACCCCCTTGTGATGGTGCCTGGTACAGAATAGGAGTTAAATAAAAGTTTGCTGAAATAAAACTAAAAAATCTGCTTTATTTCTCTCTAACAGTGTCGTTTAGGGTTCACATGGGGTCGTGGATGAGCTAGTACTTGGTGATGTGCTGTGCGTGAGTCAGATGTCGCACACCACGAACCTCACATAGTGAGTGTGTTTAGTGGGGAGTGCTTATGGGTGCTGTGGGGGAGAGGGAATAAAACTGGGACCAGAGACCTGAGGTTCCTTCTCTCAGTTCTTTCTCTACACAGCCTCTGTTTCCTTCTGTTTAACTGACTCACACTTCAAGGCCCTCCTCCAGGAAGCCCTCCTCCAGCCCTCGAGGCTGTCTCCTTGGATAAGGCTCCTCATGGTCTGTTTCACACCATTTGACTCTCAGCTGGGCCGTGGCTCTTGAGTGTGGGTGAGCTCTGTCTCTCTAATCAGACTCTAAACCTTTGGGGCCAAGGGCTGGGCCTTAGAATCCTTCAGATCAACCAAGGCACCTAACACAGAACTTGGCATGAAGTAAGCCAGGGGTGGCTAATATGTGTCATTTCCTGTTTGATTGCCAGTGGTTACCTGGAGTGCTGTGTTGAGAAGGCTTGTGAGGCCAGATTAAGGTTCTATGAGGGAAATTCTTTGATCAACTAGCAATGTCTGCTGTGGGCATGAGATGGGAAGCGGCAGCACACACTCCACGCCCTGGCTATCCTTACAGTCAGGCTGAATGAGTACTGAGAGGTTGGGCAGGTCCTGCAGAGCAGTAGCCCATAACTACTACTCGCCTTTTCCTCAGAGTTCAGTGTGAAGTCCACAGTGGGTCGTTTGTGCTATCCTTGTCTCAGTTTCCCCATCAATAAGATGAATAAATAATATCTCTGGCAGGAGAAGTTTGTTCCTAAAGAAGAAGGTAGCTGGGTGATGGGGTGCGTGTGTGTGTGTGTAGACAATGAACCAGGGAGACAAATCAGACACGAGGGCCCCTAGGGAGGTGCGAGCTGGTGCACTCACCAAGAAGACGACGTTGGTGTGCTGGTAGAGGGCTCTGGCCACGCTGATCCGCTGGCGCTGACCACCAGACAGGTTGATGCCCTGTCACCAAAGCAGAGGAAAGGTCATGCCCCCAAAGCCCTTCAGGAGAGACTGTCCTGGCCCCTCCTTGACTATGAGCTCTTTGAGATAGAGGCCTGGCTCTGTCCACCTCTTTGTTCCCCTCTCACTTTGCAGAGAGAAGGGACTTGTACATGTTCACTGATCTCACTGGGAAGTGGGGAATATAACCTCCAAGACTATAAACAGTCAGCATATAGGGGCAAGGGACCATCTGACCAGTGAAATCCAAGATAGAAGACATAGGGATTTCATCAAACACAGGAGGGCAGCCACAGGAGAATCCTACTGTCCCACCTGGAGAGCATAACGCTAAGCCTAGCGTAGTACGTGGAGCTCCCAGGATACACTCGGGGCGTGGCTGAAGGAGATGTCCGTCATCTCCAGCCTGGGCAGGCACTAAACTGACTTCTGCACCAAGCAGGGCTGAAAACCGTCCTTGCTCAAGGAGATCGTTTTGACCCTACTGCACCACGGAGCTTTGCAGGCTTCACCCTCTCTCACTCCCCAAGTACCTGCTCTCCCTGAGAAGGATCTCGGGGCCTGGAGCTGGTGATAGGCGGGGAGCAGGGGTGGTTGAGGCCCTGGTTTTGAGAAAACCCCCTGGAGGCTCTACTAACCCGTTCCCCAATCTGGGTCTGGTCTCCATGGGGCAGGATGTCAATGTCCGGCTGTAGGGAGCAGGCTTCAATGACCATCTTGTACCTGCAGCAGGGTGGGGTGGGGACACGGCTGATCGGCCCGGCGGCCGGAGTGGGGCCTGAGCGCTCGCCGAGGGTCATTAGTCTCCAGGCAGCTGTGCCCGGGGTGAGCAATGGCTTTAATGGGCCTCCTGCTTGGGTGCGAACAAACACCACGTGAGTTTAGAAAAAGCCAAGGGCAGCACCTTCCACGGTCTTGGAGCAAGTTAAATATTTGAAGGATGGAATTAGATGGCAGCAAACATGCCACATAAGTGACAAGAGAGGGCGCGTGGTCCCTGGGCAGTGGGGAAAGCAGCAGCCAGAGCCCATGCTTGGGGCGCCGCCAGGGAAAATCACTGCTGGCTGGTTTAGGCGATAATGATAATGGCTGGTCAAATATTTGCCCAGCCTGCTCCTCTCCTACTTCCTTGGCCAGCTCTTTGCCCGGGCAGGTGACAGCCAGGGTGCACAGAGGAGGCATCAGGGTGTCTTAGTGACATGTTCTTGGGTGTCAGGCAGTCTTGGATTTGAGGTCCATTTCTGTCACTTAGGGTCTGAGTGGCCTTGGGCACATTACCTAACCTTTCTGAGCCTTGGTTTCCTCATCTGTAAAATGAGAATGATAATAGTACCTGCCTTCTCAACTAGTTGTGAGCATTAGAGGAAATCATGGGTACAAAGAGCTTGGCCCTGTGCCTGGCACCTGGTGAGAATCAGTCGATGTTAGTGGTTATCATTCACTGCCGGGGGGAAAGAGTGCACAGGCTGAGGCGCTGGCTCGGCCTCCCCACCAGCCACAGGACAGGGCAGTGGTGCTCCCTCGTCTCTCTCTCCTCCCGCCTTCTATCACTCGGGCGTTGGGCTGCCCTGATGCCCAGTCACATCTGGACCGTTTCCAAAGGGACCATATGGAACAGGCTGAAATCCAGATAAGCGGGCTGGAGAGTGGGCGGCTGGGTGTGGGAGATCAGTGGAAGGGCAGAGCTGCTGGCTGGAGCTGGGGGACAGGGACCGGTAGCTGATGCTGCCCATGACCGATGTCTCTCCTCCCCCAGCCCGCCTCCCTCCGATGGGCTTTTACCGTTGTTTGTTGAACGGACTCTCAAAGGTGATATTCTCCTCCACAGTGGCATTTAGCAGCCATGGTTTCTGAGAGGCATAGGCCACGGGGCCTCTCTTCCTGGGAAAAGCAGAGTGGGAGTAAGGAGGCATTCTCAGGGGCTCCTTCTCGGAGGCAGTTGTCAAGATGGTGGTGTAGACCAGGGCAGGGGTGAGGCGGCACTAGGATGGGGAGGTGCAGCTGGCAGAAATCTGCTGTGTGTGGCCCTGCTGGCCTCCCCTTCCCCAGGGCCTGAGCTAGGCGTAGGTGTCCGGTCTTAGCTGACTGGGGGAGCTCAGTCCTTCCCTGCCCTGCACCTCACGTGCCACACCCCTGCAGCCTGTACTCCTTCCCGAGTCTCCACCCAGGGCCCAGGAAGAAACCAAGTGAACACTGGACCCCTGGTTTCCTCCTTTCTTGAACAGCTTCCAAACCGTTCAACTTTGATGTTAGCAGGTAACTTTCCAAATGGAACTTTTAAAAACAAGTGGAGCCAAGGAAACCATATTTTGCATGATGCAATTTTTTAAGAACCAACCCCCCAAATTTAACAAAAACAAAAGGCAAAGATATCCACCAGATAAAAACGACTGCTGTGAGGAGCACGGCCGGGTGTGCAGAAGAGGCACAGCGGCGTCCAAACTGCCCAGTGGAGCACAGAGCCCTCCCTCTGGGCTTCCTCCCTGCAGCTGTGCCAGGGCCAGAGACTGCCTGCGGGAGCTCTGGGGCTCTCCGGCCCGACGAGCCCTCTGAGGAAGCCTGCACTGGAGGGCAGGTGCGCCCAGGACACGGTACCTGAGGTCTGCTTCAGCTGCCGGCTCCCGTTCTGGGCTGCAGCGGGGGAAGAGAGACGCACCTTCAGGATTCACACGAGTTGACTGAGTTCTGCACAGACATTCTGAGCTCCCAGCATGAGTGTCTTTATCTCCCTGGAACTAAGTCTGTAGCCACAAATGCTGCACAGAGGGGTGTGGGAGTAGGGTGTGGTCATCCTGGGGGAGCCACCACTGTCTGAACCCCAGCAGTGTCAAGAATCCACATGGGGTGTGTGAGGAGGGCCCCGGGGGCCAGTTCAGGTAAGAGGGAGGGTGGGGGAAAGGCACTGTTAGTGTAGGCTAACTCAGGGGGCACTTCCTGCGTCAGAGGAAGAAGACCAACATGTGGCTCCTCCAGACTCAGCCTCTGCATCAGGGCTCAAGTGCACTGGCCAAGGTCTCAGGCTGACGCACCCAGACAGGCAGCTGGCACAGGGAGTGCTGTCTGGCCAGAGCCAGGCCTGGCTGGGTCACTGTTGCCTACAGCTTGTGGGTGGGGGCCTACAGCGGATGGAACTTGGGTGGCATGTAGAGAGCTGAGAAGGACTCCAGGTGTGATTAGCAGCCCCGAGTGGCCCTTTCAGAAGACGGCCAAGGAATCTGGAGATCCGCCTGTAGAGACACTCTCCGCTGCAGTGCCCATGTGGCCTGGACTGGCCTGACCTGCTCCGGGACCAGCTATCCTGCCCTGCCGTTGTTACGCACATGTGCATGCTTGTCACAGACCATGAGGCCTGGTTTTTGGCTCAGGAACTATGGTCACTATGGCCAGAGAGGCTGGGCCTGTCATCACACCCTGGAGCTTGGGGACAAGGTGGCAGAAAGGGCAGAGAAAGATGGGGAAAGGAAACCTTGTTGGTGCTGGAGAGCGAAGGCCAGAGGTTAAACTGAACAAGGTTGAGCCAGCCTTCCTACCCTGACTGCCCACCACCTGCAGTGTGTTTGAATGTCTCCGGGAGGGTGAGGTTAGGGAGGGCTTTGAGGGTCTCAGAGTCTCATTCATCTATTTTACTTCGATTTTTTTTTTAGACAACAAGAACACAAATCCCACTGAACATAAAGCAACAAGACCAGTTTTTTTGTCTGACCTGGGGGCCACCCCTCCTCTCTCCTCACAGACCCACTCAGCTGTTTTTTCACAATCAACCCCAGGGCTGTTTTAGACAGTTTTTTTTTTCTAATTGTCCTTTCTTTGACATATTTCTCATCCAATTCACTAGGTTTTTTTTTTTGGTTTTTTTTTTTTAATATTCACAAGGTTGTGCAACCATCACCCTGATCTACTTCCAGAACATTCTTGTCATCCCCGAAGTAACCCTGCCCCTGCCAGGGGTCACTCCCTTCCAGCCTTCCCGCCACCCTGTGGCAACCACCGATTCATTTTCTGACTCTCTCCCACCGTGAAATTTTAGTACCGCAAACGTACTGTACATCTGTTTATGTACTGTGGCCCTTCGGAGGGCCACAAGTCCTTGTAACATCTACATTTTTTCTCTCCCCAGAAGGCGGATCTGGTGCTCTTTGAGCATGCATGCCTCATTACAAGGCCTCCTGCCTCTGAAACTACAGAGGTCGCACAGCCCTGCATCCATATGCTGTGTCCCCACCACCATAGTCCCCCACCCTGCCCGCCCCCACTGTACCCCACACCTAGACCCTTCCCTTTATCGGGGCCCACTTCCAACCCAGTGCCAAGGCTGTACCTGGGGTCCTCTCCTGTCTCGCTGTCCGGAAAGCTGCTGGGGCACAAATGCGGGGGGCGGGGGGGGGCGGGGAGAAGAATACACCAGTCACTTCTCATGCCGTTGTCAATCTCTCCGTGGCACTGGGCCTCTGGGAGAAGCGAGCCCTACAGTCCCCACCCCTACCCATCTCCTGGGTCCCCACGTGGCTTCCTTGGGGCAGAAACTGCTGTTCTCAATCTCTGTCTCCCCCGGAGCACCTGGACGGGCACCCTCCAA
Organism: Phyllostomus discolor; assembly: GCF_004126475.2. Classification (NCBI taxonomy): domain Eukaryota; kingdom Metazoa; phylum Chordata; class Mammalia; order Chiroptera; family Phyllostomidae; genus Phyllostomus; species Phyllostomus discolor. The sequence continues at coordinate 135,210,499 of NC_040908.2, forward strand.
GCAGCCAGGGCTCCGTCAGTGCTGCCGGTGTGACTCAGAGTGGCGGCGAGGCTGGTTGGCACCGAGATCGTTTTACAGTTGGGAAACTAAGTGAGGGAAAGGGACCTTCCCAAGGTCACCATCATTTTATGAGTATTTTCACAACTGAGCAAGGGGACCCATTATGTGGATCTGAAATTAGTGAGTTGCAACTGCACTAAAAAAAGGAGAAAAATATCAATGAGCACTGTGTGTGGTCATAATGTACATTTTTTGGTGTGAAATTGTTTCTCTTGTTTATCAAGGAATACTCGAATGTAGAGGACTGTGATGTCAAATGCATTTCATACCGTGGACTATAGTATGAAAAACAGTGAGCTGACCTGAATTTTGGTACCAACTGTGCCAGTGCTCTTTCTTCTGCCTCAGGCCACCTCTCAACCTTTCAGAAGCAGCCTCCTGCCAGTGACATGTATCTTTGTGACATGCACGTTTGGGGGAAAACAGCCTGCTTTGTCTTCGTATAGGCCTTACTGTAATGATTCTAAAACCAGCTAACATTTATCGAACGTTTATAAGCACTGTGATGAGCACTGTAATAGCATCATCTATTTTAAACCTCAGAATAACCACACAAGGGAGGGTTATTTTGCTTGTACAAAGAAAGTAAGGCTCAGAGTGGCTAAGTAATTTGCCCAAAGTCACACAGCCCACAAGTATCAGAGAAAACAGATTTGCTTGACTCCAAAGCTTCTTATTCTTAATGACCGTGCTACATAACTGCACTGTGATTACACATGCCTTAACTCTGATAAATGCCTTCTTGTCAGGAAAACCAGGATGGATGAAAACAGGGCGGACAGAAGCCTGAGGAAGCTCTTTTCTGTCTTCAGCTGAGGGGCAGAACTGAACGGAGACCTGATATGCATGTAATCACTGGTCTCCAATCTTTGCGGTCTCATTCCACTCTCAGCCCAGCCCAGCGTTGGGTTCCCTAAACCATCAGATAGTGGTAATTTATGGACAAGCTGGTAACACGAGACAGATTAAAAAAAAAAAAACAAACCAAACCCCAAGCTTACAAATCCCAACTCTGCAGCCATAGCCCAGATAAGCTTATCTGCAGAGTCTGCTGCCTTGACCGCCTCCAGAGTTGCAGAGGCTGTAACTCATCTGGAGGAAATGCATCAGCGGGCTCCCCGAGGACCCAGGCACACACGGAGCTCTCCGCCCTAATTCAGTTCACATCCCTGTCTGCGCTGCTCAATTAGCCCTTATAATGGACTGTATCTCTCTCTAATCAGTTGCTGTGTCTTTTACCCCCGGTGGGGTTTCAAGGCAGGAAGAGCATCTTTTTCAGCCCCCACAGAGCTGATGACAGACCTATAATAAATGGAGGTTGTTAACTGACATGTTAATCATTTCGGAAGAGGCCAGGGGACCGGCATGCAACGTAGGCATCCTCATGCTAGGCGCCGTATGGAGCTGTTTGTGTTCACCACTTCATCCTCACAACAATCCCTGTAAAGAGGTGTTCATAACCCCACTTTACAGATGGGGAAGCTGAGGCTTAAAATTTGCATAATTTGCCCACTGGTATGGAGCTGGGAAGAGGGGGAAGCTGGTGGGTGACTCGAGGTCCATCTTCTCCTCTTTCTAGTGTCGTCCCAGCCTCCCTAGAATGAGCCTCCCAAGACGAGTGTGTCTACATTTTAACCTGAAAAGTGAAGAATGGTGCACATGGCACACACTTTCTGTCACTGATCGCAGGGCTCTCGAATGAGTGCCGGGGACCCTTGATTCCTCCCATGACTGCACTTGGGATCGAGCACTGAGCTGGAAGGACCATTTCCCTCAGTTTTCCAACCTCTCATCTCTTCCTCGAGCCAGCCGTGAGCTGGGCATGTGGGACTGCGCCAGCCTGAGTCAAGGAACAGGACCTGCCCTCCTGAGGCTCACAGTCTGGTAGAGCGAGTCAGACACACACAGAGGGTTGGTTATAAGGGCCAGAAGAAAAGCAGGAGCGAGAAAGTATTACAGAAAAATTGAGGGGAAAGTACACGCAAACACCTATGGGAATGCATAGAGAAAATTCTGGAAGCTTCTGGGTGAGGGGATATTAGGTGGTTGTTATCTTCTTTACACTTGTGTATCTTTTCTAATTTAGTACACATCCTTCTAGACTTAGAGAAAAGTGTAATTTTTGAAAAGTAGTTTGGAGGAGGAAGAAATCTGAGGATGTGAGGAAGGGCTCTCGGAAGTTACAGGGGGCTGAGCCTTGAAGAGGGAAGCGCAGACAGTGGGGGTGGAGGGGGCGCTAGGACCTGGGAGAGAGGAGAGAGCAGCATGTGAGCACAGGCAGCGGGAGGAGTGGCGGGAATGTGGGCTCTAGGTCTGTACCCAAGGGGCTTCTCTGCTGGCTGGTTAGGCAAGTCCCTTTACTTAGGGGCTCCTCCTCTGTTTCCTGCTCTGTGAACTGGGGCTAATGGCACAGACCTCAAAGTGCCGCTGGGAGGATGTATTACAAATATAGCTCATAGCTGGCTGGAGGGAAAGACCTAAGGTTGGAAAACTGTGGCGGGGTTGGGGAGGGTAGGGAGGAGGGGGCGTGGAATCATCTTTTTAGCTCAGTGCTTGGTCCCGAAGGTGCAGATGGGGGAGGTTTTGAACAGCCTCAACACTCATTTAAGAACCTGGCAACAAATAAAAAGGGAGGAGGTGGAAATCGAGGTTGGAAGAAGCAAAGACTTACAGATCTCTACGTTCTATTCATCCTGCCCCAGGCAGGCTTGTCATTGTCCTGAAACGTTACCTTTTTCACACACAGTGCCCTTTCCAAATGATGTCATTGGATTTTAACGGCCAATCTCTGAGAGAGGAAAGGGTTTTCTTATTGTCCAGATGAGGAAACTACGTTTCAGGGAGGTGAAGTGACCTGCCCGAGGTTACATGGCTCGTGAGTGGTAGAGTTGGGTCTACAACCAGCGGCCATCTGGTTCCCGAGCTTGGCCCCACACAGTGCCCCTTCTCCTGTCTGCCCACCATCCCACCACGCCTGCCTCCTCCAGGAAGCCTGGGGTGCACCTGAGCCCTGGGGCCCAAATCCCCAAAGGCTCTAGGGACTATATGGGCAAATGGGACTACAGTCCTGAGAGGAGCCTACTTCTCACTCCTGGGGAATCAGGGGTCTCAGGAGGCAGGCTTCACACCAGCTGCCCTGAAGCAACAGTGTGCTGAGGCAGGCCCGGGGCAAGCAGGGCCCAGGCCTCCTGAGTGGACACAGATAGAAATAATAATAGTGGGGGCAGGGGCAGCAGTGGGGAGCAGGGGGCTCCACGTGAGGCTGATCTGTAGTTCCTCATAGGGAGGCAGGGCCTTCTTCCCCACCCCATGCTTTCCTCCAGGCCCAGCTTCCTGCTGGCTCCCCGGGGACATTTAACATCATCCTGCTGCAGACATTAATGGCCCTATTCTTTATTTTCAGGGAAAAGATTTCACTTGAGTGTATTTGCTACCTGAGTTTATTTACATTGAGTAGATTGACTTTTTATCAAAATGTTTTCCTTTTAAAGATTAAGGAGAGAGTTTGCACTCTCAAGTTGACAGCGCATTGGAGCTGAGAGCCCGGGCAGGGGCAGGTGACCATTATGGAAGTGAGTGTTTGGGAGCTGGACCCGGGTGGCTGACATGCCAGATCTGCTCAGGGCTGCCGCAGTAACTCTCCATCCTGGAATGCCGGACCTCCCCTGATGGACCCTGTGTGCCCACCGTAGGGCCTGTCTGTATCCTCTGTCCAGGAGGATGTGAGCTCTCGGGACTTGTGAGCTCTCTGAGGGCGGGGGCCAGGTTTGTATCTGCACAGAGGGGTTCATAAAATACACATCTTGTGTCTGGTGCCTGGGGTACAACATGGAATAATCCTCCAGCTCCATTCTCAAGGAGCTCAAAGTCTTGCAGGAGACAGACACATTGGCAGATAATCACAATACAGTGTGAGGCATGTACTACCAGGGCTCATGCATTCCAAATGTTGGTGGAGAAGTCGGGTGGTGAAATTCTGGGTTAGGGGCACAGCGTGGGCAAAGGTGTACAAGGAGAGACATGTAATGGCACATTTATAATGGCGATCTCTTGGAGGTCATAAGTTAGCAAAGCCATTGTGGGTACAGAGACAAATAAGATGTGGTCCCAGTGCCCAGGGAGCTCACTACAGTCTCTCCTGGGACAGAGGCAGGGGCACAATCAAAGAGCCATCAGGGAATGTTATTCCTGGCACAGAGGTTCATTGTCAAAGGATAATATTTAGAATAATGTTTATAGGGCACTTACTACATGCTAGCTCAAGCCTCACATCAACCCTGTGAGTAACAAGGGAAAACCGGTACAGAAACCACAAAATTTCCCAAAGCACAGAGGCCAGATTTGAACCCAGGCAGCCTGACTCCAGAGCTTGCTCAGCCACACTGCTCATTTGCTCATGAAGGAATAAATGCACAGTTGTACAAACAAACCAGTCTCCCCAGAGCATTCTCCGTTCTGCATTATCTAATCCCTCAACTCCCAGCCTCGTGCCTCCTGGAACTCCTTCTGGCTACCAGGTCACCAGCCTTGGCCCTGACTGGTATGGATGAGACACATCAGAGCAGCCTGGCATAGCCCTTGCCTCTGGCTGCGGACAGGAGGTGCTGCCGGGTCAAATGCCATTTTGCTCTTGGCCCACATTGCAAGTACATCATCCCCCTGCTGACCTGGGGTCCAGTGTCTGAGGCATGGAACTCCTGCAAATAATGGGGGGGTCCCTCAACACACAGCCCCACCCTTGACTCACTGGCCAGGGTAGGTGGGCAGGAGAGAGCTGTGTAAGTGTCCAGGGTTTTGAGAGACAAACAGCACAAGAAGCCAACTCAACTATTTCATCCTAGACTCCTCCTTCTTTAGCCATCATGACAAGCTCCTGACTGGTCTCCCTTCCTAGAGTCTCCCTCTCTCCGATCTCTCACCCTTTGTCACCAGCATGATTCCACCAAAGACTTTAGGCTAAATCTTACCTCCGAGGCTTGGCACGCAGGGATGTCTGCCCGGAGGCCTGCCCCCTTCTGCAGTCCTGACTTCCACCACTACCCCCACCCCTCCAGGTACCAGAACCAAGTTCTTTCGCATCAGCAAGCCTTTGTGCAGGCTGATTCTCTGGCCTAGACCACCTTCCTCCCTCACCTTGCCTTTTCCATCTGAGGAAACCACACTTGTGAGCCCTCTTTCCTTGACCACAGAGTTCATTGCTCAGTGATGGTGCCGGTGTGCCTTCCCTCCCTTAAAAGCAGGGGCCATGTCTTATTCATCTTGGCAGTTCTCTCGCTGTGCCCAGGGCCTGGCACATAGCGGATGCTTAGTAAACACGGGGTGAGTGAGTACATCAGTGTAGAGGCACTGGAGCACGAGTTAAGTCATGAACAAATCCTCACAGCTTCCTGGGGTTGGCCGCAAGCTACCCCAATGCGCCTCACTGTGCTTGGGAGGGCAGCTGTACCTCGGGGGAGGGCAAAGTGGGTTCTGGAGAAATAACCTTTTCACCACCTCCCCCTCCCTCCACCTCAAACAGAGCCAGGAGCTGGGCTGCCTGTTGAGAAGACTGAGTGTGGATGAGGGCACAGCTCTTAGCACCCTGTGGTGGCTCTGCTGAGGATGTAGCAGAGGCGGTCACGGCCATTGGGTTGCTGGTCTGTGGGCTGCCAGTCTTGTTATTTCTGTCAGCCCCTGGAGCCCCTTCTGTCAGCACATGGTGGAAAACTCATGCACTTGAACACCGGTGCAAATCCCATTTCTGGCATTTAAGAGCTAGGTGGCCTTGGGCAACTTGTTTCACCTCAGTTTCCTCATCTGTTAAATGGGGACCAGAAGAATACCTGCTGCACAAACCTGGAGGAGACTAACCGAGACGATGAAGTAAATGAAGTGTGTTGCATAGTGTCTGGCACATGTGAAGTGCCCCATGGCCCTGGAGGGGCCCCTTGTGTCCCCCCGGGGTTGGGGACGAGCTTCCCAAAGAGAGAGGAGGCAGCATCAGACCCTGAGGGCTGGCACTGCTTGGGGAAGAGGTAGGGATGGAGGCAAGACAGGGCTGAGTCCCTGCCAAGCCTGTCTGATGCCCCTGCAGAGGGCAGAGAGGTGCTGATGCTGGTGGGAGGGTGCCTGAGGGTGAGGGCGCTGGGGAAGAGATGAAGAAAGTGAGGCCAAGGGACCAAACTCAGAGGGGCATTGACTCACACTGAGGGGAACACAGCCAGGGGCACCCAGGGGCAGCCCCAGCCTCTGTGCTCTGGGGTCCCAGCTAGAAAGGGCCCACCTACCCTCAGAGTGGGCCTGGATCCAGCTTGCCCTCTACATGGAAGGCAGAGAATAATCCCTGGGACTGGACAGAATCCCAGCCCAAGGCAGAGGCTGGGCTCCAGGGAAAAAGCCCGGCTTGGGTCCCTGTTCCACATGCTGACCAGTACGTCACCTGACCTCTCTGTCCTCAGTTTCTACTTCAGTTTGGGGTGAAAAGACTCTGGGAGGCTTAGTGGGAGGCGGCAATGAGATCATGCTCTCAGTGTGATTAGCAAAGGGCCTGGTCTGCAGCAGATGCCCAATCAATACTGGTCCTTTCTTCAGCTCACACTTCACTGGGATCATAGGCATAAGCCATCAGCCAATGGGCAAGGGTGAGGAGTCACCCAAGACCCCAAGGGGAGCTTTGTACAAGGGCTGGCAGAGTGACCTCAGACCCAATGCCTGGAGCCTCCTAATCAGGCTGTGTTGGAAACCCTCCAAAGAAGAGGGGGAACGGAGACAGGGACCCCTCTGCCCCCAAACACACCACAGCCCCCTTTGGCATTAAGGCTCCAGCAGGGGTGTCCAAACTTTGGGCATCTCTGGGCCACACTGGAAGAAGATTTGACTTGGGCCACACATTAAACACACAAACACTAATGAAATGTGATGAGAAAAGAAAGGTTTTAAGTAAATTTACGATTTTGTGTTGGGCCGCCTTCATAGCCATCCTGGGCTACATGCAGCCTGCAGGCTGTGGGCTGGACACCCCTGCTCCAGAGACTGGGGTCACAGGAGGCCCAAGGGGGGCACATCTGCCAGCTCATAGCCCCACTGGGGAGGGGAGTTTTCCACCTGTTGTGCACACTGTTCTGGGGCATTTTGGAAAAGCAGCGAATGGGGGTGCATGCAGGCGTCCAGACACTGGGCCCGAGGTCTTCCTCTCTGCCCAGTGCCACACTCACAGTTATGAAAAACCTAACGCAGGGAATGACAGTTTCCCCCTAGAAATGACTGCCGGGGAAAGCTTGCCCTCTGCGTAAATGGCTACAGTTGCTATCCCTGAACAAGCACTGAAACCCTCGGTCTGGTCCCTCTTTCCTTCGGCTACTGGGGAGCTCCGAGCCAGATTTGTGTGGACCACTGAAGCCGACTCCTGCCCAGGTTCCTGGACACCTTTTCCAACCTCTTCATTTCTTGGCTTCTCTTTTCTTACTTTTTAAAAAGCTCCTATTTTACATGTATCTTTTATCAATTAGGTTCCAGCGCTTTGTGGAAGTAAGTGGGTGTAAATAATAGATTCATGATTGACTCAGCCTAGGTTCTAGCTCTTTAATTAAGATAGTGATCTTTTCCCAGAAACCCATGTTTGGGTTATTTTTGGGACCTCGAAACACCCACTGAATGGTCTGCTCCAGCTTTGCTGAGGATCAGGCCAGAAACCAATGTTTGCATCGCCCTTCCCCACGGTGGGTGGCAGTGCCACCGAGTGAGTGTGAGCTTTGGAGTCAAACAGAACTGAGTTCAAAGTTCAGCTCAGCCACTTATTAGGGGGCTGAATTAGGGCAAATAGTTTAACCCTCGTCTATACAATGAGAACAGTTAACCTTGCTGTTATCAGTGCTCACTTTGCTGGTTGTCATAAGGTTTGAATGGAATGATGCACAGAGGATTTGGCAAAGCACCTAGCACCTAGTAAGGGTTTACTAAGCACTAATGATGATGAGAATGACAATTAACAGCATCTATTGAGTACTCAGGGAACACACAGTAGGCACTCAACAAACACACAGCGCATCTTCCACTGAACCGGGTGGGTAGAAGGAGGGCTGCCCACCCGCCCACCCGCCCACTGTTAGTCTCTCCGCACTAACTGACCCCTGAGGATGTGTTCACTACCTGTTCCAGAAGACGGCCCCTGAGATCTTCTGCATCTCCCCCAGGGTGGCTAGAAGAAGTGAGGACTTGCCGCAGCCCACCTGCCCCACAATCATGGTCAGCTGGCCTGCAGGGAGGGAGGGCCACAATGGGGCTGAGGCCAAGAGGGAGTCTTACAGCCACTACCCAGAAAGACAGCCAGAGAGACACTCCCAACCCTGGGGCCCCCATTTGCTGTCCTCCTACCTTGAACCCCCAGGGAGTCCTTTCCCTCTTTGGGAACCTTTCCTTCTGGGTACTTACATTTCCCTCCTGGCTCCCCAAGCCCTCCCTCACTGATGACTCCCCCACCCGGCCCAGAGCTCCCGTTTCTCCCTTCCAGTGCTGCCCAGTGTGAGCCCAGCTCCTCGTGGGCCCACGAGCGCCACCCTGGGCCCCACCGCCATCCCACTTCCATGCTTTGTTCAAGCTGCTGCCATTGCCAGAATGCCCACCCTGTTTCATGGCCTGAGGGACCCTGTTCATTCTCAGAAGCCCTACTTCTTCCACAATGCCCCCCTGGCTACTCGGGTCTCATCTTTTTGTGAAGCACCCACGCTGTCCGTAACCGATGGGTTGACATCAAGGCCCCCGTCTCGCCCTGTTATTGCTGCTGCACTCCCACCTGGCATGTGGACTCCTCGAGCATGAAGCCCACCCCCTCTCTGGCGTTCATGCCCCAGGGTAGCCACTAAGAGTGTGCATGGAACAGACACTCAATACATGCTGGTGTTTCTTTCTTCTCCATGTTCTTCAGTGGGACACAGGGAGAGGCACCTCAGACGTGACTCTAGGGGGACACCCCCAGAGCCTGATGGAGGGATGAGCGGGCTCATACCTCGGGGGATGCGGATGGTGATGTTGGACAGTGTGGGAATCCCATCGGGTGTCCACGTGAAGAAGCCTCCAATGACCTTCATTAGCAACAGCCCACGGCCCAGAAGAGAACAGGAAGATAGTCGGGCTCCCAGCGTCAAAGTTTCTTACCTCTCCTCCCCCAGAAAGGCCAGAAACCATTATTCCAGTCCTTGGATCACTTCCAGGACAGGGGAGTGGGGGACTGGTCTTCTCATGCCCACCCCTGCCCACGGCACCCTCCTCGAGAGGGCAGCCACATGTCCCCCCACACTGGGTAGAGATGGAAGACTTGTCCCTGGTCTTGGGACTCCCATGGGTCCTACAGGCAGGTAGGGTGACCTTGGGGCAGAGGACTCAGCAAACAGGTCTGGCCCATCAGTGCTGAGCTCCCTGTTGGTGATGGTGTTGGGGGCCGGGCTTGGGGTGCAGGGTCTCAGACTCACCTGGACACAGCAGTTGTCAGCATCCCCATCTGAGTTGGGGGCTAGCCTCTGCAGTGGGCCCGTGAGGCCCTGACAGTCTTCCCGGACTGGGCGCTTGCGATTCACGACCTTGAGTGGCTGGGGATGGTTAGGAGGAGGTGAGGGCCCGCAGGGCTGGGAGCTATACCGGGAAGGGAGCCCCTCTTCCTGTGAGGAAAGGCTGAGGCAGGATGCAGCAGGCCTGAGTGGCGAGGGGGGTCAGGCACTCACCACTGCCTGGTACTTGCTGGCTTGGCCCTGGGGTGCAGGCTCCCGGGGAGCACACTGCTCTTCTCGGATCTCTGCGCTGGACAGGAACTCGCTCAACTTTTGCACGCTACAGAGGAAGCACAGAGATACCCCTCACCCCTGCCAGGGGCAGGGGAGAGGGGAGAGGGTGAACCTGAGACGGCAGCTCTGAGAAGGTTTTGAGTCCTGAGGTATAGTCCCCACAAAGCCCCCACTGAAAGGGGATAAAGCAGTGGGCACCCGTGGTGGGAGCCACAGGTGTTACCAGCACCTGTTAGGGTTGACTAATCCTCAGGAGTAGGTTAGGGTCCAGGTTAGGGTGGATTTGGATAGTTTTAGGAATAGTCCAGTGTTAAGGTTGGTGAGACTAAAAGATGGCTGCTGGTGGACAATATTAGTTACTGTTAGAATTAAGATTGGTCAGTGTTAAGGTTAGTTAGGATTAGAATTAGTTATTAACAGTAGCTAATATTTATTAAGCACACACTATATGCCCAACAACATATGTTTTATGAGAATATACTTTAACCCTGCTAGGGGAGGTGTATTATTCTCACCTCAAAAAGGAGAAATCTTCCTCCCCCACCCCAGGAATTTCCCTATGGACTCAGAGGAGGCTCCAAAAGTTTTGGTTCATTCTCTCTCACCTCTAGGCATGTGGATGCTATTGGAGGAAGCCTGAGCATTGTTTGCATACCTCTTCCCTCCCTTTGCTAAATGTCCGATAGGCCAGGGTCTGGCAAGCCGTCCAACTCTCCAGGTGAGAACAGCCTGAGGCTCTAAATGGGCTGTGGCCCCTGGTTCCCGTTCTGTGCACAACGCTCTGCCCCTGACCACCCCACCCCTGACCAGGAGCAGACTGCCAGCCTCTGCCTGCTCTTCCTGCTGCTCCGGGATCAGACCCTCTCTCAACAGCCGGTGACTGGGATGGGCGGAGCTGGCCTTGTGTCCTGTTCCCACCTTCAGCCCAGGGTCTCATTGCCCTCTTTAAAAAGGTCTCAGCTACCTGAGGACAATGAGATTAGGAGTGTCTGCATATGGAAATGCTTCTGAGTCAGCACAAAGGATTTCCAACAGGTGCAGCACCCTTGATCCTGTGGTTTCTACCAGGAATCACAGGGCTGGGATGGGTGTGGCAGAGGAGGGGTGGTTACTAGAAGTCGCAATGCCGTGGTCATGGTGAAAGACAAATACCATATGATCTCACCTATATGTCAAACCTAATCAACCAAACAAACAAGCGAGCAAAATAGAACCAGAGACATTGAAATAAAGAAGAAACTGACAGTGACCAGAGGGGAGGGGGATAATGGGGGAAAGAAGGGGAAGGGTCAAGTCGAGGAACGTGTACAAAGGACCCATGGACAAGGGCAATGAGGGGAGGACTGAATGTGGGGGGAGGGTGGGCAGGGAAGGAGAGAGTGATGGGGGAAAATGGGGACAACTGTAACTGAACAACAACTAAACAATTTAAAAAGAACAACAACAAAAATGCCATGGCTAGAAAAGCTGAGTCTGCACAGCCAGCCCCAGAAATGGGAGCTGATCTTTTTCCCACCTGCTATTCCTGGGTCGGATACTCCTTTGATCACAGTTCTGCTGAGTTCTGCCCCTTCTATCCTTGAACCTCTGCCAGAGCTTCCTCATGCAAGTTGCTTCTTCCACCAGCTACCTCAGTCTAATAGCTATTCCTCCCTGCCAGCTGCCTAGGACCTGCCAGTGTCCCCTGAGACAGGGGTGTCACTTTTCTCGAGGCTGAAGGGGCTCGGGTACAGTGAGAAAGGCCGCAGCCAGCTTTCCCCAGAAATGACAGCCCATTGTTTTCAAGGACCCCTTTCAGAGGCCCAAGGAGGTCTTCCCAAAGCTTCAACAGGGGCTTGCTTTCCCAAGGGGGGGTGATGTCTGTGGGAGATTGGAAGTGGGGGCCTCCCTGAGCTGTGGGTCAGTCGGGGAACGGGATGTACAGGCACGTGGGGAAGTGGCTCACTGACCAGGGCTGTGAAGGCTCTGGGGCCCGTGGGAAGAGCAGGGGATGCTCAGCCCGGGGAAGGCAGAGATTCAGTGGGTACCTTCTGAAATCTGAGGGACTGTGCTGTGGGGAAGGCATGGTGCTTCTTTGTGGGTGGTTCTGAGGATAGGACTAGGACCGATGGATGGAATTTATGAAGATATACCAATTTGCTCAATATTGAACTGTTTTTTACAGAGTTATCTCGGAGGTGACATTGAATTCCTCTCCCTGGAGGTATGCAAGCAAGGTGGCTAGTCCTTTCTCAGGGACAGCGTGGAGGGGAGCCACGCAGGGCCTCTGACGCTCTGACCAGCCACGACCAGCTCAGCGAGGCCCAGACCAATGGGGAGGCGTATCCTGGGACCAAACAGCTATGGTTGCCAACATCAGTCACCGGAGCAAGTGCTGGGGCAGCCACACGAGCTGTCTGTCCAGTGGCCTTGCTGGCCGCTTCTCTCACCTGACTAGAGCTTTGACCGTAGACCGGACCACACTGGACAGCAGGAACAGTGGCGTGACCAGGATGTGGAAGAGGGAGAGGGAGGCGAAGGCCACTGAGGGCGAGAAGTCAGCCTCTTTGAAGAAGCCGGCGTGGCCCACAAAGGTCTGTGGACAGAGGCACGTGTGAGACTGCGGGACTCAGAGCGTGGGCCCCTCCCACAGCAGAAGCACCGAGCCCGGGGGGAGGAAAGAAAGAGGTCTGTATCAGGGGACTCAAAGGGACTTATTAGTTAAAGACACCTTCATATGCACAGTCATCTCACAGCAATGTCCCCAGCAAGTTCAGGACTTCAAGCTGGAGGGCCGGGACGGCTCCCTCCCTGTCCTATCCCCTCTTTGCCATGGATGACTGGGGAGGAGCCCTCGGGTTAGGTCAGCTCTGCACCCCATCGGTTGGGAAAATGGAAACAGGAGAATTATAACCACCTGGTCACAGTGCTTGCCCCTGGTTACCCAGCTGGCTCAGTCGCCTCTGTTACCCAGAATTCCCTGAAAAGCCAGGCCAGAACCAACCCAATAAATCATGTCCAAAGTGAATTGCTAAGCATTCCTAATAGGTTGTGAACCCGCCACAGCTCTGGGACACTGGTCCCGGGGGAAATAAAGGCATCTTTTTAAGGAACTGCAGCCATCACAGAAGCCGGGGATGGGGGTCCTGGGTGAAGGGGCTGTGGGCTTGCGAGGGCCCAGGCCTTTCGGGAGGGGCACGCTGCCGGCTCCCACTGCTGAGTTCACACACGGCTTCCGTCAGAATTGCTTTAGGAAAACCTCCTCCACTATAATATTTCATGACGCGGAGGACTGTTCGTGCCATATTCTTACATTCCGAAAGGCAGGTTACAAAATTGCATGGGCAGCACAGTCCTATTTTTGTAAAAAGGTCATATTACGTGCCTTCAAAAAAGGCTGGAAAGAAACACATTAAAGATGCTGCCAGTGGGGTTATGGGTGATTTAAATTCTCCCTGCCCTTTCCATTCCGAATTTCCCAACGTTTCTACAACAAACATGTTTGGTAGCTATTTTTAAAAGAAAGTTTAATTTCTTTAGAGACTAAGCCTCAGGTCCTCCAGGCCTGGAGACCGGGGCCCCTGTCTTCTGAGTGGGGGTGGGGAGCTGCCCGTATGTAGACTTTCAGTCCATTGCCTGGCGTCCAGCCCCACTGACGAGGCACCTTCTGAAGTCCCTGTGCAGAAAGGCCAAACCCAGGGGGGTGGCCCTCGCTCCCGTCTTCCTGCCCCACCCCCACCGGGAGAGGGAGGAAGGAGCCACTCACGATGAGGACAGCTGCAATGGGGATGGCCGTGTTCATGAAAACTGCGGAGGAAGCACAAGTTTAGTGGGAGTGGTGAGGCAGCTAAAAACGAAGCCCCTCAGGGGTGGAGGTTATGCAGCCTTGGGGTCCCTTCCCCAGCCAGTGGGGTGGCGCTGGGGCGGGGTAGGGGCCGAAGTCCAGCTGGTTGGCACCTGCAGCTCCTTACCTGTTTCCCTCAGGGTGCTGGTCCCCTGGGACCCTGAGATTTAAACCATTAAATAAAGGCTTGGATGCTCCTACTCTGCTCCTGTGGACAGTGTGAAGGAAGCCCCGTGAAAATGTGACAGGAGATGGGATCGGAGGGTCGGCTGCCTGTGGTCAGTGGGGAGGTCAGCGGCATGGCTCTCTGGAGTCACCAAGTTGGTACTCCTTCCTTTGCCTTTGGTCCCTGTGTCCACCTCCCCCCTGCCCCGCCCCTTGCCCAGGCCAGGTTCTCCCTGGGGCTTGGAGCCTTCCTAATCTTCCATGGCTCTGGGGGGAGACTTCAAACTCACACTCAAGTATCAGTGATGAAGGACATCTTAAAACAGGGCATCCCTTAGCTCTAAGACTGAGAGTCCATGCCCGGGGAGGAGGGCAGTGGTTTGTTTAACATGTGGCCCTCAAACCCTTCCTAGGGACCGGAGAGCAAAGAGAGCTGGACTTCAAGTCAAAGAGCCTGTTACGTAGAAGCTGTGTAACCTTGGGCAGATCATTTCCCCACTCTGTGCCTCAGTTTCTGTACCTGATCCTTGTAAGCTTGTACTTCCTTGTTCGTACACTCTGGCTTTCTCCCAAGGTGAGAGGAGATAATGCAGTGAACAGGTTCTGCGAGCCCTAGGTGCTAATGATCACACCTCACTGGCTACTAGCTCAGCCCTGCTCCCTGGGTCCCTGCTCCTCCGGCCCAACAGGTAAGACCTCGAGGCCTACGCATGGCGTCCTGAACTTGCAGAGAGCAGCCCTCCTAGAGCAAGAGATGACCTTCTAGCTGCCACCCTCCTATCTCACCTGTCATCCTGCCAGGAGCCTCTTCCAGGCCAGCCCAGAAAGGAGTCTGGTTCTGTAATTAAGCCAAATGAAAGCAGAACGAGCCAGGAGCCAGAGGCCAACCAAGGGCTCGGCCTGTGCACGTGGCCCCTGTCCAATGAACAGTGAAGTCTCTGACACTCTCAGGTTCAGAGGGTCAACACCAACCCAAGAAGCTGCTTGTTCGAAGAATCCTGTGTCAGCCCGTGCATACTCAGTGTATACTGGAGGTCTGGACGCCCCAGTGGGAGGAAGAACACAGCTCCTGCCCTCAGAAGGCTCCTAGTTTGAGGAAGGAGACAGAACTAGGCTCCCAGGAAGGCCCTGATTTGCTGGGGAGAGAGGACACGTGCCCCTAGGGAGCTCCCAGCAGAGAGGAAAGACATTGTGCCCATTTTAGGGGATCCCTTATCTGACGAGGGAGACACAGCCCCTGCAGAGCTCCCAGTCTCAACGAGGAGATGCGCCCGAGCTCTGTTTTTTTATCAGCATCACTATCATACATGACCGAGCTTAACTGCCCTTCGTGAAGAGGACTCCAGGTCTCCACGTGCCCACAGCAATGCCGCAGCCCTCCCTCCTAGCTCTGGCAGGGGCAGTATAAGCATTATTGGCTCTCCAGTAGAAGGGACCCAGGTCTGGGACCTAAGGCGCAGCACAGTTGTCACTGGCTGGAGAGAGGAAGGACAAGGACTCCCATGAGGCCTGGGCCCTTGGCCATCACAACCATATAGCTCTAAACACAAGGTAGCTTTGTCCTTCCTGTCCAGGGCCAGTTATTCCAGGGAGCTCCCTCAGGACGGGGGCCTCATTCTGTTCCCCTGTTGCCCACCCTAGCAATCACCACAGAGGAGGGGCTCACGCTACAAGGCACCTGTGCACCGCCCCATGGCCCCCAGCCCCAGGTTGAGACCCAGCCCACACATTCTGGGGTTCAACTCCCAGCTAAAGAATAGGTACAGAGTTAGGTTGTAAACTGGTACAGCTCTGCTTGGAAAGCAATCTGGTGCTCTGTAGCTACAGCCACACAGAAGTTTAGACCTTCTGATCCTGTAATCCCTCCCCTGGGAGTTTATCTGGAATACCCCGAGAGAAGCACAAAGCTCTCAACAAGCTGCTGTTAGTTATAGCACTGTCATAGCAAAACAAAACCACAGCCACAGCGCAAACCACTGGAAACGAAACCACCGGCAACACATCCTACACAAGGGGCTGGCTGTTTTAGTAAGCGTGGTCGGTCAGCTCCCAGAGAGTCCCGCAGTCATGCAACGTGCCATAATTGACATTTCGTTCCACGGCCTGTTTTCCTTGGTCGTGATTTTTCTTAATTTGTATTTTTTCCCTATTTTGTTGTCTTTATTCTTGTAGCTGCTTGAACTCCTTTGAGGAATGAGACAAGCTATAAATAAAATTTAAAAATGAGTACTCTAAGCCCTGGCTGGCATAGCTCAGTGGATTGAGCGCGGGCTGGGAACCAAAGTGTCCCAGGTTCGATTCCCAGCCAGGGTACATGCCTGGGTTGCAGGCCATAAACCCCAGCAACCACACATTGATGTCTCTCTCTGCCTCTCTCTATCTCCCTCCCTTCCCTCTCTAAAAATAAATACATAAAATCTTAAAAAAAATGAGTACTCTAAAGTTGGTTCTCTCAAAAGAGAATCCATATGATACCATTAATTTCTACCCTGTCCTGGCTCTTGTTTAGAGACACTAAAGAATGAATATATCATTTTCCACTTCCCTCACCCTCTCTTGCAAGGATGGCCTTTGTGCAGGGAACTCTGGGTCCTCTTTGGGGTGGGGGTTGGGGGTAGGGATGGAATTACCAGCTGCTTACATTTTAAAGACCTCTCTGAGAAGCAGCCCACTGGGCCCTGGAGTGGACAAGGCTGGTGCTAGGGATGTCAGCGCCAGAGGCTGGGAGGCCCGGGAGCCTCTGGCACCACTCTGAGCTCAGCACACACCCTGGAACCCTAGTGAGACTGGGGAGAGCAGGGGGCTGGGCACCCCAGCTGTCATGGGTTGAAGGCCTGTGGCCTTGCCTCTATGTTCCTGAGCCACATAAAGCCCTGTAAGATATTCAAGGTGATGGATGGGCACAAAAATATGACCCAGAACAGACTTCTCCCCAACTGTGGCATGGGGTGGGCTGACTCACTTTGAGTTGAGGTGGGAAAGACAAAGAGAAAGAGAACATAGAGAACATGATAGTGCTTAAATGCTGCACGTTAGGAAGCAAGAAATCCTGGTAGATGACGCCGAGAGCAGAGGATGACAAAGCAACGTGAAAGTGCGACGCTGCCGTGGAAAAGTTCAGACTTGCGCGGGCAGACCTGAAAGGCCTCTTTCGAAAGCAAAAGTCTTTCCGTTGTGGTACAAAGATATGAGTAGGTGTTGTTTCAATCCTCCGTTTCAATCCTCCCCCAAAATGCCCTTTAAGAAGTATTTCTTCAAAAATTACTGTTTTGAGGGTTTCCTCTGTTCCAGGCACGACGCTGGGTCCTGGCGGCACAGCCGTGCACAATGTGTCAGCGTTTTCTACCCCCCCACAAAGGGAACAAACCCACAAATCAGCGGAAACAAGGGCAGTGCTCAGATAGCGCTCCCCTGGCTTTGCCTGAGGGAGGCCGTCCGGCCCTGTGGATGCCACCTGCACCACTTACCAGCAGCTTTTCATTTCCAAAGATACACAGTTCAGAAGTCATGTGTCAGGGAGGCAGAGCCACTGGTGAACGGCAGGTTCATCCCGGGGTGGGAGGTGAGGGGTGAGGGGGTGGCCGGTAGGGAGCCACAGGCTCACAGTCTGGGCAAATGAAGGTGGCAGCTGTAGGAGGGGCCCTGCGGTTTTAAGTGCACGGGGCTATTTCCCATTCATTCTGAAGTCAATGGCAGGGAAAGAAAGCAGATTAATGGTGTGTTTGTCCTTGGCCTGGTGGGAGCACAGCAGGAGACCCCTCAGGTCCCGCTGATTCCTGCCTTCCTAACTGATGACCCTCCCCGGTTCCCCCTCAGCCACCTCCCTGCCCAAGCAGGCCAGGATATGCATCAGCAGGCCAGGGGTGTGGCTGCCCCAGCTGGTGGCAGGAAGGCCAGATACTGAAGAATTTCAGAGAAGCTGCAGAAGGAAGAGGGGCCAGATCTGGCGGTCACCTTGTGCCCCCACACTGGCGGTTTGAGTCCAGGCCTCCAACGAGGAGGAGAGAAGGAACTGAAGTCTTGGGCTGTGAATGGGGGCAGGGGCCGGGTGCCCCATCCTGCCCATCCCACTCCCATCCACGGCATAGTTGGGGTGCTCGGGGACTTCTTTTTTGTCTTCCAGGACTCGGTAGGAGGTCAGTCACACTCATCCAGGGAGGGCCCACCCGACTGTGTGCGGTTCAGACCAGGCTGGGAAGACGGAACACCCCTGGCCCCAGAACACCAGAAGAGAGGGCAAAGCCGTCTCACTTGCACTTCAACTGCTTCAATGGCTCCCCCACCTCAGGAGAAAACCCAGCGGCCTGAACGCAGGGCACAAGGTCCTGTATAATTTGGTTTTGTTTCCCTCTCCTCACCAGATTACGTTTGAGTCTGGAACACACTATCATCCTTCCCACCTTTAAAGGCTTTGGGCCTGGAACATTCTTCCCCTCGTCCCGTTAACTTATAGTCACTCTTGGGCAACGAGCTTCACCTCTGACAAAGCTTCCTTGACACTCGCCACCCCTGAGTACGACTCTCAAGGGTGCTGACAACACCCATTTCTATTCCTGTCACTCACCACACAGCTCTGTGGCTGGCTTCCCTACATGCATAGCACAGGGCCTGGCACATAGTAGGTGCCTGGTAGAGATTTGTTAGATGAAAGATAACAGATTTGGTAAAGATAACTAAATGAAAGAAATAAAAGAAGCCGGGGCTGGGTGAGTAGCACAAAAGGGAAAGTGGGGCACTCGGAGCTGACGCCAGGGCTCTGAGCACATGCCCCGCCACTGGTCATGGCATGGTCTCCTGGGAGACTGTGACTCGAGGACCATGCCTGCCTCCTCTTTACCCCCCAGGGTCTTGTCCAGTCTGGCTCGGAGAGAAGGTTCTGGAATGGGTGCTGCACACAGGACAGAAGGAACTGGCAGCATGTTGGTTGGTGGACTGGTAGGGCCTAGGTCCCTTTCGTCACGCTTGCACAGCTTGTCCCCAAACACGTGGCAGCGCTGGACACCTGGAGTCACCATGCTTCTGCAAGGAAATAGAGACTGGCCCAGCTGCTATGGGGGGTGGCCGCTGCGCTTGCCTCCAGCTTTTTCCCACCTGATCTTCTACTCACTGAAATCCCGCCCTCCTTGCAAGGTGCCGCCCAAGCCTCATCTTGCACGAAGTTCTGTGTGAACTTTCAGTCCACATGGGCTTCCTTCTCCTCTGTTCTCTGCCATTTACTGGCTGAGGACCTTAGTGAGCCATTTCACTTCTCTGAGCCTCAGTCTTCCCTGCTGTAAAATGGGACAGTAGAGCTACGCCCCTCGCAAAGCCAATCTGCGGATTAAGGGCCGTCAGCGTGCTAGGCAGCCAGCACAGAGCGGGTCCACACAGTGCAGTTCTCCCTGCCACACTCTTCCAAGTGTGTCAGCGCTGACTTCTCAGCAGACTGTAAACTCCTTGAGAATGGGGCACACGTCTTACTGTCTCTTGCATCCCTCCCAGTGCTCAGCATAGAGTCGAGCACACAGAGCTGGGCTCCCTCAACACCCACTGGGTGACGTGTGTTTGCTTTCCTTTGATCCTGGATCTCAATGGCAGAGAAACTGCACACATTTCCTTTTCACTTCCCCCACCAACCCATGTGCTGCCTTGCCCCCCACTCCCCTTGCCCTGCACCAAAGCTCCACCCACAGGAGCTCTCAGTGGAGCCGAAGGTGAGGCCATCAGAGTGTCAGAGGCAACCTGACTGGTGTAGGATGGCAGACTGAAAGCACAGCCCGGCAGCACCAGATGGGCCCCGCCAGGAAACGTGACTCCAGGGCTTTTCTGTGGCACCGGGACCCCATGGCCGGCGCCAGGGGTGAGGGTGAAAGATGCCCCATTATCTTAAGCCTAATAACCTGTGTCCTGATCCCTGGTGATAGAGAGCAGAAGGCAGGAAGTCTGGGAGCTGATAAGTGAAAACACGCTTAAAGCATATACCTGCAGCCAGGAAGTGCCCTTCCTTACCACCTGTCTCTCCCCCTCGCACAGACCAGCACAAAGAAACCCATCCCAGGAAGGGCAAACACCGAGCACCCAGGGCTTGGCTTTCAGAACCCCTGAGGGCTCTTCCCTTTCCCTCCCCAGTGCCTCTTCCAGGGACCAGCCGGGCTTGCTCTGTTTATCCTTCTAAGTCGCTGAGGCCTGGACAGGTGAGGGGCCCTGGGCAGACCCCTTCTTGGCTCCAGAGTCCCTTAACTCCTTCCAGAGTCAGCTCAGCTCTTGACAGCATAGAGTCTCCCTCCCCCAAGGTCCTCCGGGCTCCAGGCCCTTCACAAAGCCCTGGCTTGTCTTTCCAGGGACCCCTGGGACAAAGAACACCTATTAGATAGGCTTCGGCGGGCTAGCCCGGGAACGTAGGCACCTTATGAGGTTGTTTACATAGGAAGATACATCCCCGGTTGCAGTTTGGAGCGCAGGAAACGAGCATGCATCTCCTAGAAGCAGAGTAGCTGCCCCCTGCCCCCACCCTTATGACCCAAGGCTGCTCCTACTGTGCTGTCAGGAATCTTGGGGACCAGTGTCCCGGCTTCCTTGCTGCTCCCCTCCCACTGCAGCAACGATGAACCCACCCTACCCGGCCCTGCCAAGTTGTTGCTGGGAGACAAAGTCACCTGGCTGTTGGGGGAGGCCCTTGCCCACCTCAGCACTTGTTCGCTGTGATGGAGCCTGGAAGCTGGCGTCTGCAACTGTGCACGGGGCGGGGTCGCCGTTGGCACAGCCAGACCCAGGGGCAGGCAGAGCCGTCACAGAGAAGGATAAAGAGGGCCTGGATTTTCGAACAGTAATTTCTGAGCTTCCTAAATGGTCCTTCCCAATTTCTTCTGTCCCATGGAGTGCTCAGCCCAAGGGTCAGAGACCACAAGGTCAAGGATGAGGGTCAAGGGGCGGGACCAGCAACCTGTAGAGCCTTGGTGAGGAATCCAGGGAGCCATGGCTGCCTGCCACACTCACAGCTCCAGTCTGAGGAAACAAGATCCCAGCAGCACTTTCTGCAGAAAGATGCCATGGCTAGTGCTGTGTAAGGAATGGCCTGGAGAATACTACTGGACAAGGGTCCCTGCCTAAGGCACAGGACCCCAGGGTCTGGCTGGACACAGGGAGGTAGGGCACCTGAGCCCTTGGGCTGGATGGTGGCCACCTGTCCCCACCAGAGCTTCTCTGGGCAGTGTAAACACCAGGAATACAGAGATGACCGAAGGGGCGTCTTGGTTGCCATGAGCTTATCTGGGAGACATGAGCAGGGCACCCTCCACTACGACCCCACCATTGGCCACGCTCCCCTCTCTGAGCCTCGCACACTAAAAAACCAGTTCCAGCTGGTGGAGGTGATCAGCTTTGTTCATCTCTTCTAATTTCCTCCCCTATTTCTCCCCTCCATCAGAGCCACTAGGCTCTCTTCTAGTGAGAGGAAACAGCCTAAATATGGTGCCCCATCGTGTCCTAAGTCTCCTTCCCCGGCTCTGTATGGAAATAGGTCAAGGCTGGGAGTTAGAGACTCCGGAGGATCTAGTCTGAGCCATGCCATGAACCTCAGGAAGACGCCCCTCCGGGCCTCAACTTCTCTCCTGTAAAATGGTTCTGCCGACCTGCAGAAAATAATTTCTATTTCCCTCCCCTGCCACATCCTGTGTAATTTCCACAGGTTTACCTTTGAATTCACTAATTCTCTCTTTAGCTATGTTACTTCACGTAACCTGCACAGTGAGTTGTTTTTTTTTTTTGTTTGTTTTCCCGTTTTGTTTGCTCTCTCCGAGGACTTCCTCTCGGCCCTTCCTACCATAATGACTCTTAAACTGGGAAGGCCAGGGGGCTATAGTGTGAGGTCTGCCAGCTGCCTGCTTTCAGCATCCCAGTCATGCCCTTGGGCACTAACCACCCGCCGGGCGGGTCCCTGGAGCCACCAGAGCAACCGAGAGCAATCCCGGCCAGTAATCACCTGAGCTCCACACACCCTGCCCCTGCCCTAGGAACTGTTATCCACCAAATTAATTTCAATAACTAAATTTTTAATTTCTAGACTTTTTATGGCTTTCTTTTCCCCCAATACTTTTCTATTTTGCCTTGTAGGTTTTACCCCTTCTTTAGTTCTTTAATTATTTTATGCATACTTATTATATTATCTCTTTCAGACTATTCTAACCTCTCCAGGTACTGAGGGAGTAATTCTCCTATATTTTGCTTTTGCTGACTCATTCCGGTGGTGGGTTTTTATTTCTTTATTATTAGCTCAATATTCAAGAGGAATGCTTGCTACAGGAATCCCATGTTCGCTAGAAACTGGTTTTATTATGTGTGTCTGATGGGGCCCTGGGTGTTTCACCAGTTTTGGTCTTTTTCTTTCCCTCTCTTATTTCTGGGCTTGGTGTTCCCACACCAACCGACTGCTGTAAATTCAGTTAGTGTAGATATGTCTGTGAGGGCCTCTCACTTGAGCTCCTGTTGTTTAAAGTAAAAGTCTCTCCTTCTCAGGGCCCCGGATCAATGGGAGTTTCCTTGGAGCCTCCCCAGGGTGGCGGCAGCTGTCTGACTCGCTGAAAAGGAGTCCTCCCAGGAGAATCCAGACTGCTCCTTATCCCTTTCCTGCTGCTGCCCGATAACCTGTCAGCTCAGCAGCACATCAAAGACCTCATCTCTCTTTCTCATCACTGTATCCCGAGGGTGGGCACAGCGCCCCCCACGCAGCAGGCTGTCAGTACCTGTGTGCTGGATAAATGACGGGAACACTGTGATTTCTGGGGGCTCTGCTACTTGAGAGGGTTGGAGGCTCACCTGGACTGGGTGACCCAAAGCCTGCCTCTTCTGCCCCTCTTCCTCCCCCAAGCCCTGACGCCCTATCTTAGCAGCAGGCTGGCCTGCCGGCTGGCTGGCTGGCTGGGTGGGGCGGACTCACTGGAGATGGAGGTGTAGATGGCAAAGGCCCTGAGGCTGGTCATCTCTTTCCTGCGGGTCATCTCCACCCGCGTGCGGAAGATGTTTTCCCAGGCGTACAGCTTCAGCAGCTTGATGCCGCGGAGCATCTCGTTGGTCTGCTTCAGTCTCTCGTTAGAATACTCCTGCCAGGGGTCACCGAATCAGAGAACGGTGTCTTCTGCCCCCTCCCTCCCAGAGGAAGGAGCTGAGTCCATGTTCTCACCATTTCGCAGACAATGCCCAGCTCCTGTCCCCATAGGGATGCCCCTGCCTTATCCATTAACCCCGTTTCACAGACACAGAAAGGGGTGAAGCAGACGGGTGACGTGACCTGCTTACAGTCATGATAGTGTACATGTGTGTGTGGGTGCAATATTTGGTGGCATCTCCCCACTGATGAGATGGGGAAGGGAGCAGGAAGGCATATGGGGGAGGGATGGGGGAAGGGGCAGGTGCACACCTGAGAACACTCACCAGGGTGCTCCGCTGGGCCTGGGAGAGCTTGGTGGCCACGAAGTACTGGACGGGGGCCAGTAGAATGATGACAGCTGCTCCAATTAAGGCACTGACTCCGAGGATGTAGTAAAGGAGAATCACGCCCACCACGATCTGAGGGGAGGTCATGGGGGTGAGTTCCCTTTGACTGGTGGCTGCTCTGTCGGGGTGGGGGACAGTAAAATCCCCCCCACCTCCAGTCTCCTAAAGTGGGACAGGCCTCGACACCAGTTTCCAAAGTGTCTAGGTTGGGGGTGGGGCGGAGGAAGAGATGCGACAAAGCAATGTCAGAGGAGGAGTTAACGTGATGGGCTTGCACGGGAGCAGAGTGTTTCTGGGCTGGGAGCTAACTGGAAAGCTGGCTGATGCCTTCTCTCTCCCCAAGTTTGTTTTCCAGATGGAGGTCTCAGGGCTGGGCTTGCACCACGGTGAGTGTGACAGCACCTTTCGTCCAAGCCGGTATCAAGGCTGACGTTTCACTCTCACTGGGAAGCAGTAATATATGGGCAAAGGGCCACAGCCACCGCAGCCATGCCGGACAGAACCAGGCCAGGGCCAGGGAGTCTGCTTTTCATCCTTATGCTCCTGGTGTCTTTAGTGTTTTAGTGACTCTCCCAGATATTCTCTGAAAAGAGAATCCATCCTGTTCCTAGCTTTATGTAAGTGACTGCCTGCTTCTGAATATTTATGAGAAGTGTACGTTATCCTTGTCCACCTCCAAAGCATGGAGATGACAGTTCCTCAGGTTGCCTCCAACAGCAGGACCTCTAAATTCTGGGCTTAATCTAGAGGAACAGATGTGCTGCCTTCCTTAACTGGAAAATAAAAAGCCTGCCTGGGCTGACCCTGCACTCCTGGAGCCCTGCATCAGCTTGGCACGGAGCTCCTCGCACCAGCTCAAGGACAGAGGAGTGGGCGCGCAGCTCTGGGACTTCTGTTAATTACAGAATGCCTCTTGCATTAGCGGGTTCTCAGGCGCCGGTAAGTGGCCCTTCACCACCTGCCGCCCAGTGTTTAGCTGATGCTCAGCGCTGGCACGGACAGGCAGAGGGACACATTAGGAGATGAAGAGCCTTCCTGCTCCTGCTGGGCCCCGCTACCATCACCCTCCAGAAGATCATCCCTGGCATCCAGGCCTTTCACGAGCTGTCCTCATGTGGAAGCAATGAGGGTGTCATTCGGCAGCTTGGGGAGAGAAAACCCAAGTTCCCAGTGCACTCCCAAAATGACCACCAGCGCAGGGGTTGGGGGTCGGTGCCTGCACCACCCTACCACTGTCACCTCCAGGTGCCGGCAGCTGCTGGGGCGGGAGCTGGGGAGGCAACATCTGCTGCCAAGGCTCCTTCCTCCTCACACTCCGCCTACCCCTCCTCCTGCTCCTCAGGCTCCTCTGTCCACTGCACTCCCCTCTCTGCAGGGGCCTGGATGGGCCCACAGGAGAATGCACCAGAAACTGGGGGTTCTGAGAGTGCAAAGCAGGTGTGGGGGACGGGCTGTTTCAGCTCCTATTCACAAGTTAGACAAGCAGTCTAGGGTGGTGTGGGGGGGCACGGTCCCTGGAGTCTACACCCAGGAGTTTGAATGTAGTCCCAGCACTTACTGGCTCTGCAATCTTGGACAAGTTACTTAACTTCTCTGAGTCTCAGCTTCTTCACTTTTAAAATGGTGAGTTTAATGTCCAATTAGCAGGACTGTTGTGAAGATTAAATGAACATTACGATAAGCACCTAGAACAGTGCCTGGCCTATTGTTGGAAATCAATACAAGGTGACTGAATGCCCTTCTTAAAAACAAGCAAACAAACAAATAAACAAATAAGCCGTGTGGGAACCCTGTCACTAGGGCACCACAGAAAGGACATACTTGGTGTGGCCCAGGGTGAGCTCTGTGGGCCTCTGATACCCAGAGATGGGGTGAGCAGACACAGAAGTTCCCACTATGGTCGAGTTTCTGAACATGGTGACCATAAGCCTCAGGGGTCCATAAAGCCCCTGAAATTGTAGGCAAAATGTGTGAACACACATTCGTTTTTCTGACGACAAGTTTTCAGTAGATTTTCAAAGATACATGGAGATCAGTGGTTGCCCAGGGCTGGGGTGGGGGTGCGGAGTGACTGCCCACGGGTGACAGGTACCGGCTGACGAAACTGTTCTGAAGGTGTGATGTGACTGCACAGCCCTCCCTGTGACCGTGTTAAAGCCCATTAGGTTGTGCACTTTAAATGGGTGGACTATATTTCAGTAGAGCTGTTGTTAAAGACAAGTATGTGTGAACAAGAAAGGTTGACAATGCAGGGAGAACCCTTGGTGATAAAGGAATGGGGTTCCTGGGTTGATTTTAATACTATGGAGACTGTCCTGTGCCCAGTGGCCAGCAGGCCGCACACAGAAGGCCGATCTGGTCGAAGGGACTGCAGCAACGCCGGGTGGGAGCCCTGGTCTCGAGGGCTGGGCAAAGCTATCAGTGGCAAAGGTAGAGTTTATGAGGAATTAAAAATGAAAAACCGAATAATACTTCATGATGGGTAAACATGGAAATAAAAATTCCTACCCCGGAGCTGTTGTGAGGGTTAATTAGGTAAGTGAGAGAGGCCGGAGCAGGTCCCGGCACAGGGAGGGGGTTAATAGCATCCGTTAGTGTTATTAGCGATGGGGCATGTGCAATGCACGTTATAAATAACAGTAATGATAGCAATGTAGCAGGGGTGGTAGAGAGACAGACAGGCTTTCTCACAGGTTGTTTGGGGGGGGCACAAGAGAAAGGACAGGAGGCCGGGGGCTGCTTCAGATGAGCTCTCCAGGCCCTTCCGTAGCCTTTGTCCTCACTGAGCCATCTCGGCAGAGCAGACGGGCACGCCGGGGTCTGGCATGGGTCAGTGAGTGGCAGTGGGGGATGGCTCCCAGGGCTGTTCCCAGAAGAAGAACCACCAGATTCTCAACCCTACTTATCTTTTGTCTAGCTGCCTCCCCGTGCGAGCCTCTCCTGCTATGTTCCTTTAAAGTCTTTTAAAATGTGAGCTTGCAGTAAGGAGGGCCAATACAAATCACTTGAGATTAAGATTTATGGAACGTGCATCCCAAGAAGGAGTGAATTCTGGATGGTAAAGTCCTCGCTCATACCAAGGTGTGCAAGGCAGAGGCACCTGATGTTTACTCAGTGACTACTCTGACCAGGGCATTCAGCTCCGTGCTTTACTTACAGCATCTACTTGCATCGTCACAGCAACCCCAGAGGGTGGGCATCACCCCTACTGCATAGGTGAGGAAACTGAGGCTCAGAGAGGTTATTTGAATCAGCCTGTCTCATCCAAGTCCAGACACTTTCCTCTACACCAGGCAGCCCCCAGGAGCTCGCAGCCCTCTGGGAATGGGTCTGCGATTTCCACTTCTGGCTTGAGCGCCCGAGCGAGGATTCATTCTCAGCTGCAGGACAGGGTCATGGACTCCCCGGTGGAAGTCCATGGGAGTCAGGGCAGATGAGGCCGGGAGTCAGGGAAGCCATGTCCAAGATTCTCCTACTACAGTCGGGAGGGGTGCACCTCCTTCAGAGCCCTCCACAAAGGTTGTTTGGCTTTAGAAAAATCATGGTTTTTATTTTCAAAACTAATTCATGCTTATTGGAGAATTTAGAAATGCGTAACAAAAATAAAAAATCACTTGCCATCACACTGTGCAACCTTCCAGTTCTTTTTTCTGTGTGAATCTGTGTAAATGGGTGCATACGTATATTCCAATTTAGCAGGGAGTGGACTGCATATATACCTCGGTATTCGTCAGCTTCAGAACTCATCAAACTCATCACATTTTGATAAGAAAAAAGTTCCAGTGCTCAGCGCTTGCTCAGGACTCGTTGAATTTGCTAGAATCTGTGTGAGTCATGCTGCCCCGTAAGAGAACCTGTTTCAGGACTCAGTGCTCGCCCCGTGCTCAGTGGCCGCGGCACTCATCATGAGTTCCAGGACGAATTGACGATGTGCACAAGGTACCACTGTACTATTTAGCAATTTACTCTTTTTGCTTACAATACATCAGAACTCTTTCCAGTGTAACTGAGCACTTTGCTACAACATAACTTTTAATGTTTGCAAGTGTTTCTCATGTGATTATTCAATAGTTTTTTAAAAGGGCTTAAGCTACATTTTAAAAGTCTTTAATGTCACTGCCCTCTCTGATCATCAAGGGAGATGGCCAGATGCCCGCAGAGTATGAGACAGTACAGGGACCCAGGGGTATACCTCATGGAGACCCCACGGGGGTGGAAGGGACAGGCAAACATGGAAAGGGAGATGGGGAACTCCTAGTCACTGAATACATACCAGCAGATTCTGGTTTGGGGGCCCCTTCTTCTACTCCCCACCAAAACACAGGTCCCTTACCTGTACTGGCATAGCCCAGAGGTTTGGGCACAAGAAGAAAAACCACATGAGCTGGTTGGTGTCGATGGCAACCAGGTTACAGATCTGCCCAGCAGTCATCTCCCCCATGGATAGGTTGGAGGTGGACAGGTGCATAATTTTATTGTAAATCTTGGTCTAGAAATGAGAGCAGAGTATTGCACATTTGTCATCATTATCATCCCAGTCACCACCCCAGATGCCACATGTCTGGAATGTGCCAGGGGCTTCCCAGACATTCCCCCTACGGAGCCCAGAGCGGCTCCATAATGGGCCCTGCATTATGGTTCCGACTTTACAAAAGATGTGGCAAAGGCTCAGAGAGGGAAAGGGCTTTGAGGACTGATCAAGCAAGCCAGCAAGGCAGCATTCAAGCGAGGAAGCCACGTCAGCAAGGCAAGCTACTCCCCCCGCAAGCAAACAACACCTCTCCCTTGGGGACAGGACTTAATTAGCTCTTAAATCTCCAAAGCAGGTCCTCATGTCCAATTGTATTATTGATTTACCAGAGGCCAGTGGAGAACATACTTCGGAGCCATAAAAATGACAAAGGGAGGCAGCCATCTGTTTTACTGTGGCCATTTCCAGACAGGGGATGGGGCATGCTCTGGGGCCAAGTCTTGTGCTAACTGAGCCTTGAAACAAAACAAGGGTTCGGCCTGCAATGGTTGTATGTGAGACACGATGTATGAGTGTCGATGGATCCCAGCACCGACCTGGAGTCCGGCCATTCTGGGGACCTGGCTCTGACCCCTCCAGGCAGATGGCAATGGCCATGGTAATGGCTCCCGGAGGGCTCTGAACCTAAAGCTCTATGGGCAGAGGGATTGTGCCTCCCAGAAAGATGGCAATTTTCAGGCTGTGTGCTCTTGAAAAAAGAAAAATGCATTCTTGTCTTAAATAACCTAGGGACGCCTGCTCTCAAATGAAATTCTATCGTGCATTCTGTTGTAAGGCAGATTCCCAGCCTTTAATTCATCTTTTGTGTAAACCTAGGCCTTTTTTCATGGGCCAAGTGTGCTTAAGCCATAGACCTATTTTATGGGTTTTTTTTGTGAGCTTCTATACATCACAGGAAAGGTTTACAAAAATGGCAATGACATTTTTGGACAAAACTATGTACGTCCTAGGTTATATGAAATTAGCCTTTAAAGAATAATAATGAAACTAGTTTCAGTGAGGTAGGAACATAGACTAATCTATCAAAAAAAGCATTGTTAAGTAAAACCAAGATACACAGAAAGATACAACCGACTGACAGTATGTCAAAAATTATGTATAATACAGGAATTTTGCATAATAACTTTTCATGCAAGAAATGTGATTAGTCTCACAATCATGAAGACATAGACTCTTATCTATAATTTTCTGTAAATTATAGATAATAATTTACAGAAAAATCTCTGAGAAGTTTTTTCTAATTTGTTTCCATAATTAATGCTAGCATTTTCTTTTTGCGACATATGAATCAATCTCGCTTATGAATGCAAAAGATTCAGACAGTTTGATAAAACAATTATATGCTAATACATTAAAGAAACACTTTGCCTCTTTTAGCGTAATTGGAAAATACGGGGCCAGAGTGTGAGCGATGACACACAAACAGGATATAGATTTAATCACAAAACTGCGAGGCTACAACATTGGCTGTTGTTTGTGGAGATGCAAGTGTACCTGTCCCGGAGGGGTCCGAGCAGAGGCTGGGATTTTTCAGAGAGGTTTTTTGAACTGAGCAAAAGCTTGGTTCCTCTTTGCCCTGAGCCCCTCCGAGTCTTAGAGTCCTTTCCTGGGCTCTTTCCAGGCAACTGGGGAAGGGCAGCACTCTCACGGGCAGCTGCTTAGGCTGTGCATGACATAATTCTGGGGGACCCCGTGCACACAGACTATACCGAGATAACCCGAGTTCAGACCCTGACACCTAACCCCCACCACCCCAGGCTAATGCTTTTTCCTCCCAGGACCCTTTCTACAAAGCCGCTGAGCCTAGCTCCCAGAGGACCAGTCAGCGTTCATGGTTCTGAGGCACATTTCTGAAGAATGAGGTGGCTTCGGGGTTTAATCGCAGCTTCCTAGTGTTTTACTGACTTCATGGGAATCGCTGGACATGGCTGAATCTGGAGCCGTCCCCCCATATCCAGTCTCTCCTTTTTGCCAGGAGAGTTTCTAGCAGGGCGCGTGTGGCAGTCAAGATGAAAGACCCTGCTTTTTAGCCTCTCTGGGCACGGCCAGGCAGCCAGTTTCTCACAGAGGGAATGGAAGGGAGTATGTGCAACTTCTGCGCTATACTTTTGAAAGAAGGCAGCAAACATTCTCTCCTGTTGTTTTGTCTTTTTTCCCCGCTGGTTTCAATATAGACGTGGTAGTGGTGATTTCAATAGCTATCTCAAACCCTAAGATTAAAGTGATTGAGAGAAGGCCGGCAGAGCAACATTGCAGAAAGAACCAAGGTCTCCGGTGACTGTGGAGCTATTATACCAGCCCTGACTAACTATGAAAAACAAACTTCTATCCTATGTAAAGCACTTTCATCCTGGGTCTCTTCATTCCAACCTCTGAACCAAAATTCTAATAAAAACACTGGAGCATAGCCAACTCTGGCCCCCAGCTTGCCTAAAGGGACCCTGAGTCCTCCCGGACTTTGATCCTCCTTCCCACGGACTCTGAGAAGGGATCCACAGAAGGCGGCAGCAAGAAGCTAGACCCAAGGGACCTATCAGACCAGATAAGTCTCTCTTGTTATGACCCAAGATTTCAGATCGCCGGCAGACCTTAGAGGCTCTCTAATCCTGGTATGTCGAACACGTTTCCTGTTCTGCACCCAAAAAAGACTGGTCTAGGAACTCTGGAACAGCACTAAAGGAGGACCCTGGGGCTGCATCTGCATTCAGCAGGAAAGAGTGTTGTGATGGCTTAGTGATCTCCTCCCATTCAAAGCTGGAAAGCAGGGAGGTAGGTCCAAGAGCTGAGCAGCTGATATTCAGGGTCTAGTCCAAGGCAGAACCAGGGCTAGAACTGCTACATTTCCTAAGTCCAGCCCGAGGCACTTGCCACTGTCCCACCCTGTGTTGTCAATGCTGGTTGTCTCCAAACACTGTGAAAGGGCCATAAAGAATGATCCCTGTGTGTCCGTGAGGGCGAGTGATGTGGTTCTTGCTATGAAGTGACAAAATAATCATCCAAGTACCTGTATTGCTCCTCTCAAGTTAATTCCGGTTTCAATGGCGACGTAGTAGGATGCTTGCAGAAATGTCCTTTGCAGGAGGAGGGCAAGGAAGAGCAGCACGGCCAAGACGTAGGCATTAGCGAGGAACTCTTGGGATGAGACGAAGTAAACCCCGAGGAACTGTGTCTGGGGGAGAGAGAAGTTCGGAGGTGACGGTCATGGTCAGCAGGAAGACTGCCATGAGTGCCTGCTACTGTGCACAAGGGTCATCACTGCAGGACCCACCCATGCTTGGAAAGCCTCCTGAAACTGTTTATGAGTGAAAGATCAGACTGGTAAATTAAACAATTTCTTAATTATAGGGAGGGCTCCCTATACCCACTTCAACATCCCGTTTGGAGGAACAGAATGCGGCCCAGTTTTAACCTCAGGCCCCTAAATATGACTCACACACAGCATTGTGGCTGGCCCAGGGGAGCTCCCTCTGGCTGGAAGAAGAATAAATAGAGCGAATCACAGAGCAGCCCAAACCAGAACTGCTAGGACAAATCCCACGATGTGTGTTCTCGGCCACAGAAATGGAATCAGGGGAGGCCTTGTCCCACGCTCACCAACAGCCTGCTGTGCAGCAATTTCTGGACAGAAGGACCAGGGGAAAATATGGCACGGCTGTCCTCCCAGGCGGGAGATGGGAACACATTGCCTCTAACAGACTGAAAAGATTTTGGACCCACGCCCCTCAGCCTTGCGGGCTCCCAGGACCTCCTTTGAAATTTAAGGTTCGCTTGCTGCACCTCCAGCAAGATCTCAGATGATAAGCAGTGGGGAAAAAAAACAGTTTGACTTTGTTGCTAAAGATAACAGGGAACAGCAACTGGCAGCTAGAGCCTGCCTCCAAATTCAGTATCGAGAGCTCCCGGGAAAACTTTGATCTCGGTTAAGTTCATTGCTCCCCAGCAGAGCCACATCAATATTTCCCTGAAGACAGACCTCTCCCCTCCTGAGGCTCTGCCCTGAACTCTGTAAGCTGTTTGGAAGGGTGTGGGAGCTGCTGCGG
Organism: Phyllostomus discolor; assembly: GCF_004126475.2. NCBI lineage: Eukaryota > Metazoa > Chordata > Mammalia > Chiroptera > Phyllostomidae > Phyllostomus > Phyllostomus discolor. The sequence goes on from NC_040908.2 coordinate 135,242,344, forward strand.
GGAAAACGCCCTGGGAACAAAGTGATGGGAAGGAGCCGAGGGCAGGTCCCTGACGGAGATCAGGATGAAAGGGGCAGGACTCTGAGTGGACTCCTCTCCCTAGAGTCAGACATTCCTGGATCCTGGATACAGGGCTTCCTGATGGGGGAAAAGGTACTGCCTTTGGTTCAACAGGGCTCTCTAAATTGGCCCTTGCTGCTCTGCGGAGCTGGTCCTGCTTACGATGGTCTCTCCCTTGCTCTGTGGGACAGGGATCTCTCCCTTTTGGGGACAGAAGGAAGCAGACACGGTGAGACCATTGAGGGATACCTGCAGGACTCTTAGAGGAAGGCCAACTGAGGCCTGAAGGCTCCGACTCTCTTTCTCAAAGTACCAGAGGGAGAAAGGAGAAGGGAGTGGGTGGGGGTGGGTAGGAAGCAGCAAAATGGACCTTGAAATTAGGCTGCAGAGTAGGGGGGTGGGGGTAAACCTGACCTTGCAGGGAAGCAAGGGGCAGGGCACACTATCAGGTGCTGAACTCTATACTCATAAAACCGGAATGAGAAGAGTGGCATTATTAGCCCAATTTTATACTCAGGGAAATGGAGTTTCAGCACAGGTAAGTGGCCTGCCCCAGGTCACATGCTGTAAAAGGAGAATGTGTGAACACGAACCTGTATGATGCCAAAAACATGACCCCGGACCTCATGCTTAGGGTATCTAGTCTTTTGACCTTGAGTCTTTTACTGTCAGCTCTAAGCTTCTGACTTGTGGGGGAGAGAAGCACGCCCACTTGGCTGGTTCTGAGTCAAACATGAAGTCATGCAGGGAATTCTTCTGTGCTACTGTTTTCTGCAGAGACCCAGATCTGGAGAACAGAGCCTGCTCTTTTAAAGCAACAAAGCACATCATGGGAATTCATTCCAAAGGACATAATTTAATGTAAGGAAATGGCCGTATGTGCAAAAACGGCTATCTCCGGATAAGAGTGGGGGAGAATGCAACAATCCCTGTAAACGTCTAACCACAGGGAGTTGCTGGGTGTATGTGACACGCAAGGGAATGCTCTGCACCCAAGAGCACTCATCGTCGCAAGAACTCTTGAGCAGCTCAGAAGGCCACACGGGTGCTGCTGCGTCTCCGTGGTCAGAAAACGCACAGGGTGGGGAATCCAGGCTGGAAAAAGAAATGGATCCTGAGCGTCAGTCAGGTGTGGGTGGTACTTGTTAAATGCACTCATCCACTCATCTGCATTTGTACATTTTTAAAACAAGGCAACACGTTCTCTTGTTGCAGTTGTGACCACAGAGCCTTTATGCCTTCCCCTGCAACACAGACACCCAAGGGTCAGAAACTGCCTTTCTTTGGATCAGGAATTTGTGGCCTGTTAAAATAAAAATCTCCTTGCAGGTATAAGTCATGAGGTCATTATTTCACCTCTCTTCAAAAGAGACAACTTCAAAAGGATGGCGCTAGAACAGCAAAGTTTTCGTTAAGAAGCGGGTGCTAGATTAGCCAAAGAGGCTGGGGTGCTGCCCAAGGAAGGCAGGCCCTGGTGAAGTCTGGTGAGAAGAGGGTCCTGGGAGGCCATGCGCCCCTAAGGCATCATGGCAAGAGAGGAAAGGCCAAGGACCTACAGCATTACATTTGGTGGAAGTTCGGGTGCCCTAATCTCACATTGCACAAGCTCTCTGGGAAGAAATTGTGTTTGTTTCCAGAGATTTCCCCAACAGTACTCAATAAATATTTGTAAGATTAAGCAATGCATAAGATCTTCATATCCCATCTAATCACTGTAGAAGTTATTACACATTTCCCCATTTTGCAGTGGAGCCAACGGAGACTGCAAAATGTAAGTGACTGATGAAGAGCAGAAAGCGAGTTCGTGGAAGAGGTAAGACTAGAACCCTGGACTCATGGCTCTACAGTATGACCCCCATTGCCCCTGCCTGGTCAAAGGTATGACTAGAAGGCCCCTGTCCCTTGTTCTCTGTAGCCAAAGGAGAGGGGTCGCTTGAGCTCTTGCTTCTGATTTTGGAAGGACCCAAAATGTGAGTTGCCTATAGGCCCCAGCCCTGGGAGGCCGTGGGTAAAACAATGAGAACTATCTTTGGCCATGCATGGACCAACATGCCCACCCTTCTGTCCCCAGCCATTTGATGTGGTGGTTTTGAGCCTGGCCTTTGAGGCAGCCGTGTCTGAGTTAGAGTGCCGACTCACTGTGTACCCATCCTTAGGTAAGTTCCTAACTTCTCTGAGCCTCAGTTTCCTCGCTTGCGAAACAGGGCCATGAAGGGTTTCTACTTTAGAACATTGTTGTGAGGATCTGATGTGGCAATGCAGGTTAAAAAAATTTAGTAAGTGTGAGCACTCAATGTATGGTAACTTCTGCATTATTTGTTTTATTTTATTTTATTTTTATTGTATTTTTTCCATTACTGTTTAGTCCCCTTGTGCCCCCTCGCTTCCAGCAATGACCACACTGTTGTCCATGTCCTGCATTGTTTGTTGAAATCATTCCTCCTGCACCTCCTGGCTGCCAGGCCTACAGCCGGGAGCTCAGCACACGGAGGGCAGATGATGCAGTTCCTGTCTTAAGGGACTCAGAGTCATGTCAAGGAAGAAGGCAAGGGGTGCTTTGCTGGTGCAAGCATAGGATGTTATGGGAGCACAGAGGAGAGTCATCTGATTCAACCAGAGGAAGGCTTCCTGGAGGAGGTGACATTTGAGCTGGGTCTTGGCAGCTGAGAAGGAGTCAGTGAGGTGAATGAGGGAAGGCGCACCAGGCCAGAGCAGAGGCATGGGCACTGTCATGAAGGGACCCACCCACACACGGATTTTGCAGAGTCACAGAAATGCATGTAAATTCACAAAGTCACCCATAGCGACAGCCATAATTACGGGCATTCAAATGGGGTCGCAGACACACATGGAAAAAGACATACCAGCAGACACAGGGATCCAAGAAAGGACACACAAACGGCACCCTAAGCAGTTCCCAGGAGAACTCATTCAGAAACAAGCACATACACATTCACAAATCTCCACGTTCTCCCACCAAGATTTAGAGACCCGTCAGAGCTTTGGCCCTTGGACAGCACCCAGGCTGCTCCTCCCTTCACTGTTCAGCTGACAGCCTAGGGCAGCGCTGGCAGCTTCAGATGCCAGTAGTTCTTTTGAATCCAATTTCCTCACCCTCCAGCCAGATCAGTGGCATCCAGGGCAGGTGACAGATTGTGGGTGGGGGTTGGGCAGGAGAGGGGCTGGAAAGAGATATATAATGAACTGTGCCCAGTCTGGGTCCCCACTCTTCCTGGGAAGTGGCAGTGGGCACAGAAGCGTCAAAGATTTGGCAGGCCATTAAGGCACTTCCAGTAATTAAAGAAGAAATAAGAAATGTGTGTCCTTGTAGATGCCAAGGGCAGTGGGATTCTTGCCAATGGTGAGTGTCCTGGAAAAGGAAGAGAGGACAGGGTGGCCACTGATGATGAAGTAAACAATGGTGCCCGGCTGGGCAGACAGCAGCGGGGTGGATACCGGCTAAGCCTTTCAAAGAAAGGCTTTCTCACAAGGGGGCTGTTAAACACTGCCACATGTAGTGGGAGAACTTCCCTCTCTGTGGGTTCCTAAAGACCAGAATAGCACCTGTCTCTCTGGGGTAGAGCTGCTGGGAGGCAGGCGGATGCACCGAGTGACCTCAGTCAATGACCCCTTTCCCCCACTTTCTGGGCCCAGAAGCCCAAATGAAAATGATATATTAAGCCATATCTCAGGCAACTGCACAATTGAGGATTCTTTGTTGCTGACATTAGAGACTATTTATGTTCCACTCTCATTTCTGTGTCTGTAACTTGCTGATTGTATTTGGGCCACAGGGAACGAATATTAAACCTGATAAGGCCTGCTGCCGCAGAGGCAGGGCCATCGGTCTCAGGGATTTATGGGCCGACAAGGAGCTGGGGCGAGAGCATTCCAAAGAGAGAGCAGGCAAGGCCGGAGTCTGCAAAGAGAAAAGGGAAGGTAAAGCCAGTGTTCTGATGAACATTCTAAGTGCTGGTCTTGCCATCTCTGTGGCACATCCTGTCTCCCAGAGCTCTCCTTGGGAGAATTCCACACGGTTTTGGGAAAACACAGGAAGAAGAAGACAAGTAGATAAGGGCTCTGGCCCGAGTCACTTTCTCCTCATGTTAAAAGCTGGCTCCCCGTGGCTGCGGGTTACCAGTTCTGCGCTTGCCTATGGTCAGCCTAAAGCTAAAAGGTGATATTCCTGTGGACAAGAGAAGCAATCTCTTCCCCTCTCTTTTCGGACTAAGTTCGTCCAGAGGCGCAAATGTCAGAGAAGGCCTCGAAATCCCTCGCAGTCTAAATGAGCAAAAAGAGTCCTCACTTTCCTGATTGAACAAGAAACCTGCCCCTCTTGGCCCAGCCAAGGCCCCACTGAAACACCCCTTCCTCCATGAAGCTGTGACCACCACTGGCTGAGTTAGTCACTCCTTACAGTTCCCTGTGTCTACTTCCCATGGGCAGTCTCTAACACACAGTATAAAAACATCTCACTTAGCTTTCTCTCTCCTGCATTGAATCTTAGAATCCTTGAGTCCAGAGGTGCCGGCTTGGTAATAACAATTACAACAGTCAATTTGACATCATAGTTGTAAGTGCCCAGACTATGGAGTACAGGAGACTGGGTCAAACCCTGACTCTGTCACGAACTAGTTGAAAGGCCCTAAGGAAAGTTACTTAAAACTCTCTGAGCTGCAAGTTACTGATCTGTAACATGGGGATAAAAATACCAACCTTATAAGTCGTATGGTATGTGAATTATATCTCAATGAAGCTGTCACAAAAAAAAAATACTTACCCTCAGGGTCGCTTTGGGGGTTGAGGTAACACATGGGTAACTCCCACACACAGCCGGGCATGTGGGGAGCAGTCAGCGAGTGGCTGTTATTGCTGTTCATGGTCCTTATCAAAACCACTGCCTCTGGATTCCCACAGCCTCACCCAGGTCTGGCACATAGTAGGGCTCAATAAACATTTGCTGAATAAATCAGACAAATGGACTTGGAGTGTCTCATATTCCTGGCCAAAAGTGCTCAGCTGATTAATTTTAGCTCAAGAAAAAATTAATATGGGCCTCCTGAGAATGAAATGCTATCTGCAATTTGGGAGCCCACAAGATGAACAGCAGAGCGTGAGGGAGTGTCATACATTATTAAGGTCCCTAATTAGTAATTCTCTGCGTCATTTTTGGATGGTCTGCTTGTGGTTAAAGGGTTATACTGATGTTCTTTCTGGGAAAATAAAACACTGAGTCTTATGAGAGGTGAAAAGTTTGCTGCTTTGTGACCATCTAAACCTATGTGGCAAGAAGGAAACAGATGAAAGAATTAAGCACCCACCCCCACCACCTCATAGTGGATGCTATTTATTGCAAGCAGAGAAAATAACTCCCCAGAAAAACTTTCTGGCTCTTTTGTCCAACAAATTTCAGCTTGTAGCATCTTTAACGCTGGCAGGGCCAGTGGATGTCATCTAATGCATCGATTTTCATCAATGTGGCGCAGCGGGCACACCCGTGGGCTGCAGGAATGTGTAAAACGTGCAGCACCTGACTATTTAGCCAGCGGCACTGACCTCTTTTCCTTGAGACTGTCAAATAAAAAATGGCAGCAGCCAACACAACAATAGCTGTCCGGTGTGAATGAATCAAAATTATACCTATCTTTTTTTGGTCAAATCAGCAAAAAACATATTTTTGGGTGTGCCACAGAATTTTAGTAATTAGTTTATGTGTCTCATGAGGTGAAAAGGTTGAAAATTGCTGATCTAGTCCAATGAGTTTCACATATTTTTGAGACATGGAACTCTTTTTTAAAAGGAAATTCAATGGGAAAGTCCAACCTGTTAATAAGACTGGTGCAGCTTTGCATGGACCGTGAAGTGGGGGAAGAAAAAGCCCCGTGCATGGGGCTTCCCAGGCCCCCTTCCCTCGGAGCAGCCCCCAGACGCCCCTGAGGAACCTGAGGGCTATGGATACACAGAACTGAGGAGGACAGGCCCTGAGCAGGATGGAGAGTCCATGAAGACGACATGAACTAAAAGCCAACAAATCATAAAAGCTCTTCTCCCAAGCAAACAAATGCACTTCCGGCAGCTTTCTCAATGACTAATCAATCAGGAGAGGCACTATGGCAGTGACAGTGTGGTGGGGAGAGCAGGGTGCCCTCTTGGAGCACGAGCTCACCTCCTGGCATTTCTGTTGACCGATGCGGAGCATATTCTAGATCTGGATGGGGATATTGCGAAGTGAGGAGCGATATTGTGCATGCGTGAGGTGTCTGACCTGCTATGGCCACAGCTCACACACATCGGCCTCTGGAACATTCTCATTCCCCAGTGGAAACCTTCGAAAGGGTGCCCCACTCTACCCCTGGGTGGCCTACCTTGGGCTGGAAGACACGGTTCTCCTTCCCAAGATGGTCCACGATTCCAAAGATGCACAGGGGCCCAGCGAAGCCCAGCAGGTCGGCCAAGATGCGGAACGTGCTGCTGAGGACCAGGCGTCTCCCGAAGGCATGGCAGAGTGCTCGCCAGATGGCCCGGGCACCCTGTGGGCTCTGCGTGTCCTTCTGCTGCCCAGAGAGACCCATGGCCAGGTCAGAGTGGCTGAGGGCCTGTTCACTGCAGGGCCCGGCATCCCAGGAAGCCCCTGGCTCCTGCTGCCTGGGGAAACCCAGTGGACACGTCTGCTGCAAACAGGTGAACTCCAGGGAGAAATCACGGAACCACCAAGTGCACAGTTGGGTGGGCCCTATCAATGCCAACATGGTCCAGATGGGGAAACTGATGCCAGAATATTGATCAAGGTCACACAGCTGGTCAGGGGCCACGTGACAAGCACAGCACTGTAATGAGGGAGTGGCATATGCCATACTCACTAGTTACCACCTGCCACCACGTCTGCCTTGGTGTTTCCCCACCATGCTAAGGCTGAGGCAGCAAAGGAGAGCTGAACCGGAAGTCGGGAGACTGGCTCTGTTACCTACCAGCTGTGGGCTGGCTCTGGGGAGGTCATGACTTTCTCGGGGCCTCAGTTTCCTCCTCAGTGACATGGGGAGGTCCTTATCTGGCCCATCTCATAGAGTTATTGTAAGAATCAGGTCACAAATACCCCTGCTCTCCAAAATGAGTGAAAATTTCCACCTTCAACCACTGAGCTCCAGAAGGCAGAGCACAGGGCATACGGAATCCAGTAAAATCACTTCCCGTCTCAGGGCTTCAGTTTCCCCACCTGGACAATGAGGGTGTTAGACCAGACGACCTAAACCTTAAGGGCCATCTCAGCTGTGACTGTCCTATGAATCTTTGGTCCTGGACTTGTCCCTGGCTCACTGTGTGACTTAGGGGAAGCCTCCTTCCCTCTCGGGGCCTCAATTTCACCTCCTTTCCCACCAGAGGTTTGACCTGATGCTTTCTGAGGCTCCCATCTGTGACTGTAACCCAGAGGGCAGGGAATGGATGCTGTGGCCATGCCCCCACTGACCGCCTGGGCGTCGAAGGCCTCACACAGCCGCCGGTAGTTGGTCAGAGCCCTCATGGCGATGGGCAGCTTCCCGATAACTCGGAGATCAATGGGCTTCTTGTGGGCAGTCTTGATGAAGGCGTTCATCCACCAGTAGGTGCCTTTGGACAGCAGGTTCACGAAGGGCTGCAGGAAGCGCACCCCCAGGTCCTGCAGGTCCTCAGGGGGCTTTACCTCCTTTGGTGTCTTGAAGAAGATGTATCTCTATGGGGCACAGGTCACTGGAGATGGGCAAGTGTGCCTTCTCACCATTCGTCAGTTTGTCCCAGCAGCAAAGGTCTGGGGTTTTGACATCCCACCTTTGATCTCTAACAGATGGGGCCATCTTTTGTCTATTTCCAGGAAAAGGATTGCCCAACCCTCTTGGTGACCAACACCAGGGCCTCCTGACTCTTCACGGAGGCCTGCTCTGAATCCCCTGGGCTGGGTTGGGTTGGGCTCAAGTTAGATTGGGGAGGAGCAGAGATCTCCCACATATTGTCTTCTCCACAAATCTTAGGATACCACCAGGGACCTAAGAATGTGGAGCCATGCAGACCTGGGTTCGAATCCTGACTCCTCCACTTACTAGATTTTTGGACAAATCTTATCTAAAATGTTCCCTCATCTAAAAAGGGGGTGGTACTTTCATCACAGGGCTGCTGTGGGGGTCATTGAGGCGGGGAATGTAGAAACGTTTTCTACTCTGCAAATTAACTAAAATCAGAGGAGTCAGAGAAATGCAAATCAAAGTGGCATTTCCTACTTATCAGATTGGTCCAAATAGATATGGCTCTAACCCCCACTGCTGACTGGAGGAAGGGAAAGGGTTTTCTTATTCATTGCTGGTAGATTGCAGCTTGTCTGGAAGGTGATCTGCAACATCAGTTAAAATTGAAAACACACAGGGAGTTTGAACCAGCAACTCCATTCCTTGGACCAATCTGATTTCTTTGGACTCTCTCCCAAAGAAATAAAAGCAGCAATACATAAAGATATAGTAAGTGTGTTTAATACATCATCATTTGCCGAGGCAAAATCTTGGCAACCAAATGAATGCCCATTGGTAGGTTAATGGCTAATAAATTATGGCTTAGCCACATGATGAAATATTATGCAGCTATTTAAAAACTAAATTAGCCATGCAACACTTGGGGGGAGTCCTAGGAGCTATCTGTTGGATGAGAAAAGCAAGATGCAGAAAACTGTGTAATATGATTCCATTATAAAATAAATATTGAGAGAAAAAAACTGTATGCATATATGTTGAGAAAAAACCCTGAATAGATAGAAATTTATGGTATTGTAGTAATGGAAACAAAGAATGGGAGGACACATGCTAGGCTGTTAATCTGGGTCACCTGGGGAAGGAAAGGCAGGGGGGAGGGGATAAGTCTGAGAGGAAAAGGGGGCAAGCAAAAGGCGTGTATGAAGCCACATTTACTCATTCATGTACATGTGTGACAATAAGAACACATTAAAATAAGAACAAGTATTCTCCCCTCCCCCCAAAAAATCAAACTTGGAGAAGCCAGTACCTGAAGCTTTGATTTCCTCTCTGGGATGGAGCCCAGGATCCTATGGCCTTGCTAACACAGCCTATCACCTTGTCTCCCTCTGGGCAGCTGGGCCAGCTGGAATGTTGCTTCCCAAACTTCTCCCACTGGCCTCAACTCCCCTTTCTGAGGAAGGTATAACAAGCTGACTTCTTCTAGGACTTGGCTAAGGATCGGTGGGGTGGGACACTGTCAGAAGCCCCGCTCTAGCCCAGGTGTGTCCTCAGCTGGGTGAAAGGTGGGTGTAGCCCAGGAGAGGCCCACTTACCCTCACCCTGATGACGTTGACCTCCACAAGCAACAGCATCCCGTAGAGGACCACCAGCAGCCCCGTGAGGCAGAACCGCAGTTGTGAGAAGCCGATGTTGTGGTCGTAGAACTTGACAAACTTGATGGTCTTGGTGATGAAGGCCAAGGTCCAGTAGACAAGCAGGGCTGTGGAGGAGAGACAGAGAGCACAGGGGGTGTGCGTGCACAATGTGTGTGTGCGCATCCTCATGTGTGTGCAAGTGTGTCAGAGGTGGTGCATGTGAACAAGCACGTGTTACAGTGGAGAGTGTGCACACTCCTGAGTAAAGGGATGTGCATGTGTGAATATATGAGTGTGTGATTTTGAGGTGATATACAAACATTAAAACATTCATAATAGGCATGTTCAAAAAAACAATCTTAGAAGTCTAGCTGGTCTTTTTATTTTTTATTTATTTTTAAAAATATTTTATTTATTTATTTTAGAGAGAGGAAGGGAGAGAGGAAGAGAAAAATTGTGATGTGTGGTTGCCTTTCACGCACCCCACACTGGGGACCTGGTCTGCAACCCAGGCATGTGCTCTAGACCGGGAATTGAACCAGTGACTCCCTGATTTTACAGGCTGGCACTCAATCCACCGAGCCATGCCAGCCAGGGCAAGCTGGTCTTTTTAAATAGTAAGAAGAAAAATAGGAAAATTATTTTTTTAACTAAGTTGTAGGGGCTGTGCCAAGTAAGCACTTTAAACATATGGTCTCATTTATTCCTTACAATAACCTAGTGACAGAAACAGTGTGTCAGGCCCCCCATTTTTAACAAAGGAACCGAGGCTCAGAAGGATCAGATAATTGGTCCAAGGTCATGGAGTCATTAAGTGGCAGGGCTACCCATACGCTCCACCCTTTACTGGCTTCTTTGTAGAATTTCCAAGCTGAGAGAATCTTAACGGTCCTTCATTCCAGCCCTTTAATTTTTCATATGAGGACACTGAGGCCCGGAGAGAGAAGATGACCTCTCCAAGCTCACTGCAAGCTAGTAACAGAGAGAGGGCAAGGGTGTCAGCCCCTGGCTCTCCAGTCCAGAGCCCACTACGGCGTGATGCCTCTCATTAGGGAGTCTGGGAGGGGGGGAGATACAAAAAGTGAGTCACAGACCTGGGAGACAGTGTGTACAGGCATTGGAGCTGGGTGTTCTAATTAGAATGGGTGCTCTTTGGACATCAGCTGTTAACATTGTGATTATCTCTAGATTACAGCCCTGGGGCCATAAACATCAGGAGCTATCAGTGGATTCTATTCTCTTAATTCCCACCACCTCTGCCCACCAATAAACCACTGTTAGCAACCACAACAACAACAAAAAAGCACAGGAAGCTCCTTCTGCCTCGCTTCCTAGAGCCATCTGCAGATAAAGCCAATCTAAATCCCCTCGAGCTCCTCTCTAAAGGGACCACAGGGAGGGAAGGAGACCTTCACCCTGCCCTCCATCCCTAGGTGGGCCTGGACATGAATGCCAGGGCATCTTTTGAAAACAAAAGCTGAGGTTTGCCCCAGCCTATTTCTGGGCTGGGTGTTAGGTTGAGACATTGAACTTGTCTGCGGAGGGGCAAATGCCCTGTCTCAGGTCCCAAGGCAAGAGCATTAGGACAGCATTAGAAGGCAGAAGCATCCTAGGGACATTTCAGTTCGGTCTGGTCTCCAGGTCACACGAAATCTCATAGCTGGAGGCCATCTCCCCACTTCCACACCTACTGTCCCCCAGACAGCCTTTGTCCCAGGCACAGAACCTTCTTCACCCTTAACGATGGTCATCTACTAGAGCCAAGACTCAACCATGTGCCTCACACCGGTTTTGCCTCTAACACTTAACAGACATGGTCTGATTTGATCTTCATAACAGCCCTATAACTGAGTCAGAGACTTACTATTCCTGTCCAGGTGGGAAAATGAGGCTCAGAGAGCCTAAGTGTCATGTCCAAAGTCACACAGGGAGTTAGTGGTAGACCCAGAACTAAGCCTAGGAGTTATTTCCACAGTCCCAACCTACAGCGCTGAGCCTCTGCCTGTTGCCAGATGCAGCAGCATCCTGCAAAAGCTCAGTGCTTGACTGAGAAAAGGGGAGAGGAAAAGGGCGGTGTGACACAGAGGTTGCTGGGAGGTTTAAGCTCAGAATGCCTGTTCCTCCTGCTTCTTTCCTCCCTTTCCTCTCCCTCTGCCCCACATTCCACCAAGCTCTGTCGATTTTACCCCCCAAACATCTCGAATCCATTTATTTCTTTCCAGCAAGGTGCCCGCCTGAGTCTGGGCCACCCTCATGTCTACCCTGGACCTCCTGAGGGCCTTCTCGTGCTTCCCCACTCCCCCTCCTCCAATCTAGCCTCCATAAAGCAATACACACCAAATATGGTCTCAATGCACCCATGTTAGCGGCGGCACTATTCACAATAGGCAAAGGTGGGGGCAACCCAAGTGTCCATCAGGTGAACGGACAAGCAGAATGTGGCATATACATACAATGGAGTATCATTCAAGATTAAGAAGGAAGAACATTCTGTCACATGCCACAGCAGGAGTGAACTTGGAGGATGTTATGCTAAGTGAAATGAGCCAGCCACAAAAGAACACAATAGTGTATGATTTCAGGCATATGAGGTGCCTAGCGTAGTCAGGGTCACAGAGACAGAAGAACAGTGTTTGTGAGGGGTTGGTAGGTAGAGGGGAATGGAGCTGTTGTTTAATGGCTACGGAGTTTCAGTTTGGGAAGATGAAAACATTTGGAGATGGATGGTGATAACTGTTACACAACAATCTAAATACACTTAATTCCACTGAGCTATACACTTTAAAGTGGCTAAACCAGGAAAATTTCATGTCACGTATAGGTTATAGCCCCACCCCCAATCCTCCATGGTTTCCCACTGCCTTTGGGGTGGAGGACACTCCCATCTTCCTCATTCAGCTGCCTTTTGCTCTGCACTCCAGCCACTGTTCTTCTTCCAGGTTTCCTAATGCGTCAGCCTCAGGACCTTTGCATGTACTATTTCTTCTCCCAAAGCACTCCCTTCTACTTCTCTTAGTTAATTCCTACCTGTCCTTCAGTCCTCAGCTTGAACATGACTTTCTCATAGAATATTTCCTGGATCTCACCTGGGGCCCCAGCATCAGGGTTATTATGTGGGACAATGTAAGCTGTGTCATGGTTCACCTTTCTGTGGGACTTGAGATCTGTGAGCAGAAAATTGCCTCCTCAGAGTGCCGGCTATTCCCCCAATTCCCATTACCCTCTCTCATCTCCACTATTCCCTGTTCTAGAATTTCTGACTCTGTGGAGAGCAAAACTAACAAAGGGGAATGGAGGGAGTTAGTCCTCGTTCCTTGGAGGAGGACAGGGCCATTGATGGGTGGTAACGGTACTTTAAGGAGAGAACGTCATGTGCTTCCTGGAGGTTGAGAAAATGCACTCACCAGTTGCCCAGACGTGGCGTTTCCAGGGGCACCAGTCAGCCAGGCCCTGGTGGTTAATGAAGGATTCTCTATGCGTGGGAAACTGCTTCAGAACCTGGAGCGGGGAGCTCTCTGAAGCCTGTATTTAACATCTCTCCACCTGCTTCCCCCTAGTCCTCCAACCATACTCACTTGGGGCCCCAGGGGTGGGGGATCGCCTGGATGATTGACGGATCTCAGCTTACACGGGAATGCACACCCGTGCTTAGCCTGGGAAACACTATCTACCCACTCATGACTGTGCTGTCTCTGCCTTAATACAGAGAGTTCCACACTGCAGATGTCAGTGGGGTACTATGGCACCTAAAAATCACAGTCTGACTTAATGACATACAGTCTGACCACCAGCCTAACAGCCAGATGGACAGCCCGGTGTCAGACACAGAGACTGAGCCCAAACCTGGAAGCAGACCTGCGGACTGAGCCCAAACCTGGAAGCAGACTTCCACCTCTGGCCCATGCATAGCCTGAGGACCCTTGGATGTATAGTCTCAGAAGCAGTTATGAGCCTGCTGGGGTGCCAGACTCCCAGCACCCTGCTGGGCAGGCTAGGGCGAGTCACAAAACCTGAGCCTCTCTTTCCTGACCTGTAAAGGGGAAGCAATACTTGTGCCACAACAATACTGCACAGCATTGTTGTAAGGATGAAATGAGTTAGTGTGTGTAAAAGGCTTCCAATAGTGTCTGACATAGACAGCGCTAAGTGAGTGCCCACTCTTGGTGTTTTTAAGCTCTAAATTTCAGTGTCCACATCTGTAAAATGGGGGTAGCAATAGTGGCAATCGGGAGAGTGTGGGGATTGAGTGAGATACTGTGTGTAAGAAGCTTAGCACTGAGCCTGGCACGTAGTACATGCTCGATAAGTGTCAACAGTTACCAGTTTTGTTTTGGCCTGGGACCCCGACCACACGGTGCCAGAGCCCTAAGGTGGCACTCCTTCCTGAGGCTCTTTAAATGTTGCAGCGAACCACAGGTTCAGGTCCTGAAGCCTTTCTCTTCTCTCTCCAGGTGACCTCATCCGGGCTCAAGTTTTAGATGCTACCTACAAGCCTGCGACTGCTGAATGTATACCTCCAGCTCTGACCTCCCCATCTCTCTAACCATAACTCATATATCTAACTGCCTGTTTGACACTTGAGATGCCTGTTTGGCATCTCGGCGACATCTTAAGCTCAACATGCAGAGAGAAAAACTGATCCCTCTCCACCCCGATGCCTGCTCCTTTTCCATGTTTGCCTAGGCACTCGGACTCAAAGCCCAGGAGTCGTCCTTGCTCCGCCCCTTGCCCCTGACCTCATCTCCTGCCATTCTACCCCTTTTTCATTTGATTCACCCACACTGGTCCTTTGCCAAGTTTCTTCCTACCAAGGTCCTTTGCACTTGCTGTTCCATCTGCACGGAACATCCTTCCCCCAAACATCTGCAAGTCCGCTCTGGTTTGCAGCATTGCCATCACTCTCTATCACTTACCCAGCTTTATTGCCTTCATAGCATTGCCACTACTTGTTTGTTGGTTTATTTACTGTCTTTGCCTGTCTATAGCTCCATGATAGCAGGGTTTTGTTTTTTTCTTCTCCACGTCCAAACCCCTAGCACTTAGAAGAGAGCCTGGCACATAGGAAGTCCTCAGTAAACACTGTCTGAAGGAACATTACCTATCCCTCCCCAGCCCCTTTAGCTCCCCTACCGATCAGCAGCTTAGGGAAGTTGGAGGTCTCGATGTTGTGATAGTAGACCACGGAGGTGACAGCAGCCATGAACGCCATCCCAGCCGGCATGTACAGGTGAAGATGGTGGGATTCAGTCACCCTGAGATGGGGGCAAGAGACAGACAGACAGACAGAGAGGATGTGGATCTGCTGAATACACCAATGGAGCAGCCCAGGCCTTGCTTAGGGCCCAGCACACAGTGGGGCCTCCAGGACATGAGTACAGCTCCACCTGTATGCTGATAGCTCTGCCCAGCCCACACCCCATCTGTGCCTGTTAACTAACGGGCCCAGGAGGCCACATGGAGCTGCTACGGAGGCTTGGTGTTCAGGCTGCGGAATTCACGGCCTTCTTTCCCTGGGTCCGTGCCCACAGAACCTGGCATAGGGAAGCCAGCAGTCGCAGCTGCAAAGCCTCTGGCCCAGAACCACTGTTCTGGGAGTGAGCACAGCTGGGTCTCTGTCCTCAGCGTCCTCTGGGCCATGCAGGGGCCAGTGCAGCCCCGCCCTCTCAGTGACAGCCCCATTTAACGTGAACAGTGAAGTCAGCACTGGCTCTCCTCCCCAGGTGGTGTAATAACAACACTGAGGGTCAATATTTATTGAGCATTTACCATGTACCTGCCACTGTCCTAAGCACTTTTCGTATGTTAACTCACTTTATCTTCATAAAATTCCAGGAAGTCAGTACTCTGAGTCTCCTCATTTTGCGGTTGAGGAAACTGAGGCATAGAAAGGTTACATAACAAGCTGAAGGTCATTGTTTTCGTTTCCTCCCTTGGGCTGTGGGTGGAGGCAGCCAATAACAGCTCACGCCCTCCCCACTTTAACTCACACAGGCCTCAGTGGGTGGGTTCTGGTCTGGGGATAAGACCCGTGGGGACCCTGACTCTCCTGGATCTCAGGCTTCCCCATGACTGGTAAGGAGGCTCACTTGCTTGGTCCTCATCACGCCCTTCCAAGGCTCCTTCCTACAGATGGCAAAACCCACAGCCAGCACCGAAGGTTCAGTGATGTGGCCTCAAACCATTTTTCTGGCATTGCCCAGACTGCTTTTTCTCCTGAAGCCATGTTAGGATCCCCTCCATTGCCAGAGGCCTCCTCTGGGTGCTGTTCTCGCCTGTACTGCTCTTTCTACACAGCATGCCAAGGGTCCCCACCCTCAACAAGCTGACAGTGGGGGCCTGGACCGCCAAGCTCAGAGCTGACTGACCAGACAGTCTAGGGAAATGATACTGCAGGTGAACAGAAGACTGAGAGCATAAAGGGGCTGGTAAACAACCAAGGAAAGCTTCACAGAGGAGGTAGCACTGGGCTGGACTTTGAAGGGTGAATAGGAGTTCAATAGAGATGAAGCAGGGAACATGAGGAGAGCCATGTTGGACCCCCAAGTGGTCTGGTGGGACTAAGGAATAGGTATAGAGGCAGGGTGAGCTGTTCATCATAAAACATGCTCCTCTCCTTCCACGACAAAAGAAACACACATTGCTCCAACAGCCATGCACCCAGCCCCAGGGAACGGATGGTGATTGGTTCAAGCCACCAAGCAACTCCATACCCCTCTGACAATGATTGGTCTAAGGGTGGTCATATCATCCAATTCCAGCCAATGAGATGTAAAGGAAAGTCTGCAGAAGACATCTGTGTAGGGAAGAGGCACATGGGGAAGCATGACCCCTTTGCCCTTGCCCAAGTGATGCCCGCAGCTGGGCAGCCATTTTGTGACTGTGAAAAAAGATACAGCAGACACACAGAGGATGGTGTAGAAACATGGGTCCCTGATGCCATCACTAAGCCACCACACCAACTAAAAAAGATGACCTCCAGATTCCATATTGAGACTATAAATGTCAATATTATTTAATCTTTAATTAACGGATATTTTCAGCAAAATACTGATATAGGAGGCCCAAGGCAACCAGTCACTAATGGGGATATTGGGAGCAAGCTACACTCTTCCTGGGGGTCTTCAGAACTCTTGCCCCTGTACTCCTTGAACTAATTTCGAAAAACCCTGTACTCGCTCACACACTTTGAAAATGACATCTAAAGTGTTACAACATTAAGTTAAAATAAGTTATTTTTTGGCAATAGAAGGCAGAAATGATAAACATTTTATAAGATGAAATAACATGAGGAATAGTCATAACTGAAATGAATATTTCAACCTCAATGAGATATCATCTCACACTGGTCAGAATGGCTACCATCCATAAATCAACACACAACACGTGCTGGAGTGGATGTGGAGAAAAAGAAACCCTAGTGTGATATTGGTGGGAATGCAGTCTGGTCCAGCCATTGTGGAAAACAGTATGGAGTTTCCTCAAAAAAACAAAAATGAAACTGTCTTACAACCCAAGTGATTCCACTTTTGGATATTTAACCAAAGAAAACCAATACACCATTTCAAAAGAATCTTGAATTCATTTGAATATGTTTATAATAGTGCTCTTTACAATAGCCAAGTGCTGGACACCGCCTAAATGTCCATCAGCAGATGAGTAGATGAAAAAGCTGTGGTACGTTTACACAATGGAATATTATGCAGCAGTAAAAAAGAAGAAACTTTCATTTTGCAGCAGCGTGGATGGACCTGGAGAAAATGATGCTAAGTGAAATAAGCCAGTCAGTGAAAGACAAATACCACATGATCTCACTTGTATGTGGAATCTAATGAACACAATAAACTAATGAACAAAACAGTAACAGAAGCTTAGATACGCAAAACAGACTGACGGCTGCCAGAAAAGAAGCAGCAGAGGGGGTTGGGGAAAGACTGGATGAAAGATGGTGAAGGGATTAACCAAAGAACATTTATGTACAACCCAGGGACACAGCCAACAATGTGGGGATTAGCTTGGGAGGGAAGAAGGCGGGGCTGTGTGGAGGTGGGGAAAGGGAGAAAAAGCAGGAACAACTGTAACAGCATAAACAATAAAAATATAATTTAAAAAGAAATGAATATTTCATGGCATGACCTCATAAAATCGGTTTCTGCTCCTTTACTATGCTGAATTAGGAATAAATTAGGTAACATTTTTTATAAGTGGGTTTTATGCAGTGAATGGTGGTCTGGGAAAGCATTCTACTTATGTTTTTAAAAAGTGTTTCCTCAAATGAAAACGAACTCACAACAACCCAAAACTTATGGGACACAGCCAAGGCAATCCTGAGAGGGAAGTTCATAGCGATACAGGCCCACCTAAAAAGGTTAGAAACATTCCAAACAAACAACCTAACCCTACATCTACAAGAACTCAAGGAACAATGACAAAGGCAGCCCAGAGCAAGCAGAAGGAAGGAAATAACCAAGATCAGAGCAGAATTAAATGACATAGAGACTAAAAGCACAATTCTAAGGATCAATGAATCCAAGAGCTGGTTCTTTGAAAAGATAAACAAAATCGACAAGCCTTTAAGCAGACTCATCAAGAAAAAAAGAGAGAAGACCCAAATAAACACAATCGGAAATGAAAGAGGAGAGATTACAACAGATACCACAGAAATACAAAGGATTGTAAGAAATTACTACAAAGAACTGTATGCCAAGAAATTTGAAAACCTAGGTGAAATGGACAAATTTCTAGAAAAATATAATCTTCCGAAACTCAATGAAAAAGAAGCAGAAAGCCTCAACAGACCAATAACAACAAAAGAAATTGAAGCAGTAATCAAAAAACTCCCAACACACAAAAGCCCAGGACCAGATGGTTTCACAGGAGAATTCTACAAAGCATTTAAGGAAGAGCTAACCCCTATCCTTCACAGACTATTCCAAAAAATCCAAAAAGATGGGAGTCTCCCAAACTCTTTTTATGAGGCCAACATCATCCTAATTCCAAAACCAGATAAAGACACAACAAAGAAAGAAAACTTCAGGCCAATATCACTGATGAATATTGACGCTAAAATCCTCAACAAAATACTGGCAAACCGCATCCAACAATACATTAAAAAGATCATACACCATGACCAAGTGGGATTCATTCCAGGGATGCAAGGATGGTTCAATATTCGCAAGTCAGTAAATGTAATACATCACATAAACAAAAGCAAAGACAAAAACCACATGATCATATCAATTGATGCAGAAAAAGCATTTGATAAGGTATAGCACCCATTCATGATAAAAACACTCGGCAAAGCGGGAATAGAGGGAGCATTCCTCAACATAATAAAGGCCATATATGAGAGACCTACAGCCAACATCATACTCAATGGGCAAAAATTAAAATCTTTTCCACTAAGATCAGGAACAAGGCAAGGCTGTCCACTTTCACCACTTCTATTCAACATAGTACTGGAAGTTTTAGCCACAGCAATCAGACAAGAAAAAGAAATAAAAGGCATCCAAATCGGAAAGGAGAAAACAAAACTGTCACTGTTTGTAGATGACATGATAGTATACATAGAAAGTCCTATAGACTCTACCAAAAAACTGCTTGACCTAATAAATGAATTTGGCAAAACAGCAGGATACAAAGTCAATATCCAGAAATCAAAGGCATTTCTCTACACCAACAATGAAACAGCAGAAGCAGAGATCAAGGGAAAAAAATCCATTTGAAATAGCAAAAAGAAAAATAAAATATCTAGGAATAAACCTAGCCAAAGAGGTAAAAGACCTGTATTCAGATAACTATATAACACTCAGGAAAGAAATCAAGGAAGACACAAACAAATGGAAACATATACTGTGTTCATGGATTGGAAGAATTAATATCATCAAAATATCCATACTACCCAAAGCAATTTACATATTCAATGCAATTCCTATTAAAGTACCAATGGCATATTTCACAGACATAGAACAAACACTTCAAAAATTTATATGGAATTATAAATGACCCCAAATAGCTGCTGCAATTTTGAGAAAGAAGAGTAAAGTAGGAGGGATCACAATACCTGACACTAAACTATACTACAAGGCCACTGTAATCAAAACAGCCTGGTACTGGCATAAAAACAGGCACATAGACCAATGGAACAGAACAGAGAGCACAGAAATAAACCCAAGTCTCTATGGTCAATTAATATTTGACAAAGGAGGCAGCAACATAAAATGGAGTAAAAATAGCCTCTTCAACAAATGGTGTTGGGAGAACTGGACAGCCACGTGCAAAAAAAATGAAACTTGAGCACCAACTTACACCATATACAAAAATAAATTCAAGGTGGATAAAAGACTGAAATATAAAACGTGACACCATTAAAGTCCTAGAGGAGAACGTAGGTAGGAAAATCTCAGATATTTCACAAAGAAACTTTTTTACTGACCTGTCCCCTAGAGCATGGGACATAAAGGAAAGAATAAACAAATGGGACCTCATCAAAATTAAAAGCTTGTGCACAGCTAAAGAAAACAGTATCAAAATTAAAAGAGAACCAACTGTATGGGAAAACATATTTGCCAATGATACCTCAGACAAGGGTTTAATCTCCAAAATATATAAAGAACTTACAAGACTGCACTCTAAGAAGACAAGGAATCCAATTAAAAAGTGGGCTAAGGACTTGAATAGACACTTCTCCAAGGAGGACATACAGAAAATCCAAAGACACATGAAACGATGTTCAATATCACTAGCTATCAGAGAGATGCAAATTAAAACCACAATGAGATACCACTTCACACCAGACAGAATGGCCATCATAAACAAAGCAACAAACAAGTGTTGGAGAGGTTGTGGAGAAAAGGGGACCCTAGTGCACTGCTGGTGGGACTGCAGACTGGTACAACCACTATGGAAAGCAGCATGGAACTTCCTCAGAAAACTAAAAATGGATCTGCCTTTTGACCCTGCAATTCCACTGCTGGGACTCTATCCTAAGAATACTAAAACACCAATTCAAAAGAACCTATGCATCCCAATGTTCATAGCAGCACAATTTACAATAGCTAGATGCTGGAAGCAACCAAGATGCCGATCAGTAAATGAGTGGATGAAAAAATTATGGTACATTTACACAATGGAATTCTATGCAGCAGAAAGAAAGAAGGAGCTCCTACCCTTTGCAACAGCGTGGATGGAGCTGGAAAGCATTATGCTAAGCGAAACAAGCCAGGCAGTGAAAGACAAATACCATATAATCTCACCTTTAACAGGAACCTAAATAACAAAACAAAGAAACAAAGCAAAATATAACCAAAGACACTGAAATAGAGGCCAGGCTGACAGTGCCCACAGAAGAGAGTAGAGGGAATTTAAGGGGACAGTGGGAAGGGTTCACAGGAACAAACTTAAAGGACACATGGTCATAAAGTAAGGGGAGGGGGGTAATGGGAGGGAAGTGGGGAGGGGTGGGAGGGGGGACTGGATTGGGAGTAAAAAGGAGAAAACTGTATTTGAACAATGATTAAAATTTAAAAAATGTAAAAAAAAAAGAAGCAACCTATTTTCACCTGAATAAAACTACACACATAAAAATGCAAAAAAAAATAAAATAAAATAAAAAATAAAAATAAAAAGTGTTTCCTCATTAACCCATACTGCTGTGGTTGTTCTGAACTCAGAGTATCACACACAGAAATAATGCCCAAAGGAAGACAGGAAGGCCTGAAGGTAAAGGATGGTTTGATTCACTAAATGAGGCTTACCCTAAATTAAAGACAAGTTTGAAGATGACCGCTTTAGCCAGCCCCACTCCCACCTGCCCCCTACACTTCCAGGCAGGTCTGCAAACCCGGGCCAGGATCTGTGATTTCCTCCTCTCTGCTGCTTTCAGATGTCCCTCCCTCACGCTTGCTTGTTCGGGGATGGAAACCAGCAAAGACCAGCAAGTGCCCAGTTCAGGAGCTGACCTGTCTGCCAGGAAGAAGCTGGCTGTTTGCACTGAGCTGGAGAAGTTTGGGATACAGGTGCAGCCCACACAGGAGGGGCTGCTGGAGAGCCAGAGGAAGAAGCCCTCGACCTGATTCATTTCTGTCTCCCACATGCTGGGGCTGTGCTACCTGCCCAGGACTCTGCCACTCCTTGCTTGGTACCCTGTTTGTGCTCTACTTTCATCCTCCACGGCCCTGTGAAGCAGGCCAGGCAGCTATTATGATGCTTATTTCACAGGGAGAGAGAGGCTGGGTGGCTTGCCCAAAGTCCCACAGCTGGCATGTACATAGCAGAAGCGCTAGCAGAAGACCCAGGCCTGCCTTCCCCTTGGGCAGAGTATCTTCCTCTCTGTCACCTGCTAATTATAACCCAGTGAGTATTTCTGGCCTAAAGGCTCACAAGGCATCCCTCCCCTATCTAGCGTTTGTGTGCTTTGAAAGGGGTGTTGGAGACTTGTCACCTGCTAGTTGCATGGCAGTATGCCTTCTGGTCTTCTTGCTGGTCTGAGGCCTTTGATAATCTGCAGGAGCCCCAAGACAAGCAGTTATCAGAGAGATTACCACTGAAGCCAGGATTCGGGGACACTGCAGGTGGGAGAATAAGGAAGTGTGTGGGGAGGTGGGGGATCCCATCCCCACGCCACCCAGCTGCAGGAGCCAGGGCTGGCAGCAGTGGGTCTGGGCACAGATTCCAGCTCAGAGGGGCCGGACCTCAGATGTTTAAGCCAAATGCCCCCGCTCTTCACCACCACCTCCCCCGGACAGTGGCCATGCCTTTCCGCTTCTCCCCCTCTTTCTTAGTGACAAGGCTGCTTCACCTCCTCCTCCTCTGCACCCCAAACTGCTGACACACCATTTCCAGCTGCTGTTATTTCTCACCGTGACTACTGCAGTCACCTCTTAAGTGCTGTTTCTCCCTCCAGGCTCTGCTCGACTCCAGACCTGCCCTGGACACCCCCTAGGGTTCTCACCTAAAAGTGCTGTGCTGATTATACTCATCCTCCAGGGCTCCCCTCACTCACATGCTGTGTTTCATGCTTCAGCCCCATGCACTACTCACACCCTGCCTGCCAGCCTCCACCCCCCCCCCCCTGCTTTTCTCATTGCTGCCTTTGTTCCTACAGGCAGGGGGAGCTGACTGTGAGGGCGCTGGATGCCAGCCGGCCTGAGGACTTGGGAGCTTATATACAATTGGAAACTAAGGAAAGATCTTAAGCAAGAGTAATTTTCTTCCCCCAAGAAGGTAGCTCCAGTAGCTTGTAGAAGAGGTTGAGCATCTTCCATAGGAGTTGGGATGCTCTAATGGGCTCTACGGTTATGCACTGGGCTGTGGCATGCAGATCTGGGTTCCCCGCACCCTGCTGCACTGAGAGCAGGGCCTGGGTCTCCCTTGTGCCTGGCACAGAGTCTGGCACACAGGAGATGCTGGGTAACCAGATGCTGGATTTGTCAGCAAATAATACTGGCTCATGGGAAGCTGGTGAGCTGGGGGCTCCCTGAGCCTCTCGGCGAGCAGACCCATTCTCCTGAGCTCTCAGACAGTCACTCACCCGTCAGACAGGATGCCCTCCGCGATCTCACACACCAAGACGAAGAGCAGCATGAAGGTCAGGATCCAGCGCAGGTCGTGCCCAGGGAAGTGGAGCCATGTGCTGTGGTGGATGTGCACCTTGGAGCTCTGGCTGCCCCATCCTGCAAGGAGGGACAGGAAGAGGCGAGAAGCCTGGTGAACAGGGGGGAGGGTGCATGAACCCCGGGATGGTGCTTAGGCTTTGGGTCCACAGTGGGGGGAGAGCATGCCCTTTCGTACACATCTGCATGAGAATGCCAGAGTCTGGTACATGCAAACTAAACTTCCAGGCATGAAGCCAGGACCTGCCCGGGACCACCTATGCAGGAACCCATTTTCTATGTTGATCTCTTGTGTGACAAGACATTATGTAAATAAACCATTTGGTTGAGAACAGAAGTGTAAATGCTGGTATAATTTTGATATACATATGAGCATGTGTTTTTGTCAACAACTAGCAAGTCTTTGCTTCTGCAGTATCCTGCTCTTTTTAACTTCGTGACAATATTTTCTTTCTTCCCTCGGAGTGAATTAACACCTTTTGGGGAGACAGGAGGCATCCCGTGAGTTGACAAACCCAGCCAGCTTGGGAAATTCAAGGTCGTGAAGAGAGATGATGGGGACCCTGTGAAGAGGCACGCATGCTTGTCCGGGCAGTGGCACCCAACTTTGCAGAGAGCTTTCAAGCAGGGGCGCTGGGGGCCTCTGGTGTCCAAAGTCAGGGGCTGCTCGACACCGAGCCTGAGAAGTTGCCTTCTGAAGACGCGCCCAGGTGGGGTGGCAGGGAAGAGGATCCAAGCCCCTAGTTCCCGCCCCTCCTCGCCCAGGCCGACCCTGGGACTGACAGAGACTGCACAGGGGTTTGCAGGGCCTCCATCCCCGCCTCTGAGGCGCAGGCTGCGCTCCTGGGCCCGGCTGCGACTGACAGGGAGGGAGCCTGGGGGGAGGGGTGACCTGGCTCCCCCCGGGCACCGCCGAGGTTGCAGCCCGAGCTCCTCCGGACCTTTTCAGTGGGTACAGAAACCTGCTTTCTTCTTTCTCCTTCCTAGCTCCAGCCCTGAGGTGGGAGAACTTGGGGATCCCCTGGGTCAGAAGTGTCCTCCGTGTTTAATGCATGTTCGGGGTCAACCCGGGAGTGAGGGGATCGAGTGCAGGGACCCTGGGCTAGTACGCAGAGCAGGGGACCCCGGGAGGGGGGCGAACGGCGGTCGTGAGCCGTAAGGGGACACTGAACCGTACGGCGGGCGGGCGGCGTTTCCTCCTCCTCCCTCCCCTCCTCCGCTGCCCACCAGCGCGCTCACCGATGAAGAGGATGGGGAAGGTGATGAAGAGCAGGAAGACGTGCGGCACCACGTTGAGCGCGTCCACGAAGCAGCCGTTGTTGAGGACGCCCTGGTCCACCCGGTAGGCGGCCGAGTGGTTCTCGCTGCCGCAGAAGGCCAGGGGCATGGCGGCGCGGGGAGGGCGCGGGCTCGGCTGCGGCTGGCTCCACGCGCCTCCGCGCCTCTGCCCCGGCTGCTCAGCTGCCCAGCCCTGCCGTCAGGCTCCCGCCCCCCACCCCCGCGGGCCCCGCCCCGCAGGCTCTCTAACTCCCCGCAATCTCGACCTGCTCCACTACCTGCGGGGCCCGGGGTAGTGGCGGCCAGGAGCCCCACCGGCAGGGCCACGCGTGGCCCGCGTTCCAGCTGTGGCGGCACGCGCGCCCAGGTGTGCTGGGGACGCCGTGTGAGCGCCCCGCTGCGCGCGTGCTGTTGGAAAGGGGGGAAGGCAGGCCAGGTTGGGTGGGCAGGCTCAGGTCTGGGTGGAAGAGGGGCGGGGTGCAGAAGAGAGGAGGAGGGTCCTGTGTGGGTCTGGAGTGGGAGTGGTCGTGGTCTCAAGTCTGAGCTCACTGCTCAGGGTCTGAGATGTGGGCTCACCTGGGTAGGGCACTGATAGATGTAGTTGGGGGGGGGGGGGTCATAGTCGGGGCAGAGTGAAGCAAGTCTCCACCCTGTACAGTTACCTTGTAATTTCTCCTTTTTTTTTTCCATGAGAAAACTGAGGCTCAGGGAGGTTACATGACTGACCCAAGGTTTCACTGCCAACAAGTAGGGAAGGATAACTTGAACCCGCCCCTTCTGGTCCCTATTTTCCTAAGGCATGCAGGCATCAGATACATTGAGACCTCCCAGTGACTGGCAGGTGAAGGAGCAGAATGAGTCCTGGACCAAGGCTGAAAAAGAGGCCGCTTGTGGAGTTGGATCCAGCAAAAGCGATTGGAGGCAGTCGGGAAGGATGGAACCAGAAAGTATCACCCTAGGCTGTACTCTTAATCTGACACAGACAGGTTTATGGAGTTCAAGGACCTGGTGAAATGGTAGACAATGTTACACATTCCCACACCTTTTGGAGAGTCTCGCAGGTCCTTGGCCAATCAAATTGACATCTTGTGAAGAAAGAAGGGAAAATGGGATACGAGGTTAGCTTTTAGAATGGTGTTGCTGATTTCAGCCCTTTTCCCTCTGAGCTTCTCTGAACCTGTTCTGAGGCTGCTTTGAGGCTCCAAGCCTTTTCAGGACATCATGGGATGTTCTCGGCTCTGCCTCAGGCCCTGGAAGCTGCCAGGGAAGAACCAGGCACCAAGGCAAAAGGCAGGTGGGGTTGGGGAAACAGCCTGGGGAGGGTCCTCAGGCGCCCAGGGTCCTGAGGCCTCACTCAGACAGTCTGACTTTCGAGAAACTCTGTGAAGCTGAGAGATGTTTCCTGCAGCACCAGCCAACTCGGTGCAAACTTGGTGGCTGTGAATGTTTAGCACTAGCCGCAGAAGTTAATGAATCTGGGTGAATGTGGGCTCTGAAAAGGTGATTGCTGGGTCCATGTAGCCAAATGAGAAAAGCTTATGAGATAATGTCAGCGGAAAAGGAGGAAACAAAAGTGTGTGTTTCCTATAATTATGGCCACATTAAATGTGGATATTTGAATGCTAGCCTGCAGAGAGGCTCAGACTTGCAAATGGCTGTTGCGTTAGGGTGGTGCGTGGTTGTATCACCCACCACCGCTGTGCTCGTGATTGTTATTGCCGTTTTCCCTCTGCGCCAACGAGACAGCTGAGGTTCAGAGTGATAAGATGGTGTGCCCATAGTCACCTAACAAGCATATTTTTTGGTTCTGAGTTTTTTTCAAACTTTCTGCAATGTTGCTGTTTTGTTTTTGTAGTTGCAATTTCAGTTGTTCACACTTTCGGCAGTGCTGTTTTTCCTTGAAGGGCTGACAGCATACACGGTCCAGCAGAAGTAACGCCATTGAGTGTGGTTGGTGGAGTGTGTGAATGTCCTGCACAGGATGGACAGCAATTTGAACATTTCACCTAAAATGTCATATGGTGTGCTTGAGTGTGATACTGTTATGCTACAGAATTGCATGCTTATGATTTTTGTAATAAAGGATTTTTATGTAATAAAAAGGGGTGTTATTTGTGCCAGACCCTGTGTGTACTTTCAAGTAACAAGTCCCCAGCATCCACCAGTGCTTGTGTGATGCTGGGCAAGTCACCGTTCTGTGCTTCAGTTTCCTCCTTTCTAAACAGGGAAGATGGTATTACTGACCCCACAGGACTGAAAATGAGATCATGGGTTTAAATACACTTTGTAAGCCAGGGAGGTGGTTCAGGCCACTCCATCCCCCGGCAGCCCCTAATTGTTGAAGTTTATCCAGTGATTCTTCCCTTCCTCGGCACTCAGCACACAGCGCCCGTCACAACCCACACATTGGCCTCTTCCAAGCCATTTGAAATGAACAAAAACCTGGTCTAACCCAAGCTAGACTCAAGTGTCAAGGACTATTAAGGGGTCCTCTACTGGGGCTCAGAGAGTGTCAGGTCTGCAGGCTGGAGTGGGGTGCTGTGCTGGCTGTCTCTAGCACACACCCACTGTGGGACTGTGGGCAAATCCCACCCTTCCCTACACCTGGCTTTACAGTAAAGACGCCCATCACACTGCCCACCATGTGGTTGCAAATTTATTTGAAAAGCGTGGAGTCAGGTGGCATGAAAGGACTTCTGTAGCATGGACTGTGATCTTGGAAACAACTCAAATGCTCATCAATAGGGGGCTGGCTAAAACCAAACCAACCAAACAAACAACCAAACAAACAAAAAACCGTGGTATTATTCATACTGGGAAATACTGCAAGGCAAGTACAGAGACTAGAGTTATAAAGACAGACATGGAAAGATGTCCATGGCATAGTTGTGGAGCAAACTGCTGCAGGAAACCATTTATTTCTACACCAGAAATATACACGGAGCTACTGCAAATGTCTCTGTGGGGAGGTGCTGGGTCTCTCATGTTCCCACCTCCAGCTATGCCTTCTAGGTTCTGATGTGGGGTGCTGGAAGAAGGGCAGGTTCAAGGAGCTTGCTCAGAGCAGTGTATTTATTCCCATGTGAGAATTCTCAGCCTTCCTCCCTGCAGGATGGAAAACCTGGCGTGGACTTTTGAAAAATAGATTCGACCCACTGGTCCACTGTGTGGGTGTGGCCTAAGGCAGGGACCCTCCTCTCCTCTGTCAGGCAGGGCTGGGTGCAGAGCTTCACAAAAGTCTTCGGTCTCTGATGTTCAGGCTGTAGTGCCCTGTCTCAATCTGGCTCATCAGGTGCATCCGTGATCCATAGCACAGAGGGTCATCAGGATGATAATGGGGACACAATAGAGTGGGGTGAGAGTTCAAGAAACTAATCCTTTCAATGACCCCAATCAAGAGTGGGCTGGTGAAAAACAAACAAAAACAAAAATCGTGGTAATATCCATGCTGTGGGATACTGCGCAACAACCAGAGGATGCAGCAGGGCCATCTGTACTGACTTGGAAAGATGTCTCCTCCCCCCGCACCCCCCTTTCAGGCAGATGAGTGAAGCTGGGGCCAGGCAGAAAGCAGACAACAAAGGCTGTGTCAGTAGGGGG
Organism: Phyllostomus discolor; assembly: GCF_004126475.2. Taxonomy (NCBI): domain Eukaryota; kingdom Metazoa; phylum Chordata; class Mammalia; order Chiroptera; family Phyllostomidae; genus Phyllostomus; species Phyllostomus discolor. Next base: position 135,270,241 of record NC_040908.2, read on the forward strand.
ACTTAGAAGACTGTAAGATCAGTAAAAAAGAGGATTAAGTTATAGACAAAATGTCACGGCTGGAATCAGGAGGGGAAAGTCATTTCCCTTTCATCTCCACCCCGCCCTACAGCCCTGTGTTGGGAGGAAAGGAGAGGAGAGAGAAGGCCTGGAGAGCAGGAACCTGTGTGCAGCCTCCCTGCCTGCCTGCTCCGTGTGGGGGTGGGTGGGTGGGTGGCTGCAGGTGGCGGTGGGGTGGGGGGAGGTAGTCACCTAGCAAGTGAAAAGCTATACACTGTGCCAGAAAATCCATACATGGGCCCTTTTGAAGAAAGGTTTCCTTACCCCAAAGCAGGACCACCAGACTGACGGAGGCACGGGACCCTCAGCCACGCTTGCGTGGGTGGATGATGCAGGAACAAGGCACATTCTTTCCAAGATGTTGGCATCGCATCATAGGGGAGGTGGGGAAAGAGCTCCAAGAAAGCCCAGTGTGAATGTCGTCTGCCAGCTTGGTGGAATGGGGGCTTGAAATAGAAATTAAATAAAGTTCTTGTTCCTGCCCCTTTAAGTGTTGGTCCAAGATCACCGTCATCATGGTAACATAGTTCAGAAGGGCAATTCTATGCATGACCTGGGTGCTCTGCTCACTCAAGGCCACTTGAGGTCAAACTCAGCCTCCCATTGTATTCTGGAAAGATCCAGCTCCCCTGCCCATCAGTTAAAATTGGAGGCTTTGCTGAACTCTTCAAGGCGAGGTGGAAAGTTGTAATTGTCATACCTCACAGCAGAAACTTTGTACAATCCCCCCATGTCTCCACAGAGGAATGGAGAGGTCTTTTCCCTCCTGTTATCTCGCATCTCCTCTTCCTTTCTTCCGTACAGCCTCTTAGCCTCTGTTTCAAGACATGAAATTTGTTCCCCAGAGCAATTCAGCCTTTGCATCCAGTTTGCATACCCACCTAGGGTTTCTCCAGCGAGCCTGTTTCCCTGCCCAGGCTGCGGCCACCCTCAAACCTGCTCTCTTCCAGGACAGGTAAGTGGGGGAGAGGGGAGAGTAAGATTTTCGCTCTTTTGTTTCACTGACATTTGTTGAATGCTTAGTATGTGCCATACATTTTCCCTGTTTTAAACCTCCCAGTAACTCGGTTTAGTAGTTACTATTATCAGAGAAAGTGGAGGCTCAGGGGAGTTAAGTCTTTTCCCAAGGTCGCACAGCTGGGGAGTGGCAGAGAAAGGATACAAAGCCTGTTGGGCCTGGCGGCAAAGCCTGTGTCGTTAACCACTTCCCAGAGGGATGCAGGGCACGCTGAGGACTTTTCTGCTTCTGAGACTGTCCCTGAGGAGGCAGTGCAGGCCCCGGAGAACAGACCTTTGGGGAAGATTGCGTATCTCTGTGCATTCTGCCTTTTCTCTGTGTTAGAAACCGAAGGAAAGCCCCGGTCAGAGCACCGGTCGCTGGCATCAGTCAGGAGGCCAGATGGGAAGACTTGCGTGAGAGGGCTCTTTTGATGGGGGCCTCACCCCTGTGGGTAAAGCCGGCAAACGAACGTGGTGATTTGCTTTGGAGACAACTGCTGGTGGTGACAGAGGGAAATGGCTGCATGTCAGATGTACAGGGACAGGTCATGGTCATGCCCAGTGCTGTGGGACCCCCCCTTAGGTGTACTGACCCACCCCTCTCCCCACCTGGGGCCTCCCTTGCTACAACAGAACCTCCACCTGGACTCAGCCAAAGAGGATGCCTCTCTCTGGCACTGCCTGGCCTCTGACAGCTGCCTCTGTTGTCTGGGCCTGGAGGGCCCTGCCAGAGCTGGGGCTGGGGCTGAGGCTGGGGATGGTACGGTGCTGCTGAACAATTAGGCTTTCCCCTCCCCCTCCCTCAGTTTCAGTTCCCTTCCCGCCCCCAAGTGGAAGCTGCCTGGACCCAAAGTCTATGCTGGGGAACTTTAGGTCCCCACACTACCCTGCCAGCTGTGATCTTGGGCAAGTCAATCTCCCTGACCCTCTGCTATGAATGACAGTGGAGGGGGCGGGACCCCCCATCGTGGATCCTGTGTGTGAGAAAGCCTGGCACACAGTAGACCTCAGGTCAGGCTTTTCCATCTTCAGATCAGCTGAGGGCTTCCTGCCTGGAATCCTGAGACATTTATTGGTTTTGTCCAGTTTTATTGATATATAATTCTCACGTAGCATGGTATAAGTTTAAGATACACAACATAACATTTTAATAGGTATATATATTGGGAAATGATTCCCGTAATACGGTTAGTTAACATCCATCATCTCACCTATTTATAATTTCTTATTGTGATGAGAACCTTCAAGACCCTCTCTCTTAGCAACTTTCAAATGCACAATAAAGTACTGTTAATTATAGTCACCATGCCGTATATAACATCCCCAGAACTTATTTTTCTTATAACTGAAAGTTTATACATTTTGACTCCCTCCACCCATTCCCCCCTCCGCCGGGCCCCTGGCAATCAGCCAGTCTGTCCTCTGTCTCTGTGAGTTCAGCTCTGTTAGATCCCATGCATGAGACTATTCAGTGTCTTTCTCTGTCTGACATGTCACTTAGCACCGTGCCCTCGAGGTTCTTCCACCGTGTCACAATGGCAGGATTTCCTTCCTTCCCTGGCCGAACAGTGTTCTGTTCCACACCACATCTTCCTTATGTCTTCATGCCTCAGTGGACACCTAGGCTGCTTCTGCTGTAGAACGCTGTAAATAATGCTGCAACTCTTATGGATTTTTAATAATTAATTGAGTTCCTACCTAAAAGTTAAGTGGACAAGAACAAAGTGCCAAACCCTTCGTTGCATTACCTGGCCTATTGTCATCTCTCTTTATGGCAGGAGGGGTGAGGCACAGAGGAAAATCCCTGGCCCAAGGTCCCCCAGCAACAGAAGTCACAGCGCCTGGGAGCCTCCTGCTGAGGAAGAGGGGTTGGCTGGGGTAGGGGTGGGGTAAATGAGGGAGGCAAAAGGGAGAGTGGCAGCTATCCAGTGGGAAACAGAGCGAGGTGGGTGGACTTGTCTGAGAGTGGTGTCTGCAGAGCAAGCCCACGTCCTTATTTAGACTTGCTGCTTGAGTATGCGCCTATACGTAATGTATATAGCTGACTTTCTCATGCACTGGCGAGAAGTCGGTGCATAAATGGAGATAAGTGTGGGCAGCCTGCGACTGTAATTGTGCGGGGGAGGAGGAGGGGGAGACCCTTCCCTTTGGTGTTTGGGCGAAGAAAGGCCTCTCTGCTCAGGCGAGCTGAGCCCTGGGAGGGGGGAGGGAGACCTGGGGGTGAGAGAGGTGGAGGCATCGGGAGAGACTCACGGCCGCCACCTAACATTTACCCGCTCGAAGGAAAAATTGCTCAAGTATTCCCTCATGCCCCATGTAGAGTCAAAACTCATCTTTGGCTAAAATACAACAAAAATTCACATTGTTGTGATTACATTCAATTTTAAACTTTTGAATAGCCAGTGTGCTCTTGAGGAAGATAACCGTGGACTGATGTGGGTGCTCTGAGGCTTGGGCAAAGGACAGAGCTTGGAGAAGTTTTATCAAGAAGAGTGAGCCCGGTGGTTCGGAGAGAAGCTTCGCCTTTTACATTGGGGTTGGAGAAACCAAATCAAATTCCTCTGCTGGTCCTTGTGGGAGAAGGTGGGGAAAGGGGTTGTTGAGGTGTTGCTTGCTCCCTTAATTGGGAGAAATAACCTGGCTCAGCCAATGGGTGCCCGGATCTGTAACTGAGGCAATTAGCCAATCCATGAGCTGGTATTTACTGGGTATCTGCTGTGTGCCTGCTGGGTTCCTCTGTAACCCTACAACGTGAGTATTATTGTGCCCTTATGAAACGGAAGCCCAGAGAGGTTGAGGGACTTGCCCTAGCTCACACAGCCAGTGAGAGGCACAGCCCAGGGTGAAACCCAGCTTCAGCTGGGACTGGAACCTGTGTGCTTCCCAGTGCAGCGCTTCTCAAAATGTGGTTTGGGACCAACAGCGTCACCTGAGAAGTTATACAAATGCAAATTCTCTGGCCACCCCGGACCGACTAAACCTGAAACTCTGGAGGTAGGGTTCAGAAATCTGTTCTACCAAGTCTGCCAGGTGACTCTGGTGCACGCCAGGTTTGGGAACCACCACCCTCCACCACACTGTCTCCTGGTAAAGAATGATAGCAGATTGCCCCGCCCTCTGGGGCATACAGTCTGGTTGGAAAAACACAACAAAATACATTTTTTGAAAAGGTGACTGGATGTGGAGATGTAGCTTTAGGAGACAAGGTGGCCTTGAAGGGTGGCCCTGAAAGGTGGCGCAGACTGTCCAGGTGAAGGAGGGGCAAGGCTGCACAGCTGGGGAGGGACGTCAGTGAGCGTAAAGGTGGGGAAGCTGGAAGAAGGCTTTCTGGATGCCGTGAGGGAACCGTGAGCTTCGCTGGACAGCGCACACTGCGGAGGCATGGTCACCGATGGGCCCTGGGGGCTGGGGTTTCCGCCTAAGGCCCTGCCCAGACAGAGGGTCGCCTGTCATCTGACAGTCCACATTTAGGAAGCACCTGTTGTGTGTGTGCCCACCACTGGGCCGTGGAAGCTAAAAACAGGCTCCCTCACCCACTGACTACCTGCTTCTCCACTTTCAGCTCTGGGCTCAAATGTCACCTCTTCAGTGAAGCCTTCCTTGATGCTCCCACAAGGCAGTTCCTGGCTTGCTCTCCCAGCACTTGGTACAGTGGTTGTCACTGTCACTGTCCTACCACCCAGGATCACGATGAGTCATTTGTGGGCCTGTCCGTCCCACTGGACTGGGAGCTGCTTGAGGGCCGACGCTGTCTTACATATCTTTGGTTCTGGCACAGATTAGCTGCTCAATTCCCTTGTTAAATGAATATTGATCAGACAAACGAACAAATGAATTGATTAGTGAATGGTCATAACAGGTGTGTGCTTGCTCAGCCAAGTGAAGAATTGATGTCTATAAATCAGATTCAACTTTCTCGTTGGCTTATATGATCTCATCAAGGTGCATTTTTTGGTCTGCTTTTCACAGTTTCTCCTTCATTCATTTGTTGGCATACCTTTACTGAGCACATACTACGTGCTAGGTACCTTGCTAAGTGCTGGAGATGCAGTGTGATCACAAGGCCTACACCGAAGAAGCTCACTGTTTAATTTTTGGGGAGCTCCCAATACCTTTTGTTTTTATTTTAATTGTCACCTTTTTATGAGAATGGATTTAACCTCTTTTGGGTTAAAAATACTTTTGAAAATTCAGTAAAAGCTTTGGATTACTTCTCCAAAAGGAGATTCAAACACTGGGGTTTGTAATCCCCCCTAAATCCATAAGGTGGACCTGGTATTAGAAACTGCGGGCCTGAGGTGGCTGACAGGTGTCTGTTAACCACACTGAGGGTTTGCAGCCCATGGGACAGAGTTTTGCTCCACAGTACCTACCTAAGTGAGTGATGAGGCCTTAACTGCAGAGTTCAGATTTGCCTTGGATGGATAAAGAGTCTGTGGCCACAGTGGCCAGTTGTGCGGCAGATAGAGAGGCAGAAGCTGTTCTTCCTCTGAGGTGGCTGCCTTCATTGTTTGCCTGTGGTGTTCACTGAGAACCTCCACTGTCTGCCCATCTGTAAGCAGCACGTGGGCTGTGGGGAAATAAAACTTCCTTGGATTTCTCAGTGCTTCTGTTAAAAGCACTAGCTTCCTGAGATTTGGGAAATATATAAGAAATTAAAGATAAGGAATTTTTGCTTTCACTTTCCCTAGAAGCATTTTCCTCTTCATGTACTATGAGAATTAGATCTGTAGCTATTTGTCTAGGTAATTGCTCTGATCCAAAAGAATAATAAAGCATATCCACTTGTGGGTACATGTGCAAAATAATTGAAAGCAGAATCTCAAAGACATATTGTACACCCATGCTCACAGCAACACCATTCACAACAGCCAGAGGTGGAAGCCATCCAGGTGTCCACAGACAGATGAATGGATAAACAAAATGTAGTATATACATACACTGGAATATCGTTCAGTCTTAAAAAGGAAGGAAATTCTAAAATGCGCTACACCATGGATAAACCTTGAGGACATTACGCTAAGGGAAAGAACAGCCACAAAAAGAGAAATATGATATGACTACACTTACATGAGGTGCATGGAGTAGTCAAATTCATAAAGACAGGAAGTGGAATGCGGTTGCCAGGAGCTGGGGAACTGGTGTTCGGTGGGCACAGCCCGAGTTCTGCGTGAGGAAGAGTTCTGGAGATGCAGGTGGTGGTGGCCGCACAGTAACGTGACCGTACTGAACCGTGCGCTTAGAAAGAGTAAGGTGGTACACTTTATGTTATGTGTATTTTACCACAACTTCTCAAAAGGATAATGAAACTTCTCTCATCTCCCCAAGAAGGCCAAAGGGTTAAAGCCAGGATCAGGTTCCTGGACGAAGTCCCTGAGGTGCCCTAAAGCCCAGAGCGCCGTCTCCCTAGGCGTGCACATTCCAAACGTGCAGGGTGAGGATCCGCAGTCCTTCCCATCCCTTCTCAAAGAAGCCAAGGGTTTTTGTTTGTTTGTTTGTTTTTCTCCCCTTTCTGGGGAAGAGAGGGACAACCGTCTCTCCCTGGTATTCAAATGGAAAAAAATCCAATGTTTTCCATCTCTTCCCTATGGAGAATCTCACCACTCACAGGAGATTTTTCCATCTGGTTTTCATTGCGTCACCCCAGTAAGGTAGAATACCTTGCATGCGCTTCACGATAAAGTTAACACAGACGAATGTTAACACAGGCACTCAGCTGGTGGCCTGCTGGGGGAACAACCACTCCTCAGAAAGGGAAGGTGGATGGAGGGCTGTCTGCACTCAGCATGTGGAAGGAGACACAGCTCCCCCAGCTGCTGGAGTTGTAAGTTTGGGGGGTGCAGAGGCTGGGTAGGGAACAATTCTTTGCCTTAGAGCCCCTCTTTGGGAAGCTCCATCCTGAGAAGTAAAATGGGCTTCAATCAATCTGCTCTTTCCACAGCACTTATCCCAGAAGTTTAAAAAAATGTTAACATTCACTTGAGACCCAAAAACTGTTTCTAAGTACTTATATACCTTTAGACACTCATCATTCTGTGAAATAGGTACTATTCATATACCCTTATATAGTTGGGGAAACGGAGATGGAGACTAAGTAGCATGGCCCAGTGCAGAGTTCAGTTCTCACTGCGCGGGATATTTGGGGAGCAAGGTTGGGACTCCTGGTCTCAGCCCTGGGAGTCCTGTGGCCATAGCAGACCCCTCGTTTCCCCATTTTGTGTCCCCCTAGTGGTGGCCAAGCAGCTGGCCGTAGCCAGAGTTGGTGAGGGTTCCACACACCAAGGGCATTGACCCCTGGCCTCGTGAGCCCCAGGCTCCTCCCAGAGTAGGTTACAGGGAGAGGAAGCAGGAAGAACAGAAGGAAACTAGGGAGGAACAGAACTTTTGGGGACTGAGGTCCTTAGTGGACCCTGCTTCATGTTTGCCAAGATCTATTTCCCCTTCCTCGGTAACAGCACCCCAATTTTCCTTTTGGAACCCACTCTTTTCCCTTCTCTCAGTCCATGGCATGCTGGTGGGGCTACATGGGTGAATGTGTGACTCAGGTTTGGCCAATTGGAGAAGGCCTTATCCTTAAGTCAAGCTAATCAGAGTAAATTCTCAGGATTCAGCTGGAACCCTTAGGATACAGATGTGATTCCCCCCCTGGGGATGTACTACCTGGTGGAATGTGTTTGGAATGCTGGAGGGCCATCTTAGCATCACATAGGAAAAGCCTATATGAGAGTGAGGCCAACCAGAGCGGAGCAGAGCAAAGAGAGGGTGTGATGGGTAATTTTATGTATCAGCTTGGGTAGGCCATGCTACTCAGACGAACATGTCTGGGTGTTGCTGCAAAGGTATTTTGTCTATGAAATTAACATTTAAACTACTAGACTGGGAGTAAAGGTTATCCTCTATAATGTGGGTGGGTTTCATCCCATCAGTTGAAGAACTTAATAGGAAAAAACTGATGTCCTGAGGAAGAGGGACTTCTGCCTCCAGGTTGCCTCCAGACTTGAGCCGCAATATTAGCTCTTCCTTGGGTCCCCTACCTGCTCGCCTGCCCTGCAGAGCTGGGACATGCCAAGCCCCGCAACTGTGTGAGCCTGGATCTAGGCAGACTTGCCATCAGATACCCCTGGAGTTTTTACTTCAGTGGTCATCTTGAATTGGGTTTCTGTCACTATCAACCCAAAGGGTTCATCTCAGGAGGGAGCAGGAGCTCATATGGCTGAGCTTTCATTCCATGCCAGGTTCCCTTCTACAATGGACCTTGGCCTTGAAGGATGCATAGAAGCTCACGTGGACATGTGAAGGACAGGATAGAGTGAACACAAACATGTGCAAAGTAGCAGAACATGGCAAGTCCAGGGACTCGGAGCTCAGTGTGGCTGAGGTGAAAGACGTGATTGGCAAGGGTCCAGCTGGAGCACTTGTGAGCAGCCAGGCAACGGAGGACTTTACACGCCAGGCTGAGGAGTTTGGGCTCTGTCCTGAGGTCAGCAGGGGAGGCCTTGAAGCGTTAAGGAGAGCCAGGTTTTGGCTGCTTCGTTCTTCAGTGTGAAGATCACAATAAAGCAGAGAAAAGGGAGGTGCAGAGAGGAGTTATTTTACAGCTGGGGCTTTCCCTGCTGCTCCTGAAATCATATTCCACACATCATTTCTTTCCCTTCTACTGGAAGCAGCAAAGCATGGTGGTTAATGACATGGACGCTTGGAGCCACTGGCCTGGGTCCATATCCTGGCTCTTCTACTTACTGTTTATTGCAGTCATGTTGCTTAAGTCTCAGTGCCTCCATTTGCTCGGTGAAAGTAACATCATTCTCTACCTCTTAGTAATGTCTTGTAATGATTCAACGTCACTGCGTGTTTAGGGCTCAGCACAGTGCTTGACACACAGTAAATACCTAGTGGTCAGTAGCAATCTCCTCCCCATCAGGGTCAAAGGGTGGGCCCTGGGCTGCCACCTCCAGGCCCCAGGAGGACAGCAGTGGCAGGGCCTCTGGCCCTCTGCCCTCTCCCTGCATCAGCCCCCACCTGCCTTTCCCAGGGGGCTGAGCCTGCATCCTCCAGTTCTCACACAGCATGGTCGGCCTGGGCCCCAGGGACCTGGGAAGGGGCACTACAGGGACAGGGAGAGAAAAGAGCTTTCAGCTTTGAAAACAGATTTTTATCCAAATCGTGGGCTTGGGAATTTGGTTGGAATCGGGTGAAACCCAGCCTCCTAACCTTGCACAGGCCCAAAGGGGGTGTCTCTGAAGTGCAGAGGCTGCACACCCAGCCCTTGCACTCCTCCTTCCAGGTACAGAGGTGAGAGGTAAGAGGCTATCTCAGCAAACCCAGGACTAGAGGTGGGAAGCAAGTTCAATGAGGTAACTAAAATGCTGAAAGTTCAAAGTCAAAGGGCACCTTGAATTAACCAGCCTTTTTTGGTTTGGTTTCCACAGTGCCAAAGAAGTGGTAGCTCTGCCATCAAGTTAGGGGGACACTAGACAAGTCACCCCCACTTGGCCTCAATTTTCCTGAATGCCCAAGGATGGGAGTCCAATTCAAAGGTGGCAAGTCAGGCTTGCCAGTTGGGCTCATCTCGTGGGCCCAATCTGACCACTTGTTCGTGGCACCCTGTGTGGCAGGTTAGAGAGAGCGCTGGGATTAAAGTGGTGATGCCAGCCATGCTCGTAGGAGCCGACGGGTGGCGCGCAGGCGGTGCTTTGCCTGGATGGGTTTTTGTCCTGAATGCTCAGTCTTGGCACTCAGTGGCTTCCTGGGTCTGGCCCAGTGCCCCTCATGGCTCCCCAGAAGGTCAGGAGCTGCTTCAGGCCCCGCCTCTATACACATTCACTTCTTACCTGGTTTTTGCAAAGGTCCTCCAGGGAGAGCTGTGTCCTTCGGGTTCAACATGTGATCACTTTCAAATACATGAGAACTGATTTCCTTGATGATAGTGAAGAGGGAGTCAGGCCTCATAAAAAGGAAGCTGAAGCCCATTGCAGCCCGCAGACCCTGCTGGCCCTAGGTGACCTCATGGCTCAGGGCTTCTGTCACCACGTCCCCAGCCTCCCCACTCCCTCTTCCCCTATTTCTTCTGCCCACCGTGCCCAGTGCACACTGGCCCTGGCCCCCTCCTCTAAGCAGGGACTCAAGCCCACTTTATTGTCTCACTCAGCAAGTGCTGATAAGCCCCAATAAACTCATTTCCTCTGAGGTGCCAAGAACTAAGAATAGCTGGAGATAAACTTCAAATGCTGAGATTCCAGGCGTCAACAAGCAGGAGGCAGGAGACCTCAGTGGCAAGAGGAGGTAACCAGCCCTGAACAGCAGAAGTGAACATCAGCTGTTCTTCAGTTGTGGGGAGAATCGTTCTGCCGAAGGTCTGGAACCTGAGGCATTCTGACGAGGGCGGCCTGGCCCTCTCTCTCCAGCACATAGTGGGGAAAAGTGTGGTCTCTGGAGCCGGGGTGGCTGGGCTTCAAATGCCAGCTCTGCTACCTTCTCACATGTGACCTAGTGAAAGTCACTTAAACTCTTTGTACCTCAATCTTCTCTTGATAAAATGGGGTTGGTGATGATAGTAGTGCCTGCCTTGTAGAGTTGTTGAGGGGGCAGATGCGCTTAGTGCTTAGAACAGTACCTGGCATGTAGTCAGCACTATCTAAGCATTGGCTGTTATCACGAGGCTCCTTGGGGGCCATGCACCAATCCCAGTCCCTGCAGTTTGAGACGGTGGACACCGGGTCTGGCCCATGACTAGCACACCGTAGGTGGTAGCCAATATGAGCTCCCTCCTTGTACCTTCATTTAGGAATTGTCTCCAGAGCCAAGTTAGGAGCTAGATAAGAAAACACAGAGAATTTCTCAGCTTGGTGCTGTCTGGGAGCCAGTTATCAGGAGGTCATTGTGGCTTTGTGGCCAATGAGATCAGAAAGTCCAGCAGATCTACCTCTCTTTCTGTCTCTGCTCCCCCTCCCATTGATCATGACTTGCTGACCACAGTCCCTACTGCCTCGGCAGCCATGTTGGGAGAGACGTGACCCTACCTCTTAGCTGCAGCTGATTGGACCTGGGAATGGTCTGACCCCAAGGCTGCCCACTTGGGTGAGTTGGCCCAATCAGATTCTGCCTTGGGAATCTGGACTTGGAAACTGAGCCATGTGGTGATGATGGAACTACAGCTGAAAGGTTGTCTAGAGTTAGGCAGAGATTATGATGGCCATGTTCAGGCTGAGCCCTGGGGAGGCAGAAGAGGCTGGGGGCAGAGACAGGGGGCTTAAAAAGAGATACTGTAAACCAGAACCACTTTCCACTTCCAATTCTAAAGAGGCCTGAAGACACCTTGTCTCTTTGGCTTGGATTTCCATGAGATACCTATACTGGTATCTCATGGAAATACCTTCACAAAGATACCTTTGTGTCAGGCCCCAATATCAGCACTGGGTTCTGTTTCTCACTCTTGAATAGGTGCCAAAATCTTACGGTTTTTTTATTTGACAGTCTTGAATCTGCCGCCCAAATTCACACTCCCCCTTGAAAGCTGGAATTGAAATGTTTATTTTATTAATGAGTTCAGAGTAAAGTTCATGGCAACCATCTTAGCAGGAGCAGCAGGAGGAGCGAGAAGAGAGGGGTGGAGAGAGAGAGACCTAAGAGGCAGGCCCTACTAGATTTCAAGGGAGGAATCTCCCAGGGCTGGGAGAAACCAAATTCACAGGGCCAGAGAGAAGACATGAGAGGTTGGTTCCCGGGGGCCCTTTGCAGAACGGTTGGCTGCCCTCTTGCTCAGAGGCATGGCCCGAGGTGCTCCTTATGCAGTGCTTCTTTGGGGCCAAAGACAGTCTGAAACCTCTGGGCACTGGCTGCTTCCAGGGTGCCTGCAGGTTGGCGTCTCTCAAGGCTGGTTCCAGGCTTTGTGTTTGGAAGGTGGGTCCAGAGCTCACTGGCTTCTAGGGGTGAATTTGGTTTCTCCTTCTGGACTTCAGAAGAAGGTCCTGTGGGAAAGATGAAACAGACCAGGAGGGTGCAGTCCTTGTGGGTGCACACTCAGCACAGGGAAAGGCCTGACCAGAGGGAGTCCCCTGGGGGGTACAAGGCCCTGCCAACCTCTGGCAGCCCCCTTGGTGCAGGCCCCTGGCAGCTACACACCAGCCATAGCCACAGCACACAGGAGGCCAGGGAGAAAGCAGAAGTAATACCTGGGATGAGGTCGGGGGGAGACCAGGAGGCAGAGGGACTGGGTCCCTCACCAAGAGCAGATGACAAGTGACAGAAAACATAGGGCCACTGAGGCCATCCCAGAAACCGCAGCATAATAGGCCTACTGTCTTGGAAGCATGGGGCCCTTATGTTTTGAGGAACTTGTGATGGAAAAGTCAGGAAGTCCAAGCGTGGGTCTGCCCTAGATGCTGCCAGCTGTGGGCTTTAGGCCACACCCAACACCAGTTTCACAGGCCCCTGCCAACTCTGTCCACGAGCACAGCCCTGTCACAGGGTGGGAAACACCCCAAAGCTGAGCTCCACAGTGTCCCACAGATAAGAATCTGGAGCCAAGGGAGAGAGAAGGCACAGAGCACAGTTTGGTCTGAGCAGGGCTCAGGCCACGACAGGTCACAACAGGACATGAACAACCTCAATAGGCCAACCCTGGTTCTTTGGACCAGCCTTAAGTGCCTCTTAATTGCCCCGACTCTGTCCAAGCATGGGGCATGATGGGGCAGGGCTCCCAGGAGGCAGCGCCCCCAGGGAAGGGGAAACCCAGGTTGTGCTTCCTTTGGGCTCTCCCAGCCCATCCTGCCTGGTTGGAAGCACTGTTGGTGCCCAGCAGAGAATGGTGCTCGAAGCTCCATCCTGCTCATTAGTGTGCTGTGTGGGACCTGGGGCAGGTCCCAAAGGCTGTGGTGAGTCAGGGTGCCCAGGGCCCAAGCACACTACAAAGTGGGCTCTGAGTAGCTCCCATGAGCGGGAGGGCCTTTGAGTCTGACAGAATCCCAGTGCGGCCAGCAGCAGGCCCGGGGGGGCACTTCAGAGACATGCACCCCTCCAGACACCAGTCCAAAGAACCTGCCGACAGCATGGGCAGCAGACGGCCACTACACTCAGCATGGACAGACGGGGCCCTACAGCCCGCCTGCCTATTCACCATGGGGGGCTGCCAGGCTCCAGCTGCAGGAAGAACCCGTGCCTAAGCACGGGAGCACGGTCTTCAAGGAGCTTTCGGACCGGCTGGGGGCTTTCGGCTGCAGAGGAGGGAAGAGAAGAGCTACATACACAGAGCAGAGCAGGAAACACAAAACAGGGCTCAGTTATTCCCAGGCAGAGCTCCACCAGGCTGCTCCCTTCACTTGGCTCCTGCCTAGGCCCTGAGTTCTAGAATTAGTTGCTACAAGACCTTGATTTTTCCAAGATGTGCATAGAACTCAGCCTCTGCTGCGCATGGGGAGCTAGCAGGTACAGCCACACCTGGCAAGCAGAGGGGTAGGGAGGTGATATGGTGAGATGAGGATGGAGGTTGGATACCACAGAGGCAGAGAGAGACAAAGATGGAGACAGACAAAGACAGAGAGTAAAAATGGATGCAGAGACGCAGAGCCAGAGAGATGCAAACAAAGGAGAGGGCAAGAAAGAAGAGGGAGGGAGATGAAGGGAAGAAGGATGCAGGGGAAAGAGAGATGCAGATGGGAGAGAGATTGCTAAGAAGGCTTGAGGAGAGGAAGGAGTAGAGAGTGACAGGGAGACAGAGAGAATGAGACAGGAACCCACACAGATACAGAGACAGGGGTGAAACAGAGAGAAACAGACAGGGAATCACAGAGAAAGACAGAGATTGGGCCAAAGCTATCCTGCCAGTGGGCCCAAAGCCTGTGGTCCTAGCAGCTTAGAGGCTCAGCAAGAGGAAATGCAGTTACCTACCTAGCAGACCTTGCAGAGAGTAAAAGACAGGAATCTTTAAGCTAGCTGGTGATGGTGCAAGGGATGAAGTTCTGAGTGGGGAATCAGAAGTCCTGAGGCTTTTGTACCAACCTCATTGTTTACTCGGTCTGAGGCTTTAACTTCTCTGGGCCTTAGTTTTCCATATATAAAGAAGGATTTGGACAAGACAGTCTTGGAGGCAGCTCTGACAATGCTTCAGGACAGTGACCTAGTTCTAGGCTTTTCTCTAGCTTGGGTGCTTTTGAGGAGCAATTACTACTAGAAGCTGTGTGCTTGGACCATTCCTTCAGGCTGAACAGAAGCTGGGAGTGGGCTGGCAGAAGGTAGCCAAGATTCTGGAGGGTGAGAAGACAGGGGAGGTGGTGGGCCAGGCTCCCACACACACTTACAGCTCATCATCGTACTCCTTCAGGGGAGAGACAGCAATAACAAGGTCGATCCAGTCCTGCGGGAAGAAGGTATGTGACTCTGGGGCATGCTCGGGTATTGATGGCGTGTGTCCCTGACACTCCATTCCTGTTCCTGGGCACCAGAGACCAGCATCAGCTGGCTGGAACCTCTTCCCATGGGAAGGTAGACCCTGGTGGGGCTGGAGAACCCCCTGGTGGGATGGGTCTCACTGTGCAATCCTATGATCTGGGGAAACTTCCAGTCTCTGAGGTTTCAGAACCACAGAGGCCAGCGTGGCCAGGTCCCTGAATGACACTAAGTTCCCAAATACTTATCTGTGGACCAGGGCAAGGCAGCAGCCTCAGGATCACAGGGGGAATTTCTTAAAACTCTAGACTCATGGACTTGGCCCCTGGAAATCTGGGGTAGGTCCTGGGAAACATTATTTTTAACAAGGTCCCTGGGTCTTTCTGATGTACACAGCCAATTAGAAAACTTCAGGCCTAGCTTTCTGATCCTAGTATATTTATCCTCTCAATGGATCACTGCCATCCTTGGCTTATCCATCACCATCCATCCTTGGCTTGGGTATACCCAATAAAAGGTATGTGCACTATCACTGAGCCTCTCTACCGCGTAGTAGCTCTTAATATTGACCTGAAATCTCTTCCCAGGACCTCCCTTCATCCAATCCAGTCCTGCTCTCAAGGACCACCAAGAACACTTCTGCTCCCTCTACCCTAAGGCAGCCCTTCAGATAATCAAAGACAGTCATCGTGTTACCCGTAAGTCTTCTCTTGTCCACAGCCCTGAATGTGGGTCCCAGTCCCATCTGGTCAGCTTCCTCGGCTCTGAACTTAATACCTCAGGCTCGGCCGCCTGCATACAGTTGCATAGGTTGTGCATTGCACAACATGAGTGGGCCCCATTCACGCCGTGTCGGTAGGAGGGCACCCCCTCAGATTGTGCAGTGCACACAGCCTGGGAGATCTCGTGTGGTGGCCCTGACCCAGGGGGGTATCCATCTCATGGGCAGAGAACAGACTACCAGCAGCCCCTCCTCCACTGTGGACCCTCCACTTCCGTTACTGCTTTCTAATGGCCCCAAGCACTCTCTTGATTCCTGGTCACTGTGCACTTAGAGAAGACGGTCAGTTTTTTTCTGGGTGGGTTGTCACAACTGGACATCTGGAGTCTGTGCCATTTGCATTTTGGATTCAAGATGAGGAACGGACATTTATTTTTCTGAATCCCACATTGTCAGATTGAGACCACTGGCTGGCGGGGGAGGGAGGTTGTGTGGGTGTCACCCAAGAGTTGCTGGGACCCTGGATACCAGCCCTGGGAGGGGGCACCCCGACTGTAAGGCCTGGCTGCAGAGGCCACGCTGAGAGGCCAGCAGGCAAGGGAGGGAGGCAGGGAGGGGGCCCAGTCTTACCCCGTGATTCCAGGCCTTCTGCAGGGCGGCCTCGGCCTCAGCCAGGGTGTAGTCTGTCACGATCTTGCCATTGATCGCCATGACCTCATCTCCTTTCACAATCCCGCCTGCAGGGAGGGGAGGCTGATTGGCAACTGGGCCCTAAGTGACACACGCCTGGCCCACTGGGTCACTGTTGAGCTGCAGCAGGAGCCTGAGTCCTGGGCTCCGAAGGCTCACATGGGTGCAGAAAGCACAAGGGGCAACAGTCCACCAGGTTCCTCAATGGGCACTTCATTCCCACACCATCCACCCGCCCTCACCCCGTCCTGCAGACTAGGGACAGCAGAGGTGAACCCTTTCTAGGGGCCTCCGCTATTTCAGAGGGAGGCAGACCTGCATTCCTGGAGAGGCCACTAGAAACAGGAGCTAGTTCTGTGAGCCGTCCTCTCTGGGCTCCAGACCTGCTGGTCTGCTTCAGGCCCTTGAGCAGGTCGAGCTCTTTCCTGCCTCACATGCTGTACCCCCCGGGACACTTGTCCCCTCTCTCTTTCTTCTCATCTGCATCTGAGATGTAACATCTCCTCCCTGAAGATGTCTTCTCTACATACCAAACCCCCCCCCCACTTGCTGTGAAGCAGATTTCTCTTTTTATTCTCTCACAGTATCCTGGTCTTTTCCTGTAGAGCACATTTCACAATTTGTAATCATATGTCTGTGGACTGATGGTCACAAGCCATGACGAGAGGACAGGGAGGATCCTTTTAGCTCAACATCCCCAGCACAAAATAGGAGTTCAGCAGCTACTTCCTGAACTAATGAATGATGGTTGGAGATGTTCGTGGGTGAGATGGCCTGGGATCTAATAAATGCGGGCAAAGCCGAGTTCTAAGCTAAATAGTCATTCCCTGCAGGACTTGTCAGAACAAAGACTGTGCTAGTATGTACGTGGCTCTCCACACAGTGGGGAGCTCGTGATTGGTTTCCTGCACATCTTCAGCTCGGAAACATTCCCCCCACCCCAGTCCCAGTGTTCTCAGAACGCTCTCCGGCTTAGTTGAATCAGATCACCCAGAAGCAGCCTGGCGGGCATGAAGGCCCCTCAAATGGGGCGTGTGCTGCTGAAGGTGGCGGCCTAAACACCTGCGCTCCTGGGGCAACTTCTCCCAGCTGCTTGCCTGTCCGGAGCAGTGCGGGACCGAAGCGTGCACAGCAGTTCCCTGTGTACAGTACAGTGCGCCTGGGGAGGGGGCACTTCCACCGTCTCATTTTGTACAAACTCACGGTGGGGCCGAAGGGCCAATAAGGTGCTGGCTGGGCTCAGGCTTTGTATGGTGGGGGAGGGCCAGGAAAAGTCAGCCAGCCATCCTGGCCCTCTTTCCCTGCTGGACATGGCAGACGGGGGGCTCCCTTGGCCGAGCATCAACCCACCCCCCAGCTGGCACAGAAATAACACAGAGGAGGAGGGTGTGGGCAGGGCAGGCCGTGGGGGGCCACGGCAGCTCCCTAGCTGAGCAGCCCCTGTCCTGGGCAAGTCCTCGGTACCCCACAGGACCCCACAGAAGCCTGGCTGCCAGAGGCCGGATGACTTTCCTGTCACGCCACTTCTCCCTCCCTCATGCCCTCGCCCACCCTCCATTCTGCCACCTTGGGCTTGGGACAGAGTCTGACTCCGGCCTAGACTGCCCAGGAGGGGTCTGATGAAAGGACTCCCTGCACTGGCCCAGAAAGGCCAGGGGCCCGGGCCTCCTCCTTTGAGGACACCCATACACCTCCACAAAGACCTGGGAGGACTGAAAAGCCTGCTGGACTTGGGAGAAGAAATCACCAGTGGTGAGGTGTCAGATGCTGTCTGACAGGTGAGTGGGTTGATAGTTTGCAGCGTGGGCCTGGGCTGGAGGCTGCTAAGGCTTCCCTCATCAGCATGAGGGTGTTTTCATGGACGAAGGATAAAGGCAAAGCAAGAAGACCGTGCCACAGACTGATGCAGGCTGGGAGGGGGCGTCCTGCCTCTCTGGGAGGGGGCCGGGCTGCGGAAGGCAGAGGTGGCCCTTGTGCTGGACAGTGAAGCCACATGACCAAGCTGCTGTTGGCTCTGGAACAAGTACTTAAACCTCCTCATGCCTCAGTTTCCTAAGCTGTAAAATGAGAATAACAGTACCTCATTCGGCTGTTGTAAAGATTAAAGGAGTTGATATACACAAGTGGCTGAGACACAAGGTGGAGTGCCAGGTGCCCCGAACAGCATCTGGCCCACTGTTGGCTCTTATCGTTATCAGAAGGATGGGTCAGGTTCTGATGGCTTGTCTCCTGCCCTGGCATGTGCTGTCCCTACTTCCCGGAAAGCTCTTCCCCACTGTCACGGGGGGTAACACTGACTTATCTTTTAAGGCTCAGCTTAGGCATCACCCTTCTAGGTAGGAGCCTTCCCAGGGGCCCTCTTTCCCTTGGTGGGTTGGGGGCCCCTCAGAGTTCCCACAGCTTCCCCCACCCCCCACCCTAGTCCTTTGCCAGCCCTCTGCAGACCACACTGTCCTTGTTTTCACCGCTAGATGGGGGCCACTGGAGGGCAGGGGGGCATCTGGTTTGGCTGTGTACCAACAGGCCTGGCACCATTGTGCACCCACAGGCGACATGTGGGACTGGGTGGATGGATGAGCTGGAGGGGCATTCTTGAGCAACCCACTCCAAGCGCGCAGCTGTTGGCTTTCCTGCAGAGCCCTGTGTAACCACCATGCCGTCCCCAGACTGGGACAGGGCTGCTCCCACTCACCATGCCGCTCAGCGGCTCCGCCCTCATAAACAGCCGAGACGACCACCTTGCCGATCGGGGAGTCCACACCGCCTTCCAAGGCCAGGTCCAAGGCTCCCTCCTGGTTACAGGCAAACAGGCCTCAGCGAGCCAAGCAGACATCGGCCTGTGGGCACCTGGGCGCCACTGAGCCTCTCGACAGGGCCACACAGAGGACAGGAGGAGCCACGGGGCCGATGGCAGGGCCATCAGGGAGAAAGAGAGGGCCTGGGCGTGGGGTCTCACCACAGGAAGGGGCATCTTCCGAGGGAGAGAGGAAAATAGTCAGGATCTGGGGGTTACCTAGGAATCTCTTCAGAGTAGGAGACGTAGGGGACCAAGATGGGAGGGGACAGGAGCAGAGAGGGGGCAGCTACCCAACCTTCAAGGGCCCGGGTACCTTCTTAATGCGCAGGAGCCGGACATCCTTCCCTAGGATCTGCTCTGGGGTGAACTGGAGGGAGAGGCAGTGGGGGCATTTTGAGTCGGCCTGAAGGATGAGGGTGGGACGGAGGCAGGAGGGGAAGCCAGGCACCTTGGGACACTGGGCCCCACAGAGGACACGGACAAGGGGAACTTTCCCAACCCCAGTGCCATCAGTCTTCAAATGGGGGGCCCAGGCCCCATGGGGGACACAAGGGCACACCCACAAATCCCAGACCCATTCTTCCTGGGTGTATTGTGAGACCGGTGAGGGCATGCCTTGTCAACACACAGCACAGTACCTGGCATGTGGTTGGTGCTCAGTAAGTGTACCTTGTTATAAAACACCCCTCCCTCCACCCCCAATCACACTGGGATGCCCTTTGAAAGGATCCTTCACTGGAAGGGGCAGTGGAGGCCTCCTTGGGGCCCCTCACATGCCCCACCTCATCCCCGGGACCCCCAGGGCCCAGGATGTACCACCACCCAAAATGTTTTATAACCCTCAGCCCCTGCGCGTGGGGTGGCCCCCTGGGG
This sequence comes from Phyllostomus discolor, assembly GCF_004126475.2. Lineage (NCBI taxonomy): Eukaryota > Metazoa > Chordata > Mammalia > Chiroptera > Phyllostomidae > Phyllostomus > Phyllostomus discolor. The sequence goes on from NC_040908.2 coordinate 135,289,764, forward strand.
CAGGAGAGTTCTCTCTCACCATGGAGTAGGGGTCAAAGCCCTCCTCATATTTCCGGAAATCCTGGAAGAGAAGGAGAGTGTTAGGGCAACAGATCAGAGGCCCCTGAGGGTCACCGCAGGAACCAAGCTTGGGGCAGAGGAAGACAATGGTGGGTGGCTCAAAGGTAGGGAGGGGAGAGAGGGAGGGGTCAGGTGTGGCCTGGACGGGGAATGCAGAGAGGAGGCTGGCAGCCCCAGCAGCCAGAGCGCCCCTGCCCAGGGAGAAGCAGAAAGCTGTGGGAAGCGCTGGGGGAACCCAGGCTCTGGACCGCGCACTGTCCCAGCTGGGTGAGCATCTCGGGCAGCAGGGGCACCAGCTGACATCAATCCTTTGGACCCTACCACAGTTCCTCCAAGTGCCCTGCGAGGCCAGGTCCAGGCTCTGGGGGAAGAAGTCCAGCTTTCCTCCACCCAGGGCTCTGATCCCAAAGAAGGACCAGCAATGCTCAAGAGACCGCTCTTCCTGGGAATCGGCCACAAGACGATGGCGGGCAGGGAGCAAAGGGAGGTCAGGCACCCAGAGGAAAAGCGGGAAGCCTGTGCTTGCCCATGTCCAATGTCGTTCTTAATATAAATCTCATCCAGAAAGACTGGCGGCCTCCCCAGAGCCTTCACCAGGGGAGGAGGAGAGAGGACTTGCAGCTCAGAGGACCCGGCTTGGTGGGGGCTGTGGCGACAGTACCCCCCACATGTAGAAACAAGGTGGTGAGAAGGGAGAGGGGGAGGGCCAGAACTTTCCCAGGAGTCACACAGAGAGCAGAGGCCCAGGGACCACAGGCTGAGGGGCCAGGCACATGTAGCTTGAGAGCAGCAAAGCCTCCGTGAGTCCCCACAGGAAGGTGGCAGCAAAGGAGTGGCCTGGCCAGACTGAGTGAGGCCAACCCCGGCACTCAGTTCGCTAGGCCACAATAAGTGTCCCCTGGGGCCTGCGGTCAGCACCGTGGGGAGGGCACGTGTAGTAGCCGAGCTCCGGGCATGACACCAGGGTCAAACATCAGCAGATGGATCCCTGGGCATCTGTCTGTCCTCCTTCCTCACTCGTCTTCGTCACCCTGGCTCAACCCCCAAAAGCCAGGGAGACCCCCCAGGCTGGTCTATGGGTGTCAGGGCCGCAGATAGAATGGACACAGCAAATCCATGGGCAAGAGAGCTTACTAGGCAGGATGTGGAGTCAGTGCTCTCTCACCGAGGGCCCTGCCCGCCCCTGGCTGTCCCTGCCGCACACCCAGCAGTGCTGGCTGAGGGCCTGAGAGCCTTCCCCGCCCCGACAGTGCTGGGGCACTGAGATGCATCTCAGGGGTACGCCTTGTGTAAATTTAGATCAGAGACTTATGAGCCATGATAGCTGGTCCGCCCTTGGAGAGGGAGCCCAACTCTTCATCCAAAAGATGGAGAAACTGAGGCCCGGAGAGGTGACATTCCTGCCCAAGGTGACCCAGTCAGTGGGCAGTGGAGCAAAAGCTGGAGTCCCAGCCTGGGTCCTCGGACTTCTCACCTTCCCATCTGTCTCCCATTGAGACCTGTGTGCGCCCCAAACAACATGGCCCTTAATACATTGTATGCAGGAAACGTATTTATACATTTTACGTTGACTGGTGGTAGAGCGCGCGATAAAAACTACCCGCAAACAATGTGTTAAATGTCTGTTGTACAGTCACGGTGCTTTGAAGAGCAGAATGGTGCAGCATCTAGGAGCCTGACCCCCTGGGTTAGAATATGGGGTCTGACGCTAGCTGTGGCCTCATAGATGTGTTTCCTAATGTCTCTGCTTCTGTTTCTCATCTGCAAGATGGGCGATACTAGCACTTAATTTCTAAGTTGTTATAAAGTGTGAATGAGTTAATACAGTCTTTAGAAACAGTGCCTGGCGCAGCACACCTTCTGTTAGCTCCCGCCCGTCACTGCCTGGTCTTGGCCTGGCAGCAGCCTCCTCTACAGACCCCTGAGTCTCACTGTGCAGCTGACACCTCTCCTTAGCTCCCCGTCTGTAGTCATGTTAGTGTGCAGTTGGGGGGTGGGTTATCAGGGAGGAGGCTGGCTGCAGGATCTCCCTCCATCTGGGAGTCTCTTTCAACCAACCTGATGGCTGGTTCTGTGGATGAAAGGAGATGGGGACGATAAGTGGCTGCCTGCCTGACACCACTCATGGACCAGCTAGGACTTCTGCGGCCCTGTGCACAGACACACCCTGGGCAGATGGAGGACCTGGGCCACCACTCCCCCCACTCAGTACCAGGTGAGGTTGGTTTGAAGCTGTGCTGTGCCTTGAGGGGACAAGACTGGGAAAGAGGCAGGGAGAAACCTCAGGTACCTAGGGCTGGAACAAGGCTCCATCTTGATCTCTGTGACCCTCTGAGGGTTCTCTCTGCCCTGTTCCTCTTTGACCAACCAGCGGCCTAAGGGCTGAGTCCCCAGACGCCCAGCATGGGGTCCAACAAGCCCAACATCCCCACCTGATACATGACCCTCCCCAAACCCTGGCTGTGGTCATGGGGACACAGCTCTGGCCCGAGGCTCTCGGCAGATGGCACTTGGGGCCACTTGAGAGCCAACCAGCGCTCCCAGAGAGAGAAGTCAAAGTGGGAGGCACAGAGGGTGGCAGGGAGGGCCACAGACACACAGCGGGTATCATTTTACGTGTCTGAACGCTGTCTGATAAACCACCATCCTCTTCAACATCTCCTGTGGCTGCCAGGAAAAAGAAAAATTCCATGCTGGATGTTACTAACCGATCTCGCCTGCCCCCTGGTGCCAGGCCCTGGGCCTGCCAGCCTGGGGCTGAACTACCGGCATCCCTCCCCAGACGGACACAGCCTGGTTTCTGTTTCGGCCCGCACGACCTCCCCAGACACGGCAGCCTCCCCTTTCTAGGCAAGCACACCCCTCCTCTCGTCATTAGCCAGAGAATGTGACACAGATGCCCCAGCAGACTGTCACAGGAGCATGAACTTGGCTCTTTGCGGAGCTGACAAGACAGCTGAGGCTCCATATAAGTATCTGAGCTGCGCAGCACTGACATTTGGATAGGGTTTCCTTGAAGGGAGAATTAGAATTCTGGCGTGACTCTCCTTGCCAAGGGTGGGAGGCCAGTCAGCGGCTGGGGCCCCTGGTGCGGGGCGCGCACGAGTCCCGGCTCGCTCAGCTGCAGGTGACTGAGGGTGGGCAGACCTCCCTTCTGCCCAGGACCACACCTCACACTCCCAGTCCCAGCGGGGAGTGAGACAGGAAATGGAGAAAGGCGGTGGATTGGCTTTGGCTGGTTCCCCATCTGAGGGTGGTCCGTGCCACGCCCTGCCTTGGGGGACCTTGGGGGCAGAGGCCTGAGCAAGTGGAATCACTCTAAGTTTCAGGAGGATGACAACACAGGTAAGGGCTCGGGCTTTGGAGTCTGAGTGACTCTGGAGCGAGTAGAAAGTCCTGGCTTTGCCTTGGGCCCTCGACGTACCCTCCCCAAGCTTCAGGTTCCTTAAGTGTGAAACAGGGATCACAGCAGGTGCCATCTGCTGGACTGCTGTGGGGGTTAAATGAGACCCGGCAGAGCCTGACATGTGTAGGCTCATGATAAGTCTGTTTGGGCAAGTGACGAACAGGAATCGCCATGTGGATTCGTTCATCTTGTGGCCAATGAGAAGGTGAGGAGATGGCACCTGGTGTGAGTTTGTGTCCTTCCTCACTCTCCTTCCGGCAGAACCCAGGGGAGACAGCCTTGGTCTGCTCCTCTGGAGACGCCCTGGAGGGGACCTGGGCAGCTTACCAGCACCTCGGATTTCACAGCTGGCCTGTAGATGAAGTTGGGCTCCTGGTGGACCATGACGGGCTTGGAGATGGTGGACACGCCAGGGCCTCGTGGAGGCTGTGGGCTTGGGCAAAATGTCTACAGAAGTTCGTTTAAGAGAGAGACCCATGTGAGGTCACGGCGGGGGGCCCAGGCCCACCGTGGCACTCTGACACATGTGCAAAGTCACACCATGCCCATGCTGAGCCAGCCTGACCCATTCACCCTGCCAGAGGTCTCAGGGGTATGATCTTCAGCAGAGGGAAGAGAAATCCACTGGCCACAACGTGCTCTGAAGTCAAAGAAATTACGCGGCTATAAGGAATCAATCAGGACTTGAGCCTGATTATGGGGTCACCAGCAGCCACCGTCACTCAGAGGATAGACTTTCCAGGCTTTCTCTCAGTGGCCTTGGATGCCGTTCAGCTCCTCTCTCCCTAAGGGTCCTCTGGTCTGGCTATGGTTCCAGTCCCCAGACTCACACAGGAAGCATCTGCTGTTCCTGGTGAGTGGGCACAGAGTCTCTGGAGGCTGGGGATGGGGAGCAGTAAGGGAGGCATCCAGGAGAGCCAACGCACCGTCTGCTTTGCTCTAACCTGCTTGATCATCTTGGGCAAGATAAATCAAACTGGGTCACAACCCTACCCCAGACGCTTGATGGGTCTCCACTGACCACTGAGCTCCTTGACTTGAAGCCAAGGTCTTTCGGGAGCTTCTCTGTCTGTTTACACTCATCCCTTACTCCTTCTCACTGTCCTCACAGCGCCTAACTTTAACCTCCAAAATGCCCTGAATTCTTGCCTCAAGGCTTTACCTGCCTGAGTGTTAGCTTAGGTACCACTGCCTTCAGGAAGCTTTCCTTTAGCTTTTCCTCTCCGCCCCCACCACTCACCGCAGCGCTTGTGTCCCACCCATCCCCTTCTGGCAGTGTGGTGCTTCCCTGCTTGTCTGTCTTCCCGCCAGACTGCCTTGGGCAGGGACTGGGATGCCTATTCTGTGGTGGTGCTCAGTGCCCAGCATCATGTCTGGCATATAGTAGTTGCTCACTAAACATGTTGCATAACTAAATGGGTGACGATAATATGGCAGGCACACAGGACAATGCCTGGGGTACATAGGGCCCTGAAAACCTTCCCCTGGCAGATGCCGATGAAGCAGGTGCACAAACTGACACAGGTGTTTTTTCCCAGCGCCTGAGACCTGCTGGTGGCTGGGTTGGCAGTGCAGATGTGTGCTCAGTACTGATGACAGCTCACCTGGAGCCGGCAGGGAGGAGGCGGGGCAGGGCTGGGGACCTCGAGCCAAAGTGCTAACTAACAAAACAGCAGCCCTTAGCCCTCGGGTCAGGAACAACCCTGGCTTAGGTGTTGCTTATGGCACTTATGGCCCAGTTTTTCAGAGGCTCCTTGTGTTGGGGAGCTTTCAGCCTTTGGGAACTAATAGTGGGAACTTCGTGGCTCCTGGGTCATTCTGAGAAAGCTGGATCCTGTTTTGAATCTTGACCCTGACTCAAAGGTTGGCAGAGTTTACCTCTAGTCTCAGTTGGCAGCTCCACACAGATTTCTTTGTGTCCTGATTTGTTGCTGATCTCAGTGCTGATCACTGAGCACATACTGTGAGCCTGCCACACTCCTAAGTACTAATTTAGAGTAAGCACATGTGTTACCTCATTTGATCCTCATAACAGGTGGGTGCCATTAGCATCCCCATTTCATGAATGAGGATACCCAGGCTCAGACTGATGCAGTAACACACGTTCAACCTCACCCAGCCCATGGTCAAGCCATGATTCAAGCCCAGGCACTTTTTCTTTGCCACCTTCATGTTCCCTGTCCATGCAATGCCCTTCCTCCCATCCTCCATGTATGGCCACCCCTTAAGGCTCAGCTCTGAAAGCCTGTTACTCTACAGAGGTGCCTGCAACCTCCCATTAGAAGGAGTCTCTCCCACAATGACACCTGACCTGTGCTGACTTTATAGCTGAATCCTGCCTGGTCAGCTGCTCATCCTTCAGGTGACAAAGTCCCGGAGAGCACAGGTGGGCCAGCCTCCCCACTGTCCTTTTCAGGACACTTTCACACAGAGAAGCACAAGGCAGGGGCTCAATCAGTGAATCCTGAATCAAATTTCTGAGGCAAAGCTGCCGCCCATCTTGGTGGGGACCACTCACAATAAAGATTAATTCAGCCCCTGCCAACCTGGTCCTGGCCGAGCTCTGGGGAAGTCGTCCCTAGAACAGTCAGACTCTGTCAGAGCTGCAGGGCTCGGGCCTCACCCAGAGGTTCAGAGGGAGTCCCCTTGAGAGTCCCCTGCGGAGAGCTGCAGCCCTGTCTGCATCTGGCACTTTCCCACTCCCACCCTCCTTCCCCCACGCTTTCTTGAATGCTCTGAGATGCTCCTCCTGCTCTCTGTGCAGGGACTCTGATCCAGGCAGGGAAGGTTCAGGAAAGCCACCGACCAGGTAGTGCTGCCTACCTGCCTCCCCCTGCACCCGCCCCCCGCCCACCCCCCACCGGGCCGCTGACTCAGCCTGGCCCCACAGCTGCTGGAGCAGAGGAATAGTCTGTTTTTCCTTCCCTGGGGTCAAAGCTCCAGGTCTTCCTTAACGATGACCTCTTCCAATATAATCTTTGGATTATGAACAATGAATAAGAAATAGGTCTTTTTTGAGAAAGATCACTGTTCAGCTTCCTGACATCCAAGCAAAAGCTCCCTAGTCTTTTCAGAGCAAATTTGGAGATTTCCAGGAATTCTCCATCTTCCTCTTTTCTGTAGCTGGAAGACGGCCAGGCACTTCTGGGTATTATACTTCAAGCCAACGTAGTTGGCCAGCTCCGTAGAGAACAGTGCTGCAAAGTCCTCCCGCTGCCCCGGACGGTGCGGTTACTGCGTTTACACAGCTCCCCATTGCTCCCCTGCACTTGCTGCTTCCCTGTTAAACTGGGGATTCATTTCCCCATACTCAAGGCGTTCTAGGCCAACATCATATCAAGAAATGAGTAGCTGTGACACAGAGGTCTGGCTGTTCAACACAACCTTCCAAGTCCTACATTGAACATTGTCAGCCCATACTAGCCAAGAGGAAGAGAGGGCAGTGAACCTCGTGCTCATGCCAGCGCCACAGGTGATTCACCACACAACGCAACACTTCAAAGTCAGCAGAAACCACACACATGCGGGATGTCCACCACATGCAGGTTGGGGGATTCATTCCTGGAAAGTGGGGTGGGTGATGTTTCCCCGTCTCCACTCACAGGAGCAGAGGAGGCCATGGGAAACAGCAGCCCTGCCCACTCACTCTTCCTGCTCCCCCACGTAGCATGCAGAACAGGGGCAGTACCTTTGGGGTGGCTGGGAAGCTCCGTTCAGGGACAGGGGAACTGGCGGGCTTCCCACTGTGGTTCTTGGCCTCCCAGTCCTCTGTAGGACTGCCTACATCCCCAGCGCGGAAGACGTGGTTGCCCAGTGCCTCTTCCAGTGCAGAGGGCAGGGGGCGGGTGGGAGTGAGGTCTTGGGTGGGAATGGATGGTGGGGGAGGGATGGGAATGGGGGGCGGGGTGTGTTGCACCCAGGGTGAGGGTGAGGCACTCGCATGGCCTGACGACTGGAGGATAGGGGGTGCTGGGACCTTGGAGGGTGGGTTGGAGGGTGGAGGGTGGGGCATCACTGGCAAGGCAGAGGGGATCTTGGGGGGATAGTAGAACATGTCCAAAGGGATGTCATCCAGGTCAGTGGTGTGGAGGTGCAGCCCGCCTGCGAAGCGTCTCAAGGGTGGGGCCAGGGGAGACATAGAAGACGGGGTAGGCGGGAGCCCCGTGGTCATCTGGGGGGTTGCAAAGGAGTTCTGTAATCATCTGGCTAGTGCTCCACTTCCCAGTACACTGAGTACAAGGCTCTTCTAGTCTGTTTCTCTTACTGATGGAGACCTACCACACTCACACCAGAGCCATGGGGTGTCACTTCTCTGCCACAAGAGCTCATACCAGGCAGCTGGCAGGGAATGCCCAAATGCAAGCAAGTCCCAAGTTATGCCACAAGTGGGTGATAAGTAAGATGACCATACAATTTACCATCTAAACTGGAACACACTTGACAGTGAACATGGCACTCTCAGTAATCACGCCCTAACTGGGACCATCTCAGATAAGTTGGGATTTAGTGGTCACTGTGGAGATAAGCCCAGAAAAACAGATACGTTCCCCTTCCTCAAGAGAGGAAGGGAAGTGAACTGGTAGGGGTGGCCCTGGACAGTGGCCATCCTGCTCCTCGCTGTCCCCAGGGTGGGTCATTCTGAAGACAGCAGTGGGGGCAGCGGGCTATGTATAGAAAGAAGGGCTCTGTTACCTCTGAAATCTCATTCTCAGCAGAGGAAATCTGCTCAAGGCGCGTCTGACAGAGCCTTTCCACCCAATACTGAATCTTTTCCGACTCCTCAAGGTCTTCCCGCTCTGTCTCGGATACCTGGGACCCAAGGCCGCCACAAAAAGGGGAGGAGAAAGGGCACACTCGAGTCACACGTGGGCAGCACACTCGAACCAGTAGCACGAACGCATTTCTTAACCACTCCCCCCCCCACCAGCATACTGTTGGGAGTGTCAGCTGTCTAGAAAAAGACCCAAGTTTGTTTCCCTTGGGCCCAGAGGTGGGGGAACGGGGTGGGGGGGAGAGTGCTGAGGTGCTGAGTCCACTAAAGCCACTTGTAGGCAAAATGAGAGAAGGAGCTAACGCATTGCATGGGATTAGCTGGCCTCCAGGATCCCCACAAACCCTGAGGCTCTTATGATTCTCCAAGAATAGTCCTTCTGTGGGCTCCTAGCACATTCAAAGGATTTATACTTTCTGCCCCTCCCCCGCTTCCAGGCTGCCTTGTCCTCAGAAGTACAAGTTCAATTTTTACATTTTGTAGCTAATTTGTTCCTAATGCCAGATCTAATGCACTTCACATTTTCCAGGACTTCTCTGTTTTTGTAATGTAATCAGTTTAGCGATCTGATTCCTGGGAGCCTTAAAGAAAAGCAGAACCAATAATCTCTCAAACAGCTAGGGAGTGAAGGTCACCCGACTCACCTAGGAAACAGGAATCCCTCACATGGGAAGACCACTTTCGGCTTGTCTTGAAGGGAGCAGCCTTAGCCACATTCCCAGGTTGAAGAGGCCTAGCCCCCCCCCCCCCCCCCCCCCCCCCCCCGTGCTGATGGGATGAGCCTCAGGCTGCTAGCCTGGGACACCCGGCCTGCGCAACGGGGTTAGCCTCTGACCCTGACTCTCAGAGACAAGGCAGTTTGGGGAAACCCAGTCTTGAACTCATAACCTGGGTAGGGGGCCCAGCTGATTCAGATCTAATGACAGGTGGGCTGCCCGGTCTTGGACTCATACTTTGGTACAGTGGGGGTGGAGGGCGCAATGCAAACCTCTGGCCTGGTGTGTGGAGGCCTAACCTAAGTCCTGTAGTCTGGGCAGGGAGCTTAGCCTCAGACTCACACCTGAGCAAGGAGGCCAGACTCAATCCCAAACATATACCTAAATCGGAAGCTAGTCTCGGATGACCTCGGGTCAGCGGGGGGGATGATCTCACTCTCCAGACTAAGGGGTGGGGGGGCAAGGCTCATGCCACCTTTGGACTCCATTGGGGGAGGACAACTCTGGCCAGCTCCCTGGGAGCATGATGGGGAACAGCCGTGCCGCGCCACGCTGCAGGGGTGCTCACCGGGCCTGTGAGCAGGACACGTACCTCCTGGGCCAGCCGGTTGATCTTCAGCTGCTTTTCCTTTTCCAGCATTTCCTCTTTCTCTTTGTAAAGCTTTTGCTCAAACTCCAGTTCCTTCTTATTCTTTCTCAACTCCTGCAGGCTCTCGTCATACTTGGCTTTCTTATCCTTTCCTTTCTGAGCAGATGTGGCATTTTTTACACGACAAGGGTTACAAGGCAGTGTTGACACTGGCACAGCACCACAAACAGGGCATTCAGTCTCCAGACAACACCAGGCAACCGCCCCACGGCCAGCCCCTCCCCCAGCTCTGCCCCTGGGCATTGGACCTGAGGGTCAGGACAAGCAAGCCGCTGTTACCCATGGCAGAGTAGGAGACACATTCCCTTCACCAGCCAGAAGAATGGGCTTACTAGTTCACTAACTAGCAGTGTGACCTTGGCTAAGTGTCTTAACATCTCTGGGCCTGATTCACCTCATCTCCAAAATGGAAGAAATACCTGCCCCATAAGCTTGACATCCAGAGCCAATGAAATAACATCTATAAAAGAGCTTTACAAACATTACAGCACTATAGAAATAGAAGGTATTGTATTTATTTCCTAGTATCTAGGCATACCCTTTCTCCATTATTTGGAGAGAAAATTTTCTCATGTTCAGATACCACACATGCCTCCTGGGAGATTCAACAAAAAATCAGGGAGAGCTGGTAAGCCTCACTTGTAGAGAGATCCTCTGTCCTGAGCTGCAGGAGGCGGGAGCCAGCCTTGACGTGGGAGCCCAGAGCCAAGTGTATCACATTTTCCCCTGATGCTTAAGTTCCAGATCATTTCATCCTGTCAAGTCTACCATTCTCCCTGAACCGGGCCCCTGAAATGAGGATGAGTCAGAAACTACAGGCTTGGGGGTTGGGGTGGGGACAGAGAATGGCCTGCCTGCTTCCCACTGGCTGTCAGGGTTCAAGAGGACTTGGGGAGGGAGGTGCAGGGCAAAAGGATTTATTTTTCTTGTTGGAATTGGACCCATAAAGCCTGCCTTCCTGGCTGCTTCTCCCAAGTGGCCGAGAAGCCAAGGAGTAAGGAAGGAAGAGAACTAACATTTCTGGACTGCCTAGGTGTCAAGGAAATGACAGTATCGCACACATAGGCATTACCCTACTCTTCTGATGGAGGAGATGAGGCTCAGAGAGCAGAAGTCTCTGTCCAGCATCAAACATCTAGTAAGTGGTGGTGCCAGGATTTGAACCTGAGTCTTCCAGGTCCCACGAATTTTCTACTGAGTTCAGATGAGCTGGGGGCCACGGGAGCATGGCAGGAGGGAGTGTCAGCTCCACCACACACAGCAAGGAGGACAGAGCTAGCACTCAGGAGGGGGGACCGCAGAGAGAGCTGGCCATCTGGGGACTGTCTGCCGGAAGGAGAAACCCACCTGTGAGCTCTCCCACCCCCAACGAGTCATCTGGGGGCCTGCTCTCAGAATTCCTGAGTCATCCCAGCATTAAAGGCCAGAAACGAAGAACTGAGTTTACCAGCAATGGACACAATTTGTCCACAGCTGGAAGGACTTAGGGTGTCATTACAGACCTATGTTTGAGTCATCCTGCTTCCTTGAGAGTGTAATGTGCTTTGACCCCACCCCACACTGTCTAAGGGATGGGGCCCACCCCCAGAGCAGTCTAAGAGTCACTTGAGAAAATGGTTCTCTTTGCTTTAGAGTCCTGCTTGGTTCCTCATCTACCCTGTTGTCTAGACTCTTGGCTCAGTTGATTGATGAATCCCTCTATCATGTAATAGATTCAGGCAGCAATTCCCCAAGAGGAGCCAGAAACATTCTGCATGATGGCAGCTTGCTGGAATAAGGGGATAGCTCCCCACAGGAACCACTGGGATGGGAATGGCCATTCTGTTGTTAAAAGACCCACCAGCACTCAGATTTTAGAGCCAGGGCTCCGGGGTGGGGCAGGCACATGTGACAGTTTCTGTCCCACCTCCTAGAAGCATGAGGTTCTGGTGCAGAAGAGCAAGTAGCCCCAGAGCACTGTGCACCAATCCCCCCACAGTCCACTGCATAAGGGTACTTAGTTGCGTGTGAATCTGCCTCCCTGCCGACAGCGGGCTCCTGCAAGTAAGCAGGGCTGGTCTGTGTGTTCACTCATGCGGCCCTGAGGACAGGGTTACTACTCAGGACCATAAATCCTCAGGTCCTGGCACAGACTTCGTGGGGCCACAGGCCGGGGGTCTTTGAGCCCCAGGGAGATTCCTGCCAGGGTAGGAATCAAAGACATTGAGTCTTTAGTGTTTCAAATAAGGGGATTTTTTTTCACTGATGGTCATAACCACAGATAGCCGCTTGTATCACCTGGGCACTGGGTGTTCCAGCTCCTGCTGTACACAGCGTCTCTTGTGGTTCCAGAGAAAATGAGGACGGATTTTCAGAGCCAGCGCGAGGAACATGATTCTGTTGTCCTTTCAACTGTCAGTTAAATTCATGGCAAACATTCCTTTTCACTCTGGACTACAAGGAGAGGCTGATGGGGTGGGTATGTGCTTGCTGCTACCCAGAAGCAATTTCTCTGCCTTTTAGAAATGAAATGAAAACCAAATACCAGCTATTCCTGGGATGACTGAACTAACAAACAGGGGGAGCCAGGGCTCCTTCTTTACCAACAGCACGTTTCAAGCAACACGATCTCTGACAGGAAGTGCGTGCGTGGAGGAGATGCACACGCACCTCTTTTACCTTTGTCCACTAATCAGTGTCTGGGAAGGAGGTAATCTATCCACCTCCTTTAATAGTTTTTCAGGTAAAATCCTGCCTGTGTGTGTGTAGTTATATTCTGGCTGAGACAGTACATAGGGGAGAATTTGGAGTCTAACCCAATGAGGCGTCCTGAGCGGGAGTCAGCCTGTGGAGTGACAGGGACAGTTTCTGGAGAGCAGGTCCTGTCTGAGACCCTGGTGGCTTGGAAAGGAAACCCCGAGGGGCTCTGCCCTTGCCGACTCAGTGTCATACAAATCACAATGTGCACTCCTGGGTAAAGAGACCTTCTCCCCTGTCAGGAATAACAGATAGTGCTGTCTGTTACCTGCACAGTCCTGTGTTGGAGGAGGGGCAGATGCTTCCAGCACAGCAGAGATTCCCATTGCACAGGCAGGGAGAGGTTACTTATCAGCAAGGTCACTCTGCTGCCAGGGCCCTGGCTTCTGGAGGCCAGACATCCCGCCAGACAGGGCCGGCCGAGTGATAATGCCTAAATTGGTTCACCCAGATTTATGCCGATGCCTGAATTCCAAATACCAAGTCATCTTGAATGTGCAGTCTATCGGTATTAACAATGGTATTTTCATAATCAAATGCCAAAGTGATTTAGAAAGAAAAAGGATGAGAAAGATTTAAGGGGTCTGGAGATACAGTAATAAGATCTAGAGAGGAAAAACCCAAGGCCCCAGAGGCCGGAAAATTGCATTATGCTGGGCACACGCAGAGATGTTTCTAGGGAGGGCGTGATTGGTGTGGCTCTGCGTCTCAACCCGAGGCAGCCGGCAGTGTCTGGCACAGCCGGTCTCATAATCCGCGTTGGGAACACCCAACCCGATAATTTTCTCTGTCTGACCTCGGCTTCTGGTCTTGGCCCCTGGTTCTACTTGACGGAGAAATAAGGAGTGGCTTCTTGCCCTGCCCCTGCCCCTATGCCCCGTACCCACTAGGGCTGGCGCTGACCCGGGTGGTGCCTGATGGTGCTGGGGCAGCTTTCACCCCGTGAATGCTCCCCCCACCCCCAACGATGCCTCTGTGACAGCGCCCTGCCGTTAGATGTCAGCCTGGCACAGGGGCGCAGACACGATTACCCCTCAAGTGAACAGGCCAGGTCACACTGCGGAAAGTTGACAGGAAAAGAAACAATGTGTGCAAAAGGCCAAAACCCACAGCAAACTCAGCAGCACACGGCACGGCACCCCGCCCTGTCCTACCTTGCGGATGGTTGGGAATTTGCCATCATAGCGATAAAACCACCCAAAGGCTGCAACAACACAGAGAGCAGAGCCGTGAGATGCAGTCCACTCGGCCCGTGTGTCCAGGCCCAGAGCTGGGCTCTCGAGGAACACGTGGCTTTGTGAGATGGAACGCAGCACAGCGGCGGGTCCAACAGCAAAACCGCGTCCTCTGCCTGACCCTGCACTTACCTGGCCTCGCCTGGGCTGTAAAGCAGGCCCAAGACCACCTGAGAAAGGCCCTGATTGCCAGGCCCTGGACCCCTGTCAACCGTCTCTGGCCTTAGAAGTCAGTGCCAGGAAAACCAAAGAGAAAGCCCCTTGTGGGAGGATGAGCTTTTGCAAATCATAGCCATGGCCTGCAGAGCACAAAGCTCCGTTGAAAGAGAATGCGCCTTTTCTCAACCGATGTCTGGTCCCTCCGTCCAAGAAAAGGCTCGAGACAAAAGGGAGCCTGGGTCTCTGCCTAGAACTGCTGTCGGACAGAACAAAACCGTCTTGTCTCACAGTCCAGGCCATGTCTTCCACTCTCAGTGTAGGAAGAGAAAGCAGTGATTGGGGTCAGCTCTGGGGAGGACGGCTTGGGCAGCAGTGGGCAGGAGACCAGCCTCCAGAAAAGCAGATCCCCAACTAGGCCAGACCACCGGGACACCAGCACCCCTGGCCTCCCTCAGGCCACAGTATGACAGGGTAATATCTTGAACCCGAAGCTCCCTAGGCCAGTGGTGACGGCTTAAATAACTACCCACTCTTGACCACCCTGGGTTCTAGAACAGAATCTTGAAAGCCCCTTGCTGGACCAAACACTACCCCCTAGTTCTTAGATCTTGAAGAGATCTTGGGGAGTCCTGGGGAGAGGCCAGAGAAAGAACTTGGCCTTGGGCAGTACTTAAATATTTCAGCCAGTGGTTCAGTTGTACTGAGGTCCGCCAGCTGACACTTCAGCCTGGCTGTGAGTCCTGTTCTCAAGGTTTTGTGTGCAGTGCTTGGACCAAGCCAGGGTTGGTCACAGACTGCAGTGGTTCCCACCATGGACTGGTCCCCAGAGCTGGGTGTCTGCAAAGCTGGCAGGGGGAGGTGGGCAGGGCAAGCAGAGCAGCAAGGCCAGGAAGCAAAGCGGGGGCCGCAAACCTGCTCTCCCTGCTTCTCCGTGCCTCCATCCGGGTCATCGGCAGGCTCAAGCTTGGGCTTCACTCCCTGATCATCTACCCGGGAAAACAGGAGGAAGCTGGTGAACCAAGAGGGATTCAGGAGACCCAGAGGCCAGAGGTGCTTCCCAGGAGCCTGGGGACCTGGAACCAGTGTCCTCTATGGGAGCTGTGACGTCAGGGGCGGGAACAAGGCTCAGGAGCCCAGTGCAAAGCTTTCTTGCTCTGGGATGGTGCATGCAGTGCTTCCAACTTTGGCAGCTTTGGTTTCTCTGTCTGTAAGATGGGCTAACGACAGGGGCCGCTGATCTGACAGCAGAGCGGGAAGAATTTTGTGGGGCGTTCGGTTGACGCTTGGGAGATGGGGCACAGAGGCGGAGAATACCTGCGTGTCGTGCGTGTTCAGTGTAAGCCTTGGTGCCAGGGCTTACAGTGGGAGAACACGTCCTCCTGGCTTCTCTCACCTGTGGAGCTATGTGGGTGGACGGGGTGGGGCCTGCAGGGGTGAGGAGATGCCAAAGCGTAAAGGGGCCCATGTGGCCAGGAAGACCTGCCTTTTGACGTAATGTGGAGAACAGCAAACTGTCTGTTCCTGTGGTTTCCAACCTGGACTCCGGCCTCACCAGGCTGGGGGCAGGTAGTGTGTAGGTCTGCTGTGAGCTGTTTGTTCGTGTTTCAAAGTTTTAGGTAGAAGACCTGGCCCAGTAACCTGTGAAAAGGCTAACGTGAAGAGCCTTTGCTTTTGGTTTGGTTTACGGTCACTCAACAGCAGAACACCGATGCTTTCTTCAGAATAAGGAGGACTACCTCATCAGACAGGGGGGGGCACAGATGACGACTACTTCACCGTGTGGTAGGGAAAGAACCTCAGCTTCCACACCATGCGGTCTGTGGGGTGTGGGGACTAATTGGTGCGGTGCTTAATGGCTAGAGGAGACTGGAAATCTCTTGTGTAAACCTCTTCCTCTCTCCAGGCTTTTTCTAGCTCTGAAATCCTTAATAAAAATCCACCCCCTCCCCTTGGTTTTGCTAAGGAACTTTCTCTGGGGACCTCTGTGACAATGTGTCCTATACTTGAGGGCCTGGCCCAATGTTGGGGTTCTTCTACTGGCTCAGCTGTGGGTCGGCAGGCTGAGCCCCTGGGACAGGTCGCGGTGAGGGGAACAGTCTGTCCCACTCACATCCTTATGATGAGTGGCTTCATCTTCCCCGGGCAAGAGATGCTCCACTCTTTCCTACCTGTTCAAAAACGCAGGGTCCACCCCTCATCAGGCACAGCCACCTGAGTGGGGCACAACCTGTCAGCTAACTGGGCCCCCGAGTTGAGGGGTGGTCCGGAGGGATCACAGCCTGGTCCTGGGTGCCGACATGGCTGAGACCATGCCAGCCTCCCAGGAATGCGGAGAAGGCAGGACCTGAGCTGGCTCCGAGGCCTTCCTGCAGGTCCTGACTCATCTCCACACAAGAATTAAACTGCAGGAGCACGTGGAGGCGGGTGGAGGCAGCCGCCGCCCCAGCTCAGGCCGGCAGGCTCCGCTCACCAGTCTCCTGCCCTGAGGCGTTCCTCTAGAAAACATGTATATCTTGAACAAAGGGGAAGTTCTTACTCCTTTGATTCAAGAAGCTTGATTTGGTTTAAAAGCACTAAATAAATAGCTAGCTAGAGAAAGGGTTTTTATTTTCCACAGTTCCTGAGAGGGTGTGTTTGCTCCGAAGCCAAGACCAGTTTCGAGTAAGGTACTAAATTGACTAGGGTTACTTTCATGAGAAGTAATTAAAATCGATCTCTCTCCTTCTGAGGCTCCTATTTCACACATTAAGAGCAAATTAACTCCCTGCCTAAAACACAGATTATTCACCGGGAATTCAGCTCTGGCCACATCCTTGACGAATAGCGAGTGTCAGAGGGAAGGCTGATGAGAGCCCTCTTTGTCCTCGGGAGAGGACCCTGAGGTGACACTGTGCCCTGCCACCAGGAAAGCATGGGAGCTGTTTGCCATGGACCAGGGAGGGGTGCAGGGGACCATCCACGTGCTCTGGACACCTTCAGCAACCCAAGCTGATGTCCCTCTAGGGAGTGGCCATGGTTCAAAGTTGGAGCCAGAGCTGTCCAGGCCCCATCACAAGATCCTAAGTGGCTGCTGAAATGGGAGGAGAGCAGAAATGGGAACCTTGGTTCTTGGGGTCAGATTCACCCCTCATCTGACCAGGTTCTCAGGTCAGCTGAGCACAGTCAGCTGGAGTAGAACCTGTCCCCTGTCAAGGATGATCTAAGTAGCTACAAAGAGTAAAGGCCCAGACAGGCATCCTGGACTTGTGATTGCCACGGCCCCCAAGCGGCCTTGCTCCTGGCTCCCCACTACGAGCCTACTTAAGAAACACTAAGAGTGAGCTCCCCACCCCTGTTTTGCCCTGGTGCTGTGAGCTGCCCCCCTTGAAGAGGTATCCTGGGAGTTGGGGCTGAGAGCAAGTGGAAAGGGGAGCAGTTGCTGAGGCCTGGACCGAGCCTGGAGCTGAGAACGTGGTACAAGTGAAGAAAGGAGATAGGGGCAGAGGAGCTGAGGTCACAGGATGGCCATAGTTTGGTGCCCAGGAGTCCAGATTCCATCCCTGGAGGGCACAGACCTCGCAGGGTCCACACACAGGGACACAGGTGGTAGGGGCACTTCAGGTAAGCTCCTCCCACAGTTGCCCATCAACCTTGGACACGCCCCCAAAGAGTCTTCTCTCATGTGAGCCCGCCCCTTGCCCTAGTTCCTGTTGCTGTTTCACCCCAGCCCCAATTCAGAAGCAGGCAGGAAGAAGATATGGCACCCAACAAACTAAGAAAATACCATAGCAGTTCACTTCTTCCATAGCTCTCCAATCCCTCTTCAGTAGCTCAAGGGCGTGGGGAGGATCTGCCCGCCTGTGTCTGTGTTGTGAGGAACAGCCTGGCAGCAAACCTCCAGGACAAGGAGGGCAGACAGATCCCACCCACCCCAATCCCCCGACAGACAGCCCTTGGCACAAGGCTGCCCCTCCGTGAAGGAAATGCAGTCCAGAGAGCCATGGGCTGTTTACTGGGAAAATTATGGTGAGTGAAGGCAGACCAGCCTCTCTGTCTGGACCCCCGAGCCCCCTGGCCCCAGGAGGAAGCCCTCTGCCCACCAGCACATGATACGTACACTTCGGCTTGCGAAGGGACACAGGGCGCACCTCGGTGGTGAGGGTCTTAGGCGAGAGCAGCTGTTCCTTCGAGCCCCAGTCCTCTTCCCACTGCTTCTGAAACTTCTCTTCCTCCTCCATGATCCTGAAATAAGACCCCACACTCGTGACAGGAGGCAGACCCTTCATGGGCCCAACTTCTGCTGATAGGACCTCCCCAGCCAGCCTGGGGAGAGGCCACATGTTCGAGCTGTGGGGAAGTCAATAGAGTCCTTGGCACTTGAACCCTAAATCGAGTGTAATTATGTAAGACCGTGTTCTGGTTACTCTACCAGGATGGGCTTTACTAGGACTACGGAATGGCTACAACTAGAGGAGGATCCACCAGGGGACAGGTGGGCCAGGTAGACGGGCCTGAAGGCCGCCTCTGGTTGTCTACACTCCCGGGAGCACGCTCGTATCCACACACGGATGCGCGGGGCTGAGGCACTCACTGTTCCATCTCCTTCCGGTATCTCTCATTTTCTTCTGCTGCCTTCTGGGCGATTTCCTTTTTCCTTCTGAAACACAAAGCAGATTGGCATGCTGGAGTCTGTGCAAGAGGAGTTAACTCTTCCTTGTAGCTAACTCCTGATTTGGGAAAAGCTTTGAGTATTCTTTCAGGCTCCCTCCCAAGGATGCCTGGACCACTGTGGAGGCTGAGAAAGCAGATCCCACAACACTGGGGTCCTGTGCTCTTGTGGGGTTTGGTTTGGCGCCACTAGGCAGAGACTCTGTGCTGCCGGAGCGGGCGGGCAGGCCCTTGTGGGCCACACTGGAGGCACCCACTGCCAAGCACTTACAGTGACTGATGATAGGCAGGGCCTGGACTGAGGGAGGTCCTCCTGGAAGAGGGTCCCAGGCCCCAGGGGCAAAGCTGGGGCCACCACCCAAGGTCAGGGCTGTGGGCAGAGGTACCAGCAGGGGGGGTTCTCAGGCTAATTCTGAGATGGGAAAAGCCTGTCTACTTGCCTATTCCAAATTCTTATGGGGCTCCTAGAATATACCTGGATTTAGATTTTGATGATAGTTTTTGATTTATGAATTACTCACCCTATTAATTCTCTCAATCCAGTATCTCAGCCACCCGACGTGGGGGCAGAGGGCTTATCACCATCGATGGGGCAGCCAGACTACCTGGTGTGAATGCCAGCTTGGCCACGTGTGACTTTGCCCACAAGTGACTTACCTCTTTGGGTCTCAGTCTCCCCATCTGTGAAATGGGTTAATACCACCTATCTCACAGGGCTATTGTGAGAATGAAAGTAGGTAACACACACAAGGCCATAACACAATGCCAGTCCCATGGTTGGTACGCAACAGATGTTAGCTACTGCTGGTAGTAGCCCCATCTACACGCATATGCCTGGGTCTTGGAAACTGGGGGCTCTCTTGGCAAGGAGGGAGGAGCCCCGTGGTCGGAAGGCTAAGGGTGTTTATGCTGACCACCACTGGACCCATCTGGTCCGAGGATGGTTCTCAGGAGGAGAAGATGAGGTCGGCTCAGGATGCGATGAGCAAGAAGTAAGGTGAGTGGGGTTGTACGGTGGTCTGGGAGGGTGGGACAGAGGCACCCTAACTGGCCACACTCACTGCCTCTCCATCTCCTGCTGTTCCTGGAGGATCTTGTTGGACTCCATCGCCAGCCGCTTCTGCATGAGAAGCTCCTGCCTCTGCAGCTCGCGCTGCCTCACTTCTTCCAGTCGCTCCCGATCCGTCATGAACAGCTCCCGGCCCTCATGGGGAGAAAAGAGACGCCTCGTTCAGCCCCCTGGGGAACCTGGGCTTCCACCGCCACCGCCTTGGGGGCCGAAATGAGGGTTCTCTTCTCATCATGTGACCCCAGTGTCAGGCACTGTGGTTCCTGCTGTGTCTGACCCCAACGTCCCCTGGCTGGGCAGAGATCCTCTTGCTCTGTTTTGTCAGAGCTTCAGGGAAGGAGACCCTTGGTTCTTCTCAGGAGTGTGTGGCAGAGATCAGGGCTCTGAGTGGCTGGGCCTGGAGGTCAGGGGCCATGGAGCCCCAGAAGCTCATTCTAGACTTACAGCTCCAGCTACGATGGACATGGTCAGGCTGCGGCTACTCTTCAGCACGTTCACGGCCTGTGGGGACAGGTGGACAGTCAGCTGAGGCCTGACAGATCAGAGAAACGGAGGCTTCTAGAGAGCATGGAGGATGTCAGTCACCGTGGCAGGGGGAGGGGGTCAGAGGGGGAGGGGCAGAGGTGATAACGCCAGCAGGTGAACATCCCAACCCTCACCTCCTTGTGGTCCAGGTTGGAGAAGTCGATGCCGTTGACTTCGACGATCTGGTCCCCTGTCTGGAGGAGAAACGGAGAGGGATCAGTGGGTTTGCACTATCTGTACTCTGACTTATGTGCAGGAAGGGTTCCCCCTGGGGGACGAGGGCAGACATTGGGCCTTAGGTGGCTGCACCTCAGCTTTCCCAGATGAGCAGCTAGAAAGCTCCGAGGGGTCTCCCAGGGCCCCCACCTCATATCTCTTTCATCAGCTGCCAAATATGATATCAGCAGAGTTCTATTCTTTGGCTGAATCTATGACATTTGCTTTAAAAACTCAGTATGTAGACACAGGAGCCTTTGGGCTTCTCACATAGCTGAGGCTGTGTTGAGTCATAACAACAATTGGCAGCTAACATTCACCTATCCCTTACTCTATGCCCGTTCAAAGCATGTGTATTAATTCATTTAATCCATACGATGTCTCTAGAAGGAAGGCTATTTCCCCATTTTATAGGAGAGAAATCTGACACATGAAAAGAGGAAGTCATTTGTCCAAAGTAGAGGTCAAAAGTTCCTGTTCTGGCATCAGATCGCCCAGGTTTGAATCCCGGCCCCTCCATTCTAGGCATATGATCTTGGGAAAAAATCACATACTTTCTCTGGGTCTCAGTTTCCTCATTTGTAAAATGGATAATACATGAGGCTAATGATAGTACCTAATTCTCAGAGTTCTCACACATTTTAAAGGGCTTAGAACAACGTCTGATCCAATGAGCACTCAGTGAGTGCCACCTGTTTGATTACTATTACTGTACCCCACATGCAGGACCAAAGGCTCTCAGAGCTGGAGAAGGCTGGAGAAAGAGTCAAATGCTGCTCCACTGTGATACTTTCCCTGCGGGGGTGGGTAGGAAGCACCAGCCAGCAACAGTGGAAAGAGGGCTACGTGGGAAGACGCGTGCCTCTGTCACCGTGTGATCACAGTCTGACCCTGGCCGGGGCCACTCACCTCCAGCCCCACCTCGGCAGACAGGGAGCCAGGCTTCACGTTGCTGACGAAGATGCCGGGTTTCTGGATGGGGCCGCTGGAAATGCTGCGGAAGTGATGGGACACGCAGGTGAGCCTCTGCCTTCAGGGCTTGCTCATCCACAGTGTCCCGCCCCCTCGGCCTGTGCATCCAATGCTCCAGCCCCGCAGGACACAGGCCACCCACGAGCTCAGCTCCCCACGGCCTGCCTGTGGCAGCAGCCACAGAAAACTACTTGTAATCCCCCACCCTGCCCAGCCCCTAGCACAGAATATCATGTATGCTGTTTCTTTTTCTAGCACTTTCCTATTCATTCCTTAAGACTCAAGTGCTGTCTTCTCTGCAAGGTTTTAAACTGAACGCCTATTCTTTCCTAAGATGAAGTAGTCGCTCCCTTCTCAGTGCTCCGAACACACCTACAACGAGGGTGGCATCTGTCCTATTGTTCTCCCCTCCCAGATCTGTGGCAGGAGTCACTAACTGATCACAGTGCTCTCCGCGCAAGCCGAGAGACAGTCTTAGAGTTCTTTGCAAAACAGCACTCCAGGCAGCCACTGCTAATCGACTAGAGATAGCACAGGGTTGGAAATGTATCTGCCACCCTGACACAGAACGCAGCTCCATTGGCATCGTTGTCACTCCATATTGTAACCATTGATGTGGCAGGCTTCAATATTAGGCTGTAATCTCTTAGAAAGGAGGGACTTCTTTATGACTTATACTTGGCAGGAAAGTATTGAGTAAATGTGAGTGAGTGGAAACAATAAGAATAACTCAAAAAAGAATAGCTGGTATTTACTGACTGCGTATTTGCCAGGCACTAAGCTTGGTACTTTACTTCTGTCTTCTTACTCCTCCTCACAAGGTGGACTTTATTTTTCCCAATTTATCGAGGGAGAAACTGAGGCCCAGAGTGGTTAGATAACTAGTGCAAGGTTCCCGAGCTCACAAGGGACAGAGCAGGGACAGACCCCTCAATCTGTGACTGTAGCATCTGCATGCTTAACAAGACTACGTCTGCCACCTATGCCTGCTTGCAGGAAGCCCACAAGATAGTAAGTGACAAGGGAACAATGACAGAGATGACCAGCAGGACAGGCTCCATTTACTGTGACTCAAGGACCCACCAAAGGCACATGGCTCTTCCTGGTGCCTCAGTTTTTTCATCTGTAAGATGGGCCTGTTACAGCTGTCCCCATGGCCCTACAGGGCTGTTGTGAAACTCAAAGGGGAGATCAGGCACCAAGGAGTGTCATTATTCGTGGAGAAAAGTTCCCTCGGAAGCAGCAGTGAGGAAGGGGAGAGGCATCGGGGCCCTACTGGGGTCTACTGGCTACGAGGGAGCCCCAGGGCCTGCCGGCCACCCACCTGCAGCCAAGGCCCCGGGAGCCCACCAGGCTGATGAAGACCTTCTTCTCCTTGTTTTCCCGACTCCCTGGAGAGCCCAGGATGCCCCGCCCGCCCTGGAGGAAGGACAGAATAAGGGTCACTAGGTGTCACACGTGTGCGAGTGGCTACTTGCGCTCATAAGCACTGCCATCCCTGTGGGAGCCTGGTGGTTATTCTGTCCCTGGCGGGGGCAGGGGGTCTGCACCTGCTGGGCTGGGTGGAGGCCCATCACCCACAGGGGCTTTCCAGGTGCCCTGGGGCCGTGTGAGCCCCTCCTTGAAGACCACTCACTCAGACCCCATCACAGGGGGCTCTGGCCCCTACCTCAGATTCCGACACAAACTGATCCACGTACTGCCACTTGAGGGGCTCGTCCGGGGAGCTGGTGGGGAGGGAAAAGAGAAGGGGGGTCATTAGAGAGAGACACTTGAAGCACCAGGCCCCAAGTCCAGATCTGCACCCTCTGGAGTCCCCAGCCGCTGCTGGCCCAGGGGCAGTGCTGGCCTGTGGGAAGCCAGGCCCCAGGGCTGATCCCCGGACCCTGAGCCCACAGGGAGGGCCCTGCTTACCTCTTCACGGGGATCAGGCCGATGTCTGTGGGAGAGAGGATGGGGGTTAGGGCGACTCCTCTGCCCTCCCCTCCTCCCCCAGGAGCTGACTCCCTGCTGCCGACCCTCCCCAGCCCACCGTCAGCACCACCCGCCCCTGCCCTCTGGCCTCACTCACGTCTCACTTTGATGGACACGGTCTTCTTGGTGCGGATGAGGTTGATGACCTCCTCGTGGGTACACGAGGAGATGGAGTACCCATTGATCCGGACGATCTCGTCCCCTACCTGGGCCACAGACAGAGGGAACGAGCACCAGGCTGAGGAGCGTCAGGTGGCTGGGCAGGCTCTCTGCCAGACACCCGGGCCTGCCCTCCAGGAAAGGGGACATGGCCCTATCTCTCCCCTCAAAGAAACCTTGATATATGCCCTAGTGCCTTGTAACAGTCAACCCACCCTCAACAGCCAGAGGGTTCCCAGGACAGTGGCACTTCCGAGTGGTCTTGTGCAGCCCCATTTTACAGATGGGAAGACCAAGATGCTGGGGCAGGGGCACAGAGAGGGGGTGGCAGAGCTGGGAGGGGAACTGAGAACTGTATCCACACCCTGGTGCCCCTTTGGCCCTCTCAGAGCACCAACAGGTTCCAGAACCCATGTAGAAGGTGACCTTTCACCCAGAGTCCAGCAGCTCATTCCTGGCCTTTGTCCCACCCCACCCCACCCCACCCCAAGGAGCCGGCTTCCCTGCAACAGCATGACAGAGTCGGGGTGGGAATGTCCGTGACTCTTCACCCAAGCTCACATCACTGACACACACACAATCTCTTTTTTTCCACTCAATGGGAACTTGATGGACATTATAACCTGCCACAGCCCTGACCTCTGAATTCCCATTCTGGGCGTGAGCAAAGAACACTAAATGAACATAAGGCCTTGGCATCAGATATCCCGGGTTCAAACCCCTGTTCTTATTCTTATTAGCTGTGTGACCTTGGGCAAGTCTGTTGAACTTTCTGAACCTCAGTTTTCCCCATCTCTAAAATGGGGAGGTTGCCGTGAAAATTGAGTGTGTACACATAAGGACAGCCACTTCCTGGAGCCCCACAAGTAATAAATGAGCGGTTGTTATTGTTATTATTAGTTCAACCTGAGCTCAGATCCCCCTTCTCAGGACTGAGCCTGCATTGGATGGCGAGAGATGGGGGGCCAGCTCGGCATACAGATCCACAGTGAGACTGCCCCCCACTGGACACTGCCTTGGGCTCTTCTGCATACCTTGGCCCTGGGGATCTGGCCTGAAGCTCCTCACTTAATAGCTGCAGGGCTGGAAGGAACCTCAGACATCCATTGAAACTGAGGCCCAAGGAAGTGATGATGTTCTGTCCCAGGTCACACAGCCAGTAGCTATAAGACAGACTGGACCCTGGATGCCTTTCTCCAGCCTGAGGCCAGTGCAGGCCAGCTGGGGGCTTAGCTCACACCACATGTGCTGCCCCTTTGGACACTTGCTGGTACATGTTGGGGTGCAGCTTGACTCTCTGCGGGGATGGGGGGCTGGGCGGGTGGACAGACAGCCTGTGGGGGTGTGCCACTCCTCCTTCTACAGCACCTCCTCCAAGTCACCTTCTCACTGCTGCCGCCGGAACGCCCCCCTTCCACACCTGGACACAGACCCTAATCTTCTCAGGGTCCTGACCTGACGGGAGTGACAAGGGGCTCCAAAAGGTGCCACAAAGAGGGGCTCACTGAGGAACTCTCCAGGTTTCTGTGGCCACCTCCTGTAAGGACTCGCACCCGCTTTCTACAACTCTGCGTCTCTGTTCACCTGATGAGGAAACTGAGGCTCAGATAGGTGGAGTCACTTGCTTGGGGTCACCCAGCCAGTCAATGGTGTTGCTGGGAGTTGAAGGCAGGTTTCCCCGACAGCCCGACAGACAACAAGTGTTGTGTCTCGGGTGCTCGGGAGCGGAAAAGAAGGGCGCCTGGCCAAGCCCAGCTGCAGCTCCCCGTGCCCTGCAGTCTCTGGGTCCCTCCCGCCTGCCAGAGCCCTCAAGTCCCACAGGAAAGGCAGGGATTACTCCGCCCATTTTACAGCAGGGACAACCCAGGTGGGCAGAATCACTCTCACTCCCTAGACCCGACTGTGCAGCGAGTCATGCCACACAGACCGCCCAGGGCAGGGCAGAGGATGTCGGTTCAGACAGGAAACACTTGAAAAAAAATCTAAAATTTCTCCAGTAGGGGGCTGAGAGCGGAGAGATGGGGTTCGAGGCTGGGTCCTCTCGGTGGGCCCACACCCCCAGCCCGAGAGGCCCAGAGCAGCAGGGCCTTCTGTCCAGCCAGGCTGTGCCCGAACGCGCCCCTCCCTTGCCTTCCAGAATCTTCCTCCAGCCGCACTCAGGCGTGAGACGTCCCCGGAAACATGAACCCAGATGGGTCAATGGGTGCAGGAGTTATTTGCCCCCAGCTCCTCTGGGTGAAGTTCCTTGTGCTGTTCCTAAAGAGAATCTGCTGGGGACCCCAGTCAGAATGGTTCCCACACAGCCCCAGGCTCGGGTTGCTGGATCGGCTTTCCTCTCCCCGTTTCCTCCATGGAGCCCTGCAAAGGGCCCTTTGTGCCAGGGCCACAGTGAAATGACGATCTGAGGGGCAGTGGCACAAAGGAGAGATGAGCCCGTCCGCTCGAGCAAGGGCCGATAATTCATAACCCGAGAAACCAGCGGGAAGATAAAACTCTGTTTCATTAGAATGCCCCCATCACGGAGGCACCGCTGAGAAACCCTTGTCCTAGAAGGAGAGCTCACCCCGGAAAACAGGGCCTCCACTGACGCCAGGAGAGGAGCTCATTATGTCTTTCTCCCCGGCTGCATTTCTGGGCTGGAAAATGTGCCTCGCCGGAGAGGAATAATGAAGCGGCTGAAATTTCAGCCGTCCCGGCGAGCCGTGAGACAGGGATTTAGAACAAAGCGATGTCTGTCAGCTCCCGGCTTCCACCTCCCACTCCACGGTGTCTTGTACCTTTTGCCTTCAAGCCCCTGAAGCCCCCACTTGGCAGCCCAGATTGAGATGTCGATAGCGAACATGCTAGAAGCTCTGAGAGGGGGCAGGAGGGCCTTTTCATCTGGACATAGGAAAACACAGCTCTGGGCTCCAGCCGCAGGGAGACCAGGAGGTCTGCCCACCTCTGCTCTCCAGGCACTGAGGTGTGGGGGCCCCAGGGGAGGGGCGTCTGGGGTGCCGAAGAGAGGTCCCTGGGCTTGGCAGTCGGGAGACCTGGGTTCAAATCCTGACTCTGCCACTTGCTGGCTGTGTCTGTGGTCAAGACGCTGAGCCTCTGCCAGCTCTGTAAACTGGGGATGTCACAGCCAGGGAATAGAACAAGGACTGGTGGTGAGTGAGCACGTTACCCCGCACGTTCTAGGTGTTTGGTCAAGCTCCCTCTCCGCTCCCCTCACAAACACAGAGCACTTATGTTCCAGGCCCTGTTATGAATATTTTGTAATATGAATTCATTTACTCCTCATAACAACATGATGAGGCAGATGGTATCATCGCACCCCCACTTTACAGATGAGGAAACTGAGGCAGGAGGTGAAATGTTTTCCCCGAAGTCACACAGCCAATGAAGAGCGAAGCCGGGACAGTCTGGATGCTATACCAGGATTTCCTTTCACCTTCCAGGACAAGGCTACCTGTCCAAAGCTTCAGGTGTCGGGACATAACCAGGAAGGAGGGGAGGTGGGAGCCACGTTCCCAACCTAACTCAAGAAAACGGGCAATCGCCGGCGCCTGGTTTCTACGGGCCTGAGGAAAACCTAGCAGGATGCGTCAGCCTCTCCCCCTCCCAAAGTCTCAACGGTGAGGTGGCCACTCACAGCCCAGTGAGTGAGGGAGGGGGAGGCGGGAAACCCGAGGAGTCCGCACGCTCACCTGGAGCCCCACGCTGTCTGCCTGACCGCCTTTGATGAGGTGGGAGATGAAGAGCCCGCAGCCGAACTCCAGGCCGCCACGCACGCTGAGGCCGAGGCCTTCGGGGTTCGTGCGGTCCAGACGCACCTCCTTCAGCTTCCTGCCGTCCAAGATGCCCCAGCTCCGCCTGATTGCCCAAGCTGCCCATCCACTCGCGAGTGACCCTGCACAGCCCAGGGTGACCTCTCCCATCCCCACCTCCAGCCTGGTGGCCCCCTCCGCACCTGGAGCGCCGGGGTGTCAGCTGGTCGTACTCCACCTGGTGCTTCAGCGGGATCAGAGGTCGGATGGCGTCAAACAGCGGCAGGCGGCTGGGCTCATTGATGACCAGCTTCAGGTCTCCCACGAGCACAGCCACGTCCATGGTCCTGCAGAGACATGGGGACACCTGGAGCCTCACCCATGACCGTGAGCTCTGAGACCCAAGGATTCCCAGAGAAAGCAGTGCTGGGCTGGGCCCCCCACCCACTGGGCCCAGGCCTTGGACCTGAGGAGCACTCTCCCGAAAGGCCCAGAGCCCCGAGCTCCAGGCCAGGAGTCTCAGAGGAGCTTTGTTCTCTCATGTGAGTAGCACGAGGAAACTGGCGAGGTAGGGATTATTAACCCATTTTGCCAACGAAACTGAATCAGGATTCAAACTTGACTCTGCCTTGTCAGGAAACCTCATGTGAGACGGGGGTGACCCCTATCATCCCCGTTCTGCCACCTCTGACCTTCAGCTAAACTCATGCCATCTCCCACAGGCCTCCTCCTCGCACTGTCCAGGCCCCTGGTGTCTCCGGCCTGCATCTGCCCAGCGGCCTGCCAACTTGCGCACTCTCATCTAATCCTTGCCAAATGCCAGTTACTTCTCTTCTCAAAACCTTCCGTGGTTCCCCACTGCCCAGAGGTCGTGACCCATCCTCCTGGCAGGCTCAGGGCCTCCATGACCTGTCTCCATGGACCTGCTCCAGCTGGTGGCTGTCTGTGGTTGTCGGGAGCCCCAAGCTCTACTCCCCCAGATTTCTGGTCGCTTCCCAGTCGCACCTGAGTTTTCATGACTTCAGCTCATGCCTGCTAATGTTGACCCTTCCTTCCAGACTGTCCTTCCCTGATGTCGCCACCTGTCACGTCCTTCTTACCCTTCAAACCCTAGCTCGTGCCCTTTTGGTCCTTTCCCCATGGTTAGAAATGAAAACTCCTTTCTTCACATCCCTTTATGTATATCTAGAGGCTATTTTACCGTAACTTATATTAGAGTTTTTGTGCTTGCACTGTCTGTCCGTCTCCCCTCCCTAGGCCACGAGTTAGTTGCAGAAAGAAAGTAGATCTTGTTCGTTACCAGAGTCTGCGTGGCGCTCAGCGAGTGGCGGGAGCTCACAAATGTACGCTGGACAGATCAGAACGCAGGGGGGTGATGAGAGACACCTGACGCTGGTTCTGGGGCCAGCGGCCCTTCCTGTCCTACCCAGCAGTCACGCTCTGTTAAGAGCCTCTCTGACTACTTGACAGCCTCCCCGATCAGAGTGCGAGCAACCTGAGGGCAGTGGCCAGTCGGTCATGCTCGCAGGTATGCCCAGCCCCTAGCACAGAGGCGTGTGCAGAGTGTGTAAGTATTTGCCGAGACAAATGAATGGCGTATCCGTTTGGTTCCCAGGAGCCTGCGCGTCTGCCCCGCCACCCAAGCTCTGCAGGATGGGAGGGGAAGTCCTCCTGTCTCAGGACAACCCGTCCCAGGGCTGCCTGCAGACAGAGGGACCCGGGCGGTCCACAGCGGTAGACTCAGCGCACTTACTGGTGGTACATCCGCAGCACATCGTAGAGATAGTCCTTCTCTGCGTCATTTTCTATCAGAAAATCCACCTGGAAAACCCAAGAGCAGAATTACAGCTCCAGGCCCAGCACCCCCATAACACATCGCAGGGCGGGGGAGGAGACCCCCGCTGGGGCCCTCCTCAGTGTCTCCTCTGAGCTGGGCTGTGCGGAGAGGAAGAAAGCCCCAGGCCGGGCTGGGCCTCTGCCACCAACACATCATACCTGTGAAAACCACCCATGCAGGGCCACAGGGGCACCTGCCCACGTCCCGATATGGCGGGCTGAGCCTCTCCCAGGGGGGTACCCACACATATGGCATCTCTGTCATATGTGACGCACACATATGACAGAGATGCACCCCATGATAGCAGTGCTGCTGCTCAGTGCCCAGGGGTCAGCAACAGTGTCAGCCCCTGGTCTTACCTGACGGTGGCTGTAGTGCTGGATAACGGCTTTCAGGAAGGATTTGGGCCACTCGCTCAGGTAGCACATCCCACCCGCCGGAAGCGCCCACCGCCAAGTTCTTCTGTGTCACCAGTGCCAGGGGCAACTCCACCCTGTCCCTTCCTGGCCTAAGCTTGGTTAGCCCTGACTCCTGGCCACTCCTTCCCCTCTCCAGGTCCCTGAATGTGCCCCCACCCCCTGCAGGGGAAGAGTCAGGTTACATTATTTCATCTTTGCTGACGTCAATGACTGGGACTCCAAGGTCAGGGTCAGGAGCTGTTTCATTAGCACCTCAGTCCCAGGGGAGCTGGTGGACCAGGAGCCTCGAATTCCACTCCCTGAGACAGTTTAGTGCAACTCCATGCACTAGATCCTTGGGCTCCTCTTCAGCCCCAGACTGAGTGAGAGGGCAAGGTCAGAGACCTGAGGGATCACCGGGTTCCCCCCTCCTGCAGCCTCCAAGCCCAATCTCTTGGCCCAATGCCTCAGCTCCCCAGGAGAGAAGCTGCTGCTGGAAGCTGGAAGCTCCCGCCAGACTGGTCCTCAGAGAAGGGCCAGAGCAGCTCTGCTTCTTTCTATGGGCATCTCAGGGGTTCTGGGGTAGTCTGTCTGTCCCAACATACTAGGCCCAACCCTGGGGGTTTCTGGCCCGAGCAGGGGGTACAGAATGCAGATTTCTGGCCTCTGGCAGTACCTCCTTCCCTCTGAAGTGAGGTGAGCATTTCAGTGAAGGCGAGAATGGCCTGGGAGGATTGCCCTCCACTGTGTCACAGCTGGGCTACAGCTGCTACTGAAGTTCACCCCACCTGCTCAACGAGAGCATCCCTGCTTTCACCTATTTCACTGCCTACCTCCTCCAGGCCAGGCACTCCTGGTCAGCTGGAAGATGGGGATGGAAGCATTCCCATCTGCTCGGGTAGGTGGTACCAAGTCTCAGGGCAGTAGCCTGGGCTCTTGCACACACCACATCAGTGGGCACCTCCCGAGGACACAGCCTGGGCTCTCTCTCCTGCTCTGCCTGGGCCTGCACAAAAGGGGTGGGAGACCCTGTGAAACAGGCCTGGGTTGCCACGTTCTGCTGTGGTGGATGAGTCTGAGCAGAGAAAAATTCTGAACTCCCCTGGGGTCAGGGGCCAGAATTACCTTTATAAATCACATCATATCACTTGCTTGTTTAATAGTTTCCCATTGTGCTTAAAATCCAAATCTGAAATCTTTACCTAGATTTATCAGAGGCCAACTTCACCTCCTGCCACCCCTCCTGACTACAGGGCCTCTGATCAGTGCCTGCTACAGGCCATACTTGCTCCAGCCTCAGGCCTTGGCACATGCGGTTCCCTCTGCCTGGGTTGCTTCCCTTCTCCCTGCACAGCTGGCCTCCTTCCCAGGAAGCTCTTCCTGCTCGCCTACCCACCCAGAATCCATGCCAGCCCCCAGAAATGTTCCAGTTCCTTCATTACAGCAGTCACAGTTTATAATTCAAGGCTTGCTTCTTGTGTGAATTGGTTTACTTCCTTCAACAGGCGGAAAACCCCATGAGGGCAAGATGAGGTCCATCTGTTGTAAATGCCTTGTGCCTAACACATGGCAAAGGGTCCACAAACCAACACCGAACAGGTTTGTCCATCCTCCTGCTCTTGGGGGAATGGGAGGAAGGGAAGCATGGGAATTCTGTTGGGGGAATGCTCTTGGGGGAATGGGAGAAGGGACATCATGTTTGCAGCGTCCCCATGGGATGGCACTGGAAGATTTTCTTGGCCTGCTTCCACTTATTTATCTCATAAGCTGTACGAGGCCGATATCTCACATCATTTTGCAGATGAGGAAACTGAAGATCAGAGAGGTCAAACCAACCTACTGAAGCCCCCCCGCCCCCAACCCCGGTGAATGAGACAGAGCTAAGGTTTGAACCTTGGGCTCTGTGATTCCACTGTTCCTGATGCAGCACTTCCCACTGTAGAAAAGCTCCAGGGCCTGTTTAGGCCAAAACTTCAAGCCCTTTGCTCTCAAGAAGTCCTTCCTTATCTCAAACCCCCATCTCTTTCCTCTGCCCTGGCAAGAAAACCCTTTTGGCTTGGTTCATAATGAGTGGGAAACCTCTGAAAGATTGAACCATGGACGCTCTGCTCTCCAAGGGGAGCATCGAAATCCCATCTGCTCTGGCTGCAGTGAGGACGCTCTGACCAAAGGGCTTCCAGCCCAACTCCCGCTGTGGGGGCGCATGAGGAAAAGGACAGGAGAGAGAATTCTGTTGGCTGAGGCCTTCCGGCGGATGCTCTCTCCCGCCCCTCCTTGCAGAAATGCCTCCCTCTGTCCTCGGCAGGCAGCGCTTGTGCACTGGGTGGAAAGTGGGAGCAGGGGACAAAAGCAATTTCCAATGTTACAGTCTATGATTCTGTGTTTCTGCCTTCCCAGCCAAACACAGATCAGCTGGTCTTTGTGGAAAAGAGCCTGTTCTTGGGGGTCCCGGGGTCCCGGTTCTGCAGGCAGCCCTCCAGCACTGACTACTGCATCCAGGGCACCCTCTTCTCCCGCCCGAAATCACATCCTACCAGTCTCCCGAGGCAGCTGCCAAGTTCAGCTCTTTAGTCTGACATCCCCTCACTCTTACCAGTCAGGTCACTCAAGTCCTGGTCTTGAGCTTTGCCCTCACCTGCTTCTCCAGGGTCATCTCCACCTCTCCCAAGTGGGACTGAGGCTGCAGCGGAACAGACCCTGCCTCCAGCACATTGGAACCTCCTCGTCCTGACTCAGAATGCTCCATGTACCTCGATAATTTCAACGTGCCCATTCAGGAAGTCATCTATATATCACAACAGCTGGGAAAACATATCTGGTTTGTGTGGGATGCTCTTTAAATACAAATCTAAGTGACAAATCAAAATGAAGGTTGTGTCACTTCCCCTCTGGACAGTCTCTGCTTTGTTTTCAGACCACCGGGGAAGCCACACGCTCACACCTCAGACAGCTGAGCGAGACAGACCTATCTCCAGAGGCCTGACCATAATGCAATGTCACTGCCATAACGCAAGTCTCACTCTTAAAATAAGTTTTAAAACCTTGTGTGGTACCCACCCCCCCACCTCCTGGAGTCTCAGTTCTAGCAAAGTCACCAGGAGGATCCCCCCCACCCAGCAGCAGTCCCTCCATCGACTTCAGAGCACCTGCTCTGGGACGCTTTGTGGCTTCTCCCCATACCTTGTGCTCAGATGCAGGTAAAGCCCCAACCTCAGGGGCACAGGCGCACAGCGCTCAGTGGTGTCTGCCGAGTGACAAATGAATTCTAGCTGCTCTAGTCTGGAGCCTCCCTTCCAACCCCCCGGCCAGTCCTGGGAGACCCACCGCCCCCCATCGCTCCTCAGCACACACCTGCCGCAGCCTCCTGGATCTTCCTCCTCTTAGCTGAGTTTCAGCTCTTCATGAAAGAATAAGTCCCAGACTCCCACAAGAGGGACTGTCCTCCCTCCTCCCCTGTGAACGCTGCCTTCATGTAAGGTGAGTGCAAGCCCCAGAGTCTCTCCTGGTCTTATGCAACCTGGAGCCTGCTCACCAGGCTTCCAGACTGAGTCTGTGCTTGACCGGCTCCCTTACTCAGGACAGATTCTATTTACCGACTGCCCGCCACGTCTGAGGAAGTTCACGGGTATTGTCTTTGACCCACCAACAACCCTCTGAGGTGACTGAACAATATCACCCCCATTTCACAGATGAGAAAATAGAGGCTCAGGGAAGTGTCAGAGCTCAGACTTCACCCTATGCCCGCTGGCTCCAAAACCTCTGCACTTTTTCAAAACACCACATGCTATTCACTTACCAGATAGACATGTCTAACACACACTTACTGGGCACCTATGTGTAAGACACCCTGTCTTCTCTCTCCAACCAGGTTTAGGAAGCCTTTCCTTTTCTCAGATTCCCTCTCAATCACGGGCACAGAAATCCTGAAGAAGCCCACCATCTACAAGTTACTGTTGAGGGGATCTCTTTATTGCATCAGTCCCCCCATCCCCACTGACCTTGTGTCTGACCTTGTGTCTGGTCCCCTCCAACTTACAAGAGCATTCTCTGGCTGATGCCCTACTGATTCTGTGCTATAGGTCTTTATGGCAGGGAGAAGGCAGGGATTGGGCCCCTTGTCTGGGGCACGAAAGGCAAATTCTGGGTTTGACCTTGGCCCTCAGCAGCCTCACCTCCCAGCATTCCTCTGTATGGTCTGGCCCTTCAGGACAGCCACACGGGGGAAGCATACACCCTTTAGCTCATGCAAATTCAAGTCTATGTATGCACCCAGCCAAAGAGGGAGAAAGTGAGCAAGAACAAATTAAATAATGCATATTGTTCCACTTGACCTTGGGCCGTGGTGGGGATTAGGTGAGTGAATGCAGGTAAGGTACTTAGGACAGTGCTCAGGGCTCCTAAATGTGTGCTGAATCTCCAGACCCCCTCTCCAGCCTTCGCCACCCTGCTCTGCGTCCCAGGAAGCTTTGCCCAAGCTCCCTGCCCTTGGCTTCCCGCTGCGTTCGGCAGTGGGTGGTGATGCGGTGAGGAGAAAGGGAATGGCTTCTGATTCTGGGCTGCCACCATGCTGGATCCCCTTAAGGCAGGTTCCTCCTACTTGAGGCTGCAGGTCCTGTCCAGGCCATGGCTGTCCCCTATGCTGGGGACCCTCCCTGCCCTCGCCTTCGTTGTAAATGTTTAGAACAGTGCCTGACAAATAGTAAGTTCTAAGTATTTGTTAAATAAAACTAAGGAAGAATAAACGATACGAATTCCATATTCCCAGCCGCTGGCAGAGAGTGGCCCTCCCTAAATGCTGGTGGGATGAGTGGGTCCAGGCACATTTCCCCCAGGCCTTCCCGGCTTGCATCCCGGATGGTACTGGGTTTACTTGTCTCTTTTTTTATTATCCTTCATCTTTTCAAAAGACTCGGGGTTTTTTTTTTGCCAACTAGTTGGTAGCATCTGACCCAGCACTTGGCACAGCTGACTACACTCCCTGTTCCTGGTTCTCCTGTCTTATTTGCTGTTTCTTCTCCTCTAAAGGTAGGGGGGTCCCGAGCTCTGTCCTAGGTCTTCTCTCCATCTGTACTGTCTCCCTAAGGCAGGGGTGTCAAACTCGTTTTCACCAGGGGCCACATCAGCCTCACTGTTGCCTTCAAAGGGCCGACCGTAATTTCAATTCCTTCACAGTTCAGGAGTGGCTGCATTGATACAGTCCTAAAATTATCTTGGCCCTTTGGAGGCAACTGCCAGGCTGATGTGGCCCCCGGTGAAAATCAGTTCGACAACCTGATTCTTCTCCTGAAATGCAGACTCACCCTTGATGCCTCTCTCTCCACACCCACAGCCAACCCCTCCGTAAAGCCCATCAGGTGTCCTGGGTCTGACCACTCCCCTCCCTAGTCCAAGCCCCTGCCTCTGGCCTGGGCTACTTACTGTAGCAGCCTCCTGACTGGATTCCCCTCTTGGCCCTCTCATTCTGTTCTCTATCAGCAGTCAGAGCAATTCCTTTCAGGTGTAAGTCAGTCATGTCACTTCCCTGCTGGCACCTCAACACACTTAAAAAAAATACCAAAGTCTTGGCCATGGCCTACCTTACCACCCCCTGCTCCATCTCACACCACTCTCTGAATTTCTGTCAAAATTCCCCTCAGAAACACCATGGTACCTGTCCTTCCAAGAGAAGACAAGCACCTGTTGCCTCAGGGCCTTTGCACTTGCTGTTCCCTTTCCTAAAATGCTGTTCCACATATATCCCCAAGGCTCTTTCCCTTACTTCTTCCAGGCCTCTGCTTAAATATCACCTCTTCAGCGAGGTCTTCCTCACTACCCTATGGAGAGAGTACCACGTCATCACTCTCTATCCCCTCACCCCAGCTTATATTTTTCATAGCACCCATCGCTACTTGGCATCACACCATACTTTCGTTGGTTTCCTGGTTAAGTGTCTGTCTTCCCTACTAGAGTGTGCTCTGTAGGAGGGCACCAACTTTGTTTTGTTACTCAGTGATTAAACTGCTGTCTGGCCTATGTTACGAGCCCAGGCAATATGTATCGCATGCACAAATGCACAAATGAGTAGGAAATCCCTGGAAGGCAGGGGCTCTTTCTGACCTTTTTATGTATCCTACCCCACCCCCTGATGCTTGGCCTGGGGCAGAGTACACTACCGATACCCACAGGCAGTAAATTCTTTTTGAGCAAATGAGTAACCAAGTTCCTGCGCCGTGCGGGTGAGTGAGCAGAGCGGCAGCCTTCTCTTTGGAAGCTTGTTCTCCGGGGGCGAAGCCTTAGTCTTTTCTGCCCTTCTGCCTGGCCCAAAGCTGTGACCAGGACGGCCACCTACCTAAGTGCTGCTGGTGGCCTCGGGAACCTGCATAAGCCCAGAGGAGCAGACTCCTATTGCTCTGAAGCCATCCGTGGGGACAGTGTGGCCTTTTACCGAACAGTTACTATGTGCCCAGAGCAGCCAGTGCTTCGGTTCCCGGTGCGCATGTCCTGTCCTTTCAGGTGAGCACGGGGACCCTCACCTCCAACCGAGGAAATGGACACGTGGAGTGAGTATGTGGCTTGCTCAAGGTCTCTCTGGCAGTGCGTTGCCAGGGCTGAGATTTGACGCTAGTTCTGCGTTCCCCCAGATGCTAGACAACAGCAATGGACATTTGCTGAGGACTTGCTAAGTGCCAGGTTCGATCTATGCTCCCATCCAGCCCACGTAGTAACTTTACTAGGTGAATATTATTGTTATAGCCTCATTTAGAAACCGAGGCACAGAGAGGTTAATAGTTGGCTCGAGGAAACACAGCACTTTCCATGACAACATACCACCTTTGATGCCCTATGGATTTAGATCACACATCATTCATCCCCAAAGGGTCTATTTGCTGTGAAACGCCAAGGAGGGGACATGCAGAAAGCAATCAACAGCTAGTAGCAGATTTCACCCGCTGAGGCTGTGTGCCCCCACGTTATCTTCGGCCACTTCCACCTTTCTCTCCAGCTCCTAGACGATCTCCAGCCTGGGAGGGGAAGGCTGCCGCAGCCTCCCAAGCTGCAGGGCACAAAGTCCAGCCCAGGCCTTGCCCAGTATGGCGCCCGCCCCGCCTGCACACGCAGGGGCATTAATAGGTAATGACTTGTGAGGAGGAAGAGCAGGGCAGTGGAAACACAGAGGCCTGAGGCCCTTTGGAGCCTGTGGGGCCTGACGAAGAGGAACAGGGGCTGACCTAGGGGCTGAGGCAGACACAGCGGGACCTCCAGAAGCAATTCTCTCAAAAGAGGCAAAGACTCTACCCTACCTTGGGGGAAGGCAAAAGAGGACCCCACCTTGCTTTCCGCCCAGGGGCAGGAAAGTGAAATTCAAGCCCGAGCCTTGGGGTGGGGGGCGGGAGGTTGTGCTCCTCCCGAGTGGGTTGTCTGAAATCTACACTCACCAAATGTCACGGCTGCTGAAGTTTCTCCTCTCACATCCCTGCGCAAGAGGGTAGGCCGGTGAACACTGCTTTGCACCCCCTTAGCTATTAGCCTGCCCCCAGCTATCTCCCACCCCTGGGTGCACAACCCTCACTTTCAGGAGGCTTCTGCCGGTATGAGCGGCCCCCTCTGTGCCCCAGGCAAACCTTGATTACAACACTCAACAGCCAGCGGTGGGTAGTTACTAGTGTGGGGTCCACCTCCCCCTGAACACGACTAACAGTTTGAGGGCAGAGACCGGGTCTGGCACAGAACAGATACTCAGAACATGTTTACTCAATGAACGATTGACCCCAGCTCCTGGCCCTTCGCCCTTGTGGCCCCTTCCCTGGGCTCCTTGAGGCCTCCTGGGCCTCTCTGTGGGGAGAGAGCTCTGCCCCGCTCAGGCTTGGGAAGGGGGTTGCTTGGTGTAAAGGCACTGCCCCTGTGGGATCTGGGAGGGCTACAGGGCCCACGGTTGCCAGGCCCTCAGTTGCCAGGGCCTGTGAGTAGCTCCAGGCACCCCTGGCTTCACCCATGGGCTCTGAGGCATCCTAAGGCCTGGTGGGGAGGTCCCCTGGGTCTCCTGAACAGTCCTCTCCGGTCTCAGGGCCTCAGTGGCTCTTGCACGGCTCTCAACACTGTTCTGGAAATTCCCTGGTGAAATCCAGCAGCTGTCAGTGATCGCCTGGGTTCCCGACCACCAATGAGGCCCCTCGGTGGGACCCACCAGGGGAGACGTGGCTCAGCCAAAAGGGTCTGCTGAGTCTCTGGACCTCCTCCCTTCTTCCCACTGTCCACCTCCCACCCCACCCCCCACCCCGCACGACCCTGGCCAGCACCAGTTCCTCAACTGCTTCCCTTCTCTTCTTGGGAACCTAGGAAATGCCCTTAAGCAGGGAAGGGAGGGGGGACTCCCTGAAGTGTTCTGAGGTCAGAAGACAGAGACATGCAGGTTCCCCCACCTCTCAGACTCTGCCTGAACCCTTGCCACCTGCTCCAGGTGAGCCGGGGCCACTAGGAGGAGCTGGGGGATCTGCCCACAATGGCCCATCTCAGAGAAGTGTCCGGCTCAGGCCAAGGCTGAAAGAAATTCCAACTCGGAGGAAGTCCCAGCCCCTGGGGGGCAGGAGGAGAAAGGCTACCTTCAGATCATTTTAGTAGTTACTACAGCTGGAGTCACAGTGCACCTTTCTCATTTTACTGGGGATTCCTACGGGCAATCAAATAACCACGGGGGTCCCAGCCGCCCCAGAGCCCTCAGGTCCCACTGGAAAAGGAAGCCCCAGGCAGCTCTGACCTTGTGCCGAAATTCTCGGGCTACCTTCCGGTCCATGGCTGGGCCAGATCGCGATCGCGCCGCGTCGCCACACTACTCGCTTCTTCGGGTGCCTGGCTGTGGGCTACCTCGGCCCGCAGGGCCGCGAGCGGTGGAGGCGGGGCCTGGCTGGGAGGAGGCGGGGCGGGGCGGGGGCAGGGCTGCGGGGTGGGCCTTGGGGAGGCCCCAGACACTGGTCCTGAACTTACTCGCTTCTCACTGATGCGCCCTGGAGCGAAGGGCTTGCAGTGTGTGTTTGTGGTGGTGAAGGTGGGTGGCTGGCGCTAATCCAGTCCTCTCGGGCTGATCCTCAAACACACGCAGGTGACGGAGAGGATCTCTGGAGGCTGCGGAAGCGGTTTGGGACATCTTTTTGTGGGGCCCAGACTGCAGAGGTCCTGAGCCTCGCACATAGGTGGGTAGGGGTGGGGGTAATCTAGTCAGTGTTGTCTGGATGCACAAATAGAGGCCCATTTGCCCTCATGAGGCAGTCTGTCACCCCTTGCCACACTCAGCTTGCACTCTGTAATGGCCTCCTTCATAGGCTTTTCCCACTAGGAAGAAATCTTCGATCTGTGAATTCCTGGGAGCTGGGTATTACCATGGCCCACAGAGGCCAGAACAGGTGGATGGGAGTACCTCTCCTCAACCACCTTTCCCTCCCACCTCCCCTAGCCCACTCCCTCCAAACACACCTACACATGCACTCACATTCCCTGAAGCATGGAAGAGCCTAGCGATGACGGCTGGACTTACAGCTGACCTCCACCCAGGCCCGAGACTCCGCCTGGTTCATGTGATTCAATTCAACCAAAGTTTGCACAACTCCAGGTCTAGTGCTGGGTACGAAGACAGTGATGACCAAGCCTGGTGAGGACTGAGAGGAAGCAGGCAGCCAGGAAAGGGGTAATAAAACAGGTGTGAGGGGACCTTGAGTCCAGCTTGTGTCTGGACTCAGTGGAGGGTGGGAGCCTGACCTGTGTGCACCACGCTGGGGGAAAGGAGCACGAGGTGGGCAGCAGGCCCCACCAGTGAACCACTCACAACTGTAGCGTTGGGGACACCTAAAGATTCCTTCCTTTACATTACCGCCCAGTAGCGGACGTTTTGCCATCAGACTTTTTATTTGGGTTACGGTATTGCCTAGTTTAAGATGTGAATCTCTCTTGGAGAAGAATCTTAAAATATTATCCATGATCGCACCTTAGTATTAACTAGTTACATCAGAAATAAAAGGGAAAGAACTGTGGGGTCTTCAAAGGTCCAGGAAAGACACACAAAATATATTTCTCTGTAATTTACTTTGCAGATTATGTACATACCATTGCTATGTCATATAGCCATGTTTAGAACCCAGGCAGAGTGGCAAATGCCCTTACAAGAGGGAATGTTGTCTACCAGTATAGCACCCCAGTGCTTCTTCGACTGCCTCCCCCCAGTGCTCCCTCTTAAAATGCTTCCCTCAGCCTGGCTGGTGTAGCTCAGTGGACTGAGCACGGGCTGCGAGCCAAAGTGTTGCAGGTTTGATTCCCAGTCAGGGCACATGCCTGAGTTGCAGGCCACGGCCCCCAGCAACCACACATTGATGTTCCTCTCTCTCTCTCTCTCTCTCTCTCTCTCTCTCTCTCTCTCTCTCTCTCTCTTTCTCCCTCCCTTCCCTCTCTAAAAATAAATAAATAAAATCTTTTTTAAAAAGCTCCTCTCTTTGCTTTAAAGATAGCTTCAAGTCCTGATTCTTTTCTACCATGAACATTTTTCCCAAGCTTCCTCTTAGACAACCCTGCCCTTGCCTGTTCCATAACCAGGCTCCATCCGTGGCTTTCTCCTCTTCACCTTCCCATCTATGCCCATGGCTTCAGTCCCCTGTCCGGGGATGGCTGTGTGCTTCGTTCGCCACCCCACCCCCAGAGCAGTGTGTGGCAAGGAATGGATGCTCAACAATGTAGTTGAATGGATGAATGAATGAACACATCCCTAATCTATACCCCTCCCTGTTCATAGGTCTACTGGGGCCAACATCATCATCATCATCATCATCATCATCATCATCTCTGAGGCCTGGCATCTAGCTGGAGTCCAAACACTTTGTTGGACACGTGAATGACACACAGGATCCCAAGGCTTTCAGGCCCACATATCCATTTTCAATTTCCTCCTGGACAGGGAGGGTGACTTGCCCACAAAATTAAAGCTAAAGTTTTGGAATTTTTTTTGGTGGGAGTCAAAGTCTGGCCTTGATGGGAGCAATAGCATGGGCGTGTGGGGCACATCTGTCATTAAATCAACATTTCCTTGGCTGCTAAAACCGGGGTAGGGTGAGGATTTGGGTACTCAGGAGCCTGCAGTGGAGCCAGTGGGAGCACAGACTAAGACCGCAGTCCCGAGCCCTGGTTCTGCTACTGACCACTGACCACTGAGAGGCATGTACCATGACCTGTGTGAATCCTGATGCCAGGATCTCTGAGGAGTCAGGGATGTTGGAGGCTGCACAGGCTGCCTTCTTGCTCCAGGGGTAGACTTAGGGCTGAGCCATCCGAATCCGGCCTCCCCTAGGGAGGGGCAGCCAGTACTGGAAGGGCGAAGGCTGGGCCTTTGTCAGGCGCCTAAATTATGGTAATAAGCTGGGCAGTCCTGTCACTCTAGCTTGGGGAGGAGCCAGGAGCCTGGGAGGAGGGGCCAAGGGAACGCTTGGGCTAAGAGAACAAGACCCACAACGGCCACCGCATAGATGTGTGACCCAGCCAACGCCAGAGAGGCGCTCGGGACCCCGGGCCTGTGCTCAGACTTCCCAGTCCCCGTGCGCCCCTATGTGGGCCCCGGCCCGGCGCGTCCCCGCGCCCGCGCTCTGCCTGCTCCTCACTTTCCTCCGTCTGTCCTTCGGTGAACCAGCAGGGGAGTCCCTACAGGTGCAGGCTCCAGGTGAGAGGGATGCGGACCAAGGGGGCCCGGGCTGGGGGCGAGCGTAGGGGAAAGGCCCTAGGAAGGTTACAGAGAAGGTTGAAAAAGAGGCGGTTTAAGGCAAGGCAGGGGCACAGCCAGGGGGAGGGTCACAAGAGAGGGGGCGCAGAAGGAAAACAAGGCCAGCGACCGCCAGGGGAGTGGGTCCCAAGCTGGGCAAGGTGGGGAACTACAGAGAACTGGCGCAGAGAGTGGGAGGGAAGAGGGAGACCATTACTGAAGAGTCGCCAGGGAGGGGGAGAAAAGATTTGAGAAGGTGCCAGTGTAGATGTGGGAAAGGTCTCCTAGCAGGTGGGGAACAGGTGGTGGGAGGCCCCCAAAAGAGAGACATAGCTTGAGTGAAGAGGACTCCCCTGTTCTCAGCCGTGGCTCCCACGCCCCCGAGCAATGCAGAGCCGGAGCCTGCCCTAGCCCAGGATCCCGGGTGAGTAGGGGTGAGCTTGTGGCTGCCCCACCCACTGTTCCCATTCTCATTCCTGGTGTGGGTGACCCCAGCAGTTAGCATGGAGGCGGGGGCATGGGTTTGGGATGGGTGGGGTGGCATGGCCCGTTCTTATCCACTTCCTCACGTCAGTCTTGTTTCTTCCCTGGCCACAGCCATCAGGAGGGGACCCTTGCCACAGGGGACGTGACAACACTGATGGGAGGCCAGGTAAGGAGAGGCCTGGAGAAGGGGGAATTTGCCAAGCAGGGGCTCATTTCCCACGGGGTCTGAGGCTGGTAGGATGTTCCTAGGTTTTAGGAAGGCTGTCTCTGCAATTATTCAGAAGGGCACAAACAAGGTTTCTGGTGGTATGTGTCTGAAGTAGGAAAATTCGTAAGTCACTTCTATGCCTATTCCCCTAATCTCTTAGGGCCCTGTAGCAGGCTCAGTTGTCTGTCTATCATCTGTTTTTAACAGGGGGAGAGCACCCAGGTGCTATGAGGAGACAGTTGGGCTCTCCCCTCGGGTGGTGAAAAGCGGGAAGGTGAGGGGTTAGGATAGTCGAGTTCCCTTTTTCCTGCCTGGCCTGCAAAGACACGAAAGCCTTTCAGGGGCCCCAGCAGCATTGCTGGGACACTCCATACCCCAAGGCATGTCCCAGCAATGCTGCCCTGAGAGTGGGGAAAGCCTGGGTCACCTGGTGGGGTTTGCACAGGAGGGTTGGTTGAGAAGCAGAGCCCTGAGCCACCCACCTCCGAGTCCTGACCACTCCCTGTGGCCAGCCCTCCAGGGATCCTCCGCGCTTTTGGGAAAGGCAGGGGTTTGTTTTCTCCCTTTGCCAAACCTCTTTGGGCTCTGGGTCAGGGGACTCAAGTTCTCTTTCTAATCCTGGCCTGCACTTGTCTCCTTCCTACAACCACAGACAGGTTACAAGTCCAGCCCACCCACAGCCAGGTCCCCCAAGCACCTTGAGCCTCATCTCATGTACCTTAGGGATCAGGTCTGGGCAGCTCCTTATGCCAGCAGATTGGGAGCGTCATTTATAATAGGAGACGATGTGCCTCAAATTCCTGCCCTTTGGAAGTACACATGAAGATCCCGAGGTAGAAGGGGGCATGCTTATTCTCCAAAGTGTGGGTTATCTGGGTTTTTATTTCTCGTTTGCACACTTTTCCAGATCCCAACTTTTCCAGAATCAGGGTCAGGCATAGTTTGAGTTGAAAGACAATGTCTTTATTCATTTATAGCTGGGGAAATCAAGGCAGGTGGGTGACTTGCCGGGGCCCCAGAGAGCAGGTGGAGCTGGGTCTCCTGGTGCGCTGGCCTGCTCCCTGGCACCAGGAACGCCCACAGGCCCCAGGAGTCCCTGTGTTTCAGGGAGGGAAATGCCCCTTCCCCAAGTCCCTCCGCCCCTGGTGCGCTTCCTTCCTTGCTGGTTTCCGAGGTAGGCCACCTCCTTTCTCCTGGGAAGCCTTTGGACCAGGCAACTGCAGAAGGATTCTCAAATTACTCCTTAGAGCAAATAAGGGATTAGAACGGCCCTCTTTAAGGTGATGTCAGTGGGCATTGGGGGAATGAGGCCATCAGCTAGAAAGTGAAGCCGAGGATCCCTCCGGGGGTTTCTGCCTGGAATGCCCTCATTTGTAACAGAGGGGGTATCCCAGACCCCCACCCGACCACACTTCATTTCAACGCCTCCTCACACCTATAGTGCTCAGCCATTCTCAAAGAACTGACAGTGTCGACCAGTGGTCCACTCACTGGGGTGGGGAGAAAATGTGTTATTGCTTATAGGAAGCTCCGTCTAACTGAAATGTAGCATCCCCTTCAATTATTACGGTAGGCTACAAACCACAAGGGTGTCAGCAGTGTCTGCGACTGTCACCAAAATCACAGACGTACCCTGTCCCCCGACCGTTGTGGACCACCCCAGGTCTCACGCTCACTGCTTCCAAATTCTGGCGGGGAAAGCACCTGCTGCTCGGTCTGGTTGTTTCACGTGCTAGTAAAAAAGTGCAGATATTACTAAGTCACACATTTCTATAAAATGCTTTCACAACTATATTGCAATATATTTGATTTCCTTTATAATCGTATGTTTTATTTTATGCATTTAGAAATGTTATTCTGAGAAGGGGCCCATAGGATTCATTAGGTTGTTAAAGGTGTTCATGAAAATGGCATAAAAATGATTAAAAACTCCTGATCTATACTGAAGATGAGTCACTGGGACAGGATTTGAGTTTTTCTCCAGAAAATGGCCTTGACTCTGCAGCACAGGCTGTCTCACCCTCGTAACACCAGTCTCAGAGGCCACATCGGAGGTGGAGGCGAGGAGTCGAGAGACACGAAGACCAAGTTTAATGAAGCTGTTCGGGGCTTAGGGGACCTTGGTGTTGACTGTTCTCCCTGGC
Source organism: Phyllostomus discolor (assembly GCF_004126475.2). NCBI lineage: Eukaryota > Metazoa > Chordata > Mammalia > Chiroptera > Phyllostomidae > Phyllostomus > Phyllostomus discolor. The sequence goes on from NC_040908.2 coordinate 135,333,590, forward strand.
TGTTCCCTCCTGTTTCCCGTGGTCTCCGAGGTCCTGTGAGATTGATCACAACCAGGGTGGGCAGCCTGATTCCTGGGCCTTGTCCTGCCTGGGTTTGTGGGATAAGGAGAGCTGAGGAGGACCCAGGAACCAGAAAGGAAGTACAAGAAGATCGTTGAAACCTGGTCAAGGAGGGGCGGGTGACTTCCAGGGGTCAACAGGATAGGGAAGAGGGAGGAGGGGATGCCTGGAAATCCCCTGCCTGGAAATGAGGCAGGATACCTGGCTTGCCAAGGAAGGGCAATGAGCAGGGGTTGGGCTCAGGGGCCAAGAGTTCTGCATACTTTCTATGTGCTGAGTCTTTTGCTGGAAGCTGGGGACTCAGCCCTGGGTGCTGACAGTGAGGGAGGAAGACAGGGGAGACGAACACCCACAGTGTGGTTTGGGGGCCCTGTGAGCAAGAGGGTGAGCTCTCTGAGGGCCGGGGGTTTGTCCTGCTCGCTGCACCTGGCTGCCGGCTGGGCCTGTAGTTCTGGAAGTTGTACAGACAAGGGGGCTGAGACTCTGAGAGTGGAGGAGCCTGCTGCATGCAGGGTCCCAGGCCCAGATGATCTTAGACACCTGGGACTGGAGTTCCGAGAGGTCAGATGTCCAAGTCGGCTAGCCACGTGGTGACTGAAGACAGAGTGTTCGGGACAGCCCTAATTTCAGATGGTTATGTCTCCAGAGACCGAGTGTTGGGATTTCTGCTCTGGAAAATAGGGTTTCTTAGCTACGCTTTCCCTGTGTCCTTGTCAGATTTGTGGTATCAGGGAGAGTCCCGCCTTGGAGCTGAGTTCTGAGGCTGGCGGGTGATGATCAGTGAGAAGATTCCAAAAGGAAAGTTGGGGGGAGGGATGGGGTGAGATGTTTTCCAGTCCTGGGGTGAGGGGCTGCCTCTGTTTCTTTGCTCTGCCTCATGTGGTTTCTGGGCAAGGGGACATGTTTGTTCTCAAGACAAGGGGGTGTTGTATTGGGCTGTGGAGACACAAAAGTTTACTAGGGAAGGGAGGAAGGGAGGGAGGCTGGGGGAGATGGGAACACAGAGGGTGGGGGTGTGTTCAGGCCACTGAGACGCCACTTTTGAGAGTAAAAAATAAAAGGCCTTTTCCCTCTGGCCTGTGGCAGGCCTGAAAATCCTCTCCTCCTCTTAGAGGTGGGCCTGGGGAGGTGGAGCAGGTGGGGCACCGAAGGAGAGGTTTCCCCCACTCCAGATGAGGGACAGGAAGGGCTGTGACCATCAGGAAGGCAGCCCCGGTTGTATTCTCTTCCATGTTTAAAAGGAGGCTGAAGCCCTGGACTCCGTGGCCATGTCTTCCTGGGAAAGGCGGCTCCATCGGGCCAAATGTGCACCAGCGTGTAAGTGGTCCCCTCCCCAAGGTCCCCTGGCGGTGTGTGGGAGGGCCCCAGCTGGCAGAGGGGCCTGTGAGAGCCGGACGGGGCTCCCTCGGGGGCTCCCTCAGGGCCTCCTGTGACCTCTTTTTCCTGCATGGGGTTTCTCTCCGCCTCGTCCGGCCCCAGCCTCCAACTGTCCTCCAGGTACTTCTTCCTGGCCAAGGAGAGCTTCCTCTCCCTGTTCTGTTCGTATTTATGACTATGGCCTGTGGCTTTCCATTCTCACATGATGTGATTCCAGTGAGTTTGTGCTCCCTTGTTCAGTCACTCCTTCCTCCTGCACTGTTTCTGTGGCCCCTTTCTGTGCTCCATGGCATTGCCCTCCTTCCTGTTCTGTGTGCCTTCTTCCCTCACCTGTCCTTTGTCTGTGGCCTCACCTGTCCTGTGTCCATGGCCCCTCTTCTTACGTCATGGCTCCTTTCCTCACTGCACTCTGCTCTGCTTTATCTTCTCTCCTCTGCGGCCTTTCTCGCCACTGCATTCCAAATGTGAGGCCTCTGCTCTGCCCCTGGTTTATTCTGTGGCCTCTGTGCTGTACTTGAAGATCTTAGGGCACTGTCCCTACTCACCCTGTGTGCCCCACAGTCTCACTTCTGCCTGCCTTGCCCGGTGGCCAGGACTTTTAGCTGTGGGAGCTGAAGACCCAGGTGGGGCTGGCCTGAGAGCCACGTGGCGCACGGTGAAGGCAGTGACCCCGATTCCACCTGCCTGCCAGCGAGGGGCTGGGCAGCAGTCTGACGCACCCTGCTGGTGCCGCCATTACAACCAGCTGCCGAGGAGTGTTAGGGCTGCCTGGGATGGGCGTCTCTGAGTTCCACGTAGCCCTGGGAGGGCTGGGGCCAGGTGTCCTGGCACAAGGGGGTAGCCGTATCCCTGAGTGTGCCAGTCTCGGCTCAACAGGGAGGTGCCTCCTGTGTCTCCCTTGCAGACTTGTTCTCTTGCTTCAACGGGGGTGAGTGTGTGCACCCGGCCTTCTGCGACTGCAGACGCTTCAACGCCACCGGGCCTCGCTGCCAGATGGGTGGGTGTGGGCTCCACCCCACCCTGGGAGGGGCCATGGGTATAGGGGAAGTCTGGGGTTCCTGGACTGGGGGTTGGGGGTCAGCCTAACAGGGCTGGAACCCACCAGCCTTTGGCTTGGTGCCTGCCCACTGCAGCTACACAGAGAGGTTCTCTCTTCCTGGCTCAGTGTACAACGCTGGCCCTGAGAGGGACAGCATCTGCCGGGCGTGGGGCCAGCACCATGTGGAGACATTCGATGGCCTCTACTACTACCTTCCCGGGAAGGGCAGCTACACGCTGGTGGGGTGCCATGAACCCGAGGGACAGACCTTCTTGGTCCAGGTGAGGTCGCCCTTGCCCTGCCTGTCCAGGAAGGGTCCCCTCGGCTTTGGAGGCCAGTGCCCCTTCTGTCCCAGGCACAGACCTGCCAAAAGGCTGCCCTGATGGCTGTGCCCTGGATGGGCTGGGGACCTGGGCCAGTCATGCCCGCTCTGCTTCGGGGTGTCACGCACCAGGGTTTTTCATGACTGTCATTTCATGGTGGCTGTGTCACAGTCACTTAGACTGACGGGGTGACGCTCATTCGTGGTTAGGAAATGAACTTAATGAGTCACGATCAACATAGAAAAAGAGAACAGGAAATGTAAGAATGCATTATACATCAACAGGATAAATATTATTTTGCAGAACTTTCATTTCATTTTTATATATGTGTATATTTTTATTTCTTACTATGGATCAGGGTCAAAAGTGCTTGAAAAATATTTGCTTAGGCTGTAGCGTGGCTTTCACAGGTTTCACTTTCGGTGAAGTGGCTCCGTCTGCTTAACCACATGTAACATCAGCTAGTGGAGGGCTTGGGAAGAGTTTCCGCTCTTGCAAGAGAAACACGTTCAGACTTTTCTCTAAGCTTGGGGAGTCCTGGCACACCCCAAGCCCCAGCCCTTGGTTGCTCTGGCCTTGGAGGTGTGAGCAGGGAGCAGGGGCGGTGTGTCTGTGGCAGGTGGTGCAGGAGTGGCCTGCATGCCCGTGTGTGCAGGGCAGGACTACACTGTGCTTGCCAGGGTGGTGGTGGAAGTGTGTGTTTGTAGTGTGTGCATGGAGAGTACCCCATGAGTACAGACATGAGGTGTGTGTGTATGTGCACGTTTTGTCTACATGTGAAATTGTGTGAATGTTTAACCTTGGCTTTCAATCTGATGGGGTAACCTGGGATGGATAAACAAAGAATCCAGAAGCAGGGAGACAGCACAATACGCTGAAAGAGCCCTGGAGTTTGAGCCAGCAGACACGGGTTAGCATCCTGGCTGTGTGGGGGACCTCTGTCACTTCACCTCTCTGAGCACCAGTTGCGTCTTCTTGGAACTTCAGATCATTCTAACTCTGACCTCCCTGTGATGCGGTGAGGACTGGGAGAGGTCGCAGAGGAAGGGTGCCTGGTGTGCAGTGGGCAGGCCATCAGCAGTTAGCAGAAGCTCAACAGGGAGCCACCAGGCCTAGAACCGAAGTTCTAGCCAGAACCCTAAACTTCAGTCTCTGAACCCCCAATCAGGTGCACAATGACCCGCAGTGCGGCTCCTCCCCCTACACCTGCTCCAGGTCGGTCAGCCTCTTCTTTGCTGGTGAGCAGGAGCTCCGCCTGGCCAAGGAGGTCACCCACGGAGGAGTCAGGTAACTACCACACCACTCCTACCCCCCAGCAGTGCTGGTGGGGAAAGAATTAGCACCTGCCATTTTCAGGCTTAAAGGAAATTGCTTTCTGGGCACAAGCACCAGAATTTCCACTATTAGAGCAGGAACGTGCTGGCAGGCCAGCTGGGTGTCTCACCAGCTGGGTTTGCAGAAAGCTTGTTTAATTTTTTTTCACAACTTGAAGAAAATCTGCCCGAATGGGAATACACAGTTCAAGCATCCTCAGAACAGAGACTGAGCACACTTTCAGCCTTTTCTGATGACATAGGGTCACTCTGAGTCATTTTTCTGGGACATCAAGGACCACACAAGGAATGAGGACCCTTTGTTCCCATACTAGCTGGAGTGTGGTTCTTTCTGAACCCTTTGTCACCATCCCGTCTTCCCTTGCTGTCTGCTGTCACTTTGTTGCTTCCTACAGTGACTCTTCTCCCCTTCCTCATTCTGGCTTCAGGTCTGAGGACTGGGCGACCAGGGTTCCTGGGGCTGAGTGTAGAACGAAGGGCCCAAGGGCGTCCCCTGAGAATGAAGGATTGGGTTATGGGTCTTTTGGTACCAGTTTGGGCTGCTAAGACACGCCTTCTGTTTTCCTTTCCTGGTTTTCAGGTGGATTGAAAGTTGCCAAATCCCAGGTGGGCTAAGAGACCCCCTGTACCAGTGGAAAAACTGGGAAAAGTGGTCCCTGTGTCTTTTCTTTCACTCCCACTTTTCCTTCTCTCTCAGCTTCACCCCACCACCACCCCTCTCTCAGTTCCCCACCAAAAAAATAAACAAAGCAGCTGTCTGATGGCCCTGGCTGGGTAGCTCAGTTGGTTAGAGCATCGTCCCAACATGCCAAGGTCTCAGGTTTGATGTCTGGTTAGGGCACATACATGAATCAACCAATGAGTGCATAAGTAACTGGAAAAACAAATCTTTCTCTCTCTCTCTAAAATCAATAAAAAATTAAAAAGTAGCCGTCTGCTCATACCATCTCTCCTGTCTAGGAGAAAGGAGCTAGTAAATTCAGCCACTCTAAGATTTATCCCTGCCAAGGAAATGACAGTTTTAAAAGGCAATTCTAAAACCCTGGGGACAAAGGAATCCCCCTCTAATGGTGGACTTCCAGGCACCTGAGAAGTCAGGGAGGAAAAGAGGGGCCTCAGAGCCCACGGTACCAGTGGCCCCATGGGCGAGGCAGGTGCGGTGCACGTGATGGTCTCTGCGGGCAGGGAGGGTGGGTCCCTGGGGACAGGACTGGGCAGTGTGGACTCCCTGAAGCTCTGGGCTGTGCCTTGCAGGGTGCAGCTGCCGCATGTGGTGGGGAGCGTGCATCTGCAGCGGCTGGCGGGCTACGTCCTCGTGCGTCACCAGTCCGCCTTCACGCTGGCCTGGGATGGTGCCTCCGCCGTCTACATCAAGATGAGCCCGGAGTTCCTGGGCTGGACCCATGGGCTGTGCGGGAACAACAATGCTGACCCCCAGGATGACCTGGTGACCAGCTATGGTGAGGTTCAGAGTGGGCAGCCTCCGATGGATGGAGGAGGACAGGTCAGCCAGGGAGGGGTGGGAGGGCCTTAGGGAAGAGCGCTAGGTCATGATATGAGAGACCAGTGGGAGGCCAGGGAGCCCTTCCTACCAAGTGTGTGGCCTCAGAACTGTTTGTGACCACTTGATCTCAGTTTCCTTATCTGTAAAACAGTGATAATGAGAGTTCCTACTAGGGTTGTATGAAGATCTATTGGGCACTTTGCTGAATGGGAATGACCCTGCAGGGCGTGTGTGTGTGTGTGTGTGTGTGCACGGGAGGGAGGGGCGGGGTGCCAGAGAGCCAGGGAGAGAAAGGGCCAGCTGGAGCGGTGGACCCCTATGGAGCAGTGGTAAGAGTGAAAGTGAAGGGTGCAGAGCCAAACCATGGCAACTGTGGCCCGAAGAGGGGAAGTGACGCCCTTGAGCACCCACAGCATCAAACATCATCTCACATGGTCCATGAGACAATCTCATGGGGGGACTATCTGCCCTATTTCATGTATGGGGAAGCTGAGGTTCCTTGTCCAGGCTTGCACACTGTTCTCTCTCCATTGCATGGTGTTGCCTCCTTGGAGTTTGGAGCAGAAGGACTCACTAGAGGCTCTTGACCATTCTTTTTTTTAAAAAGATTTTATTTATTTATTTTTTAGAGAGGGAAGGGAGGGAGAAAAAGAGAAAGAGAGAAACATCAATGTGCAGTTGCTGGGGGTCATGGCCCGCAACCCAGGCATGTACCCTGACTGGGAATCGAACCTGTAACACTTTGGTTCACAGCCCACGCTCAATCCACTGAGCTATGCCAGCCAGGGCTTCTTGAGCTTTCTTGACTATTATCACCAAACAGCTTTCTCAGGAGAATGGCTCTGTTGGGAGATGCAGACTGGGATGGGAGCTCAGGAGGCTGGATTCTTCAACTCCTCGCCTCCCTCTGCGCATCTCTTCTGCTGCACCTTCCTTGTCTCAGAGCCCTCTGTGCCTCCTGCCCCACCCCACCCGTGGTCATGCTGTTCTCCCTGCAGGGAAGCTGACGGACGATGTGGCTGAGTTTGTGCACAGCTGGCAGGAGTGGGCCCCCAACCAGCCTCCAGGGCCCACAACCTCCTCCATGCCTAGGCCGCCGTGCCTGCAGCAGAGCCTGGGAGCCATGCAGGTCGGCACCCTGGGCACATCCCCCACTCTTGCTCCTTACCTCCTACCCTAGTGCCTGTCTTAAGCTGGTTTCCATCTACTGCTTGAAAAGTCACTGGCTGCGAATGCTCAGAGTTGCTGGTGCCCTTGGGCCCTTCCCTCTCCTCCCCACCCTCCTCTTTCCTTCCTCTGGGCCCACTTTGGGTTTCCATGGGGAGCTTGTACAGTCAGAGGGCTGGGGGTGGCCCTGCTGGCCCCCAGCTCCAGCTCTTGGCCCTTGCTCCAGAGTGTGTATGACCGGTGTGAGGCGCTGCTGAGGCCCCCCTTTGATGCCTGTCACGCCTTCGTCAGCCCTCTGCCCTTCGCGGCCAGCTGTACGAGCGATCTCTGCCAGTGAGTGGGGAGCCAGGACTGGGGCGTGGTTTGGAGGTGGGGAGATCCCTCCCAGGGTTGGATGGGGCTCAGTCCGTGGGGCGGTAGGCCTGGTAATCCTAGGCCCTGACAGATATACTTCCCACACTTCTGAAGTTCTCATCTGCGTGGATGGGACAGAGCTTCTCCATTCAGCAAGGCTCAGAAATAGGGTCTGACCCCTCTCAGTGTCCTGCCTCCAGTCTAGGGTTCTGTACACCTAGACGCCCTCCCTGGCCCCCTTTCCCAGCTGTGTGTGGGGAACAGGGGTGGTCAGAGCCCTGGCAGTGTCTATAGAATGTTGAAGGGCTGGTGGCAGGTAGGGTTTCCCTCCAGTGTTACCCTCGGTTTTCCTGCACAGATCAGTGGGTGATGAAGCCACCTGGTGCCGGGCACTGGCGGAGTACGCCCGGGCGTGTGCTCAGGCGGGGCGCCCCCTGCAGGGCTGGAGGACCCAGCTCCGGCAATGCAGTAGGTGCAGCCTGGTTGCGGACAGGGGCGGTTCAGACAAGCTCTGTGCTAGGGCTGTGGGTGGCATTCTCAGGTTTCCGCTCAACATCCTGCTCAAAGCCACAGTGGTCAGAGCTTTAAGCCCGGAGGTTCCCTTTTCATGTGACAGATGGGAAACTGAGGCTCAGAGCAGGATGGAGTGGTAGAGGGCCACAGAGTGAGAGGAGGGAAGTTCTCCCCGATTTCCTGGTCACCCAGTGCTCCCATAGGGCCTAAGGGATCTGGAAAATCAAAGCCCCCTCGCGCCCCGCCCCAGGGCCTGGGGTAGAGCTGGCTGTACGGAAGTGACAGATGACGTGGCTCCCTTCCTCCCAAGCTGTGCACTGTAAGGAGAAGGCCTTTATCTACAACGAGTGCATTGCCTGCTGCCCCGCCTCCTGCCAGCCCCGGGCAGCCTGCGTGGACAGCGAGATCGCCTGTGTGGATGGCTGCTACTGCCCCGATGGTATGCTGGGGGTGGAGTGGGCGCCTGACCTGGCCTGGCACGGAGGAGCATGAAGCAGGGGTTCAGAGGGTGTCTGCTCGTGGAGTGAAGGAAGGAAGGAGCAAACACTAATAAGTGAATGAATCAGTGAATGAATGAATGAATGGCTTGGGGGTGGTGAGGGTGAGGGCAGAACTGCGGCTCTTGAGAGGTTCATCAGGGTGTTTCATTTCTTTAGGTCTGAGCTTTTTAAGGCATGTAGATGAGAGCAACTCATTCATTCATTCGTGTATTCATTTATCACACATGCATTAGTTTCCACATTCATCCACACACTGTTTTTCACAGTGTGTAACTTTGCAGCACACCTTTAGTGTACAGGTCACTCAGCTAGGCGGGGGTTGGGATAAAATATATAAAGACATGTCACTGACTTTAGGGATCAGAATCTGGTGGCAGTGATAAGACACTTACACATGTGACTCCACTCGAAGGCACATGTGGTGAGGACCAGCTCAGGGGTTCACACAAGAAGAGATATAGGAATTCAGTGGTGGGAGCAATTGTCAGGGAAGGCTTCCTGGAGGAAGTGGTGCCTATGCTGGTTCTAGACACAGTGATAGGCTTTGAAGAGGTAGAGAGGAGAAGCTAGTCTGTATCCGGGTTGTTTGGGGTGGGTGGTCTCTGAGCAAAGTTCTGGAGGTGGGATTATTTGCTCAGAGGGTCTTCAGATCTGGCCTGAGCCAGGGATTTACACAGGAGAGAGTCTGAAAGTGAGCTCAGTAGTGCAAGATCTTAGATGTGAGAATCTTTATCACAGGCCCTGGGGAGCCATGAGAGGTGTGTGAACAGGAACAGAGGTGAGTTAAGTGGGCCTTTGCTGTCACCCTAGGGTTGATCTTCGAGGATGGGGGTTGTGTGGCACCAGCTGACTGTCCCTGTGAGTTCCACGGGACCCTGTACCCAACTGGCTCTGTGGTGAAAGAAGACTGCAATGCCTGGTCCGTGTCCTCTGCAGGGGGTGGGAGGAGGTGGAAGATTCCAGGGCTTTTCATCAGGGCCACCCACTTGGGGCCTGAGAGCCCTGATGACATGGGAGCGCTATCTCGGCATCTCCGAGTCACAGATGTCATTGGATCTAACCTGTGGGCAGAGTCTCCACCTCCCATTTTAGAGATGGGAAGACTGAGGGTTGGGGGCGGGAGGTTCATGGGCCCTGCCCCCTCCAGCATCTCTTCCAGGCCCAGGTGAGTGAACCTCTGCCTCTTTGGTCTCTGTGTTTCAGCACGTGCACCGCGGGCAAGTGGGTGTGCAGCACATCTGTGTGCCCAGGTACACCTGACCCCCACCTTGGACTCTACCCTCTTCCTCTGGTCTCATAGCTCCTTGGGCAGGGAAACTCCGGGAGTCAGGCCTGCTGTGGGGGGGCTCCCTCTGAGTTCTTGGCCCAATACCCTGCCTTTGTTTCTCCAGAGCTGCTTTGCCTGACTGAGTGATGGCTCCGTCCCCTCGGGGACTGTTTTCCATGGGGTTCTGTATATCCAAGGGCCTTCCTGAGCTTGAGGGCCTTGGACCAAAATTGGTCTCTAGCCTTGGTCACCTGCCAGGGAGCTGTCCAGAGCAGGGCTGCGTCTCCCCAGTGACCAGGGCTCCCAAAGGGCAGGCTGGGGCTCCAGACACTGCCCTGATTCCTAGGACAGGTGCCTCCTCCTCCTGCATGGAGCCTGCAGGGCAGAGGCAGCTCCCGTGGGTCAGCCACCTCTCTCTGCCCCTCAGCCGAGTGTTCAGTGACCGGCGACATCCACTTCACCACCTTCGACGGCCGCCGGTACACGTTCCCTGCCACGTGCCAGTACATCCTGGCCAAGAGCCGCTCCTCGGGCACCTTCACAGTGACGTTGCAGAACGCCCCGTGTGGCCTGGTAAGGGCTGGGAGCCCCGGGCACAGTCCAGCCAGCCACCTCTGCCCCCTGCCCCCTCCCCCCTAGAAAGGCTAGAGGACCTAGAGCAGGGCCCCAGGTCTTTCCACAGCCCATTTCACCTTCTCTCTGTTGAGAGCCACAGGGCAGGAGATGGGGTTCTGGCTGCAGGGCATTGAGAGCCACTTCCCCTTCACGGGCCTCGGTGTTTAAAGAAAAAACCTCTCATATGGCTCTAATTCAACTTAATCTTCTCTGCTTCCTTGGATTGTATCTTCAACATCTGTGTATTCATTCATTTATTCATGCATACATGCACGCATGAATCCAGCAACTACTGAACATCTACTTGTGCCAGAAGCTGGGTTAGTTCTTGGAGACTGGGATGCATGAAGCCTGGCTCTGCCCTCCTGGGCCTCACACTTTGGTGGGTGAGGCCGACAAGTGACCCCATAACCACTCTGTCGTAGGAGCTGTGACAAGGTGGAGAGTACAGGATAGATCTCCATGGAGAGACATTCTCGTTGCCATTGTACCCGGGCATCAGGAGGGGGTGGATCAAGATAGGCTTCCTGGAGGAGGTGACCCCTGAGCTATGTCAGCTCTGTGTGGGCTGGCCACTGCCTACCTCTTGAACCTTATCTTAAAACATTTTGCCCAGTGGGCTGTACCCACCGGTCTTCTTTTATGTCCTTGAATGCATTAAATGTCTTCTATGTCAGGGACCTTCTCTCAGGACGTCTCCCTGCTCCCCTCCTCCCTTTGCCCAACTAGCTTATGCATTCTTCAGACCTCAGCTCAAATGTCAGTCCCCCACCCCGCACCTCAATTTTCAGATCTGCAAAGTGGGGTTGTTAGTACTTACTGAATAGGATCATTATAAAGATTAAATGAATCAATGTATATAAAAAGATTAGAAAGCTCCTGAACATTGAAACTCTATATTAAAGTTAGCTGTTACATATTATTATAAGTTGTAGTATTATTAAAAGTTTTATTATTGTGTTGATTATTTTTACCTTATTGTTATCATTTCCTAGGATGGCCTTGCCTACCTCTGCAGACTAAGCCGATCCTTTCACTACGTGCTTTCCTAGCACCTGCACGTGTTTGCAGCCCTGGTCACAATAGTAATTCACTAAGCAACTTTGTAATTCTTAGTTTAATGTCTGTGTGCCACACGAATATATGCTCTCCATGAGGGCAGGGACTGCATCTACCATGTTCCTCTCTGTATGACTGTGTGGAAGTACTAATGAGACTACCCTTTTTGGAAATGGGAGCCTGAGGCCCAGAGAATATTATTAGCTCATTTCCTGCCTGCCTGTGGGTGGAGCCTGAGACTTTGCCACCTGTGCACATGGAAAGAGCCCTACAAACAACCACACGGGACAAAATTGAAGTCCTGGCTTACAGTTGAGTGGGAAGGCCAGCGTTCCTGAGGCTGGACTTTGGGCCACGCAGGGTGCATGCACCTCTGCTCTGTGTCACAGGCAGCCCGAGTGTTGACTGTCATACTTATTTGCATTATCTTAGCTCTGCCACCAGTCTCCAGCCTGAGCCTCTGCCTTCCCATTCCCCAGATGAAGGTGTTTGGTTGGAGGACCCATGATGATGTCCTTCCGGGCCCGTCACCGTGACGAGCCGGTCTCTAGCCCCCGTCTGCTCCTGGAGGGCTCTGTTGGGACTAGCAGGACAGACTGACTAACTCTGCCCTTTGGCCTTCCTCTTTCTCCAGAACCAGGATGGGGTCTGTGTCCAGTCCGTGTCGGTGATCCTGCACCAGGACCCCCGGAAGCAGGTGACCTTGACCCAAGCCGGGGACATCCTTCTGTTTGACCAGTACAAGGTCACCCCACCCTACACGGATGGTACGGCTTTGGTGGACGAGTGCTGGCTGAGAGCTGGCTGCGCAGGCTTTTCCCAGGCCCCTCTGGCCAAAGGCACTGCCCAGTATTAGAATTTGAGCTCTTGTCTTCCCATTTTGAGCAAGAGCTCAAATTTTAATACTGAGTGCACCAGGCCAGGGGGGCACCTTGGTCCCAGGAACGTGGACTCTGGACGGGCAAAATGCCCTTTGTTCCCACCCCAGCATGACAGGCTTCACAGCAGTATGACAGCTTCTCCTAACATTAGGGTATGAGCGGAGCTATTCGTCATCCCTACTCAGACTATTTATTTATTAATTACTCATTATCCTGTCCCATTCCACAGGGAATTTGTGGTAGCTCATAGGAAGCACATCAAACAAAAATGACAAAACTATGAAGAAATAGTTCAGGTTGGTGTAGCTCAGTGGATTGAGCAAAGGCCTGTGAACCAAAAGATCGCCAGTTCAATTCCCAGTCAGAGCACATGCCTGGGTTGCAGGCCAGGTCTCCATGAAGGGAGTGCAAAAGGCAACCACACATTGATGTTTCTCTCCCTCTCTTTCTCCTTCCCTGCCCCTCTCTCTAAAAATAAATAAACAAAATCTTTTAAAAAAAGAAAAGAAATAAAATACCACCAGAGAAAATTCAAAAGAAAAAGAAAGAGTAGGAGCTCAAGATTGAGAAGAGTGGGGACTGAAGGCAGGTAAAGAGGCCAAAGTACAAGCCACAAAGGGCATAAAAAAATTCACCACAATTGTATCTAAAATTCTAAAGTGCTGCAGTTGGATCTAGAGTCATATTGTGAGTTCCCTAGTGGCCACGGTGAAAAGAACGGGCAGTTGCGGGATTATGCTTTGCTAGAGAAGGAAGCATACCCGTTACTTAGGGAGGCAGAGCTTCAATAGGCACTTGAAGCTAAAAGACATCCCTCAGCTGGGGCTGCCGTAGCAGGTTAACCCTGGGCCCTGATTTCAGCGTTGAACAGGATTTACTGAAGGCTCCTCTAACCGGCCCCTGGGCAGAGCTTTGCTGTGTGTGAAGACGGGGCTGGTATGGGGATCAGGGGAAGCCACGCAGGTGGTGGCGGTGGGTGGGGCGCATACTGGCTGAGTTCCCCATTCGTGCCCCCTCCCGGTTCTTTCTGCGCCCAGACGCCTTTGAGATCCGGAGGCTGTCCTCCACGTTCCTGCGGGTGAGGACCCACGTGGGCGTGCAGGTGCTCTACGACCGCGAGGGCCTGCGGCTCTACCTGCAGGTGGACCAGCGATGGGTGGAGGACACGGTGGGCCTCTGTGGCACCTTCAACGGCAACACGCAGGACGACTTTTTGTACGCGCCCCTGCCCTGGGACAGGAAGGAGGGGGGAGGGGGGCCCCTTGGGGTGGAGCATCCTTGTCTTCCAAACTCCCATGGCCTCTCACTGCCTGACGAAGGATCATTTATTTCTCTCCGTTTAAATTTAAGTGTGTTTCTTCATGGCAGTGATTCAGTCTTCCCTGTGCAGAAGACTCTCCTGCAGGGCTTGCTAAAATGGTGATTTCTGAGTCCCGCTCCTCAAGAATTTGCTTCAGGTTGAGGCCCAAGAATCTCATTTTTAACAAGCACCCCTGCGATTCTAGTATATGAGGCCTACAGACCATACTTTGAGGAATACTGTTTTATAGGGAAGTCTTGCAGTTAGTAGACCTGACGTGGGGTTCGAGTTGGTTTGTGGTGGTTTGCTTTAATCATCTATGAACGCCTTTAGGTGAGCGTAAGCGAGCCAAGGATGCCAAAACTCCTGCTTCCTGCCCCACCAGGCCAGCGAAACCCTTTAACTTTCCTGCCTGGAGCTCGAGGAGTGCGCCCTGTGAATCCTGCAACACTCGGGGGGTGGGGTCCTTCCCATGGACGGACTGAGGCTTACAAGAAAGACCCTTGGGCGTGGACACAGTTTAGGGAGTTGGGAGGGGACAGGAGTCAGGGCTTCCAGAAGCAAGAACAAAGGGTTTGGTCTTGAAGGCTGAGGTTCTGGCCAGTCCTTCACGTTACACACGTTAGGCAATGGAGAAGGAAATGTGAGAGTCTTTCTTGAGCCAGAAGTAATAACTCAGATTTGCTTGGAAAACCCAGTGGAAGAAAACAGCTGAAAACTTTTCAAAGTACGTACACTTAAAAATGTGGCATTCCTCTTTGTCTTGCCCAGTGGGGCTGATGACAGGGCGGGTGTCCAGAATGCGGGGGCAGACCTTGGTTTGCTGCGTGGGCTGCTTGCCACCCTCCTGAACCTGAACTCTGGTGGGAATACTGCTCTGTGGAGCCCTAGTGTGGTCCCTGCCCCGGCCAGAATGTGGGCGAAGCCTGCCCCCTCTGGACGGCGAGAGCTCTCTGCATTCTCCCGTCCACACCCTGTTTGCTGACTCCTGGGGACTGGCGATGCTTGGAAAACATACTTTCCCGCTTCCTCTCTTTGTTGCCCTTCATGTGACTCTCCCCCACCCAGAGAGAAAGGGAGGGCAAAGGAGTTTTCAGAAAGTGCTCACAGGGAAGAGGTCTTCACCCAGTGAAGTTTGGGTCATAGTCTTCCTGTTTCTCTCTCTCTGGCATGAGGAGCTGGGCGTAGGTGGGGGTGTGTGGCCCCAAGTCCATTTTGAGTCCCCTGGGAACCTGTTAAACGTGATATGTGTGTGCATGCACACACAGCCATAATTGTCGTTGCACGGACTCCACTGGCTGCTTGCATGTTTGGTACATAGCTATCCTCTGTGTGTGTATGTGTGTTTAAAGCATGTGCAAGTGGTATACATGGGCCTGTGGTGTTCAGTTTGGGTGGGTACATTTGTGCCTTTGAGTGTGCCCCTGAGTGTGTGCTCATGCTTGGTGTGTGTGTGTGTACATGATCAGGTGGGTGCTTACCTGGGTGTACGCTGGATGTCCACATGCACAAGCATGTGAGTGTGGCTATGTCATGGCTACAGGTCCCCTGTGGGTGTGCCTGAGAGCACCCCACAACTCTTTGGCAATTCTTGGAAAACACTGTCCGCCTGCTCCCCACTGCTCCCGGGCTCTCCACTGGACCCCTGTGATGTGCACCTGCAAGCCGGTGAGGTGGGGGAGGGCGGGGAGAGAGCAGGGTGGGCAGGACTGGTTTGAGAGCGGGGAGGTGGGAACTCTGGGCACGAGGATGCTGGTCACACCGAGTGCTGGAAACCGGGGTTCCCTTCTGGTGAGGGTGTGGCAGGCAGGAAGCCTCATGTTCTACCACTGTCAGGTACACACACACACTTCACTGGGTCCCCAATGTTAGGGCCGAAGCCCAAGTCCTCACAGCGGCCTCACCCGGCCCTGCAGCCTCTGCCCATCCCCCTTATATCTCACCTGCTTCCCCCCCCTCCGCCCACCCTCCACTCTGCTCCAGCCCCACTGGCCTCCTTGCTCTTCTCCCTGCTCCACTAGCCACCAGCGCTGCTCTCCTCTCCGGGCCTTTGCCCTTGCTGTTCCCTCCACCTGGGGTGCTCGTCCCTCGGTGAACACACTTCTCTCCTCTGTCGTTTTTGCTCAGGCACCATGTCCCCACCAAGGCCCTCCTGACCACCTGATTTAAAACCGCAGCTGCCCCTCCTGCCCCACCTTGCAGCCCCTGTCCTCCTTCCTGGCTTTCTCTGTCCTTAGAGTCTTCTTCACCTTCTGCTTCCCCACATAAATTGTTTGGTGATGGTCTTTCCGACAAGAGCATGCACTCCACGGGGGCAGAGGTTTTGTCTGTTTTGTTCACTCCTCTGTCTCCTAGCATACAGATTCATGCCTGGTAGAATGTATTGTATGAGCACGTGTGCTTTACACACACACACACACACACACACTCCTCCACAGATATTTACACAGTGCACACAGCCAGCCACATATTCACACCCAAACTCACAGAACCATGTGCACACACTCCCAGTCACATATGCACACGGGTGCACGCACACACACCCAGTCCCCAGAGTTGTGGGGTGGGAGGGAGGGAGGGGCAGGGCCTAGGGCACCAGGCAAACCAGGCCACTGGCCCCTCACTCCTGTGCTTCCCGTCTCCAGCCTCCTACGCGGTGCAGGCCTGCAGCGTGCTCACGGAGGAGTTGTTCGCCCCCTGCTCCCTGTACCTGAGCCCCGTGCCCTACTTCGAGCAGTGCCGTCGGGACGCTTGCCGCTGTGGGCAACCCTGCCTGTGCGCCACGCTGGCCCACTACGCCCACCTGTGCCGGCGCCACGGGCTCCCCATCGACTTCCGAGCCCACCTGCCAGCCTGTGGTGAGTGCCCCACCCTTGTGCACCCATGTGAGGGGGGCTGGAGGAACCTGAGCTCCAGACTGAGTGCCCACCTGTTCCCCAAACCCTCCACTGGGATGTCCCACAGTTCTCCAGCCTCAGAGTCCTGCCTCCCAAATGGCTTCTCCTGTGTGCTCCATCTCTGCCAAGGGCCCCCACCCCCTCGGTCACCCAGCCTGACACCTGGGATGTGTGACACATGACTCCTGTCCTGCCCTCACCTCCAGCCTATCTCCAAGTCCTCTCAGTCCTGTCAACCCCAAATTCACCCACCTCTCACCACCCCACTGCCACCACTGCAGTCAGAGCTAGGTGAGCCTTCTCAGGACCACTGTCTCCATGGCCCTCGGGTGCATGGGTGGCTCAATGGGCGTGAGCTGGCCCCTACCCACTGCACCCCCACCCTGGCCTCATGCCTCCCCGTGTCTGAGTTGTCTCTGTGCCCTGGGCCCCAGCACAGGGCCCCACTCTCAGTACGCTTTAGGAAGAGGTTTGTTGAGTTAATGAAAAAGTAATGGTACTGGGAGTCAGGAAGCCTGAGTTCTATCCCAGCCCTGTAGGAAATTGCTGTGTGTCCTTGGCAAGGTCCCGCCCCTCTCTGAGCCAAAGTTTCCCCAGAGGTGATTGGATAGGTTCAGTGGTTCTTAGCGCTGAAGACTCACCACGGAAACTTTTTAAAAATGCACGTGTCTAGGCTGCACTCAGTATCAATGAAAACAATGGTATCTGCCAGAGGGAGCCGGCCCCCCCCCATTTGACAAAACTCCCCAGGTGGCTTTGAGGTGCAGCCTTAGTGAGAACAAGTGAGCCTGACAGTCTCAGCGGGTCTGCCTGCTCCGACAGGATGTGGGAGACACGCGTCAGTGGGAGATGCGGTGGCCGGATAAAAAGAGCCCCGTCCAGACAAAGGGCATTCTGGACCAGAGGCTGCTGTAGGGGGCGTGTCTGGTCTTCACCGCCCCAGTGTGTTACAAGGTGGAAATGAGAGGGCCAGTGTGTGTGTGTTTACGTACCTGTGTGTGCACGTGTGTGTGCGCATGTGTGTGTATGTGATGGGGTGGGTGTATGGCTGTGAGAGGGCAGTGATTTCCACCCTCCCCCAGTCCCATTACCTAAGAGGAATGCCCTGCCAAGGAAAAGTAGCACCCCCGGCAGGCTCCAGGCTGAACCTGGAGGTGGGGCCCAGCCCTGCCGATCTGCCTGTCTGACATGGGGGGAGGCAGTGAGATTCTAGAGTCACACTGGGTCTATGTCCCAGCTCTGGCCTTGACCTGCGGTGTGACATTGGGTGTATGTCTAATCTTCTCTGGTTCTCAGTTCCTCCTCGTCAGGTTGGTGAGCCCACCCTACACAGTTGTGGGGACGAGGGAGACAACACATGGTTCCATTTTCTCCTACAGCACTGTCCTGCGAGGCCACCAAGGAGTACAGCCCCTGTGTGGCCCCGTGTGGACAGACCTGCCAGGACCTGGCCGGCCCCGAGGACTGTGGTGGCGACCTCAGTGAGGACGAGTGTGTGGAGGGCTGTGCCTGCCCACCCCACACCTACCTGGACACCCAGGCTGACCTCTGTGTCCCCAGGCGAGTAGATCGGCGTGGCCTCTGGCGGTCAGTGAGGAGGCCCGGGGTCTCCATGGCATCTGAGACTGGGGAGCCTGACTGGGCCTCTCCTGTCCCTGCTTCGTCTCACAGCCACAGGCAGACCCTGGGGCATAAGGTGGGCGGGTGGGGGCTCCCTCCTCTGGACCCCCCTCCAGGCCCCTCTCCTTGGCTTGGGCTCTCAGGCCACTCCGGCCCAGCTTCACCACGAGGCAGAGCAATCCCGCAGAGCCGAGAGGGCCTCTGCCCCGCCTCCCCTCTCTTTCCACCAATATTTCTTGACCGCATCGTGTGTTCCAGACATTTCTAGAACCCGGGAATTCGGCAGCAAACAAAACAGGGGGCTGTCCTCGTGGGGCTCGCATTCTGGGTGGTGAGGCAGGTGACAGACATGTGAACAGACACGTCATGGACCTGGTGGTAGTAAGAGCTGGGAAGCCAAACAAAGCAGAACGAGACTAGGCGTCCTCGGGTGGGGAGCGGTCACTGTATGTCACCCGAGAGGAGCATGGAAGGAGGGCCTTTCTGGTGAGGTGACGTTTGAGCAGAGACCTGAGGGAAGTGAGAGAAGAGTGCTCCGAACAGAGGGATAGGGGACAGCCCTGAGGCTGGCTGTGGCCATGGTCGCAGCGTGGAGGGAAGGCAGGGTGGGAGGTGGCGACATCCCGGGTCTGATGCCAGGGCTGGTGGGCAAGGCCCTTGATGGTCTCCAGACCTGTTTCGTCTGTAAAATTGTATCACATTCGACTGAGTGATGGGGGCTGGAGACAGAGGCTTTCCTGGGGGTGTATCGGCATCACTCAGAGGCCTTTTGAAACTACAGAATCCTCCCTGGAGATGCAGATGGGCACCCACCCATGTTGTGATTTGCCAACAAGGGGAGCCTCTGCAGGTTATATGGTGGAGGCGGGGTTTGCTGGAGAAGGTGGTTGGGAAGCCCCGGGGTTGGATGAACTCAGACTTCCCTTCTAGCCCTCAACTGCTCTGCTCCACTCCAAGGCCTGCCCTTGGCCATAGCCCACAGGTGCTGTGGGAGATGTGTGAGGAGGAGGCAGCCTTTGACCTCAGATGACCCACAAAGAGTGACTGAAAGACAGCATAGGGGCCCCTGCCTTACAGGACCCCCGTGAAGAGCAGATGACATGACGTGTCTGGAGGGTCTAGCCTGGTGCTCAAATGCGTAACAACCCGCACGGCACAGGCGCTGAGCGGTCAGGGCAGATGCTGAGTGGGCCTGACTGATGCGGGGGCGCAGGCCCTGTCCTCGGCACAGCATGGGCTCAGGAAGCGCGACCTTGTTTCCACACCCAGGGGGACTGGCTGCGGGAGTGCGTGGGCACCAGCGTGGCTGATCGTGTCCAAGCTCGGTGGATGGCCTGCGAATCCGGGACCCAGCCCTGACCTCTGTCACCAGTGCCAGGCTGGCTTCTTCACTCCCAGAGACGTGTCACATGTCACAGTTGATGTCGCTACTTCTCTCCGAGTCCTTATGCCGCTGGCTGGCTGAGGAGTGGGTGCCTGCCCTTGGCGGTCTCTGCCTCAGCCCCTGAGCTGGCTCACTTGTCTCTGTTTCTGGGTTTCATAGGAACCAGTGTTCCTGCCACTTCCAAGGAGTGGACTATCCCCCCGGAGACAGCGACATTCCTTCTCTGGGCCACTGGTGAGCTCCCTAGGGGGCCCTGTTGCTGTCCTCTCTTTCGACGGGAGTTGCTGACTGAAGAAAGTGCATCTGAGCAGAACTTTCCATGAAGAGACACCCCCCGCCCTGCACCGGGAGCCAGGGACGGGGAATGGGGGTGCCCGTCTGAGCCCTGCAGATCTGCACGCAGTGACATGGGGTCTTTGGGTCCTGTAGTGACTGGGGGTGCCGTGTCTGGGCTCTGCAGTGACCCCTGTGCCTGTCTCTCTGCAGCCACTGCAAAGAGGGAGTCATGAGCTGTGACAGCAGAGCCCCAGGTAAGGGTGCCTGGAGGGAAGGGCCTCTTCCGGCTCTGTCCGCAGTGGTGGGACTATGGAGAGGAGAGTGGGGAGCTCAGGGCAGACGGGGATGGGGAGAGGCCACCCCCGATCTTGCCCTACACTGAGCCTTCTCTCCGGAAAGACTCCAGCTTGGGGGGTGGCATCCAGAAATCCTGTCCCAGCCTTGGCCCCACCCTACTGGCTGCCCTTCCTGCTTCGCTGGGAGGGACTGAGGCTCTGTCTCTCTCAGGGCAGCCAGCAGGGTGACCGGACAGTCCCTTGGCCTCCCCTGGCCCTGGATTTCCTCAGTCTGAGCCATCACATGTCTACTGAGGCTGACTCTCTGCCCCATCGAGTGCCTGAAGTGGGGGTCCCAGAGATGGGGAGGGTAGCCTGGGACTTTGAGATGTCCCCAGACAACGAGATGGGGGTGAGGGGGCACCATGGTAGGCCAGCCTGAGGGGCTTGGAGGTGGTAGAACAGAAGGCCGGAGTCTTCAGGGAGGGCCTCTTGGGGAAGAGGAGGCCACTCAGGATGGAGATCAGGACAGAGGGGATCAGGGAATAATCACATGTCAGGTGGCAAAGGCAGGGCTGCCGTGGTTGGGCTGCCCTGGGTTCAAATCCTGCCCAGCACTCACTAGTTGTGCAGTCCTGCGCAGCTCACTTCACCTCCCTGAGCCTTTGTTAGCTGTTTTGTATGTAACCCCGGTCCCTGTGTTCTCCCCACGTTTCATGCACATCCCTGGAAGCATTTTCCTTTTGTAGCTTCTGGCTTCAGATTTATGCCTCTCTGGGACTTTCACTTTACCTCCTGTGGCTCTTCCTTTCTCTCTGTTCCATCCCAGGCTGGGCATGACACTCAGCCCCCTTTTACTGATTTCCCTAAAAAAGGTCATTCTCACAGATAAGAGTGCACTTGGCCAGCTTGACTGAAGGCTCAGGGAGAGTAGGTTTATGTCACAAAAATGTGGGTCATGAAAAACTGACTTCCTGCTTTAGAAGTCCTCTGGCCGCCCTGCCACACTGCGTGGCCACCCAAGCTTCGGCTCCCCTCCTCGCCCTCTGGAGCACTTCCTCTCACTTTGATCGTGCCTTTTGCTGGCAGAAATGGCTTCTCTCCATTATATGGGAAAACAGGGGATA
The DNA here is from genome assembly GCF_004126475.2 of Phyllostomus discolor. Classification (NCBI taxonomy): domain Eukaryota; kingdom Metazoa; phylum Chordata; class Mammalia; order Chiroptera; family Phyllostomidae; genus Phyllostomus; species Phyllostomus discolor. The sequence continues at coordinate 135,354,462 of NC_040908.2, forward strand.
AGAACACCTCCCAGAGTCGTTGCAGGGTTAAGTAAGAAAATGCACGGGAAGCGCCCGGAACGGTAGCTGGTGGGAAGGACATGTTCAGTGACTGGTCCCGGTGGCTGTGGTGGCTGCCCTGTCGTGCAACACCCCACACCCCTCCCTCTCCCTGTGATGTGCTCCTGGGAACCCAAGGAAGGCCTCAGGAGCAAACCAGGGCACAAAAAACCATCAGAGCCCCACCTACCCCTGCATTTCCCAGATGCCAGGCCTCCTGGTCTCCCTGGCCAACCCTGCCACCCAGGAGCCCACCAGGTGTTCTAAGCATCCTGCTGTGTCCAAACTCTTTCCAGACCCCAGACTCTCCTCTTTCAGCTGCTGCCTGCCCTGCGGGCCAGGTCTTCGTGAACTGCAGTGACCTGCACACCGACCCCGAGCTGAGCAGAGAGAGGACGTGCGAGCAGCAGCTGCTGAACCTGAGCGTGCCGGCCCGTGGCCCCTGCCTCTCGGGCTGCGCCTGTCCCCAGGGGTGTGTATCTGTGTTGCCACGGTTTCGCACTCTGGGACCATGAGATGGAATAAGATCGGGAAAACCTCACACGGCTTTGCAGGCAGACACCAGCCCAGGGCTGGCCTGTGATGGCAGAACGGCCAGGGAGGAGTCCGGGAGAGAGCAGGAGCTGGGGAGCCACCCTGAAGTGAATGCTACCCATCCCTGCTTATCACCAACATGCGACCTTGGATAAGGGAGGGACCTGGCCTCTCTGGGACTGTTCTTCATCTGTAAAGTGGGAATCACAGTAATACCTAGCACCTTGACTGGTTGTGAGGGTTAAACGAGACGCCGAAGTTGGAGTGCAGAGCCAGGTGTGCGGCAGTGGATGCAAGGCCGTGAGAGAGGAAACCCTTGTTTCAGCTCTCAGCCTCCCTCCCTGCGAAGGTCTGGCCGGAGCCCTCAGGTGAAAGGCTGGTGCCCTTGTAATTATCAAAAAAAAGAGGCCTGCCTGGTGTCCCTCCCGGTGCCATTAAAGCTGTGAGATCCACATGTGCCGTGTTGCGTGGGTGGCCTTGTGGCTGCTCTGTGCACTGAGCTGGCTGCAGGCACCCCGGGCCCAGCTCTGTCAGCTCTCACGCCTGATGCTGGTCTTGCTTCAGGTCTGGGCTGAGAAGACAGTTGGGTGTCTCATCCCATGACCTGGCATTTCAGGGCTGTGTCCTTCAGCCTCTGCAGAGACCAGTGGTCAGCTTTGAGTCCTGGGCCAGGCCTGGCAGCCTAAGGAAGTGAGGGGGTGAGGGGATTGGGCTCCTAGGGTGGGAGATGGAAGAGTTAGTCAGTTGGAGCTTTGTTATTTATAAAACACCTTAATATCATTACCCCCTTCGATCTCATAGTATCTCTGGAAGAAAGGAAGGGAGGATCATTATTCCCACTTTGCAGATGAAGAAACTGAGGCCAGGGGCAGGATGGAGGGAAATGAGCCATGGCTCAAACCCAGCTCTGCTGACTCCAAACCCTGCTCCTTGACAAGAGAGCCCTGGCTCTGGGAGGCCCAAGGCCTGGTCCCCTACACAGAGGTCATACATGGGCTGTGAGCCTGCCCCACCCAGGCAAGGGCATCCACAAGCAGCTCTGGGGGATCTCAACAACCTGCATAGCACCCTGGGCCCAGCCACCAGAGGGGCTTGTGCAGAGTGTCTGTTGCTGCCTCTTGTGTCACTGTCCCGATGTGCACAAGCCTGCCTCTGGGGCTGAGGACAGGGAGAACCAGGGCCTCTGGGGTCAGGAGCTGAGGGTCCTTCACTGCCAAGCTCGGTACCAAAGCCACAGAGGCAAAGAGGACCCGAGAGAGGTGTGCTGGAAAGGCAGAGTCTGCCAGTGACCCACTGTGTGAGCTCTCTGAGCAGGTCCTCATCTGTCAGATGAAGGCCGAGGGCTGGCTCCCCCAGGGGACTGGGGATGGAGGATTCAGTGGGATGCGCCCATGCCACAAAGGTGCTCTCTTGAGCTGTGTGAACTCCTCACATGTCAACGTGCACACAAGTCTCTCCCCGAGACTTGGCATTTCTAACAAGCTCCCAGGAGGGGCTGGTGCTGCTGGCCAGGACCGCACTGTGAGTAGCCAGGCTCTAAAGCACTGTCTGATGTTAGCGGTTGCTTTCACCTGGCTGGCCTCAGAAGCCAGAGCCAGGTCCCCTCCTCCATCCCTAGGCTCCGAAGAGGAGGATAGAATGTGAATATTTCTCATGGGCTGGGTGGCCTTTGACAAGTTCCGTGGCCATTCAGCCATCAGTTTTCTTGTCTGGGAGGCCCTGACAAGCCAAGACTGCCTGTTTGTGGACCCATGTGAGCAGGGCAGGAACCCAGGTCGCCCTCGCCTCCTCTAGGCTGTCCACAGCTCAGCCCAGGTCCTGGCACCGTGCCAAGAACATCCGAGATCTGAAGGGTCAACGTTTGTCACTAGCTACGTGACATCACTTGATTTTTCTGAGCCTGGGTTTGCTCTTCTGTGAGTTGAGGGGAGTAACAGCCACCATGCAGGGTTCTTGGGAGATTCCAATGGGACAGTGGCTACAGGGAGCTGGCACTGCACAGTAGTGCTGTGTGAAGACCTGCTCCCCTCCCCCTTTCCATGTTCGGCCCCCATCACCTCTGCGGTGTTTGCCCAGTGGCTCGTGTGCTGTGTCAAGTGTCCTGAGAGGAGCTTGCACACATTCTGTGGGAGTTTGTTAAAGGGAAATTAGTACAGTCCCAACTTGTGAAGGAAGGGCATGCAGTTCCTAGCATCAGGGAGTATCCTCCTGGGAGCTGGGGTGAGGTTCCCAATGATGCCCAAGTACCATCCCAACAGTCCCTGTTGGGGACCTTCTGGGCCCCCTGGCCCCCATGCCTCTCTCCAGAGTGTTTCTAAGAATCCCTGCATGCTGTGTGCTGCCGCAAAGGACCCTGGGCCACGGCAAGGGCCCTGGGGCCACTAGGCAATCTAGCGCAATGGTTACATGCACAGACTCAAGTCAGCTTGAATCCTGATTTGGCCACTTTCTGGGGGAGCTCGTTAACCCCTGAACCTCAGTTTCCCCATTTGTGTAGTGGGGCAGAGTAAGAACTGCGTGTGAGCAGACAGAGTCATCTTCTCTCACATGGGTCCCATGCATTTGCAAATGTCCCCTGAGTGGGGCTTGGAACAGGAAGGCCCTTTAACAGTTAAGGAAAGGGTGCTCCACAGATTGAGGGCACCTTGAGGACAGAGGCCAAAGCTCCAGGTCTTTGCACACTCCCCTCTGTGGTGAGCGCAGAGCAGATGCTCAGGGACGCAGGTAGGTCTGCAGAGATCGGGAGGGAGCAGTGGATGGTGGGTGGCAGGAAAGGCCTCTCAGGAAGCTTCGAGAGCCCGGGCCTGGGGCTGAAGGTGGAAGGCAACGAGCCAGCCCGCTGCCGGCGTCTGATGCAATCATGGAGAAAGGAGGGGCAAGAAAACAACATCACTGTGTGTCTACCAGGTGCTAGGCAGTGTGCCCTGGTCTATAATTAAATTTTCATAATGACCTTGAGAGGGAGGTGTCATTATTTCCATTTTCCACATAAAAACATAGAGGCTTAGAAAGGTTAAGTGGATTAAGCAAATGATTTCCACCCCTTGCTTCCTTCCACAATGGCAATGAGATGTTGGCGATGGAGTGAATCAAGTGTGAATCCCCAGGGACAAAGAGAACAGCAGTGGAGTGACCGCGGCTCAAGATGGGTCGATAGTTTTTTGAAGAAGGAACGAGGGTGGATGTGTAGAAGCTGACCTTGCAGAGCAGAGGCTGACAGCGGAAGCTGGCGCACCGGCGAGAACAACCTACATCGTGTTGACAGCTGTAGGAAGAGGAAGCTCCAGGAGTCTCAGAAGGTGGGGTGGCCGGGGGAGACAGGCGGATGAGTGGCAGGTGTGTGTAAAGAACAGTTAAACCACTGTCCACCCCCCGCCCGCCCCCTGGGGCCCTGGCACTGCCCTAGCGCTGTCCAGCAGGAGAAAGGTGGTAAGAGTTTCTAGAGAAGCCAAATCAGAGGTTTGACCTTAATGGGGACCAGGAGGGACGAGAGGCAGAATGAAAACTGGGAGATTAATCTAAAGCCTGCTGGGACCCCAGCCTTTGGCTCCAAGTTGGAGCCATCAAAGCTTTTGCCCTCCAGGTCAGAGAGGAAAGAGAATTCTTCCCTTGCTAATCTGCCAGCCGAGAGGGAAACACACCAAACAACAAAGAACTAAAAGAAACTGACGTTTGGGGGATTCCCCAAGAAAATGGTGGGTCCTCCCTCGAAATGAAGCTTCCAGTCAACTTTTGGTGCCTCAGTGGGGTTTTTTTGTTAATTTTTAAAAAGTGAGGCATAATTTATATGCAATAAATCTCACAGATTCAAAGTACATATACGGTTTGCTAAGCTTTGACAAATGTATACTCTCTTGTAACCCACAGATCTCTTAAAATACAGAACACAATTCGCACGTGCACTGTGTCTTTCCCAGGTGGTTCCCCCACCCCCTCCGCCTGTCCATCCTGTCTGCATAGGTGGGCTCGGTCTGCCTCCTGGCCACGGACTCGTACAGTGTGATCCCTGCCTCCCTTTCCTTAGTGTGTGTCTTTGAGGTCCATCCACACTGTTGCATTTTCCAGTAGCTTGTTTCTTTTTATTCCTCAGCAGTGCTCCATTGCATAAATACACAGTAATTCATTTATTCTCTCAAATGGTGATGGCTTTCTGGGTTGTTTCCAGTTCAGGGCTGTTTGAAAAAGGCTGCTGTGTCTTTCTCTTGGATGAGCACAGTCAGCATGGAATTGGGCCCAAGGGTAGATTTATATTTAACTGTCTAAGAAAAGGCCAGAGTATTTTCCAAAGCATTTGTACAATTTTGCACTCTCACTGCATGAGCATGCTGGCTGCAGCACACTCTCACCAACATTTGGTGTTATCAGTCTTTTTCATTTTTTTTTTTAATTTTAGTGAGAACATAGTCATAGCTCACTATGCTTTTAATTTCTATTTCCCTAATGGCTAATGATGAGTACATTTTCACATGTTTTTTGTGTATCTTCCTTTATGAAGTGTCCATTCAAATCTTTTGTCCATTTTTCATTTGGTCAATTTTTAAAATTGAGTTGTAGAAATTCTTTATATATTCTGCATGCAAGCCCTTTGTCCGATATATGTATGGCAAATATTTTCTTCCAGTCTGTGGTTCGCCTGTTAATTTATTTAATGTGTTTTAATATATCTAAAGACTTCTGATGAGCAGAAGTTTTAAATTTGATGATGCCTAATTTGTCATTTCTTTCTGTATAATGAGTGTTGTCTGTGTCTTAAGAAATCACTGCCAGCTCCAAGTTCGCCAAGACAGCCCCCTGTGTTTCCCTTGAGGAGCTTCACAATTTTAGCTTCTACATTTGGGTCTATCAACTGTCTAAAATTATTATGTTTTGTATATGTTGTAAAATGGAGTCAAGTTTTATTTTATTTCTCTCTGATGGATATCTAGTTCTAGTCTCATTTTTAAAAAAAAGACTTACTTCTCCCTATTGCATTGCTTTGGCGCCTTTGTGAAAACTCAGTCGACTATATTAGTGTGGGCCTGTCTGTCTGTTTGTATTAACGTGGGCCTGTCTGTTTGGGACTCTCGGCCTGGCTTCATTGGCTGTGTTTCTAACTTTAGGCCAATATCACACTGCCTTGATTTCTGAAGCTTTATAGTAACACTTGAAATCACAACGTGATAGCATTCCAACTTTGTTGTTTTTCAAAGTTTTTTGGCACTTCTGGGTCTTCGTGTTTTCATGTAAATTTAGGTTGAGCTCATTAATTTCTACGAAAAGGCTTCTGGGGTTTTGATTGGGATTGTGTCAAATCTATAGATCAACTGGGGAGAACGGCCATCTTCATTCACGCTTGTGAGTCTTCTGATACACAAATATGCTATTGTCGATTGATTTACAGGGTATTCTTTAATTTCTCTCAGCCATATTTCAATTTTCACATAAAGGTTTTTGCACATTTGTTACTGAATTTATTCATAAGCATTTGATGTTTTCATTGTCCATTGCACCTCAGTTGTCAAATTTATTGGCTTAACATTGTATAATTTTGCCTTATTTCCCTTTTACCATCTACAACATACACAGTGCTGTCTCCTCTTTGTTTCTGATACTGGCGTTTGAATCTTTCATTTATTTATTATCTATTCTCTGGTTTGTGAATTTTATTGATCTTGTCAAAGAACCAACTTCTGGTTTTACTGATTTTCTGTTTTCTATTTTACTTCTTTTTTCTCTTCTCTTTATTATTGCCTTCTTACTACTTACTTTAAATTTAATTTGGACTTATTTTCTAGTTTAGATATTTTGTTGCATTTCTTTCTTATTTTCTAATAGAAGCATTTAAAGCTAAAAATTTCCCTATAAGCACTGCTTTAGCTGCACTCTACAAATTTTGATACAATGTGGTTTTTTTTTTGGTTGTGATATTTTCTAATTTCCTCTTAGTTTCTTCTTTGATCCATGGGTTATTTAGAAATGTTACTAAGTTTTAGAATATTTGGAGGCTTCCTTATACCTCTTGTTCCTGGTTTCTAATTTAATTTCACTGTGGTCAGAGAATATACTTTGTATGATTTCAAGTCTTTGAAATTTATTGTTTTTTATAGTACAGAATAGTGTCATCTTGGTGACCCTCCCATGTATGCTTGAAAATAATGTGCATTCTGCTATTATCAGATAGAGTTCTTTAATCTTCAATTAGGTTGAGAGAATTGTTAGAGCTATTCCAATCTTTTACATCTTTCATGATCTTTTTTGCCTATTTGTTCTATCATCAATACAGTGGAGTGTTGACATCTCCAACTATAATTGTGGATTCAACTCTTGCTCCTGTTAATTCTGTGAGTTTTTGCTCCTGGGTTTGGTTGCGCTTTTTTTGTTTTTTGTTTTTTTTGTTTTTGAGTCTTTGTTATTTATTGCATACCCATTTAGGAATGGTATGTTCTCTTGATAAATTGATTCTTTTATTATTATGAAATATCCCCTTTATTGCTATTAATACTACTTTTCTTGAAGCCTACTTTGTCTGATGTTAATATAGTCAGTCCATGTTTTTAAGACTGGTGTTTGCATGGTTATTTCCTCCACCATTTTACTTTCATCTTCTTTGTGCCTTTATATTTCAATTGTGTCTTTTATAAACAGAATATAGTTGGGTCTTACTTTTTTAGCTGATGTTACAATTTCTCCCTTTTTATTGGAGGGTTTATGCATTTGCATTCAACCTAATTAGATTCAATATTACCATCTTGTTATTATTTGTTCTATTGTTCTTTGTTTTTCTACTTTTCTAGCTCCTTTTAGGTTATTTCCTAGTGTTCTATTTCATCTCATTTATTAATTTTAAACTATATATCTTGGTATTTTTGCAGTTTTTCTAGAGATTATATGTATCTTTCATTTATCAATTTACCACGAATTAATATTTTACCGGTCTTTGTAGAATACTCACTGCAATGTACTTTCATTTACTTCCTCCTTGTTCTTATTACTGTCATACATTTTACTTGTACATATGTTATAAACATATATACAGTTCACTGACACAAATCTTACTCTCATTGCTGTTCTCTCTTAAAGAAATTAAGAAATAATTTTTTATATTTGCTAACATATTTTCCATTTTTTTGAATTTTGTTCCTTCCCATGGAGGTACTCCATCTCCCTGAAAAACTCCACTTAACATTTCTTTCAGTGCAGGTCTACTGGGCGCCCCATGAGCGATGTGGGTAGGACGGTCAATACCGTGTCCACGGTCAGTTTATTAGTACACGGCTAGCGACTCGGGGGCTCCTAGCATCTGGCCTGGCTGGGGCATGTGGCTTCCTGATGAGCGGCAGAGACTTCCAAGCCGAACTAAGTCTGCGTCTGGTTTTTCCAATTACCAGGGCACCTCTGAACTTCAATGGACAGGATGGTAGTGGGTAAACCGTCTCTTCTAGGGCAAACGCTGAGAAACACCCCAGGGTATCCAGGTGGTTGCAAGGTCCTCCACACACGGCAAAAATGGGATGGGTGCTCTCCTGACCACTGCTCGCTTTGTTCCTGCAGCCTACTCAGACACGGGGATGCATGTTTCCTGCCAGAGGAGTGCCCGTGCACTTGGAAGGGGAAGGAGTATTTCCCCGGGGACCAGGTCACATCTGCCTGCCATACTTGGTAAGTGAGGGCTCACTCGGGCTCTCGCTTTTACGGGGGATGGTGTGGGGAGGTGGATATGGGATGCAGGGTCCTGAGCACAGTTGAGCATGCCCCTTTACCCATGTTCATATCCATGTTGCGTGTTTGCATGTGCTGTGTAGAGGCTTACCTACATATAAGTGTAAGCCTAGAATGAATTTTGGGGAGGTGTTTTTTGTGAGTATTCACATGAACGTGATTTGTTCATACATGTACATGAATGTGTACACACACACGTGTGACTGTGATAACATGTTTTCATATTTATATAAGTGTGTAGGTGTAGGCAGATATCCCATGTGCACAGAGTGCATGTGTGAATGTGTATGTGTGTGCATATTTGAGCAGGTGGACATTCATGAACCTGAATATGTTAGTGAATATATACAATTATGAATTTGTGTATGTGTACAGGTATGTTTATGTATGTATTTGTGAGCATATGCACCCATTTAGTATGTGGGGACATGTATATGCAAAGTGTGGGAATGTGTGTGTGCACTGGGTATACAAATTTGTATTTACATGTGCACAAACATGCATGTTTAAGTGTGCACTTGTGTTTTCCCCTGAACATTTACATGCCTATATATGAAAGTGAGTACATATGTGAATATATTTTCATACAAAATGTACATTAATAATGAAAGCATGCATGTGTGAGAATGTGTGCACCTGGATTGGATTCTGTGGAAACAGACAGGGGGACCAGTTGCTGGGCCAAGCAGTTGGGGTAGGAAGCGGGTAGAGACTCAGTCTCCTAAACGACCCCCAGGCCTCCACTGCTGCTGGACCTAACTCACATGAACTCACCTTCCGAAAGCTTGGCTCCTAGAGATGTCTATGGTGATTCTTTTTTAAGCAACTTATTTTCCTAATCTCCACCTGTCCTCTGCTTCTGGAAGAGCCAAGAGTCTCCTGAGCTTTGTGAATCATTTAAATATGGAAATTATACCAGTGACCCCTCCAAAGGCCTTACAACTATCCCAACAATCACTGAGGCTTCTCCACCAGGCTGGGCAGCTCCTACCGTGGCCACCTGCCAGATGTCCTCAGAGGCTCCTGGCATAGAAGGCATCTCTGAAGGGCACATGGAGCCTCCTTGGCAGTCCCCATGTCCTCACACCTCTGTAGGGGGCCAGCCTGGCTTTCCAGGGCTCAGAGTCCCAGTGCTCCTCTGGCCTTCAGTGTGTTGGCAGGACGGAGGCAGCCCTGCCACCGCCCCAGGGGCCCCCAAGCCCTGGCTCTTGCAATTCTCTGTCAATGACCAAACCACATCAGCTAGAATAGTGGACTAAGACAGGGAGGTGAAGGGGACAGGACCAGGATGCCCCAGCTCATTGCGATGGAGCCTCCCACTCAGTGGGACCCATACCTGTCCTGGTCCCACATCACATTCCAGTGACCATTCAAAGGGGTCTGGCTGGGAACAAGATGCTGTGTGATGTAGCTTTAGGTCAGGCTGCGTGTATTGGCTCCAGATCTGGTGTTTCAGAGACGATTGTGTTTTCTACAAGCCCTTCCCCGTCATTCAGCTATCCTGAACTCTGTGTCTCTTGTAGGCCAAGGAAAGTCTCCTAGAGTCAGGGTTCCTCTCACCTTAATAAGTGTGCACACACATGAATGTGTACATGCTGTGTGCCCCAACGTCTGTGTCTCCTACATAAAGTAGGGATCCACAACCCGCACCCTCCAGGCATCTGTTGGAGGTTGATGATGTTTGTTGACCTCCTCCCCCAACACCCCCCCAAGGGCCCAAGTGGGAGCTCAGTGGTTGGTCTCCATCAGGGATATTCAGAGTAGGGATGGTCTGAGTGCTTGTGTTTCAGCGTGTGCCAGCAAGGCTCGTTCCAGTGCACTCTCCACCCCTGCGCCGCCACCTGCACGGCCTACGGCGACCGGCACTACCGTACATTTGATGGGCTTCCATTTGACTTCGTGGGCACCTGCAAAGTGCACCTGATCAAGGTGAACTCCCAGATGCATGTGCCCAACTGGCTCTCTGGGCATCCAGAGCAGCTGAGGCTGCGGACCTGTCAGGGCATGGTGATGCTCTGGACTTCAGTCTGACGCTGACTGGGTGGGCGGGGGATCTAAGCCTGATGTGGCTGTCTGGAGGTAGAAAGAAATGCTGGGGAGCAAACTGGAGTCTGGACAGAGCTCACCAGTGATAAAACATGCCACTGCCTGTCCACTTCCCATTATACCCTCATCCTATAGGGTCCCCATATTCTTCTGTCTGTAATAAGAGCTAATGATTTTTGAGCTTTTATTATATGCATGGCCATCTACTGAGCAATTTTTTGTGGATTATTTTACTTAATTCTCACAGCAACCTGACATGGTAGAGTTATTGACCCCATGTTATAAATGTAGCAACTTGAACATAGGGAGGTTCAGTATCTTGCCCAAGGTCACACAGTGAGGCGGTGGCAGGGCTGAGTCAGGCTGGAACCGAGAAATCTGACTGGAGAGTGGGTATGCTTAAGGAGTCACGTGTTAAAGCCCTCAGCTCACCAGGAGGGAAAGGGGTGGTGATGCGAGTGGGCACGGTAGAAACAGGGTCCCCTTCAGGAGGAGAAAATGTGCCAACAGAGTAGGTGGGAGAGTGCCAGAGACACACCAGGGGACCTTGGTTTTGCTGAGGGCCTATCTCATTATACAATAGTAAATAATAATAATAATAATAATGACAAAGCTTTTGTGGAATGAGTTCTATCTATGGGGCAAACACTGTACTGGGGTCTTTCACGTAGTTGCAATAACTCCATAGACCTCATTTTATTTTATTTTTTTTCAATTTCAAAGCTAATGTGTGCTCTTCACTAACATTTAAAACAATGCAATAGCACATACTAAAGACAAATATTCCTCTTTACATCTCTCGTGTTCTCATTCCCTGTTGCTATCAGTCAGGTGTGACTCCTGCAAGACTATCTTCCATGAGACACTCACACAATCTTACATGCACACTTCGTTTAGTCTAAGTGGATGGGTTTCTACAATTTGCTTTTTCCCACTTAACAGTTCACCTTGAATATTATCTCATACAACCAGTACGCATCTCCTTCTTTCTTTTTTTTTTTGTTGAATTCTTCAGAAAAGATGTGCTGTAGTTCATTTTATTATTCCCCATTGATGGATATTTAGGTTGTTGCCAATATTTAAATGCTCAGTGAATACTTTTGTAAACATATCTCTAGACTTCTGAAAGTGGAAATGGCTATAAAAAGTTATATATATGTAAAATGTTGTTTAATGCCTATAAATTAAACTCCAGAAAGGCTTACACTACCCTTATCACTGTATGTAAGATAGTGTCCCTTCCCTCACACCACATTCATTCATTCACTCATTCATTCATTCATCAGATACCTTTGGAGAGTCAGTACATGCCAGACACTGCACTAGGTGCCCCAGAGGACACTGAGCCCCAGAGGACCGAAGGAAGGTGCCCAAAGTCGCACAGCTGATAAGAATTAGAGGCGGACTGAAAACTGCTTCAGAGTCTGTGTCCCCCTGCCTCTGTGCCTCTCAGCAGGACCTCTTCCTTCCAGATGTCACTAAACTAACACATTTTCTCCTCAGAGCACATCCGATTTCAGCTTCTCTGTGATTGTGGAAAATGTAAACTGCTACAGCTCTGGCATCATCTGCAGGAAACTTATTTCCATCAACGTTGGGGACTCACTCATCATCTTTGATGATGACTCAGGAAACCCCGTAAGGTCCGGGGCAGGTGGAGGTTGTGTGGACAGTGTGCGGGTTAACGGGGGCTGGGGGGCGGAAGAGGGCAAAGGACTGGTTTCTTTACCATGGCCGTGTCTCTGGGAGCCACTGAGTCAGCAGCCCGAATTGAATTCCTTGGCCAGGGTCAGGAACACAGAGGTCAATGTCAGGGTGTGAGGGAGGCATAGGAGTTGGTGAGGTGCTGGGGCTGGGCTGTGACTTGTAGTCAGGCCCATCCATCCCAGGTGTGGGAGGACACTTTGGCCTCAGGAATGGCCATCTCTGTCCCACTAGAGTCCTGAGAGTGTCCTGGACGCGAAGCAGGAGGTCCACACCTGGCGAGCAGGGTTTTTCACACTGGTGCACTTCCCTCGGGAGCACATCACCCTCCTGTGGGACCAGAGGACCACAGTGCACATCCAGGCTGGGCCTCAGTGGCAGGTAGTCATGGAAGTAGTGACCCTCAAGGGGCCCTCTGCTCCTGCCTAGGGCTGAACCAAGACACTGGGTGTCCTTGGGTGACCTGTATCCTCATGGGGGAGCCTGCCCTACCCTTCCCACCCCTTCTCCTCTGACCTTCCTCCTATTCCTCTTCATACTGTGACCCCAATAGATGCTCCTGGGTTCATGACAGACTCCTGGCCTCATGGTGACCCCTCTGCCCATAGTTCACCCCTGGTGAGCCTTCAACGGACATGGTGTCCTCTCTCCTTTCAGGGCCAGCTGGCGGGACTCTGTGGAAACTTTGACTTAAAAACCGTCAATGAGATGAGGACCCCAGAGAACTTAGAGTTAACTAACCCACAGGAATTTGGCAGCAGCTGGGCTGCAGTTGAGGTAAAACCTCCTCCCGTTGGCTGACTCCCTCACCCAGATGGGCCCAGGCCAGCACGGGCCAAATGCAGCCCAGGTCGGGGAAAAGGGCCATTGGTATGAGGCTGCTTCTGCTTCCCTCAGCCTCTGAGCTGCATCCACAGCCCCAGCCTATCCCACAGCCCAAGGACACACACCTCCCCATCTCAGAAATCAGTGTGCACAGCTGCCCTGGACCAGGCTCCAGGGGGGAGAGTGGGGCTGGGAAGGAGACAAAATCTGTGTCCTAGCAGAGAGGGCCACCCAGCAGGCAGGTGAAGCTTGTTGAAACGTGACCATCTTAACCACCTCGGTGCCCCCATTGCCTGGCACTAGGTCTGGCACAGAGGAGAAGCCAAGAGACACCCATGTGGGTTGAGGCAATCAGAGAAGGCTTCCTGAAAGAGGTGGGACTAGTGTGGTACTTAAAGAATAGGCCGTTTTTGGAAGAATGAATGTATCAGAGGGATGACCTCTGAAAGGGGAACAATATTAGCAGAGGCAGAAATGAGGGGCGTGTCCCACAGGTTTGGGAAATGTCTGACTGAGGCTGCCACGCTGCGAACAGTGAACCTGGGTTCTTGTCTTGGGTCATCCAATGACTTGTTGGGTGACCTTGATTAAGCCCCATCTTCTCTAGTCCTCTGTGAAGGGGCTATGCCAAAAGAGATCTGATGAATAGATTTCACCTTGTGTGACAACTCAGATCAGTCAGAAGAGGCTGCTGGAGATGCTATGTTGAGAAATACCTAGGACTTGTGTTAAGTTCAGCTGGTATAAAAACTGTGATTGATTAGTTATGTCTGCCATGGTATAGCAATGGAGAGTGTTAATATAAGGGTTACATGTTTGCTTTTCCTGGACTGAGTAATCAAAGGTCCTTAATTCTCTGCTGGGCAGCAGACACAAATGAGCCTAGGTAGACTGGGGTCAGGAGAGCTATTTGTTAATCATGGCCTGCAGCTCAGTGGAACCCTAAGGTGGGACAAGCCTGTTCTCACAGCCTCAGAAAGGTGTGCTCTGCCCCATCCTCATTTTGAAGATGCTGAGTGGGTGACTAATCTTTATTGCTCCTCTCCTTTTACCAACCCCCATTGCTATTTCTCCCTTGCTAATCTCCTTGGGCATTCCCTGAGGGGCTGTAGTGAAAATGTAGGCCTGAAGGAAGAGGTTCAGCAGACGTTAGGAAATGGTATTAATTACTTATAGCTGTGTAGCAGCACTACCACAGACTTAACAGCACTCAACCATCCACATGTATGATCTGTTTCTTTGGGTCAGGAGACAGGGCATGGCTTGACTCGGTCCTCTGCCTGGGGTACCCAGGCTGCAGTCCAGCTGTCAGCCAGCTGGGCTTTCGCTGGGTGGGGTTCCCTGGGAAGGATCTGCTTCCCCACCCACTCACGTGGTTGTTGACCGCATGCAGTTCCTTACAACCATAGAACTGAAAGCTTCCATGTTTTTGCTGGTTGTTGTCCATCAATGACCCTCAGGTCCTAGAGACCGCCTACCCTTTCTGCTACGTGGGGTTCCCCACATGGCTCCCTGCTTCTGCACAGCCAGCAAAGGAGAGACTCCAGCAAGACAGGCTCGACACAGACTGCAACATAGTCATGCAGCCACCTACACAGAACCACGCCCACCCATCACCTTTGCCATCTTCTGTTGGTTTAAAGCAAGTTCTAGGTCCTTCCCGCACTGCAGGGGGAGGGGATTACACAGGGTGTGAGGACAAGGAGGTAAGGACCAGGGGGCCACTCTAAGGGTCTGTCCACCACATCAGGCAACAGGCACTGGGGGACAGGGAGGTCAACGTCCCTGCCTTTGCCCCTCAGTGTCCAGACACCCTCGATCCCCGGGACACATGTGTCCTGAATCCTCTCCGAGAACCATTTGCCAAGAAGGAGTGCAGCATCCTGCTCAGTGAGGTGTTTGAGACCTGCCACCCTGTGGTGAGTGGACCTCAGCCTTGGCCACTCTTGAGCCCCCCCTCCTCCTCGGGATCCCTTCTGCTCTCGGCCCCCACCCCCCCATCATGCCTCGGGAGAGACACCGCAGGTCTAGAGGGGACACCCATTTCTGCCATTTAGTCCATCCTGTTTCCCCAGACAACCCAGGACAGACAGCCAGACAAACAGAGCTTCTGTGCCCTTTCACGCTTATCTCAGTCTGGTTCTCCATCCCGGTCAGGAAGCTCTGAATAGCGATCCCAAACCCCTCCTGCTGGGGTGGAGGCAGCTGCCTGCGGTGGAGGCAGAGGAGAGCTGGTGCTCAGTCTGCACTGCACTCGCCAGGGCCTCGGAGGCAGCTGTCACCCTGGCCTCTGCTGTCTCCACCCTGTCTGGCAGTTCACACCCCATGTCTGTTCCTCAGCCACACCTCCAGCCCCGCCCCCCCACCCCACCCAATAGCTTAGACCCTGGCCCCACATTGGGCAGCTTGCTCCATCCTGTGGTCCCTGCGTGCTTCTGCTGCTCCCTGAGGCTGATGGGCAGCAACCAGGATGCTTCAGGGCAGGCATTCAGGAGCTGACCTCTGACTTCTGATCTCTAGGTGGATGTCACTTGGTTTTACTCAAACTGCCTGACAGACACGTGTGGGTGCAGCCGGGGCGGTGACTGTGAGTGCTTCTGTGCCAGCGTGTCCGCCTACGCCCACCAGTGCTGCCAGCATGGGGTGGCCATCGACTGGCGAACCCCACGTCTCTGCCGTGAGTGTCTGATCACCCGAGGGGGAGGGTGGGTCCACCTGTGGGCAAGCCTGTGGGCGCCATCACTCTGGCTAGCATTTACTGAGTACTTACCGTGTGCCAGGCACCAACTGCTTTGTGTGTATCATTCATTGATTTCTTCACCAACCACCCTGTGAGGCAGGACTGTTTATTCCCACTTTAGAGTTAAAGAAACAGGTTCGAGAGAGACTAAGTAAGATGTTCAAGGTCACACAGGTTAGTGGTGGAACATGGCTGCAAACCTGTGCTCGTAACCACTTTGCTGGAAGAGTCAGGAGCCCTGGATTCTGGACCCGGGGCTGCCGTTCGTGAGCTGTGCGACCTCTCTGGGGCTCAATTTTCTCATCTGAAAAGAAGAACAGGCTTGTCCCACCAGGTTGATTGTGAGGACCAAAGGGGGCAGTGAACGTAAAAGCCCTTTGTCAGCTGAGACGCGCTGTCAGAGGCAGCCCAAGATATCAGTACATTTAGGGCAAAAGTGGTCTGCAAATGCTTTTGGTTGCACACTTGTATCATGTAAAAATATTCTGAATACATATACATGTGCATACACAGATACATGTGCACAGGTATGTGATTAGTGTGAATGTGTATCACCAAATAGATACAAAAGTACCGTATCTTGCTGTGTATAATGTGCACCCATGTTTTTGGCCCAAACTTTCAGGAAAAACATCTTTTGATTTCTTAATTCAATTATTTATTTATTTATACCTAGATACTTTTTTTTTGTATTATAAAGGAACTTTCGCATTTATTTTTGAACATATTATGATACAAGAAATTTTATGTAACAAGTAATTACAAAACACGAGAACAGATATACGGTATTTCAGGTACTACTCATGTATAAGATACAGCCTTATTTTTCCCTCAAAAATTTGGGCAAAAAGTGTGAGTTATACATGGTAAAATATGGTATATATTTGAATGACGAAACAAAACATATAGAAATTTAAATTACTAATTGAGTATTTATTATTTCCTTCTGCCCACCAGTAACCTTCCTGGTGTGAGCACACTTTGGGGTGCTGTGGCCCCAAGGCCAGGCACTCTGGACTCAGCCCCAGGCCCACCAGGTCGGGTGGCCCGAGGCATGGCACCTACTCTCGGGGTTGTAACCAAGGGTTAGGAGAGCTGCACCCACCTTGCAGGGCACCGTGAGATTTCCGTGAGTTAACAACACGTGTACATTTCCTGGCACGGTGCTCTCCACTGTCGCTGTCATTTTTCACAGCGACATGCCGCTGGAGTGTCCTGAGCCCTGGGGGCTCCCAGCAGGACAACCTCTGGGGAAGGGGGAGCTGAACTTGCCTTTGGCTTCCCTTTTCTCCGTCTGTTTTCCCAAGAGCCTTCCACCTCAGGTGCCCTGGATCCCCATGTGGTCTGCTTCTCCCTCTACTTCTTCGGTAAAAATCCTTCAGGAAGAAGGGAGCACACATTTAGTGAGGACCTACTGTGCGCCCGGCCCTGTGCCTTCTGTGCATTAACTCATTACTATTCAGGTCCCGGGCTAGGGTGAGGCGAGTGAGCCCCACTGGGCCACAACATAAATCCTATGTCAAGACAATACAGTTTAAAAGTCAACAATAATGTAAAAAATAACTTTGATGAACAAAATATCAACATTTTAAGTAATGACGGGATTAATATTACTGATTTTTCCTTTTACCTTGAGCTCCAGTATGACCTGGCAAGGCGCTGTCCCTCACCCGTCTTTATTTAAAAATTTTGGTATTCTTTTCATCATGGATATTTTGCATTAATTTTAAAACTTAAAAAGTGTTGATGGAAATATTACATATCTTGACTACTGAGATTTTCGGTGCTTCCCTAAATTTTGCGTTGAGCTGAGCGCTTGCCTTACAGGGACAAGTCCGTGGGGCAGATACTAACGGTGGTCCCATCTCAGAGGAGGGCACCGAATTGCAGGGAGGCTGAGTAACTTGTCCCAGAATGCACAGCTGATGAGCAAGGGAGGGGGCGTTAATGCAGGTCTGACTTTAGAGAGCTGGCTCTTGACAACTCTTCCGGGCTGGCTGCCATTACGCCGGCACACACTTGAAACCAGAGATTGGGAGATCCTCTAACTCAGTTTCCTGAGTCCACAGGTGAGGAGAAGCAGGTACTTTGTGCATAGCAACACATCAGGTCAGCCTTCTGACCCCTAGCCTTCTTTTCAGAGAGCAATGCCAAATGCAAAGTAGTGTTGATTGGGTTTTGGGGTGTGGAGTGGAGTAGGTGGTTATCTTTAGACCATACCTATGAATGGAGAAGCCCCTCATCAACCTTGATCCCAGGTCTACCCAATTGGCTCCTCATAGCCTTGCTCCTGCATTTAGGTGACATCTTCAAGGTCCCCAGCTTACCCCTAGGAGCTGAGGACTCTGTTGGCTGAGCCTGGGAAAGGCTGTGTTGCTAGGCTGGACCACTAGAGGGTGCACTGAACACATGCCTGGAGGAGCTTGTGAGAGCCTGATGGAAACGGCACCCCAGGACTTCTAGGCCTCTTGTCCCTTCTCACCCAAGGCTTTTGGAAGACCCACTTTTGCACCTGCATTCTTCTGGGGCCTTCTGCAACATTTCTGATTGGAACTCCCACACCTCGATTCTAATCTTGCCCTTTGGGATCACATGAAACAGACCCTTCTATCCAACATTCATTCATTCATTCATTCATTCAATAAATGCTGAGTGCCTACTCTAGGCCAGGCTTCGAGCTTTGTGCTGGGGACACAGAGAGGAGCCGATGTGTTTCCTGTACCTCAGGACATCTGAATCTAATGCCCATGCCTGAATCAGGAGGTGGGGGGTAAGCAGGGGTTGGGTCAGGTCTGGCCCTTGGGGAAGGAGGAAGAGCTGGGATGCTAGGGGCTTGGGCTCTGCCCACCTGTTCCAGCTTCTAAAGAAGCCTCTGTTCTCATCCTTTCAGCCTACGACTGTGACTTCTTCAACAAAGGTAAGCCCATCCTCCCCAAGTGGAGCCGGGGGCACTGCCCGCCTAGTCCTGATGCCACAGCAGCATCAGCTGCCCTGAGGCCCTGCTGGCCCTGGAAGAGCTGTGACATGGGGCAGGGAGGGCCCTGTCATACAGAGAGAGTGCTGACAGTGCATGGCCCAGGGAAGCCCCAGAACTCTGTCCCCAGCAGCTTACCTGGAGCCCAGGCCGAGGTAGCCTCACTAGGAAGCGAAAACCCCACTTGCACCAGTGCCAGTGGGCTTTCCCATGACCTTCATGATCCAGCTCATCAGACCCACAGGACATCATCTTGGGGTTCCTGAAGTTCTGAGTTGGCAGTGGCCAATGCCACCTGCTCTTCCTGAGGATGGCCTGGCTCAGCCCATCAGATGCATCGTCAGAGTTAGACAAGGTCTCAGGGTACCTGGACATGCTTCCAGTTTTAAGTTGACTAAGGCGAAAACACAGGCCATGAGTAAAGACCCAGGGAGGTTAAGCCAGCATTAAAGACAATTAGTCAATTTAATCCCTGGGGTCAGGCAGGCAGTGTGGGGAGGCCTGCCTGGGTGTAGTTTTCAGCACTGATCTCTGTCCAGATGGGCCAAAGTCAGGCCTTGGCAGAGTTAGATGCTCATTGGGTTGACGACGTCATTCACCTTTGACTTCCAAGCTCCCCCCACCCTCTGCCTGTCCCTTCCGGGCACCACCCTGCCAGGTGCAGGCCTGTATGGGTATAGGCCCAAGGCTTCGTCCTCTTGTGCAGTTACCTGCCTGATCAGATTTTAGTCTGAGAAATACCCCCTGGAAAGAGTATAGCAGATGAAATGATGGGGGACTGATCAGAGACAAAGGCACCCATCAGGGGTCTGAGTGACGAGGGCTGGCCCAGGTATGGCGTGATTCACAGGGGCTGCAGTCCCGCCTAAAAGTTAGCCCCCCCCGTGTTCCTGATGGCCCAAACCCTCTGACCCCTAAAGGAATAGATCTGTAACGGGAGAACTGTGGTCCCGGGGGCAGGCAGTGTCTGTCTGACACCAGGCAAGACATTTCAGGAGGACAGCTGTGAGCGGCGTTTTCTCCCTTCCGTGGCATTTTGGGTGGCAGTAACTGGCAAAGGACAAGCTGTTTCTAGCATCCTCTACCTACTCAGCCTCCCGCCCACCCATCCATTCCTTGCTCTGCACTTCTCCTCACATTTTCTCTGGTCCAGGCCCTTGCCGGGTGCCGGGGTGTCAATGGTCAGTGACAGTTGTCATGGTGGTCCCCCGGAGCTGGCCTGCCCCGGCTCTCCAGAGCCAGTTGTGTGTTCCGAACTCTGCATTCAGTTGGTAGTTTGAAATCAACCCCTGGTGGGAGTATTTACATCTTGGAAATCAACAAACACTACAAAATGGGGTTTTGTTAGTTCCGTTTTGGGGGCCGATTATTAAATATTTACCAGCACAGCGCTGCCTCTCTCCTGTCTAGTAGAAGAGACCCACTGGGACCCCTGATGGAAATCCCTCCTAAGAGCTGTGATCAGCACGTGCCGTGCTCCCAGGGCTGGGGAACGCAGTGGGGGAGAGGGTGCAGGGCGTGCTTCACCAGGGAGGTGACATTTGAGCTGTGCCCGAGATCGAGTAGGTGTTTGCCAGGCATGGAATGGGAGAACTACCCTGGGGCGGGGGCAGCATGGTGCAGACTTGAGGCAGGACACGGCACAGCTCTCTCCGGGAAAACCAGAGGAGTTTAGTGTGGCAGAGGCAAAAGGGGTGGGAGGCGGGGGGTGGGCAGGGATTGGGGTATGGAGGGTCCCCGAATCCAAGCCAGTCTCTTGGGTTCTACTTTGAGGGCAGTGGCGAGCTATACCCACATAGGCTAGGAAGGTGACTTGGGGGCTTTGGGGAGGAGGCACTGGGTGCGGGGAGGCAGGGGGTCAGTTACAAAGTGATGTAATTGTCCAGCCCGTCCTGACAACGGCAGGAACCCAAGAGACAGAAGGGAAGCAGGCTTAGAATAAGGAAACCCTGATGTTGGGCCCAAGCTTTCCGGGCCATCACCCCTCAGGGCTTGGGTGGGCAGAGCAAGTCTGATGTCTCCTCATCGTAGCAACCCTGAATAGAGCGGTGGCTGACAGTGTAGAGTCCCAGGCAGTGGGACGAGCCCACGGACTTTTGGGGGATCCGGATGACCCCCTAGGTGACCTTGTTCCCAGGCTTCCTGTGAAATGATTCAGGTGCTATGCAGAGGGTCCGTCCCCATCAAGGCCTGACCACCTGGGGTTCCTGTCCCTCCTTCTCATGAAAATCAAGGTCCCTAGGGCTTGGGGTGAAGGAAGTGACCAAGAACACCTGTCTGGCACCCTCCCTCAGCCCCGCCTCCGGCAGGGGTGGGCAGGTAAGGATGGGAGGTGGGCAAAGGCCCAAGGGGGCAGGCCTTATGACTGGCTTTTTCTCTCCAGCACTAGGTAAGGGCCCCTACCAGCTGGCCAGCCAGGTGGCCGGTGGTGCCCTTGTGGCCGTGAAGGCAGCAGGCGGTGCCATAGTCCTGGTGAGTGCAGAGGAGGTGGCACCAGGGGACGCTGTGAACTTCCTGCTGACGGCTGCACTGTACAAGGCCAAGGCCCACGGTGAGGCCCACCTCGGGGGGAGGCAGTTGCCAGAGGAGGGGGGCTGCTGAAGGAATGTGCGGCTCCAGTGGGTGCCCCTTTCCCAGCTGAGGCAGGATTCGACGTCAGTCTCTCAGCTTCTTTGAAGAGACACCTCCCGTCTTCTCCCTGAAAAAGCCAGGAAGGCCACAGTGCAGACGCACCTTCGCACCTGGCTTCACACAGCCCTGCGCTCCTGAGCACCGGGTGGCAGCGGCTGCTCCTTCCGCCTCTCGTCACACCCACTCCTCGCTCTCCCTTCTCCTCTTCCTTCTCCTCTTCTTCCTTCTCTGCCCCCACCCCCCAGTTTCTAAGACTGGGCAGATTTTAAATGCCAAGGGGAAGCTGGCTGATGTCCTGACTGGAACAGGACCTCCTCCTCCTCCTGTGAACGGAGGAGCGGGGTCTAGATGTGCTCAGGTCACGGTCCTGAGGTCCAGGGGGGCATGTCACACAGACTGGAGCCCACCTAGGAACTCCACAGCCTCCTGGGGCCCTGACCACCGGCGACCTTGGAGGGCTTAGCTTCAGTGGGCGTTGTGCTCGCTTCAGAGTGCCACTGTGCTGGAGCAGTGCCCGCCCGGACCCTGCCCGAGGGGTGTGACCCCAGGTGGTGCCTGTGCTGGGTCGAGGACTGGCCAATTCCAGGAAGTCCTCTCCTCTGTGGGCCTCATGTCCCAGGGCGTGGTCACTGTGACCAGGGTTTCTCCCCGAGAATCCTGCTGGCCCCATCCAATCAGTATGTTTCTGATCACAGGGAGGGCCCACGCAGCCAGTGTCCACTGGAACCTTGAACCTAAATACTTCTCAGAGTGGTCACCCTAATCTGAGAACTCGGGATCTGCCATTTATCTAGTTTCAAGGATCTGCGCCCCCTTCCTTCCTCCTCCCCTCCCTCTCTCCCTCTCTGCTCCCCATGCCTCCCTCCCTTTCACCAAGCCCTAATCCCATGCCTGGCACTGAGCTGTGCACCGGCAAATCAGGGAGGTGAGCGGTGCCAGCCCCGCCCCCCAGAAGGCCACAGCCCCACCAGGGAGACAGACGTGGTCAGAGGCAGTTGCAGTGCAGTGCCCGAGGGACTGCCCCAGAGAAGCCCCGGACTCGGCCTCTGGGCGTCAGCAGAGCTTCTCAGCATGAGTGGTGTTCCCCTGCAGGGCGGGAAGGGGTTGGGAAGCTCAGGAGGTGGATCCTTATGCTGAGCGCAGTGGGGAGCCAATGAGGGGATTAAGTGGGGAGGGGCCCCCCAGCTCCTGCCCAGCTCCAGGCACAGCCGGAGTCCCCAGCTATGGGTGGTGTTCAGGACGGTGTGACCTGGGCGTATCGGAGGAGGTGCCGGGAGGGACTGCATCGCTGCACCAGGAGACGTGGGAGTGAGGGGCCAGGCACTGAGCCGCAGGAGGGCCAGAAGTACCCCACCGTCCCCCAGAAGGACACTTCCGCCCCAGACATTGCTGGTCCCCAGATCGGTGTGGTCCTGTCTCAAAAAAGGCATTTCACAGCCTTTCAGGCTGTCGTTGGTGGGGATTTTCTGTTTTCCATTCAATTTTTAGTCTAGTAAGTGAGGTCTAGTTCAGAGGAAGTGTTGATTTTCCAGTGGTTTTATGGGCATTTTAGGCAGAACCCCAGAGCAGCGTGACCTTAGAGAATATCACTGCAGACAGGAACTCCAGGGTCCAGCCCCCACCACAGTCGGGCCTGAATTTCATGGGCGGCTGGGGGCAGGGTGAAGCCCCAGTGAGGACCCAGGCTCCCCCACCCCACTCCATCCTGTGCTCCCTCCCCCCTGCACTGTTTCCAACGTACTGGACAGGAAAAGAGCAAGTGACTTACAGGTGAAATCTGGGGTGGCTGCATGAAGGAGGTGTCCCTTGCAGTGGGCCTTGAAGAATGGAAAAGACTGTGATGGGAAAAAATGGGGAGGAGAGAATGTCCTGGGTAGGAAGCGGGAATAGTCACTCAGCGGTGCACCCCACTCTCTAGAAATGGGCCCTTGCTCACGTGGGAGAAAGGGCAGGGGAAACAGGCTCGGGGCTCTGGGCGAGTGCCTTCCCCTCTCTGGGACACTGTTTTCCTACCTGAGGGCTGGACCCAGGGTCCCCTAGTTCCACTAGCTCTCCCCCTCTGGGGTCCTGAAACCCGGCAGGTGGCCGAGCCCCAGCTTGTCCAGTACGACCAATAAAACGTAACTCCTCCAGGGCGTCCGTCTCTGCCTGTCCTGTCCACGGCTCTATCCCGGGCGTCTAGAGTTGCACCCGGCACAGGGAGGGTCCTCAAAACTGTGCGTGGAAGGAAGGGAGGGTCAGTCACCTCCTGCAGTTTGGCTGGAGTTGGTGGTAGCTTCTCTAACTCTCTGCCTTCCCTGGGGGAGAGGAGGTAGGCACGGGGGGCGGCCAGCAGGCAGAAGGGGGTGGGCTGGGGGGCAGGTGTGGAGGAACAGGCTCCCTCTCTGCCCTGACCTTGCCCATGTGGCTCTTTGCAGACCCGGATGTGGTTTCCCTGGAGGCAGCGGACAGACCCAACTTCTTCCTCCGAGTCACAGCCAATCGGTCTCTGGAACTGGCCAAGTGGCAGGGCAGCGATGCCTTCCACCACCATGCCTCCTTCTCGCTGCACCAGGGGACGTGGCGGGCAGGCCTGGTGGCCCTGGAGTCCCTGGCGGAACCTGGGTCCTTTCTTTTTGTGTCAGGCCCCACGCTGGCCCTGCGGCCCTACGAACACACAGAGGTGTTCCGCCAGGGCACACTCTTCCACCTTCTGGGTAGGTGTCCACCCCGCCCTCACCCTCGTCCCCTCAGCCCCTCACTCAACTGCCCATCCTGCCCTCTCCCCACTCTCCTTTGGCCCAGTTGTCCCCGAGGACCGAACCCTCACTCCCCTGGCACAGGGAGGCCCCATGGGAGCCACCCCTGAGATGGGAGGTGTCCTGGCCTCCATGTTGGTGGCCCGGGCAGCTGTGGACGCTATGGCTGGGGCCCCGCCAGCTTCCTGGGTCTTGCCTACTCCCACAGTCTAAAATTAGAGCGGCCTTTTTGGAAATGAGGGGAGAAGTGATCACGGCCCTGCTTGCGCAGCCCTCTGACTCAGGTTTCTTGCTGATGGGGACACATGCCTGTCCCGTGAGCCAGCAGCCTCTCCCTGCCCTCCTTGGACGCCCGGGACCCTGGGCAGTGATGGGGCAGCGCCATGTCCTTTCCAGCCAAAACTGGAAAGGGTCCCATGGCTTTGCCACCCCCCTGCCACATGTGTGTCTGCCCCAAAACCACGCACTCTCTGCCCAGACCCTGGAGGCCGAGATCGTCATTTCTCCACCACCCCAGGCCGGCCTCTCTGTCCCACACGTGCACCTGTCCGTTCAGGCCTGTGAAGGCACCTCGTGCTGTGTGAATGGATCCACGCAGGTGTCCTTGTGTCTCCCTCCAGGTTCCCCACTTGCACCCCCACCCCACCCCACCCGCCCACCACACACACACACATCAGGCCTGGGCCGGCGCATCCCTCCACTCCACGGTCACCCACCCAGCCCACCAGGAACCCCACCTAGGACAGACTCCTCACCGGTGACAATGGCAGCACTGTGTCCCTTTCTGCATGACACCAAGGCAGAATGGAATGAGCCCAGGCTTTGAAGCCAGGCAGCCTTGGGTTCGCATCCTGACCTGAGTCCTTGGCACTTGGAAGAGAGCCCTGATCTCCCTGCCTGTTTCTTCCCCCAAGCAGGGTGGGGGAGGATTTGCCCCAGAAGGCTGTTGTGAGATGATTGATAGTATCTCGTGAGCTTCGCTCTGGGCCTGGCTCAGCTCTGCTTTTTTGGAAAAGCAGGTTTCTTCACAGTCAGCACGTCAGGAAGGGGCTGCCAGGGTGGGGCTGCCCCTCCCGCCTGCTTTGGAGCTGAGATCCATCAATGGGGCCAAGGAGGTCTGGGGTCTTGCCTGCCTTGAAGCCCCCGCAGGCTACACACTCTTTCCCTGAGGATGCCTCCTTCGTGAAGGCAATGGCCACAGGGCCTTTGACGAGGAGCTCCCCCCGGGAGAGTTTAATTTTCCCAGCCTCTGTGGTGCCTCAGTTTTTCCTCTACAAAGTGGGAATAACTCTTGTAAGAGTATTGTGAAGATTAATAAGCACACACTTGTGAACTGTTGAATGTGCTCAGACCAACTCTACCCTCCAGATCCTGAATCAGGCTACTTCCAGGAGGCCCTGGGGTGGGGTACGGGGGCTGGGGGCGGCAAATGCCCTGCAGGCCCTTGGGCTGAGAGGGGAGGGGATTTCCCCAACACCTCCCCACCCTTCAAGGGAATGCTTCTTGCCTCCATGGAGGTCAGCGGGGCCCGGCTAGAGGCAGAGCAAGGAGGAGAGGATTGCGTCCTGGGGGACAGGGCAAGCCTGACCACCGAGGTCGCAGAGGGGTAGGGTGACAAATAACCTTGTGGAGAAATCAGGGGTGGCAGCCTCCTCCTGGGTCACCCCTCAAAGCCTAATTCCAATGCCGGCTCCCTAGCACCCGCATCCAAAGCCCCTGCACCAAGTTCCCTGAGCCCCATCCCGAGGATCCCCCAGGCACTGACCCCAACTCTCAGGGATACATTGTGCCCTGAGGCTGGCTTTTACTGTGTTTGTCTCACTTTTCCTACACGAGTCCGTTTGTCTCTTCCGTGGGACAAGGCTGGCGGGGGCTGAGCTGAATTACCTCTGATGCTCTCAGAGCTGATGCTCAGTCTCGGGACTCTGGGGCGGTTGCCTTTCCAGATGCCAAGCCATCGGGGGCTGCCTACCCCGTCTGCGAGTGGCGCTACGATGCCTGTGCCAGCCCCTGCTTCCAAACCTGCCGGGACCCCCAGGCAGCCAGCTGCCAGGATGTGCCCAGGTGAGATGGTGTGGCATCCAGGTGTGTGTATTAGTGTGCTTGAGCATGTGTGGGAGTGGGCTTGTATGTCACCTGTGGGCAGAGACGGGAGCATACAGTGAGGTGTGTGTGGACTCACATATATGCATGTTTTGTGTGCTGTATATATGAGGGTGCATACGAGGGTGAATGCACCTCAGATGGGTGTATGTGAACATCTGTTTATGCACAATGGGCATATAGCTGAGCCCTGTGTGTGTGTATGTACAGGTATGCCTCACCTTGTACTGATGTGTGCATGTACATGTATATGAGCTGCATGTGTTTGGACGTTGGTGCGGCTGTGTGCACGAGTGTGTATACGCTGATGTTTATAGTGGTCTGCGTGGATGTGTACATACGTCTGTGTGAGCATTTTTGAGTTCTGCAGGCATGGAGGGGGTGTTTGAGTGTGTGCCTAAAGAGAGACACATGTGAGCACGTGTGTTTCCACCTTGGTCTGAGGGCAGGAGTGTGCAGCATGCACACTTGGGTGTGTGTGCTCCTGTGTGATATGTGTGACAGTGTGTGGAGGTTCACGGGAGTGTGCACACGATAAGAACATACTCACATCATAAGAAAGGATGAGGCCTATGCTTAGTCCAGGTGAGAAGCGCTGATCCTCCCCAAACTCCAGACCACTGACCCGCCCCCTGCTCTGTCCTCAGGGTGGAAGGCTGTGTGCCTGCGTGCCCCATCCCCAAGGTCCTGGATGAAGTCACACAGAGATGCGTCTACTTGGAGGACTGTGAGTGGCCTGCATTTCTCTTCCCTCCCTCAGATTTGCTGTGAGTCCCCAGGGTCTCATGGACCCATCATGCCCAGAACTCCCAGGTCCCTGGGTAAGCAGGTTCAGCACAGGGCATCCAGAAGGAGGACACTGTCCAGCAGGCTGAGACCCCATCCAGTCCTTCCTCCAATTTTGCGGAGAGAGAGAATGAGGCCCAGAGTGAGGAAGGGACTGGTCTGGAGTCACGGGGCAGAGCCCAGACCACCACTGACTTCTCTGAGTCAGTGCACATGGCACAGCCTGGGGCTTGGCCAGGCAGCCGACCGGCCATGGGGAGCTGTCTTTCCCCCTCACATGGGGTGCCCGTCTGCAGCCTCAGATCACAGCCCTGCACTGTGGTGACCCCTGGGGCAGCAGTCACCCCCTCACCTGAGCCTCTTCTCTCATCTGCCCAGGCGTGGAGCCCACGGTTTTGGTTCCCACCCAGGCCCTTGGCAACGAGACCCTGCCTCCCAGTCAAGAACTGCCCACTGCCAGTGACCAGGAGCTACAGTTTCCACAGGACACTCCCAGGGCCCCCTCTCTCAGGCCAGCAGTCACCCCAGCTGCCCCACTCGCCTCGACCCTGAACCCACCCATGGCAGCCACTGAGGGGCCGATGCTGCCTCCAGCCCCCACCCAGGAGCCGCCGAGGGTCACTGCCTCTAACCTCCCTGCCCTCTCCACGGAGTCCCCAGCCAGCAAGGGAGAGACCGCCAGCCTCCTGACCACCCCCCATGTCCCAGAGTCCCCGCCCCTCCCCCTGTCACGGCAGATGTCCACCACTGGCAAGGGGTCGGGTGCCATGGAGACGACCAGGGTAACCACGACCTTTGCAGGGAGCCCCAACATTACAGTCTCCTCCCAGTCACTCCCTGCACCCCGCTTCCCACTCATGACCAAAGCAGTGACGGCCCCAGGCCCCGGCTCCTTGCCCACTAAGACGACACCCTCACAGGCCTTGTCTGCAGGCACCTCCTCCAGGCCTGTGGCTGCCCCTACGGAGACCTCCGGGCGCCCCACTTCCTCAGAGTCCCACAGGGCTCTGCTGACACCTGCAATAACTAAGATCACGAACAGGACAGGGAGCCCCCTGCCCATGCAGGCCCAGAGCATTTCTAGTCCCAGCAGCCCCCCAGCCGAGGCTAGAACGGCAGCGGAACAGGTTCCCGTCAGCCCTGTGACGACCAAGGGAGTGGAGATGGGGCCGTCCACGGAACAGGTCCTGCCTGGGCAAGGCCCGCCCACGGGCCTGCCGCCAGCCCCACTTCCCAGCGCACTCCCCACGGCCCCACCTCACCCCACCGGGCACACATCCACAGCCATCAGGCCTCCAGCCCCACCCCCAGGGACTCTGGCTGCCACTGGCCTGTCCACAGTTGCTCATGGGCTGGGGGCCACACCCTTTGTGTCTCTGGAGTCAACTCAGCCACCCCAGCTCCTCTCTGGCCTACCCCCCGACACCAGCCTGCCCCTGGCCAAGGCAGGCACATCTGCCCCAGTGGCCACTCCTGGTCCCAAGGGCACTGTCACCACCCCTCCACTTCAGCAACAGGCCACATCTCTTGCCAAGGCCACCACCCTATCCACTCGGACACTCAGCCCCGCCCTGCCTTTCACCCCAGCTGTCGTGGCCCAGGTGCGCCCACCCAGTCACACGGTCCCTCAGACGACAGGCACAGTGCCGGGCCCGCCCCTGGGAGCCACACTGCCACCCTCAGCAGTCGTGGCTGTGGCTGAGACGGTGGCCTCCACAGTACCTGTCGCCCCACGGAAGAGCACCACGGAGAAGATGGCCATCCTGTCCAAGCAAGTGTCGCTGCCCACCTTGCCACATGGCTCTGCCCAGGAGGGTCCCACAGAGCTCACACCGGCTGTGGTCCACACTCTCACTGCCTTGGTGACTGAGGCCAAGGGCCCCTGGGCCGCCATAGTGCCACTGGGGCCCACGGCTCAGCCCCTGAGCCCTGTCTCAGCCAGGACCGCCTCTCGGGAGAGCTCACTGGTCTTGCTCCCTCAGCCGGCTGAGGCCCACGGGACCTCAGCAGGACCTAGGCCGCCAGCAGAGCCGGTGGGAGAGGCCACCACCCAGCTGTCCGGGCGCTCAGCTGCAGTCCAGAGCATCTCAGCAGGCTTGGCCGAGGCCTCGGCAACTACCCCTGAGGCCAATGTCTCCGCCCTGTGTGTTGTGAGTGGCTTGTCAGGACTCTGGCCACCTGTATATGGACCCTCCACACCTGCCCTCCTTCCATGCCACTGGGCTTGGGCACCACCACGCACTCTCATTCCTGGGCTGGGGGCAAGTCCTGTCTCAGCTTCTCAACCAGCTGCCAGGCCACGAGATGGGGTTCAGTCATGGTCTTCACCCTGCCTCAAGTCCCTGGAGCCTGATACCATAATAGGGTCACACTGTGCCCCACTGGGGGGCCAGGGGCTAGTTGGGTGGCTTGGCAGGATGCCCAGAGTATGACAACGTGGGTGTGTCCGTGTCGTGTTTGTGTCTGGGCACCTGCATGGGACTGGGCGTGTACGTCTGTGTCCCTGTGTGTGAGACTATGAGTGCTCAGATAGCTCTGTGTGTGTGTGTGTGTGTGTGAGAGAGAGAGAGACAGAGAGAGAGAGAGAGAGAGAGAGAGAGAGAGAGAGATACACGACCCGCAGGTTCCATGGGTGGAGAAGGAGCGCGTCATTCCCCAGTGCTTTAACCTCAGGCTCTCCTCCCCCTGGAACCTGCACCTGGAAGGGCTCCGTGTCCTCGGGCTCGGGGTTGGGGCGAGAGGCTCTGGCTTCACGGTTGGGCACTCACACCGTCCCTCCACCCTGTGCCCCAGCCAATCGTGGAGGAGGAGGAGTGCGTCCGTCACATCTGCCTGGAGGGCCAGCTGATCCGAGTGAACCAGTCCCAACACTGCCCCCAGGACGTCGCGCCGCTTCGCTGTGGGGTCCTGGGCCTGGCCGTGAGAGTGGGCGGGGACCGCTGCTGCCCCTTCTGGGAGTGTGCCTGTGAGTCCTGGGCCCCACTGGGGTCTCCCGTGTCCTCCTCGCCCTGTGTCCTCCTGCACCCCTGCTCCAGCGTGACCTCTGTCCCTGACCTGGGCGCACCCTGGCCTCAGGGTGATCCCGGCCTGAATGTGACCTCCTGCGGGACCGCTTGTCTCAGTGTGACCCTTGGCCTGGCAGATTTCCTCTCCTTGCCACCTCTGATCTCTGTGTGATGCCTGCTCTGTGTGACCCACTCCCCAGCCCCCAGCCCCCAGGGCCTCTGAATCACCCAGGAGAAGGCTCAGGCACCTGCTCTGTGTTCCTCAGCAGCCTTGACCATGAAGGCATCTGTTTATTCTTCTTGTCCCTGCCCTCCCACAGGCCGATGCTCAATCTTCCCTGATCTGAGCTTCGTAACCTTTGATGGGAGCCACGCAGCCCTGTTCAAGGAGGCCATCTACGTCCTCAGCCAGAGCCCAGATGAAATGGTCACAGTCCATGTCCTTGACTGCAAAAGCGCCAACCTGGTGACTGTCCCCGGCTTCACTTTCTGCCAGCCCTTGGGGATTTGACTGGGTCTGGAGGGGAGATGGAGCAGTGAGTTGGGTTTTGAGTGATGTCGGAGGTGAGGATAGACTCAGAAGCTCCATCTGTCTCCCTAAATGGGCTCACGGGGAAAGAGTCAGTGGAGTTCGCCACCTGCTGGCCTCTCCTGGGGCCTGCGCCATCCCCAGCTGCTCCTAGTGTCCCAGGCAGTGTGGGCTGGCACTGAGGTGCAGAGGAGCTGCGATGCCATTCAGAACATCTGGCCTGGTCAAGGGTGACCATTACAGGAATCACCTACCAGGATGCCCGCATGAGCTCATGGGATGAAGCAGGGTTTTTTGTCTGTCTGTGGCTGAGCCTGCATGAGGTCGGGTAGAGCCAAAAATGTCCCATGGGATTCTGCACCGTTGCACAGCCCCAATGGGTGCCCCTAGCATGTTGTTAGGAAGGGGCATCAAGGATGGGGGCGGGAAAACTGTGATCATGCTCGCTCACCAGGGTGCAGAGGCAGGACTGGGCTCCGGGTTGACGAGGCTGGGCTCTCTCTGCAGGGGCACCTGAACTGGCCCCCGTTCTGTCTGGTGATGCTAAATGTGACTCACCTGACCCACCAGGTCATCATTGATCGCTTCAGCCGGAAGGTGAGTGCATCGAGGTGCTGGTGCTCCAGGCGGGCAGCAGTCAGTGGGGGACAGTGTGGCCAGGGGAGGGGCCTAGAGGCTTATTCGTGATTGGGGACTGGGTGGGGAAGGACCCTCTTAAAGAAACACAATGCAAAATTAGATGTATTTGAAGTGATTTTAATTAGAACACTTGTGTCCACCTTACTGTCAAGGAAGGAAGTATATCGGGAGGAATACAGTGATGGAAGTAAGAATGCCAAGAGACTGTGGCCTTAAATAATTAGGGTTAAAATATCTGAGTTCTTCACTTTTGTTCTGAGGGATTCTGTCTTAGTGGTCAGCCCAGAGATGGGGAGACCCCCAGGAAGGAGTGCCCAGCCCAGAGGCTGGGGATTCAGGGAAGATCCCCCCAGAAGCGATGGTCTGAGCAGAGTGAGGACAGAACAGGATGATCGGAAGGGCCCAGAACCCGTGTTAGTGTGGGCAGGGAGATGCAGCCTGCCTCTGGGTATGGCATTTCCTGTGTCATTGCTCTGTGCTCATTTAAAGGCTTTCAGAGCCTTCCATGCCGCCTTGGACTGGGTCTTGGCTGTCTGTGCCCAGGACAGAGCCTGGCACACAGCAGGTGCTTAAGAATTGTTTGCAGGATGAACGGATGGATGACTAGACGGACGGATGAGCTGTGCTCACTTTGCATACCACCCGCCCCCCAAGGTGACCGTGGACTCACAGCTCGTGTGGCCCCCCGTGAGCAGGTACGGGTTCAGAATTGAGGACACAGGACACATGTATGTGATCCGGACACCGTCACACATCCTGATCCAGTGGCTCCACAGCTCGGGACTCATGATCCTGGAGGCCAACAAAGCCAGCGAGACCCAGGGCCGTGGCCTGTGTGGTGAGGTGGGACCCAGCCGGGGGGAGGGGGACACAGGTTCCCCTGTACCAGGGAAAGCTGGGACAGAGTGCCAGGCCACAGGGGGCAGGGGGCAGTGGGGCTGTCAGGGCTGAGAGACCTAATGTCTTATGTTCTGGGGCTGAAGCTGCCGGCAGGGAGACAGTGCAGGGCTCTGGCTTCGGCCAGTTGTCACTTCAGCCGGGATTGTCTGTCAGCTTCCGATAGCTTCCTAATACCAGATAATCCTTCTCGTCTGCATGTGCCTGAGCACTTCACAAAGCACTTCCACACTCTGACCTCACTTATTTCAGGTCACCCACATAATAACTCTGAGAGGTGGTCGTTGAACTAGAAAAGAAAGGGGGCTCAGAGAGGTTAAGTGGCATGCTAAAGGTCACACAGCAGAGCTGCCACGACACATTAGAACTAGTGCTCTTCAGTGAGAGCATGACTGCCCTAAGGGGCCGGATGTACTTTGATAAGCAAACGGTGGACAGGAGGAATCCAAGTGTGGACTGCTGCTCCCTGTAGGGGCAGAAGGGCACGGGCCCCACAGGGTACTCTGTGACAGGCTGCTGTGGTTGTGACAGTGGGTGACATGGGCATACTTACACACACACTTGCATGGCTTCCATCCATAAGTCTGCACCTATGTTGTTCATTCACACTCACGTCCCTGTATTCAAAATGCCCTCTGCCCTTGAACATAAGCAGACACATAAGTCTGCTTCATGCTTACTCTTTCATTTGTACAACGTGTAGTGACCAGCTATCCATCACTGGGCACAGAGCAGGAGGCAAAAAAGAGAAAATCCCTGTTTGATGAAGCTTCTGATTTTACGTCCACAAGCGTCTCTCCTTGCACACACACCATCGCCACCAGCGCCACCGTCCTGTTCTCACCACTTTCTCCCTCTGCTCTTCACACCTGGCAGAGAGTGCTGTGGTCAGCCCTGACCTGCGGGCCAACTCCCCCCTGGGGTCTCTTTGTGACACCCTTTGGTGACTCAATGCCAAGACCAAAAATGGGATCCCTGGGACCATTGGTAAAATTGTATTAAATCATGCTTTATATTCACAACACTGGTGGCAGGAGGGGTCAGAGCAGAAGTCAGCTAGTTTTCCAGACTACCGCTTGGT
Source organism: Phyllostomus discolor (assembly GCF_004126475.2). Lineage (NCBI taxonomy): Eukaryota > Metazoa > Chordata > Mammalia > Chiroptera > Phyllostomidae > Phyllostomus > Phyllostomus discolor. The sequence continues at coordinate 135,387,431 of NC_040908.2, forward strand.
ACCCTGGGCCCTCTGCTAGGCAATGTGGGGGGTGCTGGGAGAGCGAGAATCTGAAGGAAAATGAGTCTTTGTACTCGGAGAATGAGACCAAAGCCTGCTACGCAGAATTGGGAAGGTCATGGGCAGTGCCTCTGAGGGCGCCTTGAAGGAAGGACTTCTGAGAAAGTGTTTCAGGAAGAGGGAGCAACCTAAGCAAAGTCAAGGGCAGGGAAGCACGTGTCTGGCACCTAGAGTGTGAGAGATGAAGTTGGAAGTTCAGGTCATGCCAGCAGCTGCCAGATAAACTTCAGCTTGCCCCCAGCTCAGGGTCTTAATGCCACAGAAGTTTATTTCTTGCACACATAAACTCCCAAGTGGAGATTCCTTCTATCTTGTGGCTTTGTATTTTAACACAAGCTTCCAACTCCACAGAAGAGAGTGGAAAAGAGCTGGGAAATGCTTCTGGACCAGGCCTGGACCTGGTGCCCAGCCCCTTTACTCATGTTCCATTGGCTGGGACTCAGTCACATGGTCTCAACCAACTGCAAGGAAGCCTGGGAAAAATAGGTTAGTGGATTGCCCAGGAAGAAGAGGAAATGAGTGTGATACTTAGTTAGCAATCTCTGTTACAGCAGATTTTTTGGAGAAAATTTTAATTTCCATATAATGTCCAACTTTAAAGTTACCAAATAGCATGAGGAACTCTCATGTACTATTTACCCAGGTTTACCAAGTGTTCACATTTTGCCTCACTTGCTTCTCTCTATGTAAAGGTATAGATATACACTATATATGTGTCTATACATCCATATCTATGCACTTTTCTATGCATATACAATTTATATATATGTAATTTTTTCTGAACCATTTGAAAGTATTTTTGTATCCCTAAATACTTAGGTATATATTTAGAACAAAAACATTTTCTTGCACAGCAGGTTTCTTAGCTTCTCTGTACTTCCTTTTCCTCACCTATAAAACTTGATAATACTAATACTGGCCTCAAAGAATTCTTTTGAGGAATATGCAGAGTGACAGCTGGGGGCCTGGGGGTGGTGGCAATTATTATGGCTATTGCATAATTCTGCCCCCTTCAGGTATCTGTGATGGGGACCCAGCCAATGACCTCACCCTGGAGGATGGCTCTGTGGTGGGTGAAGACGAGGACCCTGCTCCCTTTCTGGACAGCTGGCAGGTGCCCAGTTCCCTGACCTCAGTGGGCCAAACCCGCTTCCGGCCAGACAGCTGTGCCACGGCCGACTGCTCCCCCTGCATCCGCATGCTGTCCAACGGCACCTTCAGCGCCTGCCACACCTTCGTATGTGCCAACTGGGTTCAGCGCAGGCCGGGGGGCTCTTGGCTGGGATGGCAGGATCTACCTGCAGAGGGGCCAGTGCTGGGGTGGGGAGGTGCAGATTTGGGTGAGTTCCCCAGAGGTGTTGAGTTTGGGGCCAGGCTGGGAGCCTGCAGAGGCCCATCATCGCCCCTGGGCAGGGCTGTGGGGAGCGGGGCTGGGGGTGCGGGGAGTCCGGGGAGGCAGCCCGCCTGATGCACGTGCCCAGGTCTCCCCAGAGTCGTTCTGCGAGCTGTGGATCCGGGACACCAAGTACGTGCAGCAGCCCTGCGTGGCCCTGACGGTGTACGTGGCCATGTGCCACAAGTTCCACGTGTGCATCGAGTGGCGGCGCTCTGACTACTGCCGTGAGTTGGTGGGCGAGATGCGGGTCTCCTCCGTTGCCTGTTTGTTGCCACAGTCAGAGCAGGAAAGGGCTTACGGTCCTGAGTCCAAGTCTAGGCTTTCCAGATTTAATTATTCAATCATTCAAGTACATTCATTGACAAATTCATATATACTTGAAAAGTAAATTAATAAATATTTTAATACATTAACAAATTTATTTTTATTACAGTTTATATTAATAAGTCAGGTAACTCTAATGTATTCACTCATTATTTAATGTCTCTGAGTCTGTCATCTGTCAAACGGGGACAGCAGTAACAGCCCCTCTGCTATGTTCAGAGCACGCCCCACACGCTCATCGCGTGGTCGCGGTCCGGCATCTGCTGGTTCCTCTCTCCTCGCTGTCGATCGTCCTCCTCTCCTTTCAGTCTCTCTCCTTCTTCCTTAAAGAGAGTGGGGAGGCCCACCTTGTCCCGCCCCCACTAGCCCTGCCTCAGTGGGGCAGGCAGGGGTGGACTGGCCTGAGGTGGTGTGAACACACCCAGAAAGGCTGCTCACAGGAGGACCACACCTCTAACACGACCAATAAAAGATGAAAAGACAATGCCATCTAGAGTGGCATTTCTCAAACTGTGGATCTCACCGCAGTGGTTACGAAATCAGCTTTGGGCATCAGCACCAGCATTTGAAAACTGCAATAGAAGAGAAAATACTAGAGGGTACTGCACCTGAACAATTACATGTTATTTCAAGAAAGACGTTCTTCGTTTCAATATGTCAGTGGTTTTCAATTCCGGCTACCCTTTGCAATCAATCACCCAGCGAACTTCAAAAGCAGGGATCCTCGGGGGGCCGCAGTCAGAGACCCTGATTCCGTTGGTCTGGGGTGGGCCCAGTGAGGGCGTCCAGAAGCTCCCAGGGGATTCTGTCTGTCAGGATTGAGGACCGCTGTTCTCCATGCACACGTGTATTGGACCACGAAGGGAAACCTAGTTTTTATAGTCAGGAAAGCTTGGAAACTCTGATCTAGAACAAGGGGTTGGCAAATGTTTCCTGTGAAGAGTCAGATAAATATCTGAGGCCTTTTGGGGCCGCATGGCCTCCGTCACAGCCACCCACTCTGCCTCTGCAGTAGTACGCTAGCAGCCAGACTCAATAGATAAATGAAAGGACGTGGCTGTGTATCAATACAACTTCATTTGCAGATCCTGATCTACAGGAAAGTGGCAACAAAACCCTTTGCACCGTCTGCTGAGTCACAGCTGGTGCCCCGAGGCCCCTCCTCACCCTACCCTCTGCCCGCTGTGCCCCTGCAGCCTTCCTGTGCTCCAGCGACTCCACCTACCAGGCCTGTGTGTTGGCCTGTGAGCCTCCCGAGTCCTGCCAGGATGGGCTGCTGGGCCCACTGGACCCGGAGCAGTGCCAGGTGCTGGGCGAGGGCTGCGTCTGCTCTGAGGGCACCATCCTGCACCGCCGCCACGCGGCACTCTGCATCCCTGAGGAGAAGTGTGGTAGGTTCCTCCCCTCCCAGGGTGGGACCCTCCAAAGATGGCTTCACCCTACGGCCTCCTTCACCCTCCTGCTGCCCATGGCTGAGACCCATTCGTGTCCCTCCAGGTCTGCTTTGGAGTGGTCATTGTCCCAGGGAGGGTCGGACCTGGAACAGTTTGGGTGTCCCCACCCTCCTGAGCCCTCTGTACCCCCATGTCCCCCACTGCAGCCTGCACGGACAGCACGGGGGTGCCTCGGGCCCTGGGGGAGACCTGGAACAGCTCCCTCAGCGGATGCTGCCAGCACCATTGCCAAGCTCAGGACACCATCGTCCCCGTGGACCTGGACTGCCCAGGGCCCCCCCGCCCTGAGAGCTGTCCCCGCTTTGGGGAGGTGGTCCTGCTTGTACCCACCGAGGACCCCTGCTGCCTGGGGGCTGTTTGTGGTGAGTCCCACCCCTCCCTTCCCTCGGCCTCAACTGTAAGACAGTTAAAAGGCTCCGCTCTGACCTTGATGGATAGGACAAGGCCTGGGAACATGAAAGCGTCTTGTGGGGGGTGTGTTGAGGGGAGTGAAGAATGCTTCATGGGGGACAGGGCCATGCCTTAGGGTGGGCAAGGCTTAAAGGCCTGGGCTCTGGAGCCAGGCAGCCTGGTGGGCTCTTCCTGTACCACCTTGCAGCCTCGTGACGCTGGCAGATCATTTAACATCCTCCGTGCTTTAGTGGATTCTCCTCTAACCCGAGGCTAACCGTAGACCCACCTTCTGGGTTGCTGTGCGAAGCTGACACTGATCCACAGCAGCAGCTTGCATGTGGCCCACTGCATTGAGCGTTAACTCTGACTGTTCTTGTGTCCAAGTCCTGGACCCTCTGGGTGACCCTCAGAGGCTCCTTCTAGGAACATGACTCCTGGGGGCTGGGAGGTGTAATGGGGACCAGGTGTCTAGGGCTGGGTAATGCTGGAGGGTAGGGGAAGCCTGGCCTCCCGGTGACAGGCCCCCTGTTCCCCGGCCAGTGTGTAACCAGACTCTGTGCGAGGGCCTCGCCCCCACCTGCCGCCCAGGCCACGGACTCATCACCCACTTCCAGGAGGACTCCTGCTGCCCCAGCTACAGCTGCGGTGAGAGGCCCCGGGCAGGGAGCATGGGATTCCAGCCACCTGGGGGGCAGCGGGGGCCCTGCAGCTGGGGTAGGGGAGCATGGACAGTTCGGGGGACTGGGTTCTCACCGGAGACTAGGGCAGAGCCAGGGCGGGGGTCCCAGCGTGACCAGACAGGGTCTGTGCCCGGCGCCTCAATTCTGTCCTTCCCCCAGAGTGCGACCCAGACCAGTGTGAGCCCCAGGTGATCCCCAGCTGCCGCCCAGACCAGATCCTGATCGCCGGCCGCCTGGGGGAGACGTGCTGCACCTCCTACTTCTGCGGTGGGTGGACGCGGCGTCAGACGGCAGCGTGCACGCCCGGCCGCAGCCTCTCCTTCCTCACCCGGCTTCCCTGGGTGGCTGGGGGGACAGGGTGGGGGTCGTCGGTGGGGTGGGCACCGGGAGGTGGGTGCGATCGCTGTCCAGAGAGAAGCGTAGGGGAAAGAGGAAACCGATCCCCACCTCGCCCCACGGATGGACGAGCACGAGGAAGTCGGTGCTCCTTCCGAGTGAGGCCCGAGGTACACACAAGGGAGAACTTCCAAATTCCGACTCCGGGACCGCTCACACGGGCCCACGGAACCCTGCTGTGACAGTCTGCCCCTGGCACACCTGGGTTTCCGACATGTCCCCACCCAGCAGCCCGTTCCCTGCCAACCCCCCTCCCCCGAGGGGGACCCCCTTTGACAGCAGAGGCCCCTCTCCCCTCTCAGGCTGCGACGACTGTCCAGACCCGATCCCCGAGTGTCAGGAGGGGGAGGCGCTCACCGTGGACAGGAACACCACAGAGCTCTGCTGCCCCCTGTACCAGTGCGGTGAGTCCCGGCTGCACAGGGGCCGCGGCCCAGAGGGGCTGACCTTCCAGTGCCACCAGCTCCTTCACCAAGTCCCCACCCCAGGACCGCTGGTGGTATTACCTTGTCCCAGCCTTCACTAGACTTTCACTACAAAAGCACTGTCCGTGCCTTGTACAAAGTGTGAAATCCAGGTAAATATGAGGAAGTGAACATACTACCTTCCTACCTCCTAGGTATCCTGCACATATGTGTGGCTCACCAAAACAAGCTCTCCTGCACATACTCTTTTTAACCGGCTATGAAAATGTGTCCTTTACTTTTCCACGTTAATAAAATTTCTAAGTTATATCATACCCAGTCCACGATCCTCCTGGCTTGTCCAACCCAAGACCCAGTCCAGGGCTACACATTAATATTACGTCTCTCTAATGTCTTCTCATCCAGCGCAGGCCCCTTTTCCTGTGAGACACTAACTTGTAGAGCCTGGGCTGTGGTCCTGCAGAAAGCCCTGCCTTCTGGGTTTACCCATTTGTTTCCTCTTAGAACTGTTTCCCTCGCTCTTCTCTCCTGTGCACTTCCTGCGAGCCGAAAGTTAGAACGAAGACTTGGTGGAGTCCATTAAAGTACTTGTTTACCTGGGCTGCACCCGAGCTTCATAGCACATCCCGGCAGGTGACGCACGCTGTGTGGCCGAGTCACTAGGGCTGATGTTAACCTCGGCCCGGCATCAGGGCGACGACCGTCATGTTCCTCCTCCTGACCTTGACATTCTTCCTCTTCCAACCAGAAAGGAACCCATCGCTCTGACACTGTACCCATGCTGCCCTTCTCCCCCTCCACTTCATAACTTTTTGAAACACCAGTTGATAATCCTTACCTGTGCCAATAATTTTTAAAATAAATCAAGGAAGTCTTACAGCCTTTCCCTTTCAGCGTTGACCCTTGCACCTCCCTTCCCCACGAAAACATTGTGCCTAGACGTGTGTCTCTCAGCACATGAGAACAGCTGAGGAATCCTAGGCTCAGAGACACCTGCCTGCGGAACAAGAGGAAGGGGGGCCTGAGCCCTAGACTGAGGCTGAAGCAGGGAAGCCTGGGTGGGCTACAGGGGGGTGATTCCCACAGGTGGACGGGGAAAGTCTCCCGCAGAGGGACATGCTCCTGGTCACTGTCCCCCCTCTGATTGCTACTCTCAGGGTGACACTCTCAGGGGGAAGCTCGGTTGCCTGACATTGAGGTTCCGCCATTGCCACGTTGCTAATGCCTCCGGGAGCAGAAGGAGGGCCTCCTGAGGTGGATCCATGGGGAAACCCAGGGTCCCAGATGTCCTCCAGGAGTCCAGCCTGGGAGAGTGCCTGAGGACATTGGGGGCAACTTAGGAGAAGCTGGGAGGTACCTGCTCCTTAGCCAAAGCTGCATTTCTGAGGATTCGTGCCCCGAGTTGCCTGTGGCTGATTGTCCCCTGCTTCCCCTCCACGCAGTGTGTGAGCAATTCCGCTGCCCCCATGTGCAGTGTGGCATGGGCACGGCCCTCGTGGAGGTGTGGAGCCCAGACCGCTGCTGCCCCTACAAGTCCTGCGGTAAGTCCCTGGAGGGGGAGGCTCCTCCCCAAAAGCCCAAAGATAGAGCCCCAGGTCCCGGGGGGGGGGGGGGGGGGGGGGGGGGGTGGTGTTGAGGGTGAGGGAGGAACGGGCCCACCACTATCAACTCGCTCAGATTCTGTCTCTCCGGAGTCACCAGAGAGAAGCCTCCGAAATTTCCCTCCTCCCACTTTGCATCTGCTCCCTGAGTGCAGAGCCTTCCTGCATCTTTTCTCCCCAGGATGAAACAAGAAAAGAACAAGTTCCTTGTTTCAGAAAGGTTTTTTCCCCCCATTTAAAAAGTCTTTATTGCGACTCTCTGACAGTAAACATAATTTTGTTAAAATTCACCTTTGGGGAAGCAGGCGGGAGTATCAATGACTAATAAGGAGCACCAGGGAGCTGTATATGAAAACGTCGTTTTTAAAAAGAGTTGAGAAACTCTGGTTTGCACCTAGATATTTCGCTTGTCTGTTCCCGAGCCCAGATGTGAACTTCACGAGGACAGGGGTTTTAGTCGGTGTGAGTCATCGCTTTGTTCCCAGAGTGCAGAGAAATGCTCGGGATACAGTCTGCACTTAGAACCATTTGCTGCGTGAGCGAGTTTCCCCAAAGGGTGTTTCACAGCCACACTGCCCCGGAGCGCCTCACGCTGAAGCTAGGGCCCTGGCTCCCTTAGGCTCGCTACTGATGCCTCGGCAGTCAGCTCCCTCCCCTCCCAGCTTAGCATTAGACCTGCTCCTAGGCGGAGGCTCGGAGTAGTCAGGCTGAGCTTGCTGGAACATAGATTTGGGGCATGCAGACGGTCAGAAGTGTCACCGTTGCCGTATTTGTTTCTGGTGCAGCCCACATCTGCTTTAGAATGGGCTCTGGGGAGGGGAGAAGCCAGATGACTAAAGGGCACCTGTGATTGGTCCATTCCTTCTCCCTCCACACCTGCTGTGGACTCCACATTAGGACCCATTACTGACTGTCCCACCTGCCCAGCCAGGGGAGCGTAGCCCCTGTGGGGGTTGCAAGCAGGCTGGAGGAGGGGGTGCACTGCGGGGAAGGGCCTGGAGGCTCAGGGGGACTTCCACCTGGATATCTCCGGTAAGGTGGGTCCTGGCCCCTCCTGTTTTTCAGAGTGTGACTGCGACACAATCCCCGTGCCCCGGTGCCACCTGGTAAGGAGACCCTGCCCCTCCCCGTTCTCCTTGGTCTGCCTCCCTCTCCTTCCCTCTGCGCCAGTCCCTTCCTGTCCGGAGGCCCTGGTTCTTCAGTCCAGTGCAAGGAGCCTCGGACTGCAAGTCAGCCTTCTTGCCCCAAGCTCTGCTCTCTGGGCACAGTGCCCTTCTTAGTCAACTGAGGGAGATTGTGCTTCAGAGCTGTGGTGAGGACTCATTATGACGATGATGACAGTGGGGGTGGAGGAAATGGTGAAGAAGATGATGATGATGATGAAGATACTTATGACAGTAGCTTATGTTATTGAGAGTTAATGGTATGCCAGGAACTCTCCTAGGGCTTTTATGTATATCATCCCATTAGTTCTCACAACAACCCAGTGATTCTCTGATTAACTCGGTTACACAGAGAGGAAACCAAGGTTAAGACAGCGTAGCTAGTACATCCCAGTGTCAGGACTGGGCCCGGGAAATCTGACTCAGAGGCCATGCCGTTGACCACCGTGTTGCCCAGACCTGAGGGCAGTGAAAATACTCTGAGAAATGTGCAGTTATGTTTAAAGTTATGTTTTTACATAATTTTCTGGGTTATGTGTGCCCCCCTAGGCCCCAGCAGGCACCTCCTCTCATTTTGTCTCCTGTCCCATCCTCCCCTCCCTTCAGCTGGCAAGGGAGAAGGGAAGTATTTGAGCCAAGCCAGATTTTGGGCCGGCAGCCACGTATCAGGCCCTCAGTGATGGGCCAGTGGGTGCTCAGAAGGAGAGCCCCAGGCCCCAGGAGAGGACGCTGGGGAGTGCTCCTCAGCGGGGAAGCTCAGAAGTCACATGGGGCGTTTCTCCCTCTGCGGGAGGGTGACCGAGCTCACAGGGTGCCGAGGGTCCTCAGGCTCACCAGTCGTTCTCACCTGCTGAGAACGTTGTCACCTGCTGTAAGGAGAGGGGGAGGGGCCTAGTGGCAGACTGCTCCTGAGGGTGGGCGGGGCCTCCCCACGCAGGGGTGCTGACCACCTCTGCCCCACCCAGTGGGAGAAGTCCCAGCTGGACGAGGAGTTCATGCACAGCGAGGAGAACGTGTGTGGCTGTGCCAAGTACGAATGTGGTGAGTGGGGAGGTAGAGCCAGAGTGAGTCGAGCCAGGGAGGGTGAGCCGAGGGCGGGGACGGGGGCGGGGGCTGGGCTCTCAGTGACTGCGGCCACACTGCACACCCACCCAGTGAAGGCCGCTGTGTGTCTGAGCCGAGAGCTGGGGGTGATGCAACCGGGCCAGACGGTGGTGGAGCTCTCGGCAGATGGCGTGTGCCACACCTCCCGCTGTACTGAAGTGCTGGACCTTCTCACCGGCTTCTACCAGATCAACACCACCTCCGTGCTGTGCGATGTCCACTGCGAGGCGGTATGAGGCAGCACGGGATGGGGGCGGGTCAGGAGGGCTGGCCTGGCAGAGCCTAGGTGCTCCAGGAGCCAGAGGTCCCTTCCATCTGGCCCCACGCTCTCTAGACAAATCTAGAGAGTAAGCATCAGGGGGCCCTCCGAGACCTCCGGGGAAAGTGCCAGAACCCGACTGGGCTGGGCCAGGCCAGGAGGGGAACAGCAGGAGTGGAGGCCTGGCAAGGGTGAGGCTTTGCACAGAGAACACAGTTACAAGCCCCTTCTACCGCTGACATGTTCCCTGCCTTCTTTGGTTCCTGTGTTTGCGTTGCTACCATTTATTGAACACTTCTACGTGCCCAATACCTTGGGCAGCGACTGGCTTCTCGTAAGAGCTAAAAAAAAATATTAATTGAATAACAAGAATCAGAATTGCTCCCATTTTTCAGATGAGAAAACTGAGGTTTAGGGAGGTCTAGTCCTTTGTGAAAAGTCCCACAGGAACCGGGGCTCACATTGAGGTCTCTCTGGAACTGAAACTGGACCCTGTAATTACCAGCAATGTTGTGTCCAAAGGGGTGAAAGAACTCTTTGTCCACTGGGGCTGGGCCTGGGAACTGCAGCAGAGGAGTTTTAGGGTAGACACAAGGATGACCTTCCTGCCTGAAATAGAAGGGCCCTGGAGTCCCCTTCCTGAGTGTCCACAGAGCGCCCTGCTCTGGGCTCAGAGACAAGCAGACAGTGAGAGAGGCAGGGGTGGAGGCAGGCAGGTGCCGAGGCCCACCCCGTCCCTCCCTGTCCTGCAGAACCAGGAGTATGAGCACCCGCGGGACCTGGCGGCCTGCTGCGGCTCCTGCAGGAACGTGTCCTGCCTCTTCACTTTCCCCAACGGCACCACCTCCCTGTTCTTGGTATGCAGCCCCTTAAATGCCCACCTGGGACCAGAACCCAGGGCTGGGGACAGGCAGAGTTCTGGGCAGTGCTGGCTTTGAGGCTGTGTCTGTCTTTGAAGCTATGCCCTATCGGTTTGCCCAGGCCACCCACCTGGCCACCAGCCCCTATAGCCCACCTCTGTGCCCTCCAGCCCGGGGCGTCCTGGATCGCAGAGTGTGCCCGCCACCACTGCAGCAGCACTCCCCTGGGCGCCGTGCTGGTCCGCTCGCCCATCAGCTGCCCTCCGCTCAATGAGACTGAGTGTGCCAAGGTCAGTGCCAGCCTCCTCTCACAGCAGCACGGCCTGTGGGGCAAGGAGAGGTCCCGTGCGCAGGAGCGAGGCAGGAGGGGTTCCCCGGAGCCTGTGCCTGCCCCACCACTCCAAGTCCCCATCTCTGCACGTTTTTGCTTTGGCCACATCATGCCCCACTTCCTCATACATCACAGGGCCACACACAGACACACGCAAACACGCACTGTTACTGACACACCAACACAGGCCGACAGCTGCTCACACACTGCACATCACAGGCCACAGCACTTTTGCACTAGTGTGGACAGCTGTCACTGTGGGAACATCTCAGGGACAAGGATTTCCCAGAGCATTGGGACTATTTTTAAATTATTAATTCTCCTGAGTTGAATATTGGACACAAAGATTTCTGATCTTACCTAAGAAAACAAATATACACATGTAATCATGCTTTCATACAGAAACACATGTGATATCACACATGTACATACATGTATGTGCTCGCAGAGACCCACGATCACACACATACATATTTACGAAGAACTGTCACATCTGTTGTTTTGTCCATGTCATGAGAGGAGGAGGGCTCTGAGGGAGAGCTGCCCCCACTGTAGAAATAGGAAGACAACGCCCAGAAGAAAGGGGCCATTCATCCAGGGCTGAGACAGAGCCCAGGCCGCTGGGTCGAACCCTGCACCCCTCCCTCCCTGACCCTCTACATGGGGAGCTGCCACTGGAAAGCTGGGGGGTCTGGCACCATCTTAACCCAGGTTCCAGCATCACTGGGGGCCACCGGCAGCGTCCCAACCAGTCAGCTTATACCAGAGCTCCCCCATGGCTAGCTCAGAGACCCTTCTTCCTCTGGCCAAGGCCTGATGACCAGCAGGGCCTGGAGGTCCTGCCTGGGGCATCATGGGAGGAAAGGAGTCAAGTCGCTTGGACTCTTTGCCTCTTGCTGGGACTGTGGCTCCTGGACTGGACGGGATCTCCCACCCACCTCCTCTCCTCTTCCTCCAGGTTGGGGGCTCGGTGGTTCCTTCCTTGGAGGGATGCTGCAGGACATGTGAGTGAGCACGGTGCAGTCCCAGGGGGTGGGGCCCTGGTGGGGGAAAGGGCGTCACGTTGGGGCTCAGAGGGCCAGGCTCCTGGCCTGGCCCCTCTGGTGGTGGCTTTCAGGGGTGAGTAGGATAATCCCCCCACCACTAGGCTCAGGCACTGACACAGAGAGGCAGGCCATGCCCATACTCCTATCCCAACCCAAGGCCTCTGCTTCTTGTTGGAGACGGGACACTGGGATATTGGGTCCAGGAGGCCAGTCGCTGACCAGCTGCTCTGCCTCCTCCTGCCCCCGCCAAAAACCCCAGCTCAGAGGCCTCCACCCCATGGGAATTCTCCCTGTGGCCAGGAGCCCTATCTGGGAGGGGACTACTGAGTGGGACTCAGGCTCACAGATTCCCTGATGAGTCTGAGTGAAAGGTCTGTGCACCCGTCCTCACACCCAGCTGCTGGGACCTGCAGCCCCCAGCCACATGTGCACACGGCCCCGTCAGCCTTGGCGCCTTTGCCCGCATGCCTCCCCTCCCCCTAAGACCCCAGACCCTCCCTTGGATTTGGACCTTTTTATGCTCACCTCACATACTCCGAGGAAGTTGGGCTTGGTGCCTCATTGGCTGCCCTCTGACCCACAACTCATGTTCCCTGACTGTCCTATGTGCTTCCGTGTGACCTGCGACCCATGTCCCTCTCCCCAGGTTCCCCGGGGACCCTGTTTCCCGTGGTCCCCGTTAGCCCTGCCTCTCCTCCACGGGTTAGTGTCCACTGCCACCCAGGTACTCCTCTTGGAAGCCCATGGAACTGGAAGCAGACAGCCACATTGCTATTTCCAACAACATCCCTTCTGCTATGTGACCCCTGCTCCCTGCCTCTGGCAAAGGCCTTTAGGCCAACAGTGCATGCTGGGTAGTGAGCTGTGTCCCTTGGCCTTGCATGGGAATGCTTCAGCAGTGCCCACTCACCTGGCACCCACCAATGCCAAAGCTGCTACTGCTTTGCTCCCGCTGGTCACTCACCAGTCTTGGTCCAGGACCCAGAGGGCCACAGCCAGGACAACACTCAGTTCTCCTGCCTCTTGGGAGCAGAGAGGGAAGACAAGATCAGCTTAGCTCTGGCCAGGAGTGCTCCAGCTGGCATGGTGGGAACCCTGCTGTGGTGAAGCCCAGAGGCCAGAAGAAAGGAGTCCCCCATTTCCGGCAGGCACCCTGGGGTCACAGAACGAGTCCTTGCACCTGACAAACATTTACTGAGCACCAATGTGCCAAGCCCTGTTCTCAGCACTGGAGACACAGCACAGCAAGGCCCCGTGGAGCTGACACTTTGGTGGGGGAGACGATGACAGTAAAATACAGTATAGAGCAGAGTGGATGCTTCTGGTTTTACGGGGACTGAAGCTTTTGCAATTTGGAGGGCCTCATTCCGAAAAAGAACACAAACATACAAATCCATATTTGGAGATGTGAAAGTGAATATTTATGTAGAATGAGGACAGAACTCACAACAGATTGTGGAAAGGGCCGTGCAAAAGAAGGCTGTAGCAGAGTGTCCCACCTGCGGCCTGCGGGCCACACATGGCTCAGGCCAGCTGTGAATGTGGCCCACCACAACGTTGTAAATTTACTGAAAACACTATGAGATTTTTTTTTGTGATTACATGTCACGATGCATTTAATGTGTGGCCCAAGACAGCTCTTCTTCCAGTGTGGCCCGGAGATGCCAAAAAGTTGGACACCCCTACACAAAGCTTACACTTCAACAGCATAATGAGAAGTGTGTCTCTGACTGGACGGTGACAGTGTTTTGGATAGAAATTAGCCAAAGAGGGGTCAGAGAGGGAGGTCTGGGTGGAAGGAGAGGAGCTGCCATTTCAAGAAGGGGTTCAAGATAGGCCTTGGCGAGGAGATGTTTGAGCAGGCGAGGGCCTGGATGAGCCCTGCAATTACTCTCTGCTCGAGGCAAGGTCCATTGCCTGTGGGAGGCGTGGTCTGCTGTCTGTGGGAGGCGTGGTCCAGGCAGAGGAAACTACACACGGAGGGAACAATTCCCATCCCTGTAATGGCTGTGTGAGGTGGGTGACCACCTGGCCCTGTTTGATAGATGTGGAAACCAAGCGACCCTGCTGTGTGCAACCTTGCTGCTAGGAACTGGGGCTCCCACCCATTCAGGAAACTGCGAATCTTAAGGCCAGAAGTCCTTTGGAGTAGAAAAGCTGAAACTTAGGGCAGAGCTCACCAATAGTGTCTTTGAGACAGATTTTGGGACTGGCCTGGGGAGGCAGCCTGCCTGTCCCCAGATCCTTCTCTCCCCTAGCCAAGAGCTCCACAAGCCACCCCAGGCATCTTCCTCTGTCTCCCCTGCCACCACCTCCTTCCAGGGCACTGAGTGGAAAGCTTTCCCCCTGATGGGGAGGGTCTCTTCTGCATGAGCACTAACGCTGGTAAAGGGGCCTTCCAGCATGACACTAACTGCCCCCTGCCAGTCCATCCTGCTGCCCCTGGGAGCACATCTCAGCCACGGCCGCCTCACCCACCCTGCCCCTCTAGGTAAAGAGGACGGGCGCTCCTGCAAGAAAGTGACCATCCGCATGACCATCCGCAAGAATGAATGCAGGAGCAACACCCCTGTGCGTGGCACCTGCAAGACGGTGGGGGGGCAGCCAAAGCTGAGATGGAGGGGTCTTTCTGAGGGGGGGGGCGGTGAGGGCCACACAGCCCACCTCATGGGCCTGCTCACACCCAGGTGAACCTGGTGTCCTGTGATGGGAGGTGCCCGTCCGCCAGCATCTACAACTACAACATCAACGCCTATGCCCGCTTCTGCAAGTGCTGCCGAGAGGTGAGCCTGCAGCGGCGCTCTGTGCAGCTCTTCTGTGCCACCAACGCCACCTGGGTGCCCTACACGGTGCAGGAGCCCACCGAATGCGCCTGCCAGTGGTCCTGAGGCCTGGGGGCTAAGGCAGGGGCTGGCTGGGCCACCTCTGCCATCCTGCCTTCTGCTTCCAGCTGGCCTGTGTGTGGTGGGCGGGGGGGGGGCACTATGGGTGTGGAGAGCTGGCTTGTGCTGAGCGTGGAATGACAGACAGAGACATAGAGAGTGACCAGGACAGGCCACACCCACCCATCCTGGCTCCCTCTCCTGCTGCCCTCCCTCCACATGTGGGAAAGTGCTGCAGCTGAGCACTTGGGGAGCTCAACTCTGTCCGTGGCTCGGGGTCTGGAGTGGGCCCTAGAACCGGGGCAGCAGCCCCTGCACATCTGTGCCTCTGGCTGCAATGCGTTTGACAGAGGCAGTGAGGGCTCTCCTGAGTAGCCGGGACCAGAGCTGGACCCAAGACCAAGTGAGGGTCAGGAGGTGGGGGCCCATTCTCTTTCTTGGCCACAGGGAACCACAGACACAGTTACAGGAAAGGGACCTCTGTTGCAACACACGGGCCTGCATGTAGCCACCCAGCCGGAATTCCAAAAAACACAATGGGCAGGTTCCTGGGTACAGTCTCACCAGCATCTGTGGGGTCAGCCCCAGAAACTGAGGAGTGGCCTTGGTGACATTCAAGTCCCCTGAGCCCCAAGAGGGATGCCCTGGTATTCTGTTATTGACATTGTGATGGGGGAAAGATTTAGAAGAGCAGGTCCATGACTGCTCCATACCACGCCCCACCCCCATCCACCAAAGCTGGCTTTCCTGGCGGGTGGGCTGGCCCTCATGGGGTGGTATTGGGAGGGAATGACTTCCTCAGTGAGGGTCCAGCACAACTCTCAGTGTTAGTGGACAGCCCACCCCTCCAAGGGCTTTAGGTAGTGAATGGGTACCTTCAGCCTTGCAAGGGCAGCTGCTGGCTTTGCAGTGGCTGTCTGTCCAAGAACATATCAGAGTTGGCGCCTGGAAGGGCTTTACTGTGGGTTTTGTGGTTCCGTCAATTCTCCGCTCACTGCTTCCTGGGACTGTTTAGCAGGAGAGCATCTGTCGGCGGAAAAGGCAGGCCCTGTGTGCGTGCAGTCTGAGTCTCTGAGCGTCTGCCAGAACTTTGTCTCTGAACCGGAGTGTCTCACCTAAAATCAGGGTCAGGGCCCCCTCCACATCCTCCTCTGCAGCGACCTCCCCGCACCCCCAAACACACACCACCATGCCACTCTGTGCTGCGGGGTCCAAACAGCACAGTGTGAGGTTGCATAGGCCCCAGCACGATCCTATATATCTGGGTACATGTGGCTGCCCTATCCCCCTAGGACCGGGGTTAGGGTTCTGTGCCAGGACAGTCACCCGCTGTCCCTGTAGCCTCTTTGTTCCTATACCTGTATTGTTTATATATCCAATAAACCATGGGAAGACATTGGGACTCTAAGCATCTCTGAGGGTGTCAGGCTCACTTTGAATCTGAAAGAATTTCAGCTGTGAAGATAATACCCTATTATATGGCCCTGGAAGTCACCCCAAATTTTTCCCCACCCATGCCCAGCACCGTGTTCCACATAGGACAGGCCCTCAGTGGGTGTCTGCTGGGTGGAATTGAGCTGATAAAAGACTGGCTCCTAGGGAAAGAGGCGGGGAGAAGGAAGAGGACGTTGGGAGCTGGGGAGGTGGCACCCAGGTGAGGGGTCTGAGGAATGGCCCTAGTTCTGGGGGGCCAGGGACAGATGCTTCCCACACCAGATGTGAATGGGGCAGGCCCTGAGGGTTGGCCTCTCAGTGTTTCTGCATATACTTCCCCATTGTTCTCTCATAGAGCTCAGTACATTTTTGCAACCACTGTTGCCTGTGCTAGGGTTAGGGAGAACCCAGGGATGGGGTTCTCCGTGGCCTTTCATCTTAGGGAACTTTGGCACATCAAAGGGGCAAGTGGAGAATGCTTTGCCGGTTGCCCCATGTGGGGAGGTGTTGGAGAGGGGAGGTCTGAGGAAGCACATGCCAATAAAAGGGGACACCTTAGGGTCTGAATCAGTGCTCAGGGTGCAAGAGCTTCACCCAGACTGGAGGGGTGGAGCATCCCCTTGGGAGCTAAAACTTGGAAGCTTGGGTTGTTATTTCATAAGTGTCTTAGCTCACGGCGCATCTGTCTGCTAATATGTGCTCTGGGATCTTTCCTAATGAAAAGAGAGTTGTGCAGCCTCTTACAAAACACACCTCTAACTAAGCAATGGATCAAACAAGAAATCAGAGTGGAAACTAGGCAATATTTTGATCTGTGTGATTGTGAAATTATGACACATTCAAGTTGTGAGACGCAGTTAAAGCAGTACTTAGAGGCACAGCTAGAGTCTTAAATGCATACGTCATGCTTCCTGATTTCCCGTCATTATGGCCAAAAATGGGGCGGAACAGGGCTTCCATGCTTCTGCATCACATGATGGCCAAAGGCTCATAATTAGGCATTTTCTCAGCACAACTCGGGCATCTAGGTCACATATCAATGGCTTTCAGATGCAGTTTCAAACCCTCAACTCAGCAGAACTTGACTTTAAATATACCTTGAAATAGAACAGATTGTACAGTACTGATTCGATTATATAGCAAGATGTTTAGATTAGGACATAAGGTGGTTCTCCAGTCATTGCTGGAATGGCTGTGTTCCTAGCTATTCCCCACTCACCTCCCCACCACTCACATCTGCTTATATACAGGGACAAGCAGGCAGGGCTGCTTCTAGTCAGCCGTTGTGTAAACAGGCAGACGGCATCAGGTAAAGCCAGCCTTGGCCCGGACATCTTTCTGCAGCCTCAGTTTGGAAGGGTGGCCTCAGGCATTCAGACGCCTGTTCTTCACATCCTATCTGTTGCCAGTGACCCAGCTCTGATGGCTTGGTCCAGCTTGGCTCCAGTTGGCACCAGCATCCAGGCCACCTGCTCTACCCCAACCCTGTAGTTTCAGGTGGCCCTAGCTTTGGTGGTCACACTCCCTCGGAGGAATTGTGGAATTGCAGTGATCCTGGATTTTCATCTCCCTCCTCATCTTCACTCCAACCCAGGCACCTCCTCCTGCCTGCTCCTCCTGGAAGCCAGCCTCCCACCCCAGCCTTTTGGCCCAAACTCCTAGTCCTGCTCCTCCATCTGCCTCCTGGGAAACCAATTCTTTTAGGCTAAGACACTTTAGTGAAAGATTAACAATCAAACCACCAATAGCACCATACCTTGCTCCACACTGTGGGGAGGACATGAGAGGGTAAGGATTTTACATCCTAATCAGTGGTGCCCAATTGCCCTCAGAAAGCTAGAACTAGTACTGTTGCTATGAGCTCTCATTAATACAATTCAGAGATGTCGATTTATATTAAAGACACATACACCCTTTGACTAAGCCATCCTATTTCTAGGCAGATGGAGTAGGCCAGACCGTGGCCCACCAAACATGTCCACAGGCTGGTGCCAGGAACCTCTGAATACGTGCCCTTACACAGTTACAGGGACTTCATGGGTGTGAATAAGTTAAGGCTCCTGGATTATCCAGGAGGGTCCAGTGTAACCACAAGTGTCCTTATAAGAGAGAGGCAGGAGGATCAGAGTCAGAGATAGGTGATGTGACAACAGGAGCTGAGGCTGGAGTGACACTTTGAACATGAGGGAAAGGGCCACTGGCCAGGAATGTGGACAGCATCTGGAATCCGGAAAAGGCAAGGAAATAGATTCTCCCCTGGACCCTCTAGAAGGGACACCTTGATTTTAACCCAATGAAACTGATGTAGACTTTTGACCTCTGGAACTGTAAGAGAATACATTTGTGTTGTTATAAGGCATAAGTTAGCAGTAATTTGTTACAGTAGCGATAGGAAACTAACACAGCATCTAAAGAAATAATTCATACATGTGCCAGCCAGGAGGCTTATTGCAGCTTGGTCTTATGTTTTAAAAAAATTGATAATAACTTTAAATGCCTAAAAAGAGGGAGTGATTAAATAACCTGGTATATCCAGCCATACCATAAAACATTATATAGCCCTTTTGTATATGGACGCGATGGGCTCTCCAGGATAGGTTGAATAAAGAAAGGAAATTGTGGGTCAGTTCCCACAGAATGACCCACCTCGGCACATACACACACACTCACCTGTATGTCTCTTCCCCTTGAAGGGTTTCCAGGGCTGAGGAGGACCCTACCGGGCTGCTGGGGCCAGCTGGTTCAATGGCAGTGCTGGTCCTGGAACAGCCTCTTTGGTTCTGAGGGTCCCAAGGCTGTTATTGTAGACAGGGGTACCTATCGCATCTCCCCCAACCCCTGCATCCTCCCCACTCTCCGTGCATGACTTAAAGCCCCAGAGGCCACACACACCAGACAGGTAAGAAACAGAAGCCCACTGTAGGAAGATAAAGAGGATAAAGAGGTTAAATATACAGTGACAGAAGGAGACTAGACTTCAGGTGGTGAGCACACAATGTAATACACAAGTGATGTATTACAGAATTGTACACTTGAAACTTATATAATGTTGTTAACCAATGTCACTCCAATAAATTTAATTTTTTTAAAAAAAAGAAGAAACAGAAGCCCAGGACCCAGCCACCGGAGAGCTGGTATCAAGCTGGGCGGCTGCCCAGCCTGCAGCCCCTTGTGACGTATTTGCAAACACGAGGGGTTTTGAGCCCCAGAACCATCCCATTTTCCTTGCTTCAGGCTCAAGTTCCAGCCCCAATTTTCTGGGTTTAATCCTCTTCCTGTGGAAATCAATAAGGACATTGTGATGGAATGATTCACGTTCAAGGTCAGGCCAGAGCAAATTGGAGGCGACATGCTGATTTTACTGCCCTCACTGAGCCGGGAGCCAATCCCGCGCACAAACCCCGTAACCCTTTCCTTGCCAGTCCCGTCAGTTGTGTCAGCACCCACTTCAGCCTCCTCCTCAGGGTCCCGGTCCCCATGGCCTGTTCACCCACGTGTGGCCCTACCTTTCACAAGACACACTTGTCTTGGTGGTTTGGGGAAGGGAGATGGCAACCAAAGATGGAATCAAACAGGAGCAACTTCAAACTGAAGGTCAAACACTATGTGTGTAAGTTCACTAGCCATATCCTGCCCCAGAAAATCTCTCTCCCAGAAGCAGGAAGTTCTCCTCTTCCAACCCTCTTTTCAGAGTTCCAGACCCCCTCCTTCCTGCGTTCTTGGGTCGTCCCATTTGGGGAGATGGAAGAAAAAGGTGACAGAATTCCTCTTCTTTTTCTTTTTCTTTTTTAATGTACAGCAAGTCAGACCTTTCCTGTGGTCAAATACAAAAGTTTATTTCGAAGGAAAGAGGGGAGGGGAGGGGAGGGGAGGAGAGGGGAGGGGAGGGGAGGGGAGGGGAGGGGAGGGGAGGGGAGGGGAGAGGAGGGGAGAAAGGGAAAGGGGTGTTCCTGAGTAGCTGAGACCTTGCAAGCAAAACAATTCAGAGACCCTGGCTCTTCTGTCCTGAGTTTACCATCATCCGCAAGAACCCTCCAAAGGTGCTGTGCTAATCAGCATCAAGCCAGCCTGGGAAGAGTTCAGGGAACATACTATGGAGGTTTGGGGGTGTGTGACTGAAAGAGCTTGCTTTCTTCCACTCAAATCCCACTGGCCAGAACTCGGGACAGAGCCACACCTAACTGCAAGGGAGGCTGGGAAATGTAGTCCAGCTGTGTGCCCAGGTAGAAGAGATGGCTCTAGTGCACAGTGTCTTTAGTGAGGAAGTAGACATAGTGCAGACAGCTCTGAGGAGGTTAGCTGAGAAGGAGAGAAGAAAAGTAAGGCATGAGATCAAGAAAGGGTTTATTTGTTTGCTGGTTTGAAGAAGGCAGTGACTTGACCATGTCTGGAAGGAGCCAGTGGAGAGAGGACAGGTTTTGCTGGGAGAGAGATCAAGGGCCTCAGAAGGCCTGAGATGAGGAGGGACAGTGATGGATAAAGGCACTTCTGGCAGGGCAGTCCTTGCCATAGGTCTTTAGTCATCTCTATGTCCCCAGTGTCTGACACAGGGCACTGAAAAATGAGTCAGAGCATGCCTTTAAACATGAAAGTGAGAAGCCCAGGCAGCAAGAAGTTAAAGGGCCTAGGGTTGGACCGCACCAGGGAGCCAGGTGCCCGCCCCCCACATACTGTGGCGGTGCCAGTTAATCCCCTGCAGCAGGCAGGAGGCCTGCACAGCTGTCTCTCCCACCCAGCCCGCTGACCAGAGGTCCTGGCAGCCCAGGGAGTTGGGGGTGGGGTGTATAAGGTGGATAACGGGGCAGGTAGCTGGTTCAACCCCTGCACCCTCGGGAGAGTGAGCCATTCTCTAGGTTTTCCACTCAGCTCCCACTTGCCATGAAGACCCACCTCCCTGTGGGCCAGTGCCCTAGCCAGCGGGACCCAAAAGCCATCCCTGTCCTCCTACACAGCCTCGATTCCTGCTTCTGCACCTTTGCCTGAGGCCTTTGTACAGGCCTGGAATGTCCTCTTCCTCCATCTTCCTAGGTAGTTCCTGCCTAACCTCCACTCCAGCCTTGAGATCCACCTCACTGCAAAACCCCAGCCCACAGGATTGTTCTCTTTGGTCTCTAGGCCACGACACCTCTAGGTTCTATTTGTCTGGTGCATCACTTGTGTCTGCTCCACTCAGAGGCAGGGGATGTAGGCCTGGCTCCCGCATTCTGTTCTCAACAGATGAGGACCCTGAGGCCCAGAGAGGTTAAGCGACTGCACAGCTGGAGAGTGGAGTCAGGACTTGAGCCCATGCTCATTCGACTCCAGAGCCCACACTCACACTTTCCTCTTCAACCAGGACAGAGTATGAAGAGGACTGGTGGGGGCCCAGTAGCTCATTCTCCAGGGCCCTTCCTCCAGGAAGCTGGGGCAAGGGGATTGAAAAGAGGGTTCTAGTCCCTCTTCAGCCAATTACCAAGTAGAGGATGTTGGCAAATCTCAAGCTTCAGTCCTTTGTTGTGAGGAGGAGTGACAGGTTCTACATCCCAGGGTTGGCATACGGGTCAAGTGAGATCATAGATGGCAACAGACTGGACAACTGCAGAGGCCGTGACCATGTGTGAGGCTGCCCAGCTGAGCCAGGAGATCCCAGCCCAGCTGTGCCCAGGGCAGGAGAAAAGCAGGAGCAAAGAGCCCGACTGGCCCCAGCCCAGGCTTCATCCAGGAGCTCTGGGGCTCACTGCTAAGCCTTTGCCTCTCCTGTGCCCCCCTGCCAACTGTGTATTCTGCTCTGTTCTACCCAAACTAAGGAACGGGAGAAGGAGCAGGATGCAGCAAAGAAGCCTGGATTTCAGGGTCAGGCTCTGTCTCTGAACAGCTGTATGATTTGGCCTCTCCAAATTTCACTTTTCTCATCACTAAAATGGGAATGAGGATCTGGCAAAGTGATGGTGAGAATGTTTATAGGTGAAGCACCTGGCCTATGGCAGGCCTCTAATGAATGGAGCTACTGGTATCACTCTGGACAGGACCTTAAAGATCATCTTCTTTGAACTCCACACTCTCAGGAGCAGGAAACTGATCCTAGAGAGACAGTGACTCACTCAAGGTCTCAACCACAAAATGAGCAATGGTGAAGGTAGCACCAGAAAATCCAGTTTTCCTTTCATTGCTTCCTCCAAGGAGTTTTCCCTGAGCTTCAACCTAGGCTGGGCCTCCCTGATCTGACCTCACAGCCTCCAGTGCCTGAATTACCAGTGGGGTCTTCCAAGCCCCCTGCCTCCTTCTAAGACAGGAAGCTCACCAGATAGGACCCAAGCTCCTTGCCCCTGCCCTGGTTTCCCCAACAGTAACAATCTCGAGGCTGGGTTCGCTACAAGGTGTTCGGACTCCTCTGGGGACATGTCTGGGACTTAGCTGGGCTGGGTGACATTAGCTCCGAAATTGGAGGGGAGAAAGAAGAGAGGGAAGGGTTAAAGGCTCGGCAGCTGGGGAGGGCAGACTGCAGACGGCCCAGCCCAGTACTGGGAGGCCTGGGCCATTCCATTCCTTTGCAGATCAGTTACACCCAGCTGTCTCCCTCCCCACCTCAGTGCCCCTCGGATTAGGCGGGAAAGGATCCCCGGCCTGCAGCCTGCACACGGCCCATGGGGAGCAGCGCCTGCAGCCTACGCCTCCACGACAGCTGCTGAGTGTCAGGCAAGAACATAGATCAGCAGGATCCTGGCAGAGGTGCCCCCAGCCCAGGCCCTGCCCCCAACATGTGCAGGAGGGCCCCCTGAGGAGAAAGGGGGTCTGTAAGGGATTTGGGAGGTACAGGGAAGGGACTGCTCCCAAAAATATCTCTTTGCCCATATGTCACTATGCCTCAAATTCCACCATTAGACATCTTAAAAACTTTGGATCCTCCAAAGACACCAGTTAAAATGACACTCCATGGCGTAGCTGGCATTCTTATGCACTGCTGGATAGGAATGTCTTGGTAAAATTTATGAACATTTTCTTTTTTTAAAATAAAAAAGGATCCTGAATAGCTTCAGCAATCTTTTTTAAAATAATGTTTTATTTATTTGTTTTTAGAGAGGGGGAAGGGAGAGAGAAAGAGAGGGAGAGAAACATCAATGTGCAAGAGACACATTGACCAGGGACCTGGCCTACAACTCAGGCATGTGCCCTGACCCCGAATTGAACTGGTGACCCTTTGGTTCCCAGGCCAGCACTCAATCCACTGAGCCACACCAGCCAGGGCTGAATATTTTCTTTTACAAAGTATATATGAAGTCCCTCAAAAATGCCTATTCACTTGTCCAGTAGTTTCACTGAGGACTTTAACTCAAAGAAGAGCTTAACATAAATAGTTTATAATATGAGAAAAAGTGCTGTGGGCTACAGTTTCATGAAAAAATAAAAAGCTCATGTCATGAATATTCTTAAAATATTCAAAAAGCCACATGAAATATACAGGAAAATTCTAAACCAGCGAATATCTGTACCTACAATGAAAAGCATGGTACATTTCCATCAATAGGCCTGATGTAAGAAATCTCTGGAAGCTATACAGCAAATGGGAAGGAGCATAGTGTACAGGTTGGGCAGACTGCCTGGGTTCCAATCCTGGCTGCTTCAGTCACTAATGCTGTGACCTTGGCAACTTACTGAACGTCTCTGAACTTCAGTTTCCTCATCTGTAAAACTGGAATAATAATTACAGTAGCTGTGAGAATTATGTGAAGATTCAAGGATATCGTGTGTGGGAAATATCTCTGTAATTGCACCAGCATCACCCAGTGAGTGAATGGTTATGGTACGTCTCCCCAGCCAACCACTTACTGAGCTGCCGATGAACCCCATACAGCACCATTTCTGATCAATCTAGACTTTATCATAAATATTACTAGTCAATTAAAACTCACTAGCTTTTTGAAAATGATAGACAAACCCAAAATGGTGTCTGAGTTGAAATGGCAGTGGAAATTTCCCTCAATGAAATACTACTGGTTTAAGAAACAGGAAGGATGTGAATAGTATTCTAACTAACATTCCCAGGATGATTCAGGAAGATCTTTACATATCCAGAAAATAGGAGAATGATATGTAAAAGCACAATCAGAAAACAAGAAACAGTTTTTAGAAACTGAAAACATACTGACCTCACAACAGAGCACCCTGCAATTGAAGACCTAGCCTACAACTAGAAACTAGAAAGTCAGAAAGAATATATGAAATATGTGTGTTTAGACATTGGACAACAGGGTGCAGGGCTGGGATGCTCAAGAGAAAGGAAACAAATGAAATGAGTCTTACTAGAAAAATGCAGTTTTCTGTCTGGAAGCATTTCCTGGAACAGGGCACAGGGAGGAAGGAGCCCCAGCAGAGCATGGTGGGCTCACTGGGTTGAAGAGACAGAGATCAAGTTCAGGCAGTCTGACACAACTGGGTTTGTGTGGCAGAGTACCGGAGTAGAGGGAGCTGCATATGGAAAGAGCTCCAGAAATCTGCATAGATTAAATCTGTTGCTGATTACTGAAGAACACATGTGTAGGGTAGAAATTCATAAGGCTGAGCAAAGAGCTGTTGGTCATTGTAAACTAAGCAATTCTTGGAGCTTACATGGGATTGAGGGACACTCAAATTCTTATCAGCCAGAGAGGAGAGACATCACTGAATATCCAAGGCACTTAGCTGACCCTCTAGAGGGGGTCACATCTTAGAAATAGGACTAAACTAGACCTAGAATAAATTTTACCCTAAACTTGCCCTGATTAAGCTTTGAAATAAGCCTCAAATTGACCATGGTGACACACAAGTAACTTAATTATAAAATATAATAATGTATAAATATTTTAGAAGAAAAAAATCCACTTGACACCATAATAATAATGTCCAAACTTTCAATAGAAAATGACTAGACATGCAAAGTCACTGAAAAATGTGATTCATCACAAGGAAAAAAACTCAGTCAATAGAAAAAGACATAGCACTTACAAAGATGGTGATATTAGCAGACAAGGACTTTAAAATAACTATTACAAATATGCTCAAGAATATAGAGGAAAAATACAAATGTAATGAAGAAAGAAATGAAAAGTATAAAGAAAAGAAAACACAATAGCCAAGATTCAGAAACAGTACAAGTGTCCATCAGTAGATGAGTAGACAAAACAACTATGGGACATTTACACAATGGAATACTACTTGGCCATAAAAAAGGAAAAGGTTTTACCTTTCATGACAGCATGGATGGACCTGGAGAACATTGTGCTAAGTGAAATAAGGCAGTCAGAGAAAGACAAACACCATATAATTTCACTCATGTTGGAATCTGATGAACAAACTGAACTAAGAGACTCATAGATGGAGAGCAGGTTGACAGACATGGGGTGGTGGGTAGGGTGTGGAGGGATGGAGCAAAAAGGACAAAGGACTCATGGACATGGACAATGGTGTGGTGATTGCAGGGATGAGGGAGTAAAAGGGAGATAAACGGTAATGGAAAAAGTACAATAAAAAAGAAGAAAAGAAAATGGAACTTCTAGAGATGAAAACACAAATCTTAAATAAAAGTGAGATTAACAACAGATTAAAGACTTTAGAAGAAAAGACTAGTGAATTTGAAGACATAAGAGAAACAATCTGAAATGAATTTCAGAGTGAAAAAAAGTGCTGAAAAAAGTGAATAGAGCCTCAGTAGCCTGTAAAATAATATAAAGAGATCTCAAATCCATGTAATTTAAGGACCAGAAGGAGAGAAGGGAAGGAAAAAATTATCTTAAAACATAATGAGTTAAAAATAATAATAGTGGCTGAATCCAGAATATATAGAGAATTCCCACGATTTGATAACAAAGAAACAACAGAATTTTTAAAAGGGCAAAGGACTTGAACAGACAATTCTCCAAAGAAAATATACAATGGCAATAAGCACAAGAAAAGCTGCTCAAATTGACCGAATTGACATGTAAAGGGAACTTCACTCACCAATGGAAGAATACTCATTTTTTTCAAGTGCATGAAAATCTTTCACCAAGAGAAAACATATTCTGGGCCATTAATCAACCCTCATAAAATTTAAAAAATTGAAATTATATCAAGTATGTTCTCTTACTAAACAGAATTTAACTAGAAATTAATATAAAAAATGTCTTGGAAATCCACAAATATTTGTAATTTAAACATGTTTTTATAAATAACCCATAGGTCAAAAAGGAAGTTGTATGAGAAATTAGAAAACATTTTTGAATTGAATAAAAATGAAAATATGACATATTAAAATGAGTGGGATATAGCCAAAATACTGTGCAGATGGATATTTGTAGTATTAAATGACTGTTTAAAAAGAAGATAAGCTATAAATCAATTTTATGTCTTCATCCTAAAAAATAAACAGAAAAAAGAGTAATTAAATACAAAGCAAGTAGAAGGAGGGAAATAAGAAAGATAAGCCCTGGCTGGCATAGCTCAGTGGATTGAGCGCAGGCTGTGAACCAAAGTGTCGCAGGTTTGATTCCCAGTCAGGGCACATGCCTGGGTTGCAGGCCATGGCCCACAACAACTGCACATTGATGTTTCTCTCTCTCTCTCTCTTTCTCCCTCCCTTCCCTCTCTAAAAATAAATAAATAAAATCTTATAAAAAAAAGAAAGATAAGAAGAGAAATCAATGGAATTAAAAGGGAAAAAGTTGCAGAGAAAAATCAATGAATCCAAAGGTGGTTCTTGACATGATCAATAAAATTGATAAACTTCTAGCCAGTCAGACTAAGAAAAAAGAAAGATGATACATATTATCAATATTAGGAATAAATGAAGAGACATTACTACAGATCTTACAAGCACTAAAGCAAATTAAGATATGGTGAAAACATAATGACAATAAATTTGATAACTTAAAGTGGAAAAAATTCTTAAAAATACAAACTACCAAATGTAACTGAAGAAGAATTAGATAATCTGAACAATGTATCTATTAAAGAAATTTAATTAGTTATTTTAAAACCATCCAAGGAAGAATACACCAGGACCAGATATCTTCCCTGACAAATTCTACCAAATATTATGGAAGAAATAATACCAATTATTTGCAAACTCTTCTAGACAGTTAAAGAGGAGGAAATACTTCCCAAATCATTTTATGTGGCCAGCATTATGTGACCTCACAGTGAAACCAGAAACAGACATTATGAAAATAACAAACTACAGACCAATATCCCTTATGAATATAGATATAAAAATCCTTAAGAAAATATTAGACCATCAAAATCCAGCAATATAGAGAAAGAACAGTATATAACCTGGGCTTATCCCAGTTATGTAAGTTTAGTTTCATTGATTTAAAATCAATGGAACAGAGAAAGTCACTGTTGACAGGGGAATAAGAAAAAACATAATATCTCAATAAATGCAGAAAAATCATCAGATGAAAGTCAACATTCATTCATGATAAACACTGTCAGCAAACTGAGAATAGAAGGGAAGGTCCTCAATCTGGGAATAAATACATGCCAATAATTCTAAAAGTCTTACTATAGTTAATGATGAAAGACTAAATTCTTTCCTCCTAAATTTGAGAGCAAAGGTTAAGATATCTACCTGTTCTCATTATGTCTATTCAATGTTGTACCAGAAGTTCTCCCCATTGAAATAAGGCAAGAAGAAGAAGAAAAGCTATACATAGGTTGGAGAGGAGAAAGTAAAACTGCCTCTGTCTGCAGATGACATAATTATCTCTGTGGGAAATCCCAAAGAATCAACAAGGAATCGATGGAACTACTAATGAGTGAGTTTAGCAAGGCTGTAGATACAAGGTCAACATATCACCAACAAAGAATTTGAAATTACAATGTAAAATAAGTTACGGTGTCAGCTAGGGCTATAATAACAAAAATATAGTAAGCCAAGGAGCTTCAATAACAGAAATGTATTTTCTCATAGTTCTAGAGGTCGGAAGATACCAGACCAAGGTGCAGGATGATTTGATTCTTACTTCTCCTGTGTTGTCACTAATTTACTGTCATGAGCACCCAGTGGAGGTCGATGCAGAAAAGCTGCAAGTTAATATGAATGATCCTTTTGCTTGCAGCAATTCGTTTTAAAGTTTTACCTCATGAAATAAGTCAGATAGAGAAGGACAACACCCTATCACAAGTTCATACACACAGAGAACAGGCTGGTGGTTGCCAGGGGTGCGGGTGGGAGAACTGGGTGAAGGGGGCCCACAGGTACAAACTGTCAGTTATAAGATAGACAAGTCATGGCGATATAATGTGCAGCGTGGGGGCTAGGGTTAGTTACACTGCGCTGCATATTTGAAAGTGGTTAAGAGTGTAGATCTTAAAAGTTCTCATCACAAGAAGAATTTACAGCTGTGTGGTGAAGGATGTTAACTAGACTTATTGTGGTGATTGTTTCACAATATGTAAATCACTGAGTCATGTTGTACACCTGAAACTAGTATAATGTGTTAATTATACCTTCATTAAAAAGAATAAATTATTTGACGTGCCAAATTTTAAAAAAATTATCTCTATTCTTTCTGCCTCTTTCTATGGCATCTAGATCTCTTCTCACACTCTGCCATAGGTAAACAAATGCTCACGTGTCTCTGCTTGGACAGCCTGGTCTTTCCTCAGATTTCACACTGCTTGGTTACCCTGCAACCTCCATCTCTAGTGCGTTATTAGTTATCTACTGCTACATAACAAATTACCCCCCAGACACAGCAGCTTAAAGCAATACACAATTGTTATCTCACAGTTTCCATGCCTCAGGAATATGGGAAGGGCTCAGTGGGGTGGTTCTCACTCAGGGTCTCTTATGAGGTTGCAGTCAAGCGGTCAGCCAGCCTATAGACATCTCAAGACTTGAACGGGGCTGAAGACTCTTTTCAAAGACCATGCTTATGGCTGTCAGCAGAACCTAGATCATTGCTGGTGGATGGTCAGCCACTTTGGTTCCTTGCTAGATGAGCCTTTCCATAGGGCTGCTCACAGCATGACAGCTAGCTTCCTCCAAAGAAAGTGATGGCTGATGGAGAGAGAGAGAGACAGAGAGAAGAAGGAAGGAAGGGAGGGAGGGAGGACGGGAGGAAGGGAAGGAGGAGGAAGAAGAAGAAAAAGTGGAGGAAGGGGAAGGAGGAGATACTTATGTAACCTAATCTTGAAAGTAATTTCACATCACTACTTCTGCTGTATTCTACATCTGAGACTGACCCTGGTATAATATGGGGAGGGAGGAACTACACACGAGTGTATGTACCAGGAAGCAGGGATCACTGGGGGCCATTGTGGAAGCTGATTACAGGATGGCTTTAAGAAATGTTATGGCTTTACAGTTTATACAGTTTTTTCTTTTTGTTAGTGTGGGAACAATGAACAAGCTCTGTCCAGCTTTCTACAGCCTAGGCATAAGCAGAGGTCTTGAGTTTACTTATATTTAAGATGAAATCTCACGCTTTTAATCTCTTTGTCTTACTGTACTTTATAGGGTGGGGCAAAAGTAGATTTACAGTTGAGAGTATGCGGAACACAGACTTCATTCTTGTATCTTGTAATATTGATATTTATATTATTTTTCACATGAACAACTGTAAATCTACTTTTGCCCTGCCTTGTATTTTGAAAGAATTCCTGGCACTATTCTTCAGTTCACTGATTCTGTCTTTAATTATTCTCTCCCCAAGCAGATTTTTATTTCCAAGAAATCATGAGAGTTTTTTAAATCTATGTTACTGTATTATGTAGAATTATTTGTGCATGTTCTTGAAACAAACACCCCAAATCACAATGACTTATCACAATAAAGGCTTCATCTCTCATTTGTCTCACAGTCTGAGCAGCCTGTTGCTCTCCTCAGAGTGTCTCCTCCAAGTGGTGAAGCAAAGGTCCCAGCTCCTTACAGCTTATGATGCCAGCAGCTCCACGCCTGGCTGCCAGGTCACTACTACGACAGGGGAAGAGAAAGCATAAAGAACCACACATACGGTTTTTCATGGCCAGCCCTACAAGTGGTGCATATTACTTCTGCCAACTTCCCAGTGATGGGGAACCTGGTTCCATGGCCCTGATCTAACTGCAGAAGGGCTGGAGATGCAGTTTTCTGGTGAGACCCCGAGGGGCTTGGTGAGCATGTACTGCTCAGTCTCTACTATGTGTTATTCTGTGCATGTGATAGCCTCTCACATTTCTCTGAATATAGTCATTAGAATCGCATGTCCTTTTTTATTGCCACCACGGACAATGTTATTTTGCAGGGGCTCCCTGTAATTGTTCAGTTTAATGACTCTGTTTCAAGCTGTTGTATCAGTCCAATCTAGTGTTTTACATCTTCCAGAAAAGTCTTAGGGCTTACAGGTGATTGCTATCCCTCTTTCTGGCTGTCTAGGGCTACTGTGGTTTGGTTCTTGGTTTTTACATTTCTTCTGTTATCACAATAATATTTTGGCAATGAGATGAACAAGAGGTAGCAATTTTTATATGGTCTCTCAGTAACTGCAGGTGTTTGAGGTGCTCCGGGAACTTGTCATGGTGCCTCCTTGCACTGAGCTCAAAGAGTCCCTCAATCGTGGGAGATCACAACAGACATTAGATATTGGTTTAGATATCAGTTTTCTTCCTTAAACTTCAGCTCAGCTCTCTAGCTCAGTGGTCATAAAATACAGACTAAGGAGTGTGAACAATAAAACTTTATCAGGATGTTCACAGAGCTTAGTTTGAGCTTGGTATTTAGAAAAGAACTCCTCTGTTGGTGTTGGAATAGAGAGGAAGCTACAGGCAAGATGGGGCCAGATAAGGCCTGACTAGAGATCCTTGCCCAACAGAGATTAGTTTAACCAAACTAATCAAAGCATATCTCTTAGCATTTGAGTACAAAACAGAGAAGAATCTGTTAGTTTGGTGGTAGGAGAAGGAAGTGGAAGAAAAAAAAGTCTGGTACACAGTAGAGGCCATAGGAGGTAGTGCCACGGGGCAGCAGACCATGAGTGAGTGGGACCATGAGTCAGCAGAAGCCAAGAGTTGCCAGGCATGCTAGCAAGCAGAGGGTAGGAATAATTGACAGAGGACAAAAGACACAGAGATATCTGTATGTGGCAGTGGTTGGCATGGAAGAAGCAACAAATCTGTGGTACTGAAGAAGAGGTTACTAGAGAGTGAATATTTTAGGCTTTGAGGACTAACAGGCAATATGAAAGTGATTACATGGGTACTTATATAATCACTAAAATGTACCCATTTAATAATGGAAAAGCCATTCTTTGCTTGTGGGCTACAAATAAACAGTGGTTAGCTAGGTTTGGCTCATGTATGACTTGGTAACTATCATCATGGGTCCATGGGTGGGCATGTGACCCAAAGTTGCCCAATTAGACTCAAGAGAAAAACTTAATTCCATGGTTGGAGAGAGATTACTTTCCTCATTTCCATTAAACTGAATAAGGGGCAGGGGAAATCTCCTTCTTCCGGCAGCTACCTTGTAACGAGGAGGCAACCATCTTACAACATGGAGTAAGGCAGACCTGAGAAACAGAAAGAATCCAAATCCTCAATGACATGGCTGAGCTGCCCGATCAATGGGTCCCGAGGCCTACTTTATCTCTGAAGTTTTTGTAAAGTGAGCTAATAAATGCTCTTATTGTTTGATTCAGCCTGAGCTGGGTTTTCTGCTATGTGTTGCCAAACCCATCCTGCACCCATATAATCACACTTCCATTAGTAAATGAATCTCTATTTCATGAATAAGAAACAGACTCACATAGGCAAGAACCTAATAAGAATGGGCTCCTTGCCTTTTAGACTTAGCCACTTATCCTCCTCTCATTCTCCAATGATCTTACGAGCTGGTCCTTGACTTTGGCTCTGACGTTCTCCTCATCTCCAATCTGTGGGTCCCAGATCTGTCGGGACAACCTTGGTCCCCATTGACTATGAATCCAACTTCAGACCCTAACTTATGCCTATTATAGGTCCCCACACTAGGCAGACTCATAAGTGAGAGCCTCACGGCCTGGTTGTCATCCTGGCCCTGTGTGGTCACACTCCTCTCTCTAGGCCTCTACATACAATAACTGGGCTGGACTATATGTCTCTTGGTTTCTCCTAGCTCTGACATTCCATGATTCCTGGACTCTGAGATACATCAAATTCTACCCAAGAGATTTCCGTTGTCTCCCTTTTTCTTGGAAATTTTAGTGGCCACTTCCTTCTCCAACCCCTTTCTATATGCTACATCAACTCCCCCTGCCCCTCATCCTGAGCTTTGCTTCAATTTCCAAGCTTTCTTCCGCCTCAGCTGGGTTGAAAATCAAGAAAAAGAGAGGGCAAAATTTTTAGTCCTGTTTTGGGAAGGGGTGTAAAAAAGGGTTCAGTGGGAGAGAGAAAAGAAGTGGAGGCTTTTGAAATGAAAGCCGGGCAAGCTCATCAGAGATTAATATAGGAAAAGCCCAGCTTGTCTGATAGGGTCCAGATGGTGGGCAGACTTGCAGAGGCTGCTGACAGATCCTGATGGTCCACAGCCTGCCTCCCACTTCTCATCCTCATCTTGGAGAAAGGGATGTAGGCCCTCACCCCCTTGGGAAGCCTGGGACTGCCCCAGGGCTATTCCCAGAACAGGTAGGGTGCTCTAGCTCCTTAGTAGCCACCTAGTCAATGCCTGTATTTGTGGGTGTGCACATGCCCACAGACACACTCACACAGAGAAAGAGGAAGAGAGCAGACATTTGACCCGGGCTCTCTTTCTTCCATGGGAAGTCTGGCCCAGAGGAGAAAGGCCCCAAAGCACAACCCAATCTTGTTCACTAGCTGGAAGTCAGTAGAAAGAGTGTTGTGACCACTATCAAACTTCAAACCCTCCCTCAACTACCCCCATACTCAGTCATGGCCCTGTCTTTTCCTTCTCTTTCTAGCCAAGCTCCTGCAGAAGGTGATCTCCATTTGCTCCCCTCTGCTTCCTCACTCCTCAACTCCTTGTCATGGAAACCAGCCTGTTCCCATTACTTTGTCGCTAAATTTAATGAACACATCTCAGTCCTTAACTGTCTGGGCCTCCCAGCCTTATAAAACACATTGGTAGCTCCCTCCTTCTTGAACCTCTCTCTCTTTCCTTCCTTGAACATTGTACTTTCCCATCTCCACCGACTGCTCCTCTTCTGCCTCCTTCAATGGCTTTTCTTTTGTTGCCTTCCCATTGCCTTTCTTTCCTTAAAGGTAGAAGCTCCTCTCTGCACTGTCTTCAGTTTTCTTCTTTCAGTGCACTCTCCCTGACATGTCTTCTCTTCCAAAGTCTTTATACACCAGCTCTAGGCTGATGAGGCCCAAAGCAACACCATCAGCTTCAGTCTCTCAGGGACCCCCTGATTTATCCACCCATCTGCCTCTTTAACAATCCCTTCTGGGCACCCAAACTCAACACAGCTCAGACCACAGCCCTTGTCTTTCCCCAACTTCTCCTCTGGGGTTTCCCAACTCAGGGTACCATCATCCATGCAGTTGCCAGAGTCAGAAACCTGAGACTCATCACACCCCCATATCCTCTCAGCACATGGGACCTGTTGAGTCTACCTCCTAAATATCACCGGGACTCTATCCTTTCCATCTAAAGTGACCGTAGGCCTCCATACCTCTTTCTCTCTCTCCTGAAAAATTGAAAGCAGTTCCCATCTGATTAATCCACTTCCATCTTTGTCTTTTCCAATTCACTTTTTAAGAATATCACCTAGTCATCATTCCATTCTTATCCTATTCTCTGCCTCCCCAAGCCCCACTCATGGGATGCAGCCAGCACTGCTTACCTTGGCATTCAAGGCCCTTCATATTTGACCCTAGTCTTCTGTTATGATTGATGTTCTACCTTTTCTTTATGTTGCCTCTTATGCGACTCCCATGCACCCCAAAATCCAGCCACAAAGATGCACTGCCCCTTCTATTTCTTTCCTCACACTGTGTGAAATTGCCTTCTAGCTTCTCATCTGGAAAACCTAGATGCCACCTCCTCCAGGAAGTCTTTTCTTATTTCCCCAAGAAAAATTATTCTTTTCTGGGCTCTCATGGCACCTTTCACATGCCCCTAATGTGCAATTCACATTGTGAATACCCCTGAAACTCACATTCAACATGCCCCCAATGTGAATTCACATTGGCTTTCACTTCACCCCTTAGATTTCTGCTTCCTTGACTAAATGGTCAGCTCCTTGAGGACAGAAATAGAGTCTAAGTCATCTTCAAATAGCCATTCCTTGGCCCAGGGCATAATGAGTGATCAAAATATTTGATGTTTGACTAAATGATTCTAAATCAAGTGCTGTGCCTGCCTTCTTCAAAGCAAGCCAACATTAGATTTCTCTGCATTGACTCTAGGATACTGGGGACCAGTCTGGCTGCTCCCAGATGGAGCATAGAGCAGAGCAATTATTTCCAAACTAGGTGTTTCCATGGGTATAAGCAATGCTATGGTGAATATCTTTGTGCATAAAGCTATTTCTGCATCCTGGATTCTTTCCTTGGGACAAATAAGAAAGGAGAGCAATCAGACTGCCTGGCTCTTATCTGGGAAAAGATAGGCTCCTTTCAGCTCCTCTGGGAACCTCCCCTGCAACTTACTATAAACCAGGCCTTATTGGTGTCACATCTCATTAATAAGTTATGGAATATGAACACCGAGGAGACTTGGGGACAGGATGGAATGGTTCTACTCCACCATGGGTGAGAATCTAAGGCTCAGAGAAGGGAGCAGCTCATCTGAGATTGCCCAAGTATATAAACAGCCTAAGAACCAAAGGTTTCCTGATTGCCACACCAATATTGCTCTTATGCACCCCATGCCTACTTTGCAGTTAAGAAGCTCCCCAGCAGGAAGGATAGAGATGGTCTCAGGAAAGAACAGAGGCTCTGGGTAAAGCAGAGCCTTGAGGCTAGGAAGCAAGGACTCCCACTAGGAGGCAGACCTTCAGAACTTTTTCCATTCCCCTGTCCTACAAGGATGTTAGCTTAAGGGTTTCCCCACGGACATATGAATCAAGAGCAGGGCACAGCGGGGAATTAAGGCACTTAAAGTATGTAGTGGTATCACCCTGTTCTCCTCATCATCATTCTTAAGATAATAGATCATAATAACAACTACCATCATAATAAACATTTAATTGTCTAAGCTTCTCAAGTACCATGTGGCAATGGTATTCTTATCGATGGAAGCAGGTTATACCAACTTGTTCAAAGTCATACAACAAAGACTACAACACAGATATGTCACATTTCAAAGCCTACAGAATTAACTCCAAAGACAGACATGTCCCAACTTCCAGCCAGCCTCAGGCCAGGTCTCTGTTGAGCCACTCTAGAAGGCACTCCTATAGACGCTTGTAGAGTTGTAAGAGTTAAACTCTCACAAGGAGTTGTTGTGAAGGATAAAGCAGATACACATGAACACACACACATGTGGACACCTGATTTATGACAAAGATTCCACTACAGTGCAATGAGGAAATGATTATATTTTCTATAAATGGTGCTAGGCCAATAGAATGTTGACCCCCGCCCCATATCATACACAGAAGTAAATTCCATTTGGATTACAAATCTAAATGTGAAAGGTAAAACACAAATGCTTTTAGAGTAAAATATAAAACATTTTTGTGACTTTGGAATGGGCAAAAGTTTCTTAAATAGAGCCTAAAAAGCAGTAACCAAAAAGGGAATTTAAAAAAGGAAATTAGACCATATTAAGATGAAGAATGTCTGTTCATCAAAAGGTGAGAGTGAAAAATCAAAACATCAAAAGAATGAGAAGAGAAGTCCCATACTGGGAGAAAATATGCACATAAGACATATTTAATTTTTTAAAAACTGCCTTCAAAATAAACAAAGAACTCTCAAAACTCAACAATAAGCCCTGAACAGTGTGACTCGGTTGGGCATTTTCCCATGGAGCAAAAGGCTGCTAGTTCCATTCTGGGTCAGGGCACATGCCAGGGTTGCAGCTTAGGTCACCCATTCAAGAGGCAACTGATTGATGATTCCCTCTCACATACATATTTCTCCCCCTTTCCTTTTCAATCTCTTCCCTTCTCTCTAAAAATAAATAAATAAAATCATTTGAAAAACTCAACACCTCTGGCTGGTGTGGCTCAGTGGATTAAGTGCCAGCCTGTGAACCAAGGGGTTGCTGGCTTGATTTCTGGTCAGGGCACATGCCTGGGTTGCAGGCTAGGTCCCAAGTAGGGGGTGCCCGAGAGGCAACCACACACTGATGTTTCTCTCCCTCTCTTTCTCCCTTCCCCTCTCTCTAAAAATAAATAAAATCTTTTAAAAATAACTCAACAATAAGAAAACAAACAATTTAATTTAAAAATGGGCAAAGGATCTGAATAGACACCCCACCAATGAAAATAAACAGATAGCAAATAAGCATGTGAAAAGATGCTTAACATCATATGCCATTAAGAAATTGCAAAGTGAAACAATAAGATACCACTACACACCTATTAGAATGACCCAAATACAAAACACTGACAACATCAAATGCTGGCAAGGATGGGGAGCAACAGGGATTCCCATTCATTGCTGGTAAGAGTAGAAAATGGTACAACCACTTTGGTAGACAGTTTGGCAGTTTCTTACAAAACTAAACACATTATCACCATAGAATACAGCAAATGCACTTCTTGGTATTTAGCAGATGAGTTGAAATTTTATGTCCACATCAAAAAACTGTACATGAATATTTTAGCAGCTCTATTCATTTGCCAAAACTTGGAAGTAACCAAGATGTCCACCAGTAGGTGAATAGATAAATAACCGTGGTATACCCAGAAAAAAGGAACATTATTCAGTGCTAAAAAGAAATGAGCTATCCAGCTGTGAAAAGACATGGAGGAAACTTAAATGCATATTACTAAGTAAAGAAGCCAAACTGAAAAGGCCATAGACTGTATGACATCTGGAAAGATAAGAACTATGGAGACAAAAATATGGTGGTCAGGGTTATGGAGAAGGGAGGAATGAATAGGCAGAGCACAGAGGAATTTTAGGGCAGTGAAACTATCCTGTATGAAACTGTAATGATGGATACATGCCATTATACATTTGTCCAAACCCACAGAATGTACAACACTATGAGTGAACACTAATACAAACTATGGAACTTGGATGATAATGATGTTTCAATGTAGATTCATCAACTGTGACAAATGTACCACTTTGGTTCAGGATGCTAACTGTGGGGAGGCTGTGAATGTGTAGGGATGAAGCATATAGGAACTCTCTGTACTTTCCACTCAATTCTGGTGTGAACATAAAACTTTTCTAAAAAACCAGGTTTTTTTAAAAAGGCAACACAAGCGTGGGAGACAGTATTGCAATGCGCATGTCCAACAAAGCACTCATATCTGAAGCAATAAGGGGGGGGGAAGACAATGCAATAAAATCGAGCTCAAAAGACTTGAACAAGTACTTTTCAAAAACAATAATATCCAAATGGCCAATAAATGTATGATATGGTGCTCAACTTCACTAGTCACCACAAGAATGCAAATAAGCCCACCATAATGCCACATGTCTACCATTGCATGGCTAAAATGAAAAAGACAGAATACCAAGATTTGGTACAGATGTGGAAACCAGGACTCTGTGAACTGTTAATGGAATATAAATTAGTGGAACCACTTTGGAAAATAGACTTTCACTATGTCTCAAAGATAAACATATACATACCCTAAGACCCATCAATCCCACTCCTCAGTATATCTCTGACAGACATGCTTATATATATGTTCACCCAAAGAGACAGCAGAATGGTCATAACATATAAAAATTGCAACTACCAAAGTGTCCACCAGCAGTAGAACAGATAAATAAGTTGTGAGATAGGCACGCAATGAAATAAAACAATAAGAATAAACAAACTACAACTACATACAGTTCAATGAAAGAAGTCAGAAATAAAAGTACACTGTCTGGTACAATTTAGATCAAGTTCAAAGCTAGACAAAACTCTTGGTGGTGACAGAACATCCGGGTTGTGGTGGTGATCCCATGAATCTATGTATGTGATAAAACGTCATAGAACTCTACACCCACAAAAGGTGCAGGCAAGAACTGGTGAAAGCTGTGTAAGATCTGCAGCTAAGTTACTGTTATTGTACTGCTGTTAATTTCCTGGTTTTGACCATGTTCTATGGTAACCAGTGTCAAGGGTAAGCTGGGCAAAGGGTAAGCAGGAATTCTCTGCAGTATTTTTGCAACTTCTTAGGAGTCTAAAATTATTTAAAAATAAAAACTTCTAATAGAGCAGATGAAATGTATTATGGTACTAGAAGTGAGGGTAGTAATTAGCCTTGGGAGAGTCAGATGTCACTGGGTGGGGGACACTGGGGGGCTTCTGAGTGCTGTCATGATCTGGCTCTCTATTTGGGGGCTACCTACACAGGTGTGTTCACTTCATAAAACTTCATTTACCTTTAAACTTACACGCATTTTTCTCTATGTATATTAAACTTTGATGGAAAGTTTTAAAAGAAAAGGCAATGATATGTTCATAGGAAGCTGGCCCAGTGTCCAGCACATTGGAAGGCCCGGGAAGAGCAGTTTGCTATGTCCAGGTCTGTCTGCTCCCTTGCTCTCCTGTCCGGTTCTCTCTTGCATTGTCCCTGCCACCCAGGTAAGCACATTTCATAAAGCAGATGCCTTAGCCCATAGGACTACGGGGCGGGAGATCCACACAGATATTTGAGGATTAACAAGGCCACTTGGCAGAAAAAAAAAATGGAACCATGCGTGAAGTTTAATGTGCCCCCTGCCAACACTGAACACAATAAAAAGGAAATATTGTAATTACTGGCACATAACTTTACTCATAGCCAATAATGTATTGGTTTATTGGTTAAAGCAAAAATACTCTTCATTGAAAAAAAACCCTGAAAATGTTAAATAGCCCTTGATGATATAACAATCAAGAATATTCTACTGCTGCGAAGAACTGCATACAAATTACAAAGGGTACGCTCTGACTTTGCAACACCTGAGCATGAGGGGGTCCAGTTAGCTGAGCCTTTCTGATAAGCTACACTACCCTCACAAAGGTACCATCTCCAACAGTTCCGTAAAGGGCCTTAAATTATTTTTTATTTGGAGAAAGAACATTTTGTCCAAGTTCAAGGTGATAGGAATTGTTCAAACTGTGGCATACACTATAGAAAAACAGGCAGTTGTAATATTTCATAGTAACCATCCCAGCAAACTGTCTTAATTTTTTGCCAGTTTGGCATTTAATGATTTTACATAAAGCACCATTAATAATGCTTCTAAAGGGTCACTTGAGAACTGCTTTTACAGTGGTGTGTCTGCTACATTGAATGTTTCACTCATTTTTAATTTTGGGGTGTAAGCCATACAAACAAAGCCAGTGGCTGTATTTCATCTCTGAAGTCTTGGGTCTCAGTAGACAGTGTATCAACTATAGAATGAAAAATGGTGAATTATAATCTTTTCCCCTAAAGAATCTGCAGATCAGAGAACCATCTTATGCTCTGGAGCAAATGACACAAAAATGTTTTAACTATTATCCTTTCAACCAAAAAACTTTTACAGTATGGGAACTCTGATTTAAAACAGTTGGTTTACCCTACTTCGAAAGAACATAAGCACCCCTATGTTCATTGCAGTGCTATTTACAGCCACCAAGATATGGAAGCAGCCTAAGTGCCCACCAGTAGATGAGTGGATAAAACAACTATTTACACAATGGACATTGATATAATGGAATACTACTTGGTCATAAAAAGAAGAAAATTTTACTCCTTGTGACAGCATGGATGGACCTGGAGAACATTATGCTAAGTGAAATAAGCCAGTCAGAGAAAGACAAATACCATAAGATTTCACTTATATGTAGAATCTGACCAACAATCTGAACTAACAAGAAAAATAGAGTCAGACCCACAGAGAGAAGGCAGGCTGATAGCTATGGGGCCGGGCAGGTTAGGGGGCAGAAGGATCAAGAAAAAAGGAAAAAGGACTCATGGACATGGACAACAGTATGGTGATTGTGGGGGAGGTGGGGGAAGAGGGCTGAAGGCGATTAAATGGTAATGGAACAATGATAAAAAATAAATCAATAAAACAGTTGGTTTAGCAGAGCCTTTAGGACAATGCCCCCCAGCCACCGTATACTTTGGTAACTGTATTACAATTTATGTATTACAATTCAGACATGCAAGAAAATATGCTATTTGGTTCTCTAGATAGTTTTTATCTTGTTTTAAAGCCTAAACAAAATGACGGTGGAAGAAACATGTACTCCTCTAGTTCAAATAGCCTCTAAGTAAAACCACTCTACAGTAGCTACTCCATCCTTCAAGGTGCTCTCTACCCACCCCTTCCTCTCTGCGACATTTTCCCCGACCCTGTTGGGGAACTGCGTTCCTATTGGGCATCTACTGTCTTCCCTTCCCCGCCCCCCAATCCCTGAGCTAAGGCAGCAGCAGTACAGTGATCTTATTTCATCCCTTCCTAGCAACTGAAGAGCTCTCTTTCCCCTTCCTGTCTGGCAGGGCTTCTCTCACATCACCTCCTTCTCGTTTGCCACCCCACCCCACGGTCAGAAGGGTGATGGTACAAATGCTGTAGGGCACAAACCCAAACCACTTAGAATAGAAAATACATCAGGAGATATTAAAATATATATATAACCCCTGACATGCGATTCTGACAAAGATTTCTATGTGCTTTCAGCTAACAAGGAGCCAAGTCTCAAAGGGCCAGCAACTACTCACAGGATAGTTTACCTGGGCTGATATTCACCCAAACTTCCAGATTCTTCTGGCAGTTTAAGAGCAGGTAGTGACCAGGTTACATAGGGCTTCCCAATGTACTGGCAGATATATGTATATTATTTTTGCATATGAAAATTATCCAGGCACCATACAGCCCCATCCTAAAATTCTAGGATAATAAATGCAAGTGAAACATCCTTGGGCAAGATAAAGCCTGAATTTCAAAGCTGAATTTGAGCAACATAGTAATTTTTTTTCCTTTCCTTTAACCCACTGATGTTTTTCTTTTTACCAGCACAATATATTTTGCTTTTGCAACTGCTTAACCAATTAATGACTAAGAGGATAGTTATTAAGTGTTATTGGGCAACTGGCGGAAAATTGTGTTAATGGGAGATGCGCTTTAATAGGCCTCCGCACTCACCTTTCTCTGTTGTCATAAGTGTCGTACATCACGATGCTGTAGCTGTGTGTTTGAATCCGGATCCTTTATCATATATTTGAATCTCATTAAGCATGCTTGTTTTCTTTGCTAGTGTATTTATGCTCATTTTAAAATGCTTTAGCCTATTATTTAATAGGACAAGGAATACTCTTGCTACCTCTGACTCATATGGTGTCTCAGAGCCACTGGTGTAAAAGCAACACTCTTATGTTGCTTCCTCTTGCCTCTACCTCACACCTGAAGCCTCTGCCTGTCCCTCATGAGGGACAGCCAGGCAGGATCAGACACTGAGGTTGTCCTCACCCAGGAAGATAA
Organism: Phyllostomus discolor; assembly: GCF_004126475.2. NCBI lineage: Eukaryota > Metazoa > Chordata > Mammalia > Chiroptera > Phyllostomidae > Phyllostomus > Phyllostomus discolor. Next base: position 135,428,730 of record NC_040908.2, read on the forward strand.
AAACTGCACCTGTAAGATCACTGACCATCACTCATTGGCTGATCTCGGATGAATCCTTAGCCACTAGAGCAGAAGGCCGGGCTTTCTTGTTCTGCAACTTCCCTTTCCTCTAAACACATGATAGCAATAGCTAACGCTTCTTGAGAACTCGTTATGTACTAAATATATGACATTAATGATCTCATTTAATTCTCATAATACCTTTGAGGTATGTACTACTCACATCTCTATTTTATAGCGGAGGAAAGTAAGGCTCATGGAAGTTAAGTAGTCATTGGAAATCACACAGAAAGCAAACAATGTGTACCCATCTAACTCTAGGACTCTTAGCTATTAAAATTGGGCATACAAAAGTTAAATGGCTTGTCTATAGTTATAAAGCTAATAAGGGGCTGGGGTGGGATGAAAATCCAGATCTCATTCAAATACAAACTTTTGTTCTTCACCCTATGGGACAGAGAAGAGGCAAGAAGCATAAGATAGGTCCATGAGAGCAGCATGAATTCAGATGGCAACAGCAGGAATTAGCCTTTAAATGAAAATTGCATGGAAGGTGAGTGAGAGCCAACCAAACAGATTTGTTTCAGCTGACTGGCATGTGGGATTTACCAACCAGAGAACACGATCGTTGGAGAACCTATGGTGGACTTGACCAATGAAAGCTGCATATTGTAAGGTTGTGGGCAGGGGGGAAGGGGAACTGGCCAATCAGAAACTGCAAAAAGGGGATTAGTCAGTGAAACTGACCAATCATAGTGTCCCAGAGAGGTCTACACGTCTGAGTTGGAACTTGCTCCTTGGAGAGGTAATCTGACTTCCTAATGGCGAAAGGCCACTCTGGGCTCTGACTGGCGCCAGGGTTCCAGGAAACAGGTCTGAGGCTGTTCCCGCGCCGGTAGTCACTGCCAACGCGCCTTTGCTCATAGATTAGCCATGAGGTCAACCATTTCAGTGACTCACCTCGTGAAAATGAGATCATAGTGTCAGGACTTACTGTTTCTCAGTAAGCATTTAAATTGATTTTTCCAGATGGATAAATCCCCCTTTGTTTTTATACAGAAGCTTAAGATGTATCTGAATATCAGCTCCGAAGATGTTAACCAGGTAAAAGAGCCCCCCACCCCACGCATGCAGGATCCAGACGCTGTGACCGATGAAACTGGCATTAAATCTGTGGCAGAGTCGCTGCATGAGACAGCCCCATTAGTGACAGCTTGGGGAAGCCAGCACCAAGGGCTGAGGTACATCCCTAATGAGAGACAGGGACAGCCCCATCCAGAAACTCCCCCGCGGAGTGATGACCACACCCATTGCCACAAATGTCAAGAGATCCCACGGCCCTTCCCACTCCTGTAAACCACGTGTCACCTTCCTTTAGGTCAGAAACTTCAGAACCTCCAGGAATTTTAGATGAGAATCTCCAGGTGAGGAAAGGAGGTCCTGGCTTCTGCATCCCTGGGAGTTTTGCTTTTTGTCCTACTCTGCCCTCAGAAGTTCCCTCCCACGTGCCCATCATGCTGCTCCCCGATCACACAGTCTTCCAGGTGCCTGCACACCATCTTGGTTTGGGTCACTCTGAAAGCAGAGCCTGAGGCAAGGATTCGATGGAGGTGGTCTACTCAGAAAGTGACCCGGAGAAGCGTGGAGTTGGAAGAGTGAATCAGGGAAACAGGAAAGCCAAGATGGCTTTCCATAGGGCATGTTTCCTTGAGGTTGTGTCTGCAAGCATATGGGGACAAATTCTGCTGGAACCTCTGAGGAGTGTACAGAGAGCCCCCCCAGAAGTATCCATGTGACAGGTGATAGCTGGAATCTCTCCTCCTTCTCGCTCCCTCGCTGATTGAAAATTGTTCCTGGTGCAGTTACTCCCTTGTGCTTCTGGGGAGCATTTGCTGACGGTGAGCTCCTGTGGTGTGGGAGAAACCCCCAATCAGAATTTGGAAAGACTCTGGTTCCAGCTTACAGCAGGACACTGAGAAGGCATCTGAGCCAGTGTAGAACTGTCCACCACGGCTGTAGCTGAGATTAGAGTTGGCCCCGGGGCATATGGTGCAGACACTGCAGGCTACACACACTGACTGCAACCTTGTTGAATGACTTATGAAGGCTGATAGAGAGCAACAGGGAAATAAACATACAAGGAGAAAGAAATGTGAACAAGTTTACCTCACCCAAACTGAAGTATGTAGTATTCCACACTCTTATCCAGGAGGCTTTGGAGAAAAAGGTATTGACTTCTAAATCCTACAAATGTGAGTTCAAATCCTGGCTCTGCCATACAGAAAGTTAGTAACCTCAGGCACACCACATGAGTGCTCCAAGTCCATCTCCTCAAGTGTATAATAGGGATAAAAATACTTAATAAAAAAGTTGTACGCTGCCCTGGCTGGTGTTGCTCAGTTGGTTGGAGTGTCATGCTGCACACAGAAATATTAGGAGTTTGATTCCCAGTCAGGACACATACCTAGGATGCAGGTTCAATCCCCAGTTGGGGTGTGTATGGGAGGCAACCAATTAGTGTTTCTCTCTCTCTCCCCCCATCTTCCTCTCTCTCCAAAAGAAAAAAAAATCAATAAACATATTTTTAAAAGTTGTATACAAAGCCCTTGGGGCATGCTAAGCCCTTTCTCAACATAATGGCAGCTCTCAGTAAAGGGCTGGGACGTTGTCTGCACCCTCAGTCCGGACCTCTGACCCCTGAGCTCCAGGCTGTCTCTGAGGGAAGGTGGCTATTTCACCTTCTCTAGACTAGAGCTGCCTGACATCCTGACACTTTGAAGGGTAGCCGTAGGGCCTCTGCAGTCCTCACCCACAGAACTTTAAAAGAACCACTCTTTTCCTAGAGATTTGGTTCATACCATTTCAGAGGCACAAAGGAAGAAGGTTTGAGTGACATTTGTAAAATTCAGGTATTAAAAAAAATTTAAACGATGTGGGAAAGATCACTTTGTGGATAGCTATCCTGACCTTTCTCTCAACCACTGAAGACAAAAATGCAAGGTTTCCTCTATGAATTTTATTCTTTCATAGTCTGTGTTTCCATACCTTTGGGTAAAGCAATACCTTTGAGTGACCGTTGTAATAAGCCAAACTCAGATTCCAGAGGTGAATGTCCCTAATGAGTCAAACCCAATCATCTGTGTTCTTCAACTGGTCTAAAAGTGGTGCTATGTCTGTCTATAAAAGAAATTCTTTTAAAACTTACTTATTGCCCTTATTTCAATTATTCCCATACTTTCATCCCTGCTAGCCCTCAAATTTTCAACTTTAAATGACCTAAAATTTGACCTCTTTAATCTGGGTTAAAAAGATCAAGTTCAAAAACTTCCTTCCCTGATCTGCTTTGTCCTGGGGGTCTGGGACTGGACATGAGCTCCCATTTCAGACCCCATTACCCAAACAATAAGTCTGCAGAAGAAATTCCCCAGGAAGAAGCAAGGAAAAAGCCTGGGCTGGGAATGGAGAGATCAGAGTTCTAGTGCTAGCTCTGCTGTGAACAGGCTGTGTGACCTTGAGCAGGCGCCTCACCTCTCTGGGCCCCAGTTTCCTGCTCTTTAAGGTGAGAAGCTTAGAGAGGAGGTGCTCTGAGAATCAGTGGATGGGATCCTTGGGGGCTTAGGCAGAGGTCCCTGGATAGCTGGGATTTTCTGGGCCCCGCCATGGCGTCCCTAGCCTGGCTAGGGGCTCCCGCAGGGCAGGATCACATTGCCCCAGATTCCAGGACTCACTGTGGCACAGACCCAGGATCGGGTGACAGATCCATCCAGCCTGGACTGGCTCAACCTCTTAGCTACAGCCGCAACCATGGGGGCTGGAAAACCAGAGCTAATGCAAGCCAGCTGGAGGCTAGGACAAGATTGATGAAGGACAGGGAGAGGATTTGGCCAGGGGGTTGGTGGGGCTAGAGCATAATTAGTCCTGCCTTCTTCCCAGAGGCCCCCAAGCTGCGTAAACCTCATTAATTGGGAACCCCCAGTGGGGAATTCCTGCTCATGACCCAGAAAAGGAAGGGCTCGTTAGGAGTTAATTAGTAGTGAAAGTGCCAATCGGGGAAAGTGTTTAAACTATTAAATGGCTGAGCACCTGTTTACCTACAAACAACTGATATGTCAATTATCTGACCATCAAAGCAGGTCCCCTAAGATAGTGATTACCAACCTCAGTGATCCTAAAGGTCACCTAAGAGCCTTGTTGAGCACCAGTCTCCAAAGCAGTGGTCCTGATTGGTCAGCCAGGGGAGGACACTATTGCTCTAAGCTATCCTCTAGCTCAGGGTCCCTTGGTCCAATCTCAGTGGCTACATGTATCAGCAAGCAAGAGGTAACACCTAACGACTACTGCTGCCACTGCTCTTTCTATAATTTATTTAGCAGTTGCTGTGCACCAAGAATAATGCTTGGCTTTTAGAATGTACTGTCTCTTTTGATCCACAGAACAGCTATTTGTGTACAGAAGATAAAACTCAAAGAATTCAAAGAGGTGGGGAAATGAACTAGAAATAATAATAAGTGACAAAGATTACATTTGGTCCCAGATATTTTGACTCCTGAGCCTAGATCTCTACTCTTTTTTTAATCTTCACCCAAGGATAGATGTTTTTATTGATTTAGAGAGAGGAGAAGGGAGAGAAAGTTAGAAACATTGATACGAGAGAGAAACATCAATTGGCTGCCTCCCGTATGCACCCTAACTGGGAAACCCACAATCTAGGTATGTGCCCTGACCAGGGATTGAACCCGAAGCCTGTTGGTGTGCCGGACAATGCTTCAACCACCTGAGCCTCCTGGCCAGGGCCAAATCCTTACCTTTTACTAATGATTTCAAAAGCCTTTCCTGTCTTTTGACTGGCTAAGGCAACACTGTGTTAGGCTTTTAAGGATAGTCATAGGACCATTAAAGATATTATCCATTGCACAGAGAGGAAAACCAAGTCCCCAAAAGGAGACATTAATTGGTTCAAAGAGTCTAGGTTTATGGCTTCCATGCCTGGGCAATTTTCCATTAGACAAGGCTATCACCTGGAATTGTGAACTAGAAAGAAGGAGAAAGGCCAGTCTCCAATGCTAAAAGTCAACGTGTGAACCCTGATATTCAAGATGCAGAGTAATTCAGTTAGGAGCACTGGGCTGTAATCACAGCCATACCACTGACCCCAGTGTGACCTGGGGCAAGGCACTACACTTCTGCAAGTCTGTTCCCCCATCTGTCAAGTGGAAGTGCTGCTATCTGGTTTGCCTTCTTCCTTGTCAGGAACAAATGAGAGGAGGTGAGTGAGGGAAGAGAATGCTGTAATGATATAAGGATTACTCCCAGTGTTGTGGGGCAGCCTTGACTTTAGGGAGCTTCTCACACAATTAAACAGCAACTTAGGGCTTGATAAGATAGCCCTTTAGGCTTTGGTCACCAGAGCCAATCTTCCCCTTGCTGGGTTGCAGGAAGCTAAAAAAAAAAAAAAATTCCAGATTGTCTCCAGAAAAGTGGCAAAATGGTTGACCAGATGTCCCCCTTGGCCTCCATCTGTGGCTCCTAGATTTGACTTTATTGGTCAGGAAAATGTTGTAGCCCTACCCCACAGACTAAGGGCAGATTCTTCCAAAGCCAACCTCACTTAGGGGCCCCATCCGGATGCCCGCCTAGTTCCCTTCCGGACCTGCAGAAGGCCTGAGCCTCCCCCGCCTCCTGCTCACTCCTCGGCCGCCAGCCCAGCAGCTGTTGCCTCAGATCAGTGTGGACCATCTAATCCCCTCTCCAGAGCCCTGGCCCCCTCCTCAGGCAGTAAATTAAGGAGGATGTAAGAACAGAGGGCACCAGCGTCAGCAGAGCGGCATCCAAAACATCCTCCCCCACCCTGTGCCTGAGTCATAGGGCCCTGAGTTGGCCCCCTCTCTGCTTGGGGTGAGGGAGGAGGAGGCAGGGAGAACCAGGCCTGAGGGAAGAGGGAGGTGAGAATCCAGAGGAGGGAAAGGGCAAGGGGTTTGTAGAGAGGAACCAGGCCAGGTTCCTAAGGGTGTTTCAACTCGATCACCTTCCCTGTCACTCTGTGTGAGACTCCAAATTCATAGACTGGAGTGATGAGGACACAGAGCTCAGACATCAGCTTCTAAGACCCTAATCTCATCTCTTTCACATGTCACATCTGCCCCAGCTGTTGTGTCTCCATCCCTGAAACGGACAGAGAATAGTCAGCTGACCAGATAGGGAACACCTCTCACTCTAGGACCCACCTCAAGTCCCTGTGTTGGTGGGCTGTAGTGGAAGTGGCACCTTTGGCAGCTGTCCTTACCTCCTGCCCCTGAGAGCATAATCAACAGGCCTGACTTTAAAATTCTATTACTCTGTGACTTAAAAACACCACCTAAGACTCCCATGCGTATAATGTATTGAAGGTCACAGCAAGAGCTTCCTGATCCAACATCAAGCTACCAAAAAACTGAAGACGGAGGAAAAGAGAGGAAGATGGCAGACAAAACTGCTAGAGCATCTACTGGTATGACCTAGAAAGAAGAGCAAGGTAGGGATGCTACCCAGCTTTTCAGAGATTCCATCTGGAAGCAGGGGCTGCTGAATAAAGTGGTGGCTTCCAAGGCAGAGATCAGAGTAGGGTGATAAGCCCCATAAGCTTTCGACTTTAAGTCAGCAAAGTCAATACCACCTCGTAATCTTCATGGAGATGTAGTAAGATGCAACTCACCTTTCAGAAACAGTATGGAAATGTTTCATGTGCACAGAGAAAATGGTCTGTTCAGAGAGAAGGACAAACAATCCTTGTATGTCAAAAACAGCAATGTTTGTGTTTCAGTCTTGCTGAAAATACCATTTATATGCTGACTATCAAATTTCTACCTTTAGCCCAGGTGTCTCAGATAAACTCTAAATTCTATCAATCTGCGAGACTTTCCAACAGCCCTCACAAGCTTAGTCTGTCCAAAAGCAAACTCCTGATCTCCTCCATCAGATTTGCTTTACATACAACCTTTCCCATCTCAATTTATGGCAACTCCATCATTCATGTTGCTCATGCAAAAACCTTGACACTATCTTTGAATCTTCTCCTTGTCTCTCCTCTCTACTCCCACATCCAATCTGTTGTAAGATCTTATTGGCTTTACTTTCAAATGCTATATCAAAAACCTAACTACCTCTTACTCCCTCCACTGATACCACTGTGAACCAAGATACGACTATCTCTAAACTGGATGATGCGAAAGACTTTGCACAGCCCTCCTGCTTCGACCCTTGTCCCCATCCCACCTCCCCGCCCCCAACTACTCTCAGCACAGCAGCTAGAAGAATCCTTTTAAAATGCAAGTTAGGTTTCATAACCCTTCTTCTCAAAACCCTTCAAGGCTTTCCATTATTTCCAACTAAAAGCCAAAGTCCTGGCAATGTCCACAAGGCTCAGCACGATCTTGTTCCGTTAATACCTGGCTCTTACCTTCTGCTACTCTTCCTCCTTCTCTGGTCCAGATACACTGACCTCCTAGCTGTTTCTCAAGCCTGACAGATGTGCTCCTGCTGTAGTACTTTTGTTGTAATTTTCCCCTCTGCTTAGAATGTTCTTCTGCCGGCTATCTATCTACCTTCCTCATTCCTCACCACCTTCAAGTTTTTGCTCAAGTCCATTTTTTACAAGGTCTGCCCTGACCATCCTTTAACCAAAATTGAAGTCTCTCTCCTCCAGCATCCTGATCTCCCTCATCCCAGTCGACTTTTCCTTTTCATTTTTGTGACACTTATACACTTAGAGTACATAATTCACTTATTCACTAGCTTTATGCTTGTCGATCGTCTGTTTCCACTAAAAGGTTAGCCCCACGAGATCTATATGTTGTGTCCCAAGTGCCTAGAACTGAACTTGTCTCATTGATGAGTGAACAAATGAATCAAGGTGGTAAAGGGGTGAGGAATTTCCCCAAAAGCTGTCTGGTTAGATTAAAGAAATAGAGGTTGGCATATTGAAATATGTTCCAGGGCTGGCCCAGAGATCTGTGTAAGCAGTTTTGGGGTCTCCATCCATCTGGATGCCCTGCTACAAGGGACTTGTGGCTAAAGTCAGACATGTTGCAGACTTTGGAGTACTTTTATGATAGCCATTATTACCGCTGACCCAATAAAATGGGCAGGATCTGGAAGCAAATTCCTCCTGATATTCCTCAAGTTTACCCCATGCCTGCCACCCTATTCATGTCCTCATAACTGGGTCACTGGTCTGGTTCTTGATTCAGTCCTGCTCTTTAACTTTAGATTCTGACCTCCCACCCTTGACAGTCCAGACCCACCTTGTAAGAGTACCATTTATTGACTTATTTGGCTTTTCAACTCAAATGGCTTATTTTGTTACCAGCTTTTGCCCCATTTCCATTTTTGCCACTTATGTGTGAAAAAGCACCTGTATGAGTCTGACATAGCTGGGTAACAAACTACCCCAAACTTAGTGTCTTAAAACAATATCCACTTTACATAAATTGTCATTAGAGAAATGAAGCTTAAAACCACAATAAGATATCAACTCTGTGCATAGTAGGATGGTTTTCATTTTAAAATGATAGATATAACAATTGTTGGCATGGATGTAGAGACATTGGAACCCTCATGCATTGCTGGTGAAATGCAAATTGATGCAATGTCTTTGGGAAACAGCCTGGTAGGTCTTCAAAAAATTACACATAGAGCTATCCTCTGGCCCAGCAAGTCTGCTCCTAGGTGTATACCCAAGAGAATTAAGAATGTACGTCCATACAAAAACCTCTTGACATGTTCACAGCAGCTTTATTCATAAGAGCCTAAAAATAGAAGCAAGCCAAATGTCTATCAATTGATGAATGGATAATGTGGTATATCCATACAATGGAATATTATTTAGCCATAAAAATGAAGCATGGATATATACCACAGTGCAGATTAACCTTGACAGTATCATGTTAAGCAAAAGAAGTCCAGACACAAAAGGCCATGTATTGTATGATCCCATTCATATGAAATGTCTAGAATAGGCAAATCCATACGTATAAAAAGTAGGTTCATGACTGCCAGGGGCTAGAGGAAGTGGGCAATGGGGAATGACTACTTAATGAATATAGGCTTTGTTGGGAGCAGAGGGGCTGACGAACATGTCCTAGGTGGGCTTGGCTGGGTCCTAATCTCAAGGCCTCACAAGACTGAAACCAAGGTGTCAGAAGGAGAATGACATGAGATATATTCCAAGGATCTCCTTCCAAACGCACTCAATTTGTTGGCAGAATGTAGTCATTGTGATTATAGGGCTGAGGTCCCTGTTCTTAGCTGGTCATCTCTTAGCACCTTAAGGTCACACGCATTCCTTCTTATAAAGCCTCCTCAATCTCCAAACTAGCAAATCAAATCAGGGTACTGAGTCCTTCTTAAGCTTCAGATCTCTCAGACTGCCTTTTCTGCTACTAACCTGAGAGAGTTCTTTGCTATTCATAACTCATGGGATTAGATTAGACCATCTCAGATAATTGCCCCTTTTTAAAGTCAACTGTGCCATATAACATACATAATACAACGAGGGGAGTGGTATCTCATCCCATTCACAGGTTCCAGGGATTAAAGCATGGAATCTCAGGAACCATTCCTAGAAATTCTGTCACTACAGAACTTGATGATTATTTCAAGTGGACTTACTGACAATTTTATCTCCCAGAATGAGCAAGCATTCAGATGCTGGGAGTTCTGTGAGTTACCTGCCCCCCACTGCATCTCCCTGGTCTCTAACCCAGTCCTAACACATGATATGTGCTCTGTGAATACTCATAATGTGTTTGCTGAACTGTCCCTACCCTATAGTAAGTCTCTGATAATTTAAGAAGACAGAACCATCCGTACATTGGGGAGTTTCGGGAGCCAATAGCTGTGATAGTAAGTACAAGTGATGGGAGCACACAGCAGGTCGTGATGTAGAGAATGGTTTCTTTGAAACTAGTTCTGACTCATTAAATGAAGATAGGCAACAGGAATCCTGAAAAAAATAATAAGTCTCTTTAGAATTTGCAATTACCATAGAGGTTATCTGCATGAGATAAACATCCCCATTTTCTGAAGGCAGATTTCAAAAAAATGGGAGAGAAGATAGATGGGCTTTCATGAGCAGATGTGTTATTCAAAGGTACCGTTTTAAAAAATATTAATTGCAAATGATTCTCATGAAGAAGACAAGTTTTGGGGTGGGGAGGGGAGGGGAGTATCCAAGGAGAGCAATCTAGACTACTAGGGCCTCTACAGAGTGTCTTCTGATGATTGCTTTCCTTTTTCAACACATACCTACTGAGGGCACAGTGCTAGGTGGGATAATACAGGGAGAAACCCAATGGCAAATGCAGTATGCAGCTTCTAAGATGGCTCCCAATGATCCCTGCCTCCTGGTATAACGCAGTCTCTTCCCTCTGCATGTGAATATGAGCAGAAGTATTGGAATGTCGCTTGCAAGATTAGGTTATAAAAATGCAGTTTGGTTTTGGGTACATTCTCTCTCTCTTGCTGTCTCTCAACTCACCTGCTCTAAGAGAAGCCAGCTGCCCACGTGACAAGGAAGTGATGTCTCCAGCCAAGAGCCAGTGAGGACCCGAGGCCTGCCAACAGCCACATGAGTGAGCTGGACATGGATGTTACCCCAGTCACGCTTTGACATAACTGCAGCCCAGCCAACACCTTGATTGCAGCCTAGGAAGGGCCCTGAGCTAGAGTCACAGCTAAGCTGCTCCTGGATTCTTGACCCACAGAAACAGTGGGATAATAAAAGTTCATTGTTTTAAGGTGCTATATTTGGGGGAGATTTGTTATGCAGCAATGGGTAACTAATATGGGAAGGTTTATAATAGAGGTAACAATGCTTTATAATAGTTATCATAAGGAATAGGAATAAAGAATATACCCCCAAAGCAAAGGCAGGAGGCACATCTACCTGAGGATGAGGTTTGAGAGAAGGGGATCAGAAGGAAGACCCATGTGGAGTAAGACTCGGGAAAATGCTAAACGCAGAATGAAAGATTTCTTTCAGTTTTGTTCACAGCAAGAAGCGAACAAAGAAGGCTTCCTGTTGAGGGGGACAGGGGCAGAGGGGCAGGGTACTCCCCAGTTTCATCCTGCATCTATTGTCTCCAGAGGTGGGCAATGTGCCGCAGGCTACTTCACCCATCCCTCAGACGTTGCCAAGGGCGAAATCGGGTCTGACTGGAGCGGGAGGAGATCCTGAGACTGTCCCAGAGCTCAGAGCTCTGCACAGTGCATCCTCTTGAGGCCCCGAAAAACCCACCCTGAAGCCCAAGGGCATGGGAGGAAAGAACGTTGAAGTTCTCTTGGTGGTTCCTGGGGAGGTCTGGTGAGGGGGAAGGAGTCATATTGTTAGAGGGGCCAGGCACTGTCCTTCTTCTCAGAAAGAAGGAACTGGGTCCTGAGACACACTGACCAGTGACCCTGATCTGATCTGGGAGAAGGTCCAGAACAGATTTGGAAGAGATGACGTGTGAGCTCCAGGCCCAGCCTAGAGTTCACTAGGCAACTCAGGCCTAACGTTGCATGCTCTCTTGGTTTTTAAACAGCAAAGAACGAGCAATCAAAGCCAGGATTCAGGTAAGGCTGTGGAAATGGCATATCTTGATTTCATCTGGTTTCATGTCAACTGACAGCCTCTCATGGAAAGTAAATAAAAATACTATCAGGGTGATATATAACCATTTCAACAGTTAGGGCCAGAAATTACTGATTAAAGGAACACTATTGACTAGGATATCCCCAGGAGCCCCTCAGCCCCCACTGGATAATAACATTAACAGCTAACGTGTACTGTGGACTTACATTGTACTAGGAATTATTCTAAGCACTTTTGGTGGATTGTTTCATTTGATTCTCAAAACAATGAGATAAGATATTTATGATGATCAGCTCCATTTACCAGCTGAAGGACCTGAAGTACAGGGAGGCTGACAAGGTCAGAGTTAGGTTTATCACAGAGCCAGGACTGGTGTCCGGAGGCCCACACAACGCCTTTGTCTTTACTCCGTGGCCTTATCGTCCATATTCACCCCCCTGAGAAGAAGCAACTTGGCCCAGTTGCTTCTTTGCATGCAGCCCTGCACCAGTGCGCACTTCTGTGTGCTCAGCATGAATCTGCCCACGTGTGGTATCCGTGTGCCTGTGTGCTCTGAGCCAGCCAGTTGGGGGGAAAGCTGAAGGAAAGGGGGTGGGGCCCTGCAGCCCTGATCACCCAGTGCCCAGGGTGCTGCAAGGCAGCAGGAAGTTGGTCAGTGGGTCAGGCAGCTGGTCACCCGAGCAGGAGGGTGACAGGTGGGTAGGGGTGACCAGCCGGCTCCCACCTGCCAGGGCTGTCCATCAGCACCAGTGCTGGCAGTGCCTGAGGCCAGGACCCCCAGCAGGCCAGTCCCAGAGACACACCATTCCAGGGGACATCGCAAGGTGGCAGAGACCCTGCCACAGCCGGCCCCAAGCCCTGGCCCAGGCTTATGCACCCAGATTCCACCCCGTCCTTTCTTAGCCACACCCCACACCAGAGCCTGAAAGCTGCCCTGGCTGCTCAAACCCTGCAGGCTAGGTGATGGGAGGACATGGGGTCAGCGGGAGCACTCCCAGGCTCGACATCTTCAACATTCAGATGATAGGAGGCACGTGACCTTCCTAATGCTGTGGGATAGGAGAAGGCGAAGGGTCCTCAGAAGTCGTTTATATCACACCTCTTCATTTCCAGGCAAATAAAACTGAGGTTCAAAGAGACCCTGGCACCCCCACAAAAATCCTGGAGTCCATCTGGGGTCTAGCAAGAATCAGAGGATTAGAACTGAAGTTTGGCTGCCCTGGGGGAAGGTGAGCTCTGCCCAAAACAGGATGAGCACAGGGAGGCTGTAAATTCTCCTGGTAGGGGAAGAGGCAACCCCCACCCCCTCCAAACTTTACAAACCCAGGTAGGGGCGGGGTGGGTGAGGGGTGGCAGGCTGAGAAGGGCATGGCAGGTAAATGAGAAGGGTGGAGAGTGAGGGCGGAAGCTCCAGTCCTGCTCTGGTAGAGGGGTGCATGGAACTGGCAGGTGGGTGGCCCTGGGGCGGGGCTGAACACTGCAGGTCCTGGGGAGTCGAGGCTGGCGTGGGGATGCAGTGCCAGCCTGCCTGAGGACCCACATAGAATATGATGGGCAAATAGGGGACGGATCTGGGAGCCGGGCAGTAGAGTGCTAAGGGATAGAGGGAGGTGGGGACACAGGGTCAGTGGGTGGTGGGGGGGGCGGGTCGTGCAGGGCTGGGGGAGGTGGGAGGGGGTGGAGTGTGGGGGAGGGGCTCCACAATGGGCGCCTGGCAGGGGAGGGCGGTGGGCTGGGGCTGCGGTGATGGGCGGCGCGTGGCCTGCCGCCCCCAGCTGTGGCGTCGCTCAGGCCGGGCTTAGCGGGCCAGGGCTAGGGATTAGGGGCAGTGGCCGCACCTGGTGGGACGGCCGCAGGGCTAATGCTGTGTGACCGCGCGGCCCCGCCCGACAACTGGCTCCCTCCTGCCGCCGAGGAGAGCTGTGGGCTCGTTAGCCCTGGCTGGCGTGTGCTCGGGTGTGTGCGGCCTCAGGCGGCGGGCGCACGTGTGCCACCGGGGCCCTGCGGCTGTCGCTGATCGCGGACGGCTGGCTGCGCGGGCCTGAGAAGATTCCTGGAGTGAGGCTGCTGAGGGGCAGCGGCCCGGAGGTGTCTCACGCTGAGTCCCGGCTTTGAGGGTCAAATGGGGGCTACTTGATTGTGCGCCACCGTGAGCAGTTGTCACCTTCTGATGGTGTTGCTCTGGGTTCGCGTCTCTAAAGGTCTGGCTGGGGTTGCTTCTCTGAAATGTCAGTCCCCATTAGCACCTTATGTTCACTGAGCCTCACCATCCAGGACCTTAACCTGTGTGTGAGACTGAGTGTCCCTGACAAGACTCTATGGGACACCTCCATACTCGGAGTGTGTATTTAGGGGGTATGGGGAAGAACTCTCACCCTCGTGGGGGCCTGCTGCTCAGGTTCCTTCTGCAGAGGTAGCCTTGGGGCACAAGCCCCATCCCCACCCCCAGCAAGCTGCCTATTTCCCAGCAACTGTGAACTCAGCCCTGTACCCGGCAGGGCCCCAGCTCTCTGGTGCTGACTAAAGACCACAAGAGGGGAATTCTGGTCCCCGAGTTTCACTTTCCCTAAACTCAGGCCTGCCCCCTCAAGGTCATTCCCAATCTATACCTGACTCAAACTTGCTTTAAGGGGCCCATTTTCTACCACGACAACTGGATCTGAACACAGCTTGTGTTAGAATCCTGAGTTCTAGCCCTGGCTGGTGTAGCTTAGTGGATTGAGCATGGGCTGTGAACCAAAGCATCCCAGGTTCAATTCCCAGTCAGGGCACATACCTGGGCTGCAGACCAGGTCCCCAGTGGGGGCCACATGAGAGGCAACCACACATTGATGTTTCTCTCTCTCTTTCTCCCTCCCTTCCTGTCTCAATAAATAAATAAAATATTTTTAAAAATCCTGAGTTCTTATCTAATGCCAGAGATAAGCCTCAGGGCCTTCGCCCCTGCTGTTCCCTCTGCCAGGAAGGAGGCCTCTCCTTTTCCTGGAGTGCAGGAGTAGCCCCCTCCAGGAAGCTTTCCCTGTAGTACCTACTCCCTGCCTCGCTCTTCCATCTCCTTGCAGAATCTTGGCTCACACCAGGCTTGGACTACTCCAATGTCATCTGCAACACCGGGAGATAGGGGCTCGCTGAGAACAGAGGCAAGCCTGGACACATGATAAGTGGAAGGGGGTGCCCACTGAGCTAGGGCACTGGGCAGGCAGAGCTATGGAAGCTGCCCCTGCCCACAGACACCTAGGACAGCCTCCTAGGGGCTTCGTTTCTGAGAGGCAGGAGGGTCAGGCAAGCCCCGCCTCCACTCCCTCTTCCACATGTACACACTCCTCACTCTTCTCACGGAGGCACCAAGCTGCCCAGCGCAGATCTGCCCTCTCACCAGCTCCCCGGCCGTCAGGAACTGGGCTGAGCTGTCCTCACCCGCCCTCCTGGCCTCACCCTGGCCCTTCCCTGGCCCTGCCTGGGGATGCCAGGACCCACAGCAGGTGCCTGGACAGACTTGGGGCTGCAGAGAAGGGCTGGGTGCAGCAGGCCAGCCTCTGGCCAAGAACAGAGCTCACAGAGAGACAAGTTCCAAAATCTTCCTCTTCCTCATTCTCCCCACCTCCTTCTCAGTACTGTTAATAACAACAGCTACCATTTACTGGATGCTCATTGTCTGCCTTACCCAGTGACGATGTATGTGCATTATCTCCTTAAGGCTAAATCAGTCCTGAGCAATGGGCGTTATCACCTCCATGTTTCTGATAAGGCAGTCGAGATTCAGAAAGTTTATATGCCTTGTCCACGGTCACCCCACGGGTCAGAAGCAGAGCCAGGGTTCACACAGAGATCTCCTCTTGCCCTTGTCCCCCGTGCTGGCCCCAGGTGCTGCTCTCCTCACCCTGAGTGGTGGTGACCACTGTTACATATGTCAGAACGGGAGCTGTGGGACAGCAAGGACTGTCCTGGTATCTCGATTGCACCAGTGACAGTACCCAGGGATGTTAGTGGAATGATGTTAATTCAGCTGTTAGCACAGGACGGGCTGCGGTTCAAACCCCAGATCTATTTTACTTGCTCTGTGATCTTGGATGTTAACCTTTCTGCCTCAGTCTCCTCGCCTGTAAAATGGGAAGGATAATCATACAGTGGTATTATGAGGCTGAGTTAACTTAGGGAAAGTCCCTGCATGTAGTAGGTGGTGTAAGTGTTAGATATTACACTTACTGTCTCCCACTAGACTAGAATGGGCCCTGTAGTGGGTCCTTCTATTTCCTCATCTGTAAAATGTGGCTAAAAATATCCAATTTCCTGGATTAAGAGGATGCTTATAAAATGCCCGGGCAGAGGCTGGCATCAGTAGTGGTACCAGTGAGGCTCAGAGAGGAAGATGAGGGCCCGGACCAGCTTAGGCTCTCCTGGACACCCCATCTCTGGATCCGGGGCAGCCCCGTCCTCCTGTCCACCTCCCCTCCAGGCCTCAGGAGAGAGGGGACACAGAACCCACTCAGACTGTGCCCCTCAAACATCTGGAGAGACCCCCCATGTTAATGGCCAGCCTGGGGACAAGATGCATCCTCCTCACCCCTTTCTGGGTCTTCCCCAAGGAACTGGCAGCCCGGGGCACTGGGGATGGAGTCGGGTAAACAGGAAGGTACCCAGCAGATCATCCCAAGCAAACTTCTTCAAGAGAGGAATCCTGTCTTCAGTTAAGTTCTTACATGAGACACTGATACATAAAGCACATCAAGGTACCATTTTGTTGTTGTAAATTAATTATGTGAGTTCACATGTACAACTCATTTCTTCTTATAAAGAGCACCACAGTTCTCCCTACCAGCCCGAGCCTGCCACATAGCAGGCGCTCAGTAACTGTTGACTGAATGGGTAGTCAATCAGTGGGGGAAAGCGGGGTTACTTGGGTGAATACAAACATGGGAGATGGAAGGAGGGCTCTGTGTGATAGCCGGAGAACCCTGCTGGCCTGAAAGTCCACTCTGGCCCTTGTGGAGTCCCCGAGGCATGTCTGCATGGTCCGGGCTCCACAGAGCACTGTTTGAAAACCGATGGCCTACACAAGTCCTCTTTTCCATGAAGGAGGACAGAGGGTCAGTGGCAGCCCCTGAATGAGATGCATCCTAGAGCCCTGGACCAGGTCTTTCCTGTCCCTTCTCCGCTGCCTGAGACAGCCTGTGTCCACCATCCCCTCTAAGCATTTCCCACCAGCCTCTGTTCCCGGCCTGAGCCAGGCGGGAGCCGGGCCCTTCCCACTGACTCCAGTCTGGGCTTGGTTCCTAATGTGTGTCATCCGGGGAAGGAAGGCCCACTGCCCAAGCCCCCTCTTGGAACCACCAGGCATTCCCAATAGGTGCCAATGAGCAGAACCTGTGGGTAGGTGAGGACTGGGGGGATGAGTTCAGCCATCGAGGGCCTGGGCAGGGGGAGCACCTAGGAGCTCCCCAGATCTTGGGCCCCACAGCAGTTGGGGGCATTTATGGGCCTTCCTATAAACTTCTGAGAGGGTAACTTTATCCCGCTTCTTTCGGCCAAGTATCCTCCTCCAGCAGCTGGTCCCAAAGCTGGTTAATCTCCCAGAGTGCTCAGCTTAAAACCCGTGACTCACAGCACCGCCAGTGTGGGGGGAGGGGCAGCCGCCTCCAAAACGTGGCGCCCAGAGTCAGCTGTCCAGGGGCCTTCTCGGGTTTCTCTAACTCAGGCCTGAGGTTTGGGGCCTCCTCTTCCCTCCTGGAGCCCTGCTCCTCCCTGGCCCCTAGATACAAGCTCGGAGAGGCCCGGATCCTGGGAGGAAGGCCAGTTTCAGGGCCTTGGCTTTGGCCAAGGCCTCAGGCTGTCCCAGGAATGACCAGTAGGCATTGGCCTTCAAGGGCAGGGCGAGATTTCAAGTGTAACTCCAGTAAGGGAGAGAGGACAGCCCTACCCAGTGGGGGCCCCTCACCTGTATAGACCTGGAAAAATTCCCTTTCAGTCACCACCCCCTCCCTACAGATCTGTCATTATCTCGTCAGTGTGTGACGTGAGTGACGTGGAGAATGGCTAAAGCAGGCTTCCAAAAAGTAACACAGATGTCCAGTGGCCGCTGACTTGAAACAAGCGAGTAAACCCAAAACCTTTAAGGAAGAAAGAGCAAAGTAGTGAAGAGAACTGGCCTTGGAGCTGGAGAAACTTGGGTTCAAGTCCCAAATCTGCCACTGGCTAGCCAAATGGCTTTACTGAGCCTCTGTTCCCTCGTCTGTAAAATGGGGATCGTATTTGTACTAACCTCAGTGAGTTAATGTGAGAATCAGATGAGATTCTCTTTCACCTACCTAGTAGGTGGGAGCCATTAATATTATCATTCCTATCATCATCATTATTATCATTATTGCTCAAGAGACAGGAGAATCCATTGTCACTTGTCAGGGACTGCCTGTGTAGTAGGAGGGACACTAATGGTTAGGAAGCCTTCCAGTGACTCCTTCCAGTGGAATGTATCCCTCCAGGGGTACATTCAGAAGAACATAACTCTGAGAATGATGAGTGAGTGTCTGCCAACCAGTGACACTCTGCTTGTTAAGGCTGAAGACCAAACCTGAGAGTCAGCTGGAGCAGATACATGGCGCAGGGCCCCACTGGGAGCTCCACTAAACAGGGCATAAATCATGTGTTAACCTTTGCCTCGGTGGCTGCAGAAAATCTCTGCATTTTCTACTCTATCCAGAAAGTCCCGGAAACAACCTAAGATTTCTGTGGTGAAGAGGAACTAACCACTTTATACATTTCTATTACGGACCAGGCCTATATTAAACACATATATCTGACCACACCTAGTCTTTATGGCAATCCTGTGGGGTAAGCATACTATTATCCCCATGTGGTAGACTCATTATATGAATGGGTCCCATTCCTCATTCCTCCTGGTACCCATGCCCTTTGCCATGTGTCTTTGAAGCTCTTCACATCAGGAGGCCTATTTCTCCACCCCTCAATTCTGAGTTCAAGCATGTCACTTGGGGTGGCCCAAGGGATAACATACATGACTCAGGCAGAGATTTGAAAAATCATGTGGGCGCTTCTGCCTGCACCTTGGCACCATTGCCATCCCATGAAAACGTGTGCAGACCAGCCTTCTTGACGAAGAGAGACCAGGAGAAAAGAGCTGAGTTGCCGCAGTCACCCCAGACAAAGCCAGCCCGGGGCAGCCAGCAGCTGGTCAGCCACAACATATGAGCCCAGCTGGGCCCAGAGCAGCTTCCCAGGTGAGTCCAGGAGGGCAGCCCAGTCTGGCCGACCTGCAGACTCATAAACTAAATAATGCTTATTGTTCGAATGCAGTAACTTTTGGGGTAGATCATTGCATAGCATTATCATGATAATAGATAACAGATACACACCTTTATTTACAAATAGACTATTTATTTTTTGATGCTCACCTGAGTATATATTTTTATTATTGATTTCAGAGAGAGAGAAAGAGGGTGAGGGCGGGAGAGAGAGAAAGAGAAACAGCAATGTGAGAGAGAAACATTTGTTGGTTGCCTCCTGCTCATGGCCCGATGAGAACTGAACCTTCAACCTAAGTATGAACCCTGACTGGGAATCGAACCTATAACCTTTTGGTGTACAGGATGACACTCCAACCAGTCAGGGCTAGACTTTATTTTTTTTAGAGAAGTTTCAGGTTTATAACAAAATTAAGCAGAGTATAGAGAGATTGCCCATATCCCTCCATCACCATAAACACACAGTCTCCCCCACTATCAACACCGTGCACCAGGGCGGCACATCTGTCACAGCCGACGAGCCTGCGTTGTCTTCTTAATCACCCACAGCCCGTCGTTTACCTCAGGCTTCACTCCTAGTGTTGTACATTCTGCTCGGACAAGTGTATAATGACACGCGTCCACCGTTATAGTACCATATAGAACAGTTGCACTGCCCTGGAAATCCTGTGCTCTGGCAGTTCCTTTCTCCCTCCCCCAGAACCCCTGGCTAACGCCGGTCTTCTTACTGTCTCCAGCATGTCATACATTTGCCATCAGACAGTAGGCGGCCTTTTTCAGATCGGCTTCTTTCACTTAGTCATAAGCATTTAAGTTTGCTCCATGTCTTATCATGGCTTGATAGCTCATTT
Source organism: Phyllostomus discolor (assembly GCF_004126475.2). Lineage (NCBI taxonomy): Eukaryota > Metazoa > Chordata > Mammalia > Chiroptera > Phyllostomidae > Phyllostomus > Phyllostomus discolor. Next base: position 135,448,448 of record NC_040908.2, read on the forward strand.
CTTTTTGGCACTGAATAATATTCCATTGTCTGGATGTACCACAGTATCCATTCACCTACTGAAGAACACCTTGACTGCTCTCGAGTTTTGATACACCATCTTTTAGATGAGGAGGTTGAAGTGCAAAGTGGTTAGTCTGTCCACAAACACACAGCCATAAGGGGCAGGTGTGGGATTCAAGGTCAGGCCTTATTTCAGAAATCATGAACTTCATATTCTTTTGTTGGACTGTCCCTATAAAACTATACCCTTTTAGAGCCCTTTGTTTTGACTATTCTCATCCCTCTAGTTTGAAGAACTAATTTCATTCTGCCCCCTGGGATGAGGAAATATTTCCCCATCTGCCTTCCTGATTCAAACATCAGAGACTTAAATAAAAAGGTCAAGACCAAGATGTGTTCAATTTTATATCTTTTAGAGCTAGGCACCGAGTGAAAACGCATGCATGGTTTGTTGAAAGAACGCATGAGTGAGCTAAGCCAACGGGAGTCATTTGCAACAAGTGATACAACTGCCTGTTCTATTCTGGCCCCTCCTCTGAGAGCCATGAGAGGTGAGAGCCATCAGCAAGCTGCCCTGGGGAAACATTTTTAGTAGATTTATACCTAGATCCTTCACCCATGCTGATGGTTGCTCCCCATTAGGCTACGTGAGGTCTCCATCCTTTTATAAGGTAAAAGAGAAGGTGACAGAAGGAGGGGGCAGGCAGGAAAGGCCCCTTACCTTCGCCCTCCCTTCTGTGGTCAGGGGCTATTAAACATCAGCTATAACTATTCTAGAAATTTGTGTGTGTAAATTGCTATCTATACTCTTTAGATGTGGAAACTGAGGCTCCGAGATTTAAGGGACTTGCCCAAATGACACAGTTAGAGGCAGAGTCAGGAGTCCAACCCAGGCGGTGTGACTCCCAGAGCCCACAGGCTTAACCACATCACCTACACTGCTTCCCTCCGTGTGGCTCTTCCTTCTCATCCTCCCTAAAGGGGACTTCAGAACCCCTACTTCTATCTCAGGAACACCCCATCTGTTGGCCTCGGGGAGATTCACCAACTTCTTGGCCCTATCTACAAAATGAAGATAACAATCCTTACTCACTAAGCAGTCAGCTTAGACCCACAGATATTTCTTGCCTTCTTTGTTTATCTTCACATAATTTCCTGGGCATATCTCAGCCACTACACTTACCACATGCATTATACATTTTATTTCCCAGAGCCCACTTGCATAACTAGTATTCATTAGGAGACAGGTTAGGCTGCTATCACAACAAATACATCTAAATATTAACTTTATTCATTTTTTACATAGAATTCCAGCACTGTAGTCAAAGACTTGTGTGGCAACCTAACAATGCTGGAGAACCAGGTTCTTTCTATCCTGTTGCTCTGCAACCTTCAATAAGCAACTTCCACTACATAATCTAAGATGGTATACTGGGTTTCTATGGCTGCAGAAACATTACCACAAACTTGATCGTATAAAACATGTACTTATTACCCTACAACTATAGTGATCAGAAGTCTGAAATGAGTCTTACATGACTAAGATCGAGGTGTTGGCAGAGCAGTGTTCCTTCTGAAGGCTCTAGAGGAGTATCCTTTCCCTGCCTTCTTTTCAGCTCTAGAAACTACCGGCATTCCGTGGTTTGTGGACACATCATTTCAACCTCTGCTTCTGTAGACACATTTTCTCCTCTGACTTACTTGTCTCCCTCTTTTCCTTTAAGAACACATGAGATTCCATTAGGCAAACTAGCTAATCCACAAAAATCTTCCCCTCAAGATCCTTGACTTAACCACGCCTGCAAAATTCTTTATGTCATGTAAGGTGACATGTGACTTGTGACTTACATACCCACAAGTTCTGGGCATTAGAATATGGACATATTTGGTGGCTCATTATTGTGTCTACCATAGATGTATTCTCTTGCTCCTGCCATTCACCCATATTCCAGCCAGTGGAAGGGAGAAAGAAAGGAGACAAGAAACCATAACAATGAAGTTGCAGGCAACTCACTTCCACTCAGATCTCATTGGCCAGAACTTGTTCACATGGTCACAGGTAGCTGCAAGAGAATCTGGAAAATGTAGATAAGTGGCCATGTTTCAGACTGAAAATTATATCAGTATGTAAAAATATATATATTTAAAAACCATAAGTATACAATCAGAAAACAGATCATATAAAACTCCACAGGCCAAACATTCCAGTTTTTTTAAATAAATAAATTGCAAAGGAAACAAAAAGATATGGAGGAGGAACTTTCAGATTTAAAGAGATTTAAAAGACAAATTATCCTTGGCTGGTGTGGCTCAGTGGATTCAGTACCAGCCTGCAAACCAAAAGGTTGCCAGTTCAATTCCCAGTCAGCGCACACGCCTGGGTTGTGGGCCAGATCCTCAGCTGGGGGTGTATTAGAGGCAACCGATTAATGCTTCTCTCACACATTGCGTTCCCTTTCCTCTCTCCCTCCCTCCCTTCCCTTCTCTAAAAATAAAGAAATAAAATCTTTATTATAAAAAAGACAGATTAACCAATTATAGGCCCTATTTGGATCCTGATCCAAACAAACAAAAACATTTATGAGATCATTGAAAATTTGATTACTAATTGGATATTTGATGGTATAAAGAATTACTATTAACGGGAGTAGGGGGCAGAAAACTGTACTTGAACAATGATTGAAATTAAAAAAAAAAAAAAAGAAAGAAAAATGTAGGAATTTATCATTCCCATTATTATTTTAAGTTTTATGAAGTTAAAATAAACAACCATAAGATTTCGTTTTTCAAAAAAAAAAAAAAAGAATTACTATTATTTTTTAACACTTCCAGTCACTAATGGTATTGTGCTAATGTGAAAAAATTGTTTTTATTTTTCATCACACAACAAGTAAATTATATGATGTCTGAAACATGTTTCAGAATAATACAGGAAGGGAGGAAGGGCAGGATGTCACCGGCCAATTTTGGACATGGGTTCATGGTTGCTGAACTGGTAATGGGGCTCACTGTGCTATTGTGTCTATTTCAATGTCTGATGTTCTTCAGAATGAAGAGTGAGATAGGAGTTGGGCTGGGAAGGGGAGAAGAGGCAGGGGAAGGACTAAATGGACTGGGAGCAAGTTTGATGAACCCAGCAAGTCCCCCAAGGCCAGATGTCTTTTTCTCCCAAACTCCCCTGCTTCTCCCTCATTCCTGGAACAAGCATACTCTCAGCCCTCACCCCAAACTAGACAGTGAGACCCCAAATCTCTGAGCCAGATGGATCAAAGCCAAATGTCAGGACAGAGGGGGATCCTCTTGACCATAGAGAAATCAAATCAGTGCTAGCTCCCGGTGACCCCACATTTGCCTTTGACTACCAAAGGTGGGGTGGTATCCCCGCTTCAAGGGCATGGAGTGGGGGCAAGTTCATCCCTATCAATTCAGAGAATCCTGGGTATAAAGGGGCCTCAAGAAACCGTCAACTCCATTCCCCTGTCTCCAAGGCCTGGGCTTCGTAGAGCTGGTTGGGTATGTAGAGCCAAGAAACCTATGTTCCTGTCGCAGAGCTGCCGTAGCCAAGCATACGTGAGCCCGGGGCAGGTTGCTACGGATTCCTACACTGTACAACGGGAATAAATGTTACCACTGGTGTTGGGGGTGGGCAGGAACACTAGCCACTGGGATGCAGCCTCTGCTAGGCCCAGCCTTCTCTGGGGATGCCTTGCACAGAGCTGTCTCTGAGGGCCTCGCCCAGCCCCCGCCCCCTGACCCTGCCTGCACCAGCCTCTCTGCATCTGTCATCAGCCCGCTCTGCTCCCCCAGGGCCAGGCTTTGTTTGGGGGCGACTGGCAGGCTGCCCGTGCGCACAGTGGAGGCGGTGACGCCCGCTGCTGCAGACAATACTTCAGAGGCTGCGTGGTTACCTACGCTTCCAGCCGTCCCACACCCCACCACCGCCCCCAGTTCCAAGAAGCCCAGAGCCCAGAATAGCCAGGCCAGGCCCCTGAGTGCCCCATCCCCACCCACTGCTTGCTCATAGCTTTCATCCAAAAGGAGAGCAAGCAAGGCAAGAGTAATCCCCAAGCTCCTACTGTGCCCCATGAGACAGGCTTCACACATGGCACATGCCTTAGGGGATGGAGCCCTCACAGTCCTGAGACTGGTCACATTTTACAGTTGCGAAAAGTGAGGCTCAAAAAGGGTAAGTGACTTACCCAAGGTAAGTTAGGGGCAGAGCCAGCACTGGAGTCTGGGCGGACCTGACCCCTAGGTCCAGAGGAGGAGACACCAGGAAACACAGCTCCAGGCACTGGTCTCTGGGCGACAGGCAAGATCGGTGCCATGTTCCTGAAAGCCACATTCAGACAGGGCCTGGGAGAGGGTGTGCTATATCTTCAGGAGAAGCCAAAGTCTATGGCACTCATGGTGCCCAGCGTCCACTGGGCTGAGGACCTCCAAGTTAAGTGCCTTTGCAGTCTGAGGGACAGTTTCTGCACCCCATGCTGAGCCCCAGCCTCACTCGGGCTTCTGCTCCCCCACCCCCAGCCCTGCGCCAGGCCAGGTGGAAGGAGTCAAAGAACAGGCCTCTGCCCTCCATACCTGAAGGGAAGCACCAGAGGGAGGCGGGGAGGCCAGGGAGAATCAGGGACCCTGGCAAGAATTCTTCCTGAGAGGGAGTGGAGCCAGGAGTCTGTGCCTCCATTCTACATGGAGAAAGTGAGCCCCAGGAAGGGGTGTGGGGGCTCAGAGAGTGTCACTCAGCAGCACACAGCCGTGCAGCGGAAACCCTGGTCTTCGGGCAGCAGGTCAGGCTCTCTCCATGGTACAGGTTTGCTGTCCTCCCCCTGCAGTCCCTCCTTGCTCCACCCTCTACCCTTGACTTAACTTGTCTTGCTTGTCCTAACTGGTGGGCTTTACTTCAGGCAGAATTCATTGACCCCTCTGGGGGTCTGAGGGATCACAAATGACCTAAGGTCCCAAATAAGCAAAGGGTCCCCAGACACAGTGCCAGCTACAGGGGGAGCATTCTATGGGGCACGTTGTCATGCCTTCTGGCCTTGGCTCCTGCTGATCTCTAAGTCTGGAGTGACTATCCCTTCAGCTCTCCAACTGGGCGCTCCTACTCGTCCTTCAGAACCTGAGAAGAAGAACACCAATGTGTCCTCCTTGGGGAAATCTTCTTGGAGAGTCATAGGAAAGTTCATTGCTCACTCTGGGTGCTCCCACAGGGTGTTTCGATGACTTAATTGTGGGTCTCCCTGTCCCCACTAGATGGAGCTCTCAGAGGCTGGAGGCCCTGTCTGAAACACCCTTAGATTCTGCTGCAGGGCCTAGCTTGAAGCTTGGGAACAGAGGGGGTGCTTACAGGATTCTTGAGGATTGGAGGGACTGTCGGCCTATTGAGGCAGGTGGGCTGTAAATCACCTTCCAAAACTAAGGGAAAGCAGCAATCCAGGAGTGCTTCATGGAGGTGGCAGGAAAGGATGGAGGGCAGAGGCAAGTGGCAGGTGTCCCAGGCAGCTTGGATACCACTCATGAGGCCCTTGCCCTCTGTCTCTCTGCCAGGAAAGCCCGGGCCTGGGTGCCACTGGCCAGGGGTGGGCAGGTTTAGGGGAGAAAATCGGGCCTCCCCAAGGCACCCGACCTCCTCTTGGAGGCACATGGCTGGGGCAGCTGCTAGGGGCAACAGCTGGTGTCTGTCCCTGGAGCCCAAAGGCTGTGTGCGCCTTAATCCCAGCTCCTTGGAGCCCCCAGGCTGGCAGGTGGGCCCACTGGGCAGAATGGAGGCAACGGTAGAGGGGTGGGGAGCCAAGCCCCTCCCCTGGCCCCCACAGCTGCCTGCTGGATCTTACCACATGTGCCACCCCCATCCCCAGGCACCCCCCTTCCCCAGCTCCCCCTCAGCCCAGAGCTGCTCCTCCCTCAGCCCTTACTTCCACAGAGGCCTGACCTTCTCTGGGCAGGAAGATTCAGCTCTAAACGTTTAAACTAGAAACTGCAAAGAAGTTTGCTGCAGCCAATATGCCCCCTTAGTGTCTTCTTTCTGGATGGAGTGGGGCCAACTGGACACATAGGTGGAGTCAAATGGTCACACTGAGACCAAGGTGTGGATGTACCTGACGTAAAATAGGAGCGCTGAGTGTGAGACACAGGCGTGGTGTGGACATGGGGTGTGAGGTGTGTTCTGTGGGTGAGGTGTACACAGCATGTGAGGTGTGTCCATGTGTGAGGGACGCATGGAGTAGGAGGGGCACATAGCAGCCAGCCCCACCCAGGCACCCCAACCCCACCCACCCTGCTCTGCTTTTAATATTTTGCCCACAGCACATCCACCTAACAAATTCCATAATATACTTATTAGTATGCTTATCATTAACTGTTGTTTTTTCTGTTAGAATGTCAGCTCCACAAGGGCAGGGAACTTTGTTTTGCTGTATTCCCAGCCCCTGGCACAGAACACGAGCTGCATAAGTATGTGCTGAGTGAGTGGACGACCTGGACCGGAAGCCTGACCGGGCGGAGCCACACAGCGCCCGCAGCACACACGCCGCCCACGCAGCCACGCCGCTCACCAGGGCAGGCAGGACGCGTTCTTGCCGTTTGTCGTCTCCCTGTGCCCATCCCCCTCCGCGTGGACCCCTGTCTCCAACTCCCGGTTCATCTGCCGAACTCCCAAGCCCTGCCAATGTGTGGGAGGCGGGAGAACGCTCCCACGTGGGCAGCGCGGCCATCTGCGGAGAATCTCTGGGATGTGGGCCCTGAGTCTGGGGCCGTGTCTGTGCTCTCCGGCCACCATAGACTAGGCCCAGGGCAGGATCCATGCCCGAGTTTCAGGCTTTCCCAGGGAGCATGGTTGGCAGGGGACAAAGGGGTATGCTTGGGGTGAATCCAGGACCAAGAAGGGGAAGCCTGGGGAGAGAGAGGGGACCTGAGGCTGGCGCTGCCCCACCTGGCCCACGCGTGTTTTCACTCTCTGGCCCTGTGGCACCCCTGTCCCGGGCCAGATATGCAGCCCGTGCCAGGCCAGAGGGAGAGGACACACGTCCAGTCTGGGCAGGGGCCGCAGGGTGCTTGACGACCGGGACAGGTGCAGGCTGGATTGGGTTTCCAGAGGCTATATATATATATAAAAGCTGCCGGGAGCCCTGAGGCCGGCCGCTCCCTGAGGGTGCAATGCTGTGGGGCCCAGCCCTGAACACTCTGCATTCCTGTCCAGAGGCTGGCTCTCCATTTATAGCCCCAGGCAGGCAGGCCCAGGGAGCTGAGGAGGGGGGACTAGGAAGGGTGGAGGAAGAAGAGGCCGGGAGCCCTCCCTCCCCACCTGCTGCCAAAGGAGCTCTTGGTTGTGAAGACTGGAAAACCTAGGGTAGGGGTGAGCTGCGCACTTGCCACAGATCATGTGGCCCACCAGTCTGCTCAACCTTGAACCAGAGGGAGAGGCACTGGGGGATAGCCCCTCTGTAGGACCCTCAGCCCTTTGCCATTGAGCCCTCCCAGCACAAGTCCAGCACTAGTGTCCCAGAGGGGCACATCCTCTTGACGAGACTCTGCAGTGTCAAGGTTTGGACTCTTCCAGCTTCCAAACTTGATGTCCTTCTCCTCCCTGCCCCCAAGCCAGCACCAGGACTAAAAGGCACCAGGTCCCAGGGCGGGCAGACTTCTCCCTGCTCTTTTGGCCACAGGGATGTGTCAGCATGATGGCGTTGGCAAACCTCTCCCCAAAGATGTGGGGGCACGAACAGGAGAGTGGCCTTGGGCAGGCACGGGTCCCAGTGCTGGAGAGGTCTGTAATGGCCACCGAGTGCAGGGGTTCCCAGACTCTTCAAGCAGCAGGAGCCGTGCAGCAAACAAAGCCCCATGCGGAAGTCTGATGTAAAGGTGGCATGTACCACGAGGGTGTGTGCGCATTTTTTAAAAGTGCTTCCTAATCACTGAAGAAGAAGATAAAGCTATAAATCCAGTTTGAAATGATCAAAGCAGTTAAGCTTTCTAAGCCACAAGTGATAAAATATCAAATGTGTTTGGTGAACTTAAACATAACCTTTATTTATTGTAAAGGCCGCAATGACTGCAAAACACAAAAAGTAAAGTTATAATCATTTAAGTCTCAGCATCCAATTTATTCTTGAGTTTTCTTTGCTCAGGTTTCAGGAAAGTCTAGATTTGTACAGATACGCGGTTTGAAGAGCTCATCTAGAAATCTCAGGGTACTCTTCAGTAAAATGGATTGAGTCTTCATTCATTCATTCATTCATTCACTCATTCATTCATCCAACATATTTACTGAGTGCCTAATAGGTGCCAGGCATTCAGCTGAGGCCTGAGCAAGTGGGGGAAAATATTTGTTTCAATCTAAATCACTAATGTAACACTTACTCATATTCCTCATTGTGTTAGTCAAATGAAGACTCAAGCTTACAATAAGCACCAAATCTGTCTTTGGTGCACTGCTGTGCTGCGATTTTACAGCAAGTACTGTGTAATTGCCCAGCATAACGGAGCAGGCCCCTGGCTGATGGGCCTGAGTCTTGCCCAGGAGGAGCAAGCACGTGCGAGCATGTACGTCTAACCGTGTGTGCAGCTGTCTGGTCTCAAAGAAATACAACCATCCTCATTCATGACACACTTGAACACGTTCAGATATATACATACAGATTCAAAGAGCCACCCGTTCATTCATTTGATGTTTACCACGTCCCTACTCTGTGACAGCCTTGGGGCTGGAGTCTGGAAATGCCATGACGAACAGAACGTCCCTGCCTTCCTGGAGCTACATCAGTCAATGAACGAAACTAATAAAGGAGATCATTAAGGAATGGTTATGCTAAGAAGGAAATGAGCAGGTTGATGTGATCCAGCTACCTTAGGGTGGTCAGCGATGTTCCAAGGAGTCAGCGTTCGACCTGAGACCTAGTATATGAAAAGCAGCCAGTCTTGGGAAAAGCCCAGAGGAGGGAGCTATAACCAGCAAGCACGAAGCCCTGAGGCAGAGCCGTGCTCAGAGTGTCGGGAAGCGGGAAAGCCGGTCAGGCTAGAATGGCCTGACTGAAGGGAACAGCAATTCAGGTGAAATGGCAGAGACGGGTCCAGGGCAGCTCAGGCAAAGCCTCATAGACCAGGGACAGAGGATGGGATTTTATACAAAATGCAATGAGAAGCTGTTCGAGGGGTTGTAGCAGAGGGAGATAGGATCCCATTTATGTTGTGAAGGGATTACGCAGGCTGCTGTGCAGTGAGTGGATATACAGGGACAGGAGCGGAAGGAAGAAGAGCGGCCGGGAGGCCGTGGGGGGCGCCCATGCCAGCAGTGTGGAACCTCGTACAACACGGTGACACTGGAGATGGGGAGCCCTGAGAGATGTCTTAGAAGTCAAGTGCATAGGTCTTCCACATGTACAGATCTCTCCTCTGAAACTCCAGCCTCCTCAGTCTCCCTGCCCACCTGACATCTCCACCTGGATACTGAATACTCGTTTCGAATTTTGCCCATACTCAGACTCCGATCTGCCACCCATAAACGTGCTCTTCCCCGACTTCGCTCTTCCAGGAGTTGTCCTCCACTGCCCTCATCTCACTGCCTACCTCCAATTATGAGTAAATCTTGCTGGCTCCATGTTCAAAATATATCTAGAATTCAACCACTTTCACCATCTGTACAGCTGCCACCCACATCAAAGCCACCATTACTACCCACTTTGAATATTGCAATAGCCTCTGGTTGGCCTCCCTGCTTCTGCCCTTGCTCTCTGCAACCCACACGTTCCTGTTAAGATGTCAGTCAGACTATGACATTCTGCTCCTCTGCTCAGTGGCTTTCCAGAATACAATTTCTTTGCTCTCTCTCTGACCCCATCTTCCCCCACTCTTTGACTTGCTCGCCCTTCTCCAGAGATAACAGCCTCCTTGCTGTACTTTAAATCTGCTGCACACAATCCTGCCCCAGGACCTTTGCACATACTTGCCCCTCTCTGTTGGCTCCAGATGTCTACTTCTGCACCCCTCCTTCATTCAGCTCTCTGTTCAGATGTAATCATCCCAGAGAGGCCTTCCCTGACCACTCCCTGTAGTGAAATAATCTCCATCACTTTGTTCCCTTGCCTTGTTTGATTTTTCTTCATAGAACATATAATCTCCTGACATCATATGCTTCCTTATTTATTCATGTATTGTCTGTCACTCTACCCTAAAATGTAATCACCATGAAAGCAAGGTTTTGGTTGTGTTCGCTGCTTTATCCCCAATACCTGGACCAGCACCTGGCACATAATAATAGATGCTCCATGATATGTGTTGAATGAGTAAATGAATGTGGAGTCATGGAATGGAGCCCCGTACAAGGAGGACCTTCAGCTCTTCTACTAGTGAAGACGGCAGGGCACCCAAAGAGCCCTTTAGATGTGGTGGGAAGAGAGGGCTTCCCAGCATCCAGAGAACCAGTGAGGCCAGCTTCCAGAAGTTAGTGAGAAACACATGAAGGTCACTCTTGCTTGTATTCTGGGTTCCAGAAGAAGAGACCCAAGGGAGTGTGTGGTCCAAGGGAGGCCTCCAGCCAGAGTGCTGAGAGGAAGGTGTGGACTGCAGATTAAGGAGAGGCTGGGAGGCCCTATGGGGGTAGGGACACCCCAGGGCTTGTGAGGAAGCCAGAGATTCCACGGGGTGGTTGTCTCCTATCCACAGTCTCTGCTGTGGGCCTGCTGGGAAGAAATGCAGCTGTAGATTCTTCAGCAGCTGAGCCCTGAGACTACTCAGGCCCCTGTCGGGGCTCAGTGCCCCAGCCAACAGCTGGAAAGCCCACAGGGAGCGCACAGTCCAGCAGGTGCAGGGACAGAAGTAAGCCCTGCTCTTAGTATAGCTTTGCACCTGGGACTGAGGTGAGGGCTTCCACATACTTTGTCTCTAGATGGTCACCACCATCACCATACTCACTCCAAGAGATGGCTATTATTACCTCTGAATTTACAAAGTGGGAAACAGGCTCAGAAGGTGAGTGACTTCCACAAAATCACACAGGAAACTGTGGAGTTTGGACTCGAACTCAGGGTCATTGATCTTCAAATTCCACTCCCAGGCTGTGAGGTTCTTAGGAGGAATCTGGGCTTTTGAGGCCTTTGAGCAATGAACTTTTCTGGCACAGCACTGCCTATGATCAGGAGGCAACATGAGAGCAGGTGGAGTTTTCTTCCCAGCCAAAGGGGAGGTATCTCCTCTCAGAGTGGCGTTGGATACTTGGCTGCAGAAACGAAAAGGCTCAGGTTGAGAGGGGCCGGAGTTCTCCTCCCTCCCTCCACGGAGGGGCAGGAGCTGAGTTCGGCGAGATTAGCGCGAAGCTTTTTAGCAGCGATGGGAAGATGAGCAGGAACTGTCCTAATAACAAGGCCAGCGCGCTCCGTTTGTTTCTGGTGTACCCACTTAGATTCTTGGAGTCTATCTCTGGTTGAGCGCTCCTCTGCCTCTGATTGTAGCTTTCTGCTCTCTGAATATCCCTCAGCCTCTTGGTTTATCTCTCACCGTCTCACTACCTCAGTCCTGAGTGTGTCTCTGCCCCAAAACTCTCCGGATCTGATTTCTACGCCTACTCTGTTTCTGGGTCCTCCCCTCCGCCCCCCCCCCCCCCGTCCCGTCCCACCAAATCAGACGGCAGGGGAGCCCAAAGTCAGCCGGGAGGTGCGTGCCTGCGGGCAGCGTTTCCCGTGGACACAGGAAGAGCCTTGTGCTGGAGAAGTTTGGAAAGAGTGTGCCCGGGAGCCAAGTGCGGCCGCGCTGAGCTGCCAGCTTCTGCCTCCTTGCCTAGGGTGGAGACAGAGAGCGCGTGGAGTGTGGAGAAGTAGGGGGGTGGCCCCTGCGGCCACCCTGGGGATCCCAAGCTCCTCCCTGCCCTGTTCCTATTGGCCTCGGGTGCCCCCGCCCCCAGCAGCCCGCTCCCTCTCCGGGACCTGTAGGCTACTACCAGTTAAATAGCCCCCGGCGCCTGGCTTGTAGATCGGGGTGGAGAAGCCCTAGGGCGCTGCCGCCAGTTTCCCCGGCGTCGGTCAGGCCAGGCCGGACAGGACCCGGCAGGGTCGGATATACATTCAGACCCCCAGCACTTCACTGTCACACGGTCGGGACTTCAGAGCGGCTGGAAGTTCGGGCAACCCCTGTCGCTGGGGTTGGGCAAAGCCAAGGCTGCTCCACTCCCGGACGGGATATGGAGCTGCTGTCGCCGCCGCTGCGCGACGTGGACTTGACGGGTCCCGACGGCTCCCTCTGCAACTTTGCCACAGCGGACGACTTCTATGATGACCCGTGTTTCGACTCCCCGGACCTGCGCTTCTTCGAGGACCTGGACCCGCGCCTCGTGCACGTGGGCGCACTCCTGAAGCCAGAGGAACACTCGCACTTCCCTGCTGCCGTCCATACAGCCCCGGGCGCCCGTGAGGATGAGCATGTGCGCGCGCCTAGCGGGCACCACCAGGCGGGTCGCTGTTTACTGTGGGCTTGCAAGGCGTGCAAGCGAAAAACCACTAACGCGGACCGCCGCAAGGCCGCCACCATGCGCGAGCGGCGCCGCCTGAGCAAAGTCAACGAGGCCTTCGAGACGCTCAAGCGCTGCACGTCTAGCAATCCTAACCAGCGGCTGCCCAAAGTGGAGATTCTGCGCAACGCCATCCGCTACATCGAGGGCCTACAAGCGCTGCTACGCGACCAGGACGCCGCGCCCCCTGGCGCCTCGGCCGCCTTCTACGCGCCTGGCTCGCTGCCCTCCGGCCGCGGCGGCGAGCACTACAGCGGAGACTCAGATGCGTCCAGCCCACGCTCCAACTGCTCCGACGGCATGGTAAGGCTGGAAACCCCGGCCGGAGGAGGAGTGGGGCAGCTCTGGGGTGGAGTGGGGTGGGGGGAAAAGGGGGAGTATCTGGGAAGCATTTCCGACGACGGAGAGCTAGCGCTGTGGGGGGGCGGGGGGAGGGTTGGACGGGGATCCTTCCCTGGAGTGGACCAACTGTCACTGGGGTGGCCTAGTGTTTTGGGAATGCGCGGTAGAGACGCGATCCACCCGATCCGGAGCGCTGTTAGAACCTTGCTGCGCCGGGGACTGCTTTTTCTCCACGTATCCCGGTTTCCAAAATGAAGACGTGTCCTCCGCCCTCTGTTGGGCCTGACATGCTGCAGACAGCTCCTGTCCACCCTTGCCCCACACCAACTCCATTAAGAAGGACGGGTAACTCGTGGCTGAGACTTAGGGAGTTGGGGAGGGAGACAGAGAGAGTGAGGTTCGGGTCCCGCGCTCCTGAGTCGGTCGCTCTTGCCGTTTGCAGATGGACTACAGCGGCCCCCCGAGCGGTGCCCGGCGGCGGAACTGCTACGATGGCACCTACTTCAGCGAGGCGCCCGGCGGTGCGTATTCGCGCCTCCTTCCCACGTTCCCCTTTGAGCTGTCCCGGCTTCCCTCCACACAGGGATTTCCAACCCCCACCCCCACCCCCCACGCTCCCATTCTGGAAGACCGCACCAGGAAGAAATACTAAGCGTGTAGCTCCCTCCCTTTTCGCCCCGCACGCACTCTCGCTGGATCGTCCGGGACAATGGCAGGCCCTCAGTTTCCCCGCGTCTCCTAAGGCACTGGGACCAGAAGTGGGAGAGTTGTCCGAGACTCAACCGCCGCATACTAACCTACTCCTCCCCGCGCAGAATCCAGGTCCGGGAAGAGTGCCGCGGTGTCGAGCCTCGATTGCCTGTCCAGCATCGTGGAGCGCATCTCCACCGAGAGTCCCGCTGCGCCCGCGCTTCTGCTCGCGGAAGCGCCGCCGGAGTCGTCTCCGGGCCCGCACGAGGCAGCCGCCACCAGCGAGGGCGATCGCGGCGCCCCTACCCCTACCCCTGACGCTGCCCCGCAGTGCCCGGTGCCCGCGAACCCCAACCCAATCTACCAGGTGCTCTAAGGGTGTGGACAGCCGTGTCAGAAGACGTCGCTGTCCACCTGTCCGAGGCATGCATGGTGCCCCTAGGGTCCCCTTGAGCCCAAAAGATTGAGCTTAAGTGCCAATCCCTGCCCCCAACCGCGCTTTAAAAGCGACCCCGCCCGAGGGAGGAGAGGCAGGGGAACTGATGAGTTTCCGCCTCCAGCACCCCAGGGCAAGGACACAGTCCTTTTGTCTCCCACGCAGCAGCCTCCCCAAGACCCGCTGCGATGACCTTTATGCGTTCCTCCGTGGCCCGGAGTTGATCCTGGAGGGGCCAGGCCCTTCCTCACCCCCACCCCTTTCCCCACGGGAGGTGGGGCCCGCGCAGACCTAAGCCCGGTCCCTGGACGCCCGGGTCCCTTATGCAGTCGTGGCCTCTCCTCTCGCAGGCTCTGGGGACGCGAGCCCTTTCCCACCAGCAGCGCGCTGCGCTCTCCTCCCAAGTGTAACAAGTATAAGGGTAACCACTCCCACCCCCTGTTCAGGACCACTTTTTGTAATACTTTTGTAATCTATTCCTGTAAATAAGAGTTGCTTTGCCAGAGCAGGAGCCCCTAGGGCTGTATTTATCTCTGAGGCATGGTGTGCGGTGCGAAAGGGACTTTGTATGTTTATACCAAAAGGGGGCGAGCCGCTGGCGCTCGCTCGGGTGTTCAAATAAAAACGCTAATTTATACCGCGGTGGCTCTGGCTTTCCCTAGGGATAGGGTTAGAATATTGGCCCACAGGAAAATCCACAGGCTGGGCCCGCTGTACAGCAACTGGCCCTGTAGGCAGGTGGCAGGCGGATTGCAACAGAAAGCCTAGGCCAGGAGAAGGTAGGGAGGGGCTCAGGTGTCTCCAGTATTTGGGGGAGGTTCCTTCGACCATGCCGAACATCCTCACACACAGGTCAGTGCTTTCCACGTCAGATGCATATCAGAATGATCTGACTAGATCACTATTGTTATAAAGAGATCCACACCTGGCCCCATCCCCCCAAAATTCTACTTTAATGTGGCTACTTGCCCCAGATACCCCAGATATTGGTATTGGTATTTTTCAAAAGCTTCCCAGGTGGTTCTGAAGTGCATGTGAGGTCGAGAGCCTCACTTAACCATTCAGAGGGTGCAGCTAGAAGGACCACTGGGAAGTCATGGCCCCGGGTGCCCCTCGGAATCCTCGTGGGAACAGAGGATGTGACAGGGTGCTCACAGCATTCCAAGGAGGCACTAAACAGATGCAAAGGGGCACGGGAAGCTGTGTGGTACTTACAGGCTCTTAGCGACAGGTGTAACCACAAGGGGACATCACGGATGGCAGACAGGTACAGATGCTTCTACTCAGCCAGTAACCCAGCGCATGGAGCATGTTGGCACTGTCAGGTCCCATAAGACCCAGGACCTGAGTCACCACGGGTGGTGTAGATGCTCTCATCAAGATACAAACACTCTGACAGCAGAGGAGGGGCCACTGGTCTAGCCGAGGTGCCAGCAAAGGCTTCCTGGAAGAGGTGCCACTTGAG
Organism: Phyllostomus discolor; assembly: GCF_004126475.2. Classification (NCBI taxonomy): domain Eukaryota; kingdom Metazoa; phylum Chordata; class Mammalia; order Chiroptera; family Phyllostomidae; genus Phyllostomus; species Phyllostomus discolor. Next base: position 135,463,882 of record NC_040908.2, read on the forward strand.
CTGTGTCTTGAGAAACAAGAGGAAACAACCCAGTGCTCACAGACCCACACACAACCACAGGGGAGAGATCATCACACACGCACGCGCGTGCATACACATACGCACTCAGAGGCACTTCTGCCTCCCATCCTCCCCTAGAAGGGTAGAAGTTCCTCCCTAGTCATAAGACACCCCAACCTCACCCTCTAACACACAGACACTTGCCACCAAGCCCTCCGTGCTTCCTAATCCCTCCCTCGCAGACCCTTTCCCCTCCCCCCCTGAAAACCTTGCAAACCCACTTCCAGGGCTCTGATCACTAAGTGGGGGGGGGGGGGCGGCACTGAGAAACGCAGGCAAGATGTGATGCCAGCAGGAAGGGCTCCATTCCATCTCTGAGGGTTTGCTCCCTGCTCCCCCCAGCACAGTCTGCCTGAGGAGATGCCAGAGTTGCTTTGTTACTAATGCTCTTCAGCTTTTCTTCTGGCTGCTTCCCCAGATGTGTCCTGGGGTTCCTTATGCTTCTCTGAGACCCCTTTGGGCTCATTCATGAATTCACTCATTCATTCATTCAACAGATGTCAAGTCCTGTGCTGGAAGAAAAAAGAGACCAGGGGACACAGTTCCTGCCTCAGGAAGCAACCAGGCATTTGGGAAAATCATATCTTTTAGCAGCTCGTTAACTTATGGTGAATTAAGTGCTATGTGGGGGTATATGTGGCAGAGGAACACGGTAGGAACTGGAGGTATAGACAAGCAGGTCACCCCTAATAAGAAACTTGAAGGAGTTGGTCAAGAAAGAGGAGTCAAAATAGGATGCTCCAAGCTGAGGAAGCAACAGGTGCAGAGCCCCAGAAGTGACAGAGAGCAGACTGTGCCTCCACAGAGCCGAAACTGCTCACAGGGAGGAACCAGTGGTGAGATGGGGACAAAGCAGAGGCAGGGCCACAGTGGACCTCGTTTGGGCTTTATCCTGAAGGCAGTAAAGAGTCCTAGAAGAGTCTAAACAGGGGAAGGATTCAAGTTAATCTATGTTTTAGAAAAGCCAGTCTGGGCTGGCAGAATGCATAGGGTGGAAGATGTATCAGGGGGCCACCAGAGGCCACAGAGGAGACACAACATGGCCTGAACTGGGGCAGTGACTGGCGATGGGACAGAATACATGGGAGTGGGGACAGTGGTGCCAGATAAAGTGTAGGTGTGAGGGCACAGTAGGGACTCTTAAAGGCGCAGTCCTTATGCTCACACAGCTTAAAACCCACTGGGAAATAGCCATTCGCCAAAGAACCAGGCAGACAGGTGCACTGTTATAGATGCTGAGAAGCACTATAAGGAAGAGTAGAGAGCATGAGGAGAGATGACAATGGGGGATGAGAAGGAAACCAGGCGGAGAGAGGAGGAGGCAGCGTTTCTGTACTGAAGGAATCTGTTACAAACAGGAAGAGGGCCCTAGTAGCCTCCCGGGAGCTAGTGCGCAATGAGAAAAAGGCATCCCGCTCTGACAGCTATGACTCAGCTTGTTGGGCATCTTTCTACAAAGCAAAAGGTCACTGGCTCGATTCCTGGTCACGGCACATGCCTGGGTTGCAGGTTCAGTCCCCCGGTTGGGATGCATGCAGGAGGTAACCCATTGATGTTTCTCTCTCTCATTTTCTCCCTCCCTTCCCCTTTCTCTAAAATAAATAAGATCCTTTTAGAAAAGATAAGGTGTCCCTCTCTCTCAAGGTCACTGCTGTGCACCAGGGTTGGTGGCTAGGCAAGCTACAACTGGCCTTCAGCCTCCACTCACCTCTCCAGCCAGGTGCACTTAACAACCTGCACAATTCTTCACATTGCCTTATGTATGGGGGTCCTAATGAAGGGAGGAAATAGGAGGAGACGTGGTTGAGACTCTGGTTTGCATCTGAGTGGGCAGTGGTGCCACAGCAGAGTGGAGACCTCAGAAGAAGCAGCAGATACGGTGGCAGATTTAGTCCAGCATACTTCCAGTTTTAAGTGACAGAAACCCAGTTTCAACTGGCTTAAAGCCCAGAAGAGACGTGTTGTGAGGACATGGGGCAGCTCACCTGTGGAAGAGCTTCCACGGCCTGGAGGGTGTGGCTGGAGCCCCTCCTGCCCATTTGTACATTCCGCTTCTTGCCTCTAGTTGGCTTCACGTTCTCCCTCCATGTTGCTTTTCTCCAGCAGCCCAGGGATTACCTTGGACCTCACCATCAAACACCAGTTAGAAAATCCCCAGGGAAAAACTCCAACTGGACCAACTTAAATCATGAGGTAGGATTTTAACCCAGGCAGAGGGGCTCCAGAGACTGCACTCTCAGCTGCCTTGCTCTGTGGCTTCTACAGAGGAAATGAGGAGGGAGGAAAGTCAGGAAGGAGGGAGCAGCTGGAGACTGGATCACCCCACAAATGATGGGATTTGAGGTCCTGCCGTGTCCCTCACCGCATCAGTCACTGCCCCATTTCAGGCCATGTTATGTTCCTCTGTGGCCTCTGGTGGCCCCCGATAGGTCTCCCATCCTATATGTCTCCCTGGTGGTGGCGGGGTTGGGGGTGGAATCTAGCTGAGCCCAGCCCATCTGCAGTGTAGATGAAATGTCCTTTGCTCCTGGGGCCATTTTTACGTGGGCTGGATCTGAGGAAACACTGGGCCATACTTTCCATAGAAACATACTTTTATGTCTCTAGACATGTGTGCTCGTACAGTAGCACACGTGTGCCTGGAGCACACCCCCAGAGGCGGATGCACCATGATGTTTGAGCCTCAGGTCCTCTCCCTTGCACGAGCCCATTTTAAGACCCTGGGGAAAGCCCCAGAAGTATGTTTCCGTGGTCTGGTTTCTCTTCTAATTTGCCAAAGTAAATTATTTAGGCCAACTGGTGATGAACAGGGTTGGATTCTGACTTTCCTCTTGTCTTGGGTGGCGTGTGTGGGTGTGCTGGTGTCCTCTGCAAAGGTATATGTTTTGTCTGGGTTTAGTGGAATATATCTTCAATGAATGGTACACAAAAACAGAAGCAATAATGGTGAGCAATGAAATAAAATGATTCTGACATTGACAAGATAATTATACCCCCAAAATATATTTGAATAATACCAAAAACAGTCTATTAAAAGAGAGAGATAACTTTTGAATGGAATTATTGAAAAGACTTTTGCATTGTTTGATAATCCAATCAATGAAAAAGAGTGAATTGTATGAACACATTGGAGAAAGAAAAAGTTTTTGCTGATTTAACACAAAATACTAAGAGCAAAAAAGTCAGCAAAACCATAATATGACAGTATAATAAGACCTCAACGTCAACAAACATTTTAATGAACACTGTCCATTTAAAATCACTTAAAAATTAATCACCACACAAAAAAACTGAAGATACCTTGAACTCTAAAAAGTCCACAGATGAAAGAAGCTTAATGGAGTTTTCCCCGAATTTGACTGTACATGCCATTTCCAATAGAGCGACGAGTCTGAAATAAGCTCCCCTAAATGATCAAGGACACAAAACAAGTTTTGATCAACCATGTTGAAGGAAACACTGAATTATCTGAATTGTCTCTCAGTCCTCTGTATAGAAAATGATATTATAAAACCAATAATGAAGAAGAGGCAATAGAAGGATGCAGCCTGCCAGATGCAGTGGAAAGAAGGGGGCAAGACCAGCAAGGAAAAAAGAAAGAGGGGGAGGGAGAAGGATGAGGAGATGAGGTGGAAGAAAGACAAGGAAGGTGATGGTGCTTCCCTGACCAGTGTGGCTTAGTTGGTCGGACATCCTCTGGCAAAGCGAAAGGTTGTGGGTTTGATTCTCCATCAAGACTGATCCAAGTTTCTGTCCGTCTGTTTCTCCCTCTCTTCCCCCCTCTCTGTGAATAAATATTTTTTCTTCAATGATGGTGCTAATGATGAAGAAAAGTCCATTGTAGCTCAGTTTTTTTCTCATGTATAAAATACGTAAATCCTCTGCACACAACTCACGACTATTAAAGAAAAAAAAATTAAAATGTGAGGCTGTGTAATATTTGTTTCTATACCATACAGGGTCATTTTCGCATAGTTATTCTTTTTTCAGACAACATTTAACAGCAGACTTTAATTCATGGAGAACTCTCCCAATATCAGGACAGAGTGAGTCCCAGATGAAATCATTGGCTACATAATTCGTGGGATCGAGGCCTGGCTGTGCCACTGATCAGCTCTGAGACATTGGGCATGTGGCTTAAGCCGAGGTCCCCAACCTTTTTGGCACCAGGGACGGGTTTCGTGGAAGACAGGTTTTCCATGGACAGTGGAGGTTGGGCTGGGGCTGGGGGGCGGGGACAGAAGGCGGAGCTCAGGCCGGGGAGGGGCGTGGGAAACAAGAGGCGGAGCTCAGGCGGTAATACCAGTGGCGTCCAGGGACCAGGAGGAGGGAGGTTGGGGACCTCTGGCTTAACCCATCTGGACGTGGGCTTTCCTTCTGTGGGTGGGATGGATTAGTGAGCTGAAAAGGTATGTTCTGAAATTCTTTAGTAACTCACTCAAAGCATTTCAGAGAAAGAGATAATGAAGTAGGTCTTCCACGGACAAGGGAATTGGAACCAGGACAAACAGGTTTTTCTCAGCATAAGCCAATAATTTATAGCCTCCTGCTTCACTGATCCACCTTTTATTTTTCTCAATGTCTTCTTGAGATATAATTCATATGCTATAAAATTCACCCCCTTTAAAGGGTCCAATTCAGGGGTTTGCACTGTATTCTCAACGTTGTGCAACCATCACCACTATCATTCCAGGACACTTTCATCACTGCAGTAAGAAACTCACACCCATTCATAGGCAATCCTCCCCGTCCCCCATCCTCCCACCCCCGCCCCCAGGAACCACAAATCTATTTCATCTCTCTGGATGTGCTTACTCTGGACAATGGAATCACACACTGTGTGGCTTGTTGCATCTGGCTTCTTTCACTTAACATAATGTTTTCAAGGTTCATCCACGTTGTAGCATTTATCAGTGCCTCATTCCTTTATGCAGCTGAATAATATTCCATTGTATAAACATATCACACTTGATCCATTCATCATTTGATAGATATTTGGGTTGTTTCCATTTTTAGCTCTTATAAATTATGTTGCTATGAACACTGACCTACAAGGTTTTGTGTAAACATATGCTTTTGATTCTTTTGGGTATATACCTAAAAGTGAAATTGCTGGGTATATCATAACTCTGTGTTTAAATATTTGAGTAACTGCCAAAATTTTCCCCAAAGCAGCCACACCATTTTGCATTCCCATCAGTAGTGTGTGACAATTCTAATTTCCCCACATCCTCTACAGTACTGTTACTGTCTCATTATTTAACCACCCTGGTGGGTGTGAAGTGGTATCTCACTGTGGTTTGATTTGCATTTCCCTAATGAGTAATGGCACTGAGCATTTTTCCCCTGTGTTTATGGGCCATTTATATACTTTCTTTGGATAATTTTTAAAGATCCTTTTTTCATTTTAAAATTAGGTTATTTGCCTTTTTATTGTTGTGTTGTATATTCTTTATATATTCTAGATATAGACCCTTACCAGGCATATGATTCACGAGTATTTTCTCCTGCTCTCTGGGTTGTCTTTCCACTTTCTTGGCCGTGTCTTTTGAGGCACAAAAGCTTGTTTTTTGTATTTCAGTAAAGTCTAACATGCCTATATTTTTCTTCTGCTGCTTGTGTTTTGGGCATTCTATCTAAAAAACCATTATCTAATCCAAATCCTTCTAAGAGTTTTCTAGTTTTAGCTCCTACATTTAGGTATTTGATCCATTTTTAGTCCATTTTTTTTTTGTATATGGGATGATGAATGGATCCAACTGCATTCTTTTGTGTGTGGATATTGGGTTGTCCCCACATCATTTATGTTGACAAAATTTTCCCCATTGAGTTGTCTGGGCACCCTTGTCAAACATTAATTGGCCATAAATGTATGGGTTTATTTCTGGACTCTCAGTTTTATTCTATTGATCTATATGTCCATCCGTATGCCAAACATATCATCTTGATTCCTAGAGCTTTGTCGTGAGTATTGAAGTCAGGAAGGTAAGTCCTTCAGCTTTTTTCTTCTTCACGATCGTTTTAGCTGTTCTGGGCCCATGCATATCACGAGTGTGTCTTCAGGCAGCCCTGTCCCGGTGGCGACTTCAAGAACCATCAACCTTGAAATATTGAAGCTGTACATTGGCATGGAAATTTAAAGTAGGTACTTTCTGGTGCACAGAAAAGATGAGTTTTTCATTTTTACTTATCTTTGATGCAGCTTTTATAGAATAACTGTTGTTTCATTCGCTGAACATCATTCTGTAATTGCCAAAAAAGTTGCAACTGTCTTTCTTAGCATTGTGAATACTTCTGAGTAACTATAACTGATTTAAAGCATTATGCAGGTGTGTCAAGCAGTTAATAAAAATATTAGGCTAGTTTCCCTGGACTTTTCATGTTTATAATATTTGTCAGCTTTTTGAAATTTGCATCTGGTCCTGATTTCTTTTCTAAGTCCAAATAAATATGCACTTTTGTACCCAATTTTCTATTCTTTTTTTTAAGTGACTCCCATCCTGGCGGGGTGTCCCAGTTGGTTGAAGCATTGTCCCACATGCCAAAAGGTTGTGAGTTTGAGCACTGGTCAGGACACATACCTATGTTGCGGGCTCAGTCCCCACTTGGGGCACACACAGGAGGCAACTGATTGATGTCTCTCTCTCTCTCTTTCTCTCTCCCCTACTCTCTCTCTAAAAATCAATAAACATATCCTTGGGAGGAAATCAAAAAAGAAAGTGACTCCCAAACGTTTAAACTTGAGGCCCCACAAAACCTGGACCCACCCTGCCCGCTGCTGACGGTGTTTACCGGCAGCCTGACTTGCACCAGGTGCCCACCAGGAGGCGCACACTCGGAGAGCCCACAAGACTGCTATCAAAGGAGCTGGAGAGAGAGGCAGAGCCTTGGGACAGCCTCACACTTCCAGCTGCTTCTAGGAGGACTCGGTGGCCCCTGTCCAGTCCTGGGGGACACCCTTGCAGAAATGCCCATGCCCTCCTTCCCTCCTGGCACATCCACACCGCTGACATCCTCATGCATCCTTCATCACAGCCTTTGTTTCCCACTCCCCACCCCACTTCCATCTTCCCCAAAACCAAGCTGAGGCAGGGTGACACTCTGCCCCTTGGGCCACACTGACACTTTGAGAAACAGCAGGAGATCAAGAGGTTAAGGGCTGATCACAAAGTTTGGAGGGGTGGGCAGTCCAAGGGAAGAAAAATAAGGAAAGGAGGGGAAGTTCAGTGAGAGACACTATCTTGTTTAATCCTCACAAAATATTATTTCCTTTATGCAGATGAGGAAAAAGAAGCCTAGAGATTAAAAGTGACTAGGTCACACAGCTAGTAAGCAACAAAATGATACCTGTAACCAAATCTGTCTAGTCAGTGGTTCTCTCAACTGGAGGACATTTAATCTCCCAGAGGACATTTGGCAGTGACTGCAGACCTTGGTTGTCATGACTGGGGAAGGGGTTCTACTGACATCTAGTGGGGTAGAGGCCAGGAATGCTGCGGAACACCCCACGATGCACAAGACACCCGTGATGACCAAGGATTATCTGGTCCAAATGCCGATAATGCAGAATGAGAAACCCTGGCCTAGCACTTCCCCAGAGTATTCTTCACCGTGGCCCCTTTCTCGACTTCCCCGGGTCTAAGAGATCTGGGATCCACTTGCCCAGTGGCTTCAGGAAGGGACAGCTGTACACCTACCCATTCTCAGGTTAGGTACCAGGGTCAGCGCTCAAGCTACGGGTCTAGCAGCCACAGTCCCCAGGTTCCCACTCTGGCACCTTTAGGTTCACTCTCCCCTGTCCATCAAAGGGAGGCGTTCCTGTGTGGGGAGGAAATGCCTGTCCTATTGCTTACTGTAACCTCAAAGCCTACCGTCAGTACCCAGGTTAGGTTAGCTTCCAGATGTGGCCACAAGATGGCACTCTAACCCATCAAGAATGCTAAAGCTCTGGGCCTGGGAGGGCAGCATATACTTTGTGCCAGCCTGGACAAAGGCCTGGAGGCTGGTCTTGGGCCAGTTCCAGAGCCTAGCCGGACTAGATCAAAGGCCTGCAAGTGCCAGGTGTGAGAACATAGGCCAAACTTGGCTTCAGGACTCCCTTCGCCTTTTTCTAGTGCAGCCCAAGTTCATCCTCTCAGCCAGTCCTACTACCGATCTTACAGGAGCCCAACAACCCCTCCCCACTAGTCTAAACAAGAGAAATTCCAGAGATGAGGTGTTAAGGATATAGAGATTATTGCTATTCATGTACAACAATAAAGAAATTGAGGCATAGAAGAAATGAGTAATTTGCCCAGGGTCACAGCTAGTCAATGGTAGAGTTGGGATTTGAACCCATGCAGTCTGGTTCTATGCTCCTAGCCACTGAACACCTGACCTGTTTGGTAGTGCACTGCCCCCGGCCCAAGCTACTGATCCCAAAGACCCTGGTATGGGACCACAAGACTTCCTCTCTGCAGAGGAAGAGGAAAATGGCTATGAGTAAGGGCAGTGCGGCTCAGAAATGGAAAGGTTCTCAGCTGGGCTGCGGGTCTGTGGTTAGTGGTTGTGGCTGAGAAGCTAAGGCTCCATCAGCAAGTCCTCCTCTCACTCTCAGTTCTCTGGGGCCTTTGTCCTTCCTTTACTGTGATGCCTTCTTGGTTTTTCTGAGCTTTCTGCAAATGCCAGCCTTCTTGCAGTGTGAAGAGGAAGTGAGAAAAGAGACTTTTACATCCCTGCTTGGGATAGAGAAGGTGGGGGACACTCTCCGAGGTCTGGGCTGGGAGTGTCATGAAGGATGAAGGTGAGAATCCTAAAGTGGGACAGTGTGGGGCACCTGAGAGGCAGCTCCCCTCTCCCACCTGGGAGGCTCTCCTCACTGAGCCTTCTCTGCTTGCCTCATAGCAGGTTCTGGGGAGTGATGGATGCCCTCTGACACTCCCCTTCCCTCCGACCACGACCTGCCTCTTTTTCTAGCACATCCTCCGGGGCCAGGCATGACCAGAGCTCCTTCCCCATATGAGGAGCCTGTCGCCTGTCTCTGTCTCTCCCCCTTCTTCTCTCCACCATCTGGGGCACGCTTCAAATCCCCATTGTGACTCACCATGGGGTAGTGGCTTGAGTGGGCTCTGCACTGACTCCCTGAGAGACCCTGGTTAAGGCCCTCCCCATGACTCAGCCTCAGTTAAGGGCTCTAGACTCCTATGGCCTCTGATACTGGGATTCTAGGACCCTGACCCTTCTCCTTTCTCAAACTACCCAGCCTTTACTGAGGAGCTCCTGTGTTCTGGGCACCGTGGAGGGAAGCAAACAAGGAGCATCCCTGGAGGAAATGACAGTCACTTTTTGGAGATGAGCTGGAGAGGGATGGGGAGTCACACTTCCTTACCATGTGGTTCTGCAGGAGAGGGAAGGGACGGAGCCCTGGGCCCCTGTGGCTGGCAGAATCACAGAAGGCTGCCTGGGGGTTGGAGAGCCGTGAACATCTGGCTGGAAAGAAAGGAAGGTTTGGAAAGACCTCTTTCTTGTCTCTCCCCATCTTGGTTCCTCCCAGGCAGGTGTATGTGTGTATGTCTCCATATTTCTGTGTCTGTCTGCTTCTCTTCCCTCTGGGGTATCCATTTCTCTGTTTTATTACTTTCTTGGATTGGGGCAGAGTTTTCTGAGAGCCTGGGTCCAGGAGGTCTGAATTTGGGCCAGGCTGAGGCCTCTTTATGGTTAGAGGTTGGTGCTCACTGGTCAGAGTGAGAGGAAAACTCAAAAGCACTCTCACCCTTGCATTATTCTGAGAGTGCAGAGGAAATAGCTCTCATTTAGAGGAATAACACAGATCAATCACTGGAGAGAGGACTGGCCCCACACACCAGCCTTCTCTTTAACTCTGCCCATCTCCACCCTTGTTTCTGCCCTGACTCTGCCTCTCTCTGTCCTGCCTCTTGTCCTTCTCTCTCTCACCTCTTGCTCTGCCCTTGGCCTTTCTCCACCATCTCTACTCCTCCAAATCTTTTCCCCACTGCACACAGATTTCCCTGGGGCCAGGCTGGGATTCCCCTGTCAAAGCGAGGAGAGAGATGCCTGCAGCACAGCCTGTGTCCCCAGGCCCGCAACAGTGTCCGAAGGTCAGTGTCAAGGGACAGCTGTCTGCACAGTTAGCAAGTGCCGACAGGTAAATAAGAGCCTCGTGTCTTCTTAATTAAATCGCCCTTTGCTCGGGCAGTCTTGTGTTCGATTGAGCTAGGCTGAGATCGATAAGTCTCTTTCCCGGCACAGCCACCCCTGGACCTGGGCCTGACTTTCTCAGCTCTGTCCAGGCCCACCTGCCCACCATCCCAGCCCCGACCACACCCCAGCCGGAGAGACCCTCGAGGGCAGGGTCTCTTGTGCTCCTGTGCCTGGGATAGAGCCTGGAACCAGGAAAGGAGTGATTGCTCAATTGAGTAAACTGAGGCAAACAAGGGTCAGGAATGCTTGGAGACCACAGCTGCAACTCCCACCCCCACGATCATCTTTGAAGCTGTAACAATTACAGCAGGCAGCTGCTCCCATCCAGCCCTCGGGAACAGGGTCAGCTTACCAACCAGGTAGCTGAAGTCCTACAGGGAGAGGGGCAATTGTCAACATTCAGGACCACCTTCTGACCTCTAAGGGCAGAATGCCCTTCCCATAAGCGGTCTCCAATTAAGGATCCAGCGCTAGTGTGAGAGGATCAGTGGGCGGGATCCACATGGCAGAATGTGTGGCACTCACGGGAGACTAGGGTCAGGCTGGAGTATGAAGGTCCCAGGGGTCAGTAAGGGGTGGAAAGAGGTTAATAAGCACCCAGGACTATCGGATTGTTAGTAGAGAGTTTAGAGGACGGCATGCGTGTTGTGTGTATGGAGGTGGAGGGAAACTTACTTGTGGGTCCCGGGGAACATGTGAGAGGGTGGGTACCTTTGAAAGGATCATGTAGGCTCCAGATTCTGTGACAAGGGTCAGCGTTAAAGGGTTGCTTGCAGCAGCCAATACTGGTCAGGGTCAAAGTGTCTCTCCTACCGGTTTCCGTTCACTAGAGGATAAGATAGTCCCTAGTTTCAAAAGAGAGGGGTGAGGGCAGACGCCTTTTTCATTTCGGTCTGACCCGGGGACGCTGGCCTAGTCGTCTCCCAGGGCCCTCTCGCAGCTAGTGGCACTCCCCTGGGGCGGAGCGTCGGCGGGTCCCCCTAGAGCTGCAGGAGCCCTGTGGGGCGGGCGCCCCCAGCGCCGGGGTTGAGGGAGGCCGGGCTCCGCGCGGGGCTGGGAGGGGGGCGCGGAATCAGGGCTTTTTAGGACCCAGCGCGGCACCTTCCTCCGGGGGCGAGTGCGGCTGCGCGCGCTGTGTGCCCGTGTCCGGAGAGCGGCGGGCTGGACGCGGACCGCGCGAGCGAGCAAACGAGCAAAGAGAGCAAGCCAGCCAAGCAGCAGCCCGGGCGGCAGCAGCGGTGCGGCGGCGGCAGCCGCTCCGCGCCTCGCTTCCCTGGCTTCGCCTAGCCGCACCCAGACCCACCACCCCCGCCTCCCGGGCCGGACCACTGCAGCCCCCTCGCTTCGGCCCGCAGCGCCAACTGCCTGTCGGAAGCGCGGCGCGGAGTGCGGGGCGCAGAGGCACCGGAGCCAGTGCCCGCCGGCCCCGCAGACCGTATCCAGCCTGGAGAACCCCTGTCGGGCCCCACACAGCTCCACAGCAGTCCGGGAGCTGTCCCTTCAGCACCGCAGCCGGAGCCGGAGTCCGAGCGCAGCCCAGCGGAACCGCAGCTTGAGCCCAAGCGCACCGAGCGCAGCGCTCCACCGCAGCCGCACGGAGCAGCGTTCCCGGCGCCCCTGTCCAGGGGGCCCGCCATCTCCTTCAAGAGGCGGGGAGAAGGAGCGAGGAGGGCGGGCAGGCGGGCAGGCGCGCCCGCCTCCGGGGGGGAGCAGGCAGCCAGGCAAGGAAAGAGGGTGGGGGCCGGAGCCCGCCCTACGCCCCTAGCTGCAGCCCGGCCACGCAGGGAGGAAGGCAGCGGGCCATCTCCCCCGCGTCGAGAGCGCGCTGCAGCGACCACCGCACATCAGAGCACGAATTTCCTGGCCCCTTCTCCCTCCTCCCCCTTCCGGGGGGCTGATCTATCTGTCCGGCCCTGGGAGCAGCTGACCTTACCTACAAAAGCTTTGTGTCGATTTCTACATTTTTCCCGCTGAGATGGGGATGGGAGCCCGGTCCCCCCACCCTCTTTTCCCTCCGCCCAGGTCTCGCCGCTGAGCGCCGCCCCCCTCCCTCCCTCCCTCCCTTCTTCCTTTCCTCTCTCCCGCCCCTCTTTCCTCCTCTGCCTCCTCCGCAGCCGGACCAGCTCTCTCCTACATCTGGCGCCTAGAGACCCTTGGGATCCCGCGCACACTCCCCCGGACCGGTACCCGACAGAAAGCGCCCTGAGGGGCTTGCGTTGCTCTTGGGGTCTCCAGAGTCGCGGTCCTCTGTACCCCCCGACGGCTGGGGGGAGGGGGGAGGAGGCCGCGCGCCCCCCTCCCCGGCACCAACTCCCCCTGGCGGCTGCTCCCATGGGTGTCGCTGGGCCGCGCCATGCCTAAGGGGGCGCCGCGATGGGCCAAGGGGACGAGAGCGAGCGCATCGTGATCAACGTGGGCGGCACGCGCCACCAGACGTACCGCTCGACGCTGCGCACGCTGCCCGGCACGCGGCTCGCCTGGCTGGCAGAGCCCGATGCCCACAGCCATTTCGACTATGACCCGCGTGCCGACGAGTTCTTTTTCGACCGCCACCCGGGCGTCTTCGCGCACATTTTGAACTACTACCGCACGGGCAAGCTGCACTGCCCGGCAGACGTGTGCGGGCCGCTCTACGAAGAGGAGCTGGCCTTCTGGGGCATCGACGAGACGGACGTGGAGCCCTGCTGCTGGATGACTTACCGCCAGCACCGGGACGCTGAGGAGGCGCTCGACAGCTTTGGCGGTGCGCCCCTGGACAACAGCGCTGACGACGCGGACGCCGACGGTCCTGGAGACTCAGGCGACGGCGAGGACGAGCTGGAGATGACCAAGCGCCTGGCACTCAGTGACTCTCCTGACGGCCGGCCTGGTGGCTTCTGGCGCCGCTGGCAGCCTCGCATCTGGGCGCTCTTTGAGGACCCCTACTCATCCCGCTACGCGAGGGTAAGTGACAACTTACCCATCGGAAGATGGGGCGGGGGTGTATTTGAGAACCGGCACCTAGGGAGTCAGAACTGAAAGGGGTGCGTGTGTGTGTACACATAACGTGTTCGTGTGTAAGAGAGGAGATGATTTCTTTCGAGGGTGACTAGTTTTGCACGTATGTAAGGTCTCTGTCTGTGTTTCCAGATTTAATATGTATGAGCACATATAAATGGGTGTGTTAGTGTGTGTGAGTAGATTGTGTGTGCCTATTCATGTAAGTGTGGCCGTATATATTTGGGTGGGTAAAGAATGTGAGAATTAGAGAGCACGTGTATATGTTTGAGTGTGCAAGAGTATCTGTGTATCATGTTTGTGTCTCTGCAGATGTACATTGTGAAGGTCTGACCTGCCCTTTGGATTTTGGTGTGGGGAGGGAGGCTGGGCACCCTTCTTCTCCCCAGGTAAGGGCATCTGGAGCCAGCCAGGGCCCACAGACAAGGGCTTGGGGCCTGGCTCTGCTACTGGAGGCAGACCCCTATGCCCAGGGAGCAGCCTCAGGCCATTCGGAGGCGGGGGTCAGGGGGAGTCATTATGGCTAATCACTACAATAGTGTGGTAGGTGGTACAGGACTGGGTGGTGGGGCGGTGGGCGTGATTCTTCTGAAGCCTGCCCCTGGGAGGGAGCCTGTTCTTCCTTCTTGTCAAAAGGACAGAGTCTTGGAGGGGCCTCTGGACTTACGCCTCTGGGGCCTGCCAGGAGTAGAGAGAGGGTCGAAAGGGGGCACCAACAAGGAGAGGGTCTGTGAGAGGTGGGTGTGTCTTCGTCGGCCACTCCCCTTTCCTGATAGCCAAGTGTGCTTGTTACAGGGGAGGAAGGGCACCCTGCTGCTGACCTTGGCCCCTCTGGTGGCTTCTCCGGATCAGTTTTCTCTGCAAAACAGGAGAGGGAGGTCTGGTGAATTCTAAGGGTTTTTGCTACTGAACCCCAAAAGGGAGGCAGTGGTAGCAGCCACCTACTTTGGAAGAGATACCCCTGGCCTTCACTGGACTCTGCCCTCAGGCCTGCATGGAGCCTGAGGCATGAAGGGGAGGGTCGGAGATAAGAATTTAAAGGAGAGCCCCTCCCTCATCCAAACCCTTCACCCCTGCAAACCTCTGCCTCTGCCCACTCTCCTTGCTGCTCTGTTCCTCATGCCTTCCCTCCTGCCCACTAGAAGGGGGGGGGGGGGGAGTCTGGGGAAGGGGAGGGGGCAGGAGTGTCTGCCCAGTTGCTGAGGACAGTGTGGGAAGGGGACTTGGGGCCACTGAGGTGCCCCATAGGCAGAAAAAAAGCTGTGTTTAGGCACAGGCCTGGTAGATGTATTACTGAAATAAAACACTCAATGTTTTAGTGTCCTTTAAGGAGAGAGCAGCAGGTCAGAGTGTTATATAGTAAATCCCAGAATAAGATATGTATGGGGGAGTAATAGGAAGAGAGCTAACCCCCTTGTTTTGCCACTGAGGTCCCTGCCCAAGGTCACCAGGGAGCTAGAGGCTAAGCAGGACCAGAATCAGGTCTCCTGGGACCTCATTCTCCTTAGAGCTGGCCACCTTGGGCTCAGCTTTAGGGCTCTGGCCTGAGTCCCTGAGTTTCAGAATTGGCAGGGGTCACATGAGGCATGTTCCAGCCCCCTGCCCCCATCATCTCTTCCCACTGGACATTCCTTGGCAGAGGGGTGGCCGTCACCTGGTGCAGGTACATGGGCTGGCTAGTGCGGTTTGCAGTCCTGTTGGTATACACACCTTATAGAAAAGTCCCAATCCCACTGAGTGTCCATGGAAGAAGAGCAGACTCGGAGGGAAAAGCTGGGCAGTAGAGGGGGTGGCAGTGAGTTAGAAGGTGACCCCCCAAGCCTATCTTTCTCCAGGAGCCTCACAGAGTCATTCCAACATTCTTGGGTGACAGATGAGGACACTGAGGCCCCCAGGGGAAGGGACCTACCCAAGGGCACACAGGCACTGAGGGCAGAGCCTGGATTAGAACCCAGGCCTCCTGCCGCCCTCCGGCAGGCCTAGCTGCATTGCGCTGCCTCTCTGCGGCTCATCTGCGCAGAGACCAGTCGGCTGCCCGCCCTCCCTCCCCCTCCATCTTTGCTCTGCCGCTGCCTGCCGCTGTCACCTTCGTTCACCCCTCCCCCACAGGCCCCAAGCCTCCTCAGACTAGTGGGCCGGGATTTACATTTTTATTGTAGATTCTAGACCCGAGTCCTGTGTGTGTGTGTGTGTGACATTGTGTGTGTGAAAGGAACGCTGTATGTATGAGAGAGTCTGTGTAAGAGACTCTTCAAGTGTGTGAGAAAGACTATATGAGAATAAAACTGAGTGTGAGAGTCTGGGTGTGGTGGGGGGGTGTGTGTGGTCAGACTGACTGTGTGAGGTTCTGTGGCTCTATGTGAGTGTGAGAGACACAACTGTGTGAGTGTGAGAGACACAACTGTGTGTGTTTTGAGAGATGGACTCCGTGTGTGAAAATGAGACTGTAGCAGGGAGAGTGCATGTATAAGAAAAAGAGACTATATGTGTAAGAGAAATACTGTGTGTGCCCGTGTGTGTGTGTGTGTGTGTGTGTGTGAGAGAGAGAGAGATTCTTGGGAGAGGTGTGAGGGACTTGAGGTGAGTGTGAGTGCATTGACGTGTGTGGCCAGTGTGAGACTGTATGTGAGGCTGTGTGTGGGGTGGAGAACCCTCTGTTGCTGTGTGTGCATGCATGTGACGAGTGACAGAGACCTTGTGTGGCCTGGGTGTGAGTGTGCCTTCAGGAGGACGAAACTCCAGACCAGCTTCCTGCCTGCTGCCTCGTTCTCCTGGGACTTCCGAGCTGCCCCAGTGAGCGGCTTCGCTCCCCATGTCCCGTCCTCAATAGGAGTGCTCCGGAGCCCTGGCCAGCTGTCTGTGCGTGGCCCTGGCAGCGAGGCCACCTCACCCAGGCCTTGGCGTCGGCCCTGGAGGACAGGGGCTACTTGGCCGGGGTGGGAGGTCCCATCTGAACTCTTCAGGGCTGACCGTGCTCGCCGGAGCAGCTGGTCCCCTGGCCCCTCTTTCCTGCGGTTCTCAGGGTGCCCAGGCTGAGGGGCTGCGGGGTGGGGGGACGAGCTGTGATGGGATGAGCCCTGCTTGTATTCTGGGTGCGGGGTGGTGCCCCAGACACACGTGACCGAAAGAGGACGATGGCACTACGTGGTGAGGGCTGTGAAGGGGCTTCCTGGGGCTCTGAGGGTAAGAACTGTGCCAGGGGAGGTGACGCTGGCCCAGGCATTGAGGGGCAAGTAGGAATCAGCCAGCCGGCCAAGGGCAACAGCAGTCCTCATGTGCCATGCTGTAGAGGTGAGGGGGCAGGCAGGGCTGTGTTGGGGCAGAGCCGGGGCGGCCCTGACTTGAAACCTGACCTCCTCCCCGCCCTGGGGGCCGGTGCAGGTCTGAGGCCCTTGGCTGTCGTTGGAGATTTGCATGTTGTCATTGGGAACAACGTTCTGTGTCAGGCCAACGGAAGTCCCTGTGCTAGAGTGTCCTCTGTGTGTGCGTGCATGTGTGTGGTGACATCTGTCTCCCAGAGTCACTTGACCTTCCAAAATGCCCATGGAAGCCCCACCTCCCTCCACCCCCACTGCCCACCTCTCCTCCAGCCCCAGGCCTTTGTCACTGCACCTTGTCCCACGGACAGTGGGACCTGATGGAGCCCGACACCTTCTCAACCCCCCGGGAAGGAGTTCTCCTGACAGCGGGGATGATGAGGTCACCCAGGGACTTCTGTGTCTCCCTTGGGCACCAGGGGACACAGGGCTCTTGAGCTGTGCCTTGGCATGCAGAGTGGTGGGGATGGAGCAGCTACCAGGGCCTTTCTCAGCAGCTTGCCCCCTCAGCTCAGAGCCTACTCCCCCAGGTCGGGGCCCCGGGTGCGACACAGTGACATGTGATGGACACCCCTGAGCAGCTCGAAGGGGCTGGGTGTGCCCCACCCCAAGTGCTCCCTGCCACAGGGTATGCCCCATTCATCCTCTTTCCCGTGATGCTTTACAGGTGTCCTTGTGTGTTTGAGTGGTCCCTCCAAGCCACCCCCAACTCCCCTCCTGGTAAAGAAAGGCACAAACCCAGCATCTCCTAGTCTGAGTCTCTCAGCCGCTTCACCTCTAAAATGGGCGTAATGATAGAACCCACCCCAGAGGGCTGATGGAAGGATGAACTGAGGCGATGTGTGGAGAGCCTGAAGTCACAGGGCCTGGCATGCAGTAAGTGCTTCATAAATGTTGGCTGCTGTTATTGCTCCTGTTGGTTGCACGGTCATTGTACTCCAAGACTCTCTGGACTCCATCCTTCGCCCTCTGTTTCCACGCCCACCCTCCTGCTTCAGGCCACCGCTGTTCCCCTCAGGCCGGCCTCTCCACCAGCTTCCTGACTGCTCTCCACCTCCCCTCCCTGCACCTCCAGTTCTTTCTCCGCTTGAGAGGTCTCTCCACTCACAAATCTGTCAGCTCACCTCCTTGCCTGCTTAAAACCCTTTGGTGCTTCCCTGGCCCATCCCTGCGAGCCTCTCCAGTCTCCTCTGGCCTGGCTGTCCTCATCCCTCCCTGAGCTCCAGCCGCCCTGGCATCGTTTCAGTCCCTTGCACGTGCCAGGTCTGCCTGCCTGCCGCAGGGCCTTTGCATATGCTGTTCCTTCTGGAGCACTCTTTCCTCTTCACACCCCGCCTCAAACATCGTTCCTCAGTGATGCCTCTCCGGACTCCATAGGCCGGGTCAGGATTCAGAACCCCAGTCCTTCCCTTCAGAGAAGCTGTCTGGTTTGTAATAAAATGTTCAGCCTTGCTTGATTCAGGTTTGTCCTCGCTCTGACTCTAAGCTTCTTACACGTGCAGTATATCAGGAGCTATTATTGTGAGAGGTGAGGAAGCTGAGGCCCAGAAAGGAGTGCTTTACCCAAGGTCATACGTCAGCAGGTTATCTGATCACACGCCAGCAGGGGGGCTGGTTCAGAAATGCAGGTCTCTAAGCCCCTACTCAGTAGCCTGCAAACCCCCACCCACCTTAAGACAACTTGGGGAAGATTTGGCGCCTGGTGCTCTGGGGCCTGCGTCTGTGCTGCTTAGCTCTCGGCAGGAGGTCCTGCATCTGCCTGAAGCTTTGGAGGAGATTAGCTCGAGCCTCTGAATGAGGGAGGCGGGTTGTCTCAGTGGTGGGGGAGGGGTCTGGGGGGTACTCATTTCAGGGCCATGGCCTGGGCCAGAGAGCTCAGGAACTTCCCAGACAGCCGAATATAGTGCTCCGGCTATTCTGAGCGGTCCCATGACCAGCGCATTTGCTCTGGACCAAAAGGTCAGGGCCTCAAGCCGCTGCCTCCTGTCAGCCCCCAAGGCCAGTCTGGCTGTCCCCCTGGCCTGAGCTCCCCTTCCCTGGATGCAGGCTCAGAGGAAAAGCAGGGCCTAAGGAGTTCCAGGGACTGTTGGCTGCTCAGTCCTTATTCAGTGGGGACCACCTTCCACGTACACAGGACTAGTGGAGCAGATGGGTGTTCCCAAGCCACCTCCAGCCACTGTCCCCAACTAGTGGAGGAGACACAGGCTCAGAGAGGGAAAGACACTTGCCCAAGACCACACAGGGAGTCAGTGAGACTCAAAATCACAGCCCAGGCCTCTTGGCCCAGGCTCTGGGCATTTGCATTTCCTTTGGTTCTCAGTTTTCAAAGAACACCAGTCGGACCTGTGCTGGTCTCTTACTGCTTACTCCCTTTACTTACCCCCTCAGAGAGGGGGAATAAACAGTTACCTGCCCTCCCACCTCTCTTCCTCACCCCACCCATAGGGCCCAGCACAGCTAACCGGGACCCCCACAGGTTGGTCCACCCAGATTGGCCAAAATCTTGTTCTTATCATCCCCCCCCAGCAGGGTTTCCCAGCACCCCCTTCCTTTCTTGAGTCACAATGCTAATGCTTACTACTTACTGAAGCACTTACTATGTGTCAGAAGTGCTAAGGGTTTGATTCACATATTCTCATTTAATTCTCCCAAAACTCCTGTGGAACTGTATTACTATTTGAATGCCAATGTCACAGGTGAGGCTGCTGAGAAGTTTAGTAACTTATCCAAGGTCAGTTTGGAGAGCCAGCATTCAGACCTGAGTCTGCCCAGCACTGGGCCCCTGTCCATAATGATGGATGGCTCGTACTGCCTCCTGGTGCTCCGGGGATGGCGGGGTATGTGGCTTGCTGTGGCCTGGGTGTGCGTGCTTACCTGGTTCCCTCCTCCCCCACCAAACACTCTTTCCCATCAACTCATCGGGGAATCCTGCTCAGCCATTTCTGGCCCCCAAACAGCGGCAAGTGAGGGTTTGGCCTGGAGGGGCTAAGAGAATGTTCTGGCAGCCCCAGGAAGAGGGTTTTCAGAAGGTGCCTCAACTGCCCCCACCTACAGACTCGTCTGCCTGCAGGGAGCCGGCAGGGAGCTGGGGAAGGATCGCGGTTTCTCCTGCATGAGGTGGGGCACGGTGGGAATGCTGGCCCCTCCTCAGCTCGGCGCTCAAGGCCCTCTGCTCCAGCTGCTCCCTCTGCCAGGCTCTTTCCTCCCTGGCTGCCTCATCTTCGGCCCTCATTCTAACCTCCACGTTTTTGCTCATCTCTTCCCCTCCATCAGTGTACTTTCTAGTTTCTGCTGAACACGAAAAACTGTCCCTCAAGGTCCCTAATGCTTAGCCTGGTTGCTCTGGCCCCTGATGACCTCCTTTAAGAGTGAGGGGTCTGGGCTGGGCACAGTCGCCAGGCTTAGATGATTCAAGCTGGAGGTCCACAGGCCAGCTGTGGAGGCTTGCGGCTGGGGACAGGCAGGTCCTCAGGACTAGGAACCTGCCCGGGTATGAAGAGAGATGAGGCCACAGACGAGGGCCCAGTTGCGGATATCATGCAACTGGGCCAGAGCAAGATCTGTAGCCAGGCCATTAAACCCCCAGGTTCCCTCGGGCAAGTTCTTTCGTCCCTTCAGGCTGTAATTTCTCCACCTGTAAAATGCAGAGGTCATTCTAAATGCCCAGCAAGTTCCTTCCCAGGTCCAGCATTTCAGGAGTCGAAAAATTCTGGGATTCAGCTTCCCAGAGGCACCGTGGGAGACCAGTTAGTCTTCCCCCAGCTCTCCTTCCTCATCCTTGGCCCAGGTCTTCTCTCGGGCGCAAGTGAGCTCTCCCGGCAAGAGAGCTGGTACCAGGTGGTAGGAGCCCAGGGCAGGGGGCTCTGCAGACCTTCCTCCTACATTCATTCAGGCTCCCTCACCTGCTCTCATTCATTCATTCATGCAAGGCATAGTAATCACACTCTGCTTGGGGCCCGTTCTGGTGCTGGGCCCTGTGAGCCATCACTGGCTTGGTAGACTCACCCAGGCCTTCGCAGGCACAGACCTGGGGGTCCCACCTCTTCAGGGTGTGCTTGCTCAGCCCTGTGGGGGGCACCTGTTGCCCTCTTTCCCAGGCCCTTCTCTTGGCTGTCTGCCCTCTGAGAGCTGCGGGTAGGTATACCCAGAGAGGAGATGCTATGCCCGGCTGTGGGGGCTGGAGCAGGGTGGGAGGCAGCTTCGATGGTGCAGGGGCACTGTGCAGAGGGGAGCCGTGAGCGGCTGCTGTGCTGGATGCTACAGGGCCTGCAGGGACGGTTGCTGGAGGGCCCCCGCCCATGGCTGCCTCTCAGACTACTTGGGATGTTTCAAAGAGGCCAGACTCCTGGGCCCTGTCTAGCAACAGTTCGACCCTTAGATCCCAGGGTCACGTCAGGATGTCCCCAGTCCAGGTGATGCCAGTGCTCAGGGAGGAAGGATCTGCAGTGGGGGACATGGGTGCTCTTGCTACTCACTGTGGTCCTCTGACCACAGCACCCACATCACCTGGGCAATTGTTGGACGAGAAGACTTTAGCGCCGCCCCCCACAACCTCCTGCCAGACCTACTGATTCAGAATCTGCATTTTAACAAGAGTCCCAGATGAATCACACACACATTAGGTTCTGAGAAGTGCTGATGAGGCAACAGTTCCCAGTCGAGGGGAAGTGTCAGGATGCAGAGAGGCGTGGACGGGTGCATTCAGGGTGGCGGAGCTGCACGGGTGATTCTGAGCTCTCCTGGTGCCCATGACACTGGCATCCGGGTGGGGGTCCTGGAGGCGAGGTCCAGCTCAGGCAATGGCAATGGAGTCCGGTTGGTCAGACCAAAAACCTGTCGCCGTCAGGGACTCCTTTTTCTCTCACACCTCAGCACAGCCTGTTGTCTGCACATTGCAAACTCACCCAAAACCCAACCATGTCTCATCACCGTCACTGCCACCTTCCTGGTTGAAGCTGTATCCCCTGTCCCCCAGATTGCTGCAAACTGTCCTCCCGGCTTCCGTCCCTGCCAGCACCTCTCCACGCTGCAGCCAGGGCCATGCTGCTGCAATGCTAGTCAGCCTGAGCCACCCTGCTATGTCTCACTCAGGGGAGGAGCCCAAGTCCACATGCACTCCTGCAGCCCGCCTGTCCCTCCGGCCTCCTGGGTTCCCACCAGTGCACTGCTTGTGCTTCTGCCCGAGGACCAGTGGTGCCTTGCCAGTCCTTCCCGGTGCCACACTTCCCCTCAGGTTCCACCCTCACTTCCTCCAGGTCTGCACTCAGACGCCATCATCTCAGACCGCACCCTGCCCTTCCCTCCCCCCATTTCGTGCTTTCCTGTGTTCCCTTTGGCGTTCACTGCCATCTGTTATACTTATTCACCTTGTTTCCTGCCTGTCTCCCCCACTGGAATGAAAGTTCCATGAGGGCAAGGACTTTTGTCTCTTTTACCCACTGTTCTGTGCGTGGAACCTAGAACAGGTTCTGGCACGTGGCAGGTGCTAAGTAAGTACTAATTGAAAGGACAAGGAGACCACAGTTCAAGACAAGCCAGGCCTTGGCGCAACAGCCCTAAGCCTGCTCCTGGCTGGCCCTCCATCCCACAGGCTTCCGGCCATGATGGAGATGCAGAGACTGAGGTGGGAGGAGGGTCCCGCCTGCCATTGCCACTGCCCAGGGCCAGGCGAGGCTCTGCACAGGCTGGCCCCTCCATCTCTCCAAAGTCCTCCATCACGTGGAGTCAGCCCAACTACTACCAACAACTGCAGCTCAGAGGCCAACAAACTATTTTCCAAAACCAAGATGCACACACTTTTAGGATGGTGGCATTGCAGGGACACTGAATTCCCGGGTCTACTCGGTCCAGCCTGACACCCAGGTCTAACTCCATAGGCCTCCGTTTCTCCTGATGGCCAGCCGGGTTTTCCTCCTTCCCTCCTGTCTCCTTCCCTGTGCACTTCTCTGCCTTCCCTCCCATTGGCCTCTTTCATCTATCAGCTGTGTGGGTGGGACGTTCTCCCAGGGGTGTCCAGCCCGCAGGCCGCATGCGGCCCAGGATGGCTCTGAATATAGCCCAACACAAAATTGTAAATTTACTTAAAACCTTTTTTATTTTGCTCATCAGTTTTCGTTAGTGTTTATGTATTGAATGTGTGGCCCAAGACAACTCTTCTTCTAGTGTGCCCGAGAGACGCCAAAAGGTTGGACACCCCTGTATCGAGCCATTAACTACTGGCTTTCAACACAGATTCTACCCCACGAGGGCCCAGCATGCTTTTTGTCCCAGTCTCTCTGCTTTGAACCTTGGTTGAGTCTTCAGTAGAAAGTAGGTGGGCTTCTTGGCCAGCCCCCACTTCCTGGCTACCTGACCTTGGCAATACGACCTGGAGTCTTGTTCTCTCCCAAGAACATAGCCTCTTGAGCCAGGAGGCCTGTGTGCGAATCCCAGCTCGATCACTTCCGAGCTGTGTGACCTTGGACAAGTTCCCTAACCTGTCTGTGCCTCAAGAGAGGGATATAAATAGCACCTGACTCATAAGGAAGTGGTGAGGATTGAGTGTGTTAAGCACTCAGCCCAGAACCCTGAACATAATAACTGCTTAATTACCATGGGTTCCATTATTGTCTTTTTACCAGCGCTTGGCTGTAAAAGGTACAAACACACCCTCACCTGTTCCCTGTCTGCTTCCTTCTTTCAGCGAGCGATTCTCCCTCCAATGCCTCTCTAGGGGTCACCTCACCTGCCTTGACCCTGAGGACGCCTCCTTCCAGAGTCTGCCTTGCAGGGGCCAGATTTCAGGGGTGTCCCCCTGGGAAGCAGGCCTGGATTCTGTCTTTGTTCTGCCACAGACCTGCTGTGTGTCATGGACAGATCACGGCCCCGTCAGAGCCTCAGTCTCCCCGTCTGTTGTAATGGGCCGCTCAGCTGTGCCCTGCCCCCCTGCCCAGCTACACTGGGGGAATGAGAGAGATGAATGATGGAACTTCAGTCACCTACGGGTGGAGAGGGAGAGAGGGCCATTGACACCAGGCTCTGGTCGGCCCCGGCACCTGAGACGCTGACAAGTATACCAGCATGGTGGGGCTGGCAGGCGGGTGGCATGCATCACAATGCAGGATTGAAGCAGGGGACACTCAGGCCCAGGAAGCAGTGGCAGCAGGGGCCAGGCAGACCCCAGGAGCTGCTGGAGGCCAGGGGCTAGGGCCTGGGGCTCCTCTTGGTGCCAGTGGGTAGTGCCCACTCTGGGGCTGGGCCGGCCCGCCACGGCGACGCCGGGCTGAATGGGGACAAGCTAATGTTAGCTGGGCAGCCCCAGATAGCTGAGCTCAGGGGGCTGCAGGAGCCAGCCTCACCGAGCCCAGGCTCAGATACTGCTTCAACCTGGCCCATGGCAACCAGAGGAAGCTTTCTCAAGCTGTGCAGAGCCTCAGATGCCCTTCCACCCTGGCAAGACCCAGCCCTTGCTGGCCTGGCAGCTCTGATCCTGCTGCACCCTGCCTCTGGCTCCAGCCCACAAACCTCTGGCCTGTTGCCCATGGTGTTGCCCCCGCCATCCCTGTTTCCTTCCCCATCCACAGTGCAGGACGGGACGTCTCTGCCTGCACCCCTACTCTGCACACAAAGACAGCCTGTGTAGTTCCCCTGCCAGGGGCTGCTCTGGAAGCAAGGGTGGTGGTGTGGAGCTGGGGAGAAGTTGGTGAGGGAGCCAGAGGTGAGTGGCCCTTCCAGACAAAGTCCTGTCAGCCATTTCCATTTGCATAGCCCTCCACGGCTGCTCACCTGGCTCACTCCAGGTGCGGTGAGAGAAGATGGTTAGTGCAGTGGCTACGGGGCAAGCCGGAGCCACACCGCCTCGGTCCAGACCTGGCTCTGCTGATCGTTAGTTGTGTGACCTCTGCAGGCCTCAGCCACCTCAGCTGAAGAGCCCCCACTTCGAGGGGCTGCCATGAAACCAGCTGAAGGAAACTCCAGAAAGCCCTCGGTGCGGATGTGGCACCGCGCAGGTGTGCCAGTCGGGCGCTGCCGGCATTCCCACTGTTTGGTACAGGGGGGTCTCTTTCTGGGGTGCTTGCCTCCCCGTGGGAGGTCCTGGAACAGGAACCGAATGTCTACCAGGGGGTTGCTGTGACTGGGAGGCTCGGGATTCCCCAGGGAGTTTCTCTGCCCCTGCAGGAGGTAGAGCGGGGATGTGCAACTCCCCTGGGCCCTGTCCTCAGGGCGGACTGTGAACATGCCTGAGCCCTCAGTCTCCCACCGGGGCCAGCGCCTTACCACTGAGCTGTTGTTTTATGCTCCACCTCAGGGGCTCTCTAAGCAACTCTGAGGAACACGGTCCCCTGCTGGGCCACCTAGAGCCATTAGGAGCCCTGGGCAGAGGGCCAAAGGCTGAGCTCTTGGGAAGCCCATGAGGCTGTCCTCTGTCTGCTCAGGGCTGGCCCTGGGCAGCTTGCTTCTCCCGTGTTGCCACGGTGCTCCTAACTTGTCCCCTGACCAGTCCACACACCTGGAACATGGCCCTGGTATCCCTGGGCCTTAGTTTCTTCATCTGCAAGTGTGCATGATGATGCCCCCAGCTTCTCAGCAACATTGGGAGGATCCACTAAGACCAGAGGCAGAAAGATAGTTTGTGAGGGAGAAAATGTGGCTCACAGCAGAGCTGTGCGAGGGAAGAGGCGACCATCTCAAGGGCAGGGCGAGTGTTGGGAGGGGACATGGTCGAGGTGAGAGCACAGGCCCTGGACTTGGCTGGGCCTGGGTTTTGGTCTCAGCCCTGCCTCTGTGTGGGCTAGGACAGCTGTGGCCTGGCTGAGCCGGTTGTGTCATGTGTGTGTAGGGGGGGACGAGTCTCAGAGGGGCACGGCCCCCACAGGGTGCCCGGCACGCAGGAGGCACCGACTGGGGGTTAGCTCTGACTACCTGAGGCACCATCACCACCCCGGTCCATCCTGGGTTCAGACTCCCCTCGGGGTGCTGGGATAACAAGGCTCCGGCTGAGCTGCAGAGACTGGGAGGCTGCCGCCGTGGAAGCCTCGTGCGACGGTCCAACAGCCTCGGGGGTATGAACCACTGTCACCAATGATATATTTAGCAGCACAAAGGTCAGAAATGCCAGGAACTGGCTTCCTTCTAGGCAGCAGGAATTGTGTCTCCTGAGGCCTGGCTGTCACCGAGCAGATATTTTTTTCCTGTCTGGCAGTCGGGATCTGGGTAATAGCCTCGGAGGAAGGAATCACTGTGGTTTGCGCTGGCTGCTGAGACTTTCCATGGCGTCCGCACACCCTGTTGTGCCACCCTCGGAAACCGCGCCAGCCCGGTCTCTCCAGGTCACCCGCCCTGGGCCTCCAGGCGTGTCAGCCGTGCCCCCAGTACATGCCAGCTCCCCTGCCTCCTGCTCTTGCTTAGTCTCCTCCCTGCACCAAGAATGTCCCTTCTTCCACCTCTGTGTGTCTGAAGCGGGACCACCCTTCAAGGCTGGCTGGATGACCCCTCCTGTCTGGAGCCTTTCCTGATCCCCCTCCCGAAGAGACCGCTCTCCCAGGGAGCTCCTCCTGCCCTCGACCCAGCTGACCTGTCGAGGTTACACATCTCCCTGACTCAGCTCCAGCCTCCTAGAGGCCAGGGACCGACTTCAGCAATGCTGGTGCGCACCTGGTACATGACACGGAACCAATTCATCTTTGCTGAAGCAACGCACCTCCCAACAGCCCTGTGAAGTAGGATTCAGGATTGCCCCCACTTTATTGATAAAGGAAAAAGTGGCCCGGAGAGATGAAATGCACGTATAGAAGGCCACACAGTTAGTAACTGGTGAAAGAAGGGTTCAGCCGCATATCTTCTTGGGGGAATTAGAAGGTAGACTAGCGGTGCCTGTGTTCCTTCCCGCCCTGTTATTCGATGGGTCTCTGGTCAGGAATGAGATAGACAGACGGATGATGGACAAGTGGACGCAAGAACGAATAAAAAAATGGGGCAGCGGTGGGTATGGATGAGTGGATGGAGGGAAGGATGTATGAGTAGACTCCCTGCTGGGCGGGAGGCAGGCTTAGTGATGGGTCAACACGTGGATGAATATGGGGACGGATGGATAATATCTAGCCTCTTGGCTTCAAGGCAGAAAAGGAAGTTCCACCTCTCATGAAATGGAAACATCCTAGAGAATGAGACGTGGGAGCTGAGGACTTCAGAGTGGACGGCAGGTGGAGCAACCCACCGCACGTGCAGAGAACGTGGGTTTACCAGATGCAGGCGGGGGACGGTTTGTAGAGTGAGGAAGCCCGGGGGCAGGGACTGGCCCAGGGGCCTGGTCCGCTCTCAAGGTTAGAGGCTCTGACGGATCAGAACCAGGACAGGCTGGAAGGAAGTGGCAGGCAGTGCCATATGACAAGGGAGGATTTAGGGCCCAGGGCTTTCCAGACTCTTGGAAGCCACGGGAGGGCAGACAGTGAGTGGGGGATTGGCCTCTGAACCCCAGGGCACGCTGAGCAAGCCAGAGGAACATGCCTCCCCCAGGCCCTGGATGATCCTGGCTCAGGTATGCAAAGACCCACCATCTTCCCACTGCTTTTCGCCATCAGTCCGCAGGTTCTAGATATGAGCTCCAAGGCTTTCATTCATTCTAATGGCCTAGCAAGGGCCAATGAAGGGGCCACAAACATAGGTGGCCAATCATTGAGCTCGGCAGGGCCAGGAGGTTTAGAAGCTGCTAACTCAGAGCAGATTCTTCCAGCTGGAGCTGAGGATCTCCATCTGCACAGGCACAGAGCCGGGAGCATCTGTGCTCACAGACACAGAGCCCCGCTCCAGCATTCCCCAGCACGAGGCTGCACCCCCTGCACACGTACACTGGCCCCAGCCATCTCCCAGGGAAACCAGGTCCCAATGAGAGTGCCTGGTGTGCCGCTAACTGCTCATTACAGTCATGTCTGCAGCTAAGTATAGCTCCAGCACACACAAGACCAAGACAACAAGGGAAAGTCTTTCCATAAAAAAGCTCCACATGCAAGCACACAAACAGCCACACACCCGTGCTCCCCACACTCGTGCATGCCAGTGGCCTCGGACACTCACGGACCCATCCTTGCACCAACACAAAGTTTCGCTTGCTCACTCAGACACCCCCTGTAGGAAGGGCTGTCGAGGGAGGGGGAGAGTGGTTAAGAGCCCGTGTTCTGGACTCAGACAAAGCTGGGTTCCAAATTCTAACTCTCTCACCTCCCAGGTGTGTTACGATCATGGGCAACTTGACCTTTCCAAGCCTCAGTTTCCTTCTTTGTAAAATTGGGATGGTATCCTCGGTACAGACCTCAGAGATGGTGTATGGGTAAGGAGATGGGCATGTGAGGGTGCTCAGGAACAGGTCAAGCTCCAGATAAGTGATAGCACACAGTAGGTGTCTTTACCCTCATGGTTAATACCTACTATATGCCCAGCTCTCCAATGGGAGCTTTATTGAAAGCTGTTATTTGTAGAGGTGGGTATGAACAGTAGTACCTGGTGCACAACAGGCACTCGGGAAATACTCAGTGATTGAATCAACGAACAACTGAGGGAAAGCTGTGTCAGTGGATGGCCAGATGTCCTTGGGGCTTTCTTCCTCGGGAGGCATCCGCCTGCACTTGTCTCTTGTCCAGGCTGTCTCTGGTAGGATCTAGATATTCTTGGGGGTAACACAGGGGTCCTAGAGATACAGCTGGAGCCTGAGGGGGTCCAGGCCACCCCTCATTTTGCAGACGGGGAAATGCAGCCCAGTGGGAGCATGGAGTTCTGGGCTGGTGCTAGGCAAGGCTCCATCTGCCCAGCCTGGGTAGGGAACAGGCTGCAGGATTCGAAGGTGCTGTCACTGTTCCCAACCTCTGAATAGGCCGGCCGCTGAACTGGCTGGGCCATCTCCTCCCATTGCACCTCCTCAAAAAGAAAGTGACATTTCCTGGTGCTTTTTTAAGCCCGGGCTGGCTGGGCCAGGCCTGGGTGTGGGGTGGGGAGGGGGCAGGGGGTGCTGGAAGTCACACAGCCTAAGTCTCTCCTCACCTTGAGTGATCTCAAGATGCTGGGAATAGGCATGGTCTCATCTCCTTACCATGTTTCCCAGATAACAGTTCTGATGCCCAGATTCCAGATTCCACACTCCAGTGCCCACATGTAGGTATTGAATTCCATGTTCCTGTGCCAAGTACTGCCCCACCCTGCCCCAGGCGGTACTTGGGGTGTTGAACTTCAGAACCTGTGCCTTTAGCTGGCAGCCTGCCACGGGGGAAGGATATGTCTGCCCCTCTTGGAATAGGAGCTTGCGTTCTGGTGGCCCGTCCGCTCAGGCATTCATGCCCCTGGCTGGCAGGGACTCGGGTCTTTGTTTACTGAGTGTCCCCATTGCCAACAGGTGCACATGAGTATGTCCATTGCCTGTGTGTCCGTGGGTCTGCCGTCGGTGAGTGCGCCCATTGCCAGAGTGGACACAAGTCTGCTGTCAGTCTCCATGCCTATTGCCAGGGTAACGCACACTCGGAAGGCTGAGTTGCTGAGAACATAGCTGAGTGATTCTGAGTGCATCTGGGGCCGGTTTAGTCACAGGCTCGTGGGGAGAGGCTGTCGTTTCCCGGGGTTGATGGAGATCCAATGGAAGCGTAGTCAGTGCAGGTGTGAATGGGAGTCAGGTCAGCAACCGTGTGCATTGCCGGCGCAGATGCAGACAGCGTCGGTGCATTGGCAGTTCTGAGCACTGTCCGTGCAGGCGAGGGGAAACAGGCGCCACAGGAGGGTTCACCTCCTGAGAAGGCTGAAGGGAGCAAGCTTGTTATGCCCATCGAGTAGACAGAAGGCTTGAGGCCGGCAGACACAGGATGTGTATCCACGACCCTCCCGCAGATGGGACGCTGTGCTCTTGCTTAGCCATGCTTCTGGCTCCTGAGGAAGGGACTCCCTTCCCCTACTAGTATTTGGCGTGCATCCAGGCATGGGGGCAGGGCCAGCCCTAGCCCCCAGATCCAGCCACCTCATGGGCAAGAAATATGGACACATAGTAAATTAGATGGTGTGAGGTGCGCACACTCATCCAGCTGGACACTTAGAACGGTGAACATTAGTGAGTGTATATTATACCTCAGTAAAGTTGGGGAAAAGTTTCTGTTCCAAGATGGTGCATGCAGTGGAGGGGGGTGTAGAGTAAGGAAAACCGGATTGGTCGGGGGTGCGGGTTGAGACTTTAAATGGAGTGGTCAGAGTAGGCCGGCACTTCCGCGAGACGGTGAGGGACTGATTCATGAGGACCCCCGAGGGAGTGCGTCCGGGCAGAGGGCACAGCCAGTGCGAGGGCCCTGGGGCAGGCACGCGTCTGGCAAGTTCAAGGAACGTGTTTGAGGAGGAGGGTGTGGCTGGAACCAATGCAGGGGACAGTGGCAGGAGAGGGGCTTGGAGGGACAACAGAGGACCAGCTCACGTGGGGACCTGCAGGGTGTTGTGGAGACCTTGGCTTTTCCCTCTGAGAGACATGGTGAGCCCGTGCAGGGTTTGGGCAGAGAAACGGCACAGATTTACATTTTGAAAGGGTTTTCTGGCTGCTGTGTTGAAAATAGTCCTAGAGCACCAGGAATATTGGAAGCTGAGAGACCAGTTAAGAGGCACTCACCGTAATCTAGCGGCAGATGGTGACGGCTGGGACGGGGTGGTAACAGTGGCGGCGGGAATGGTCAGGTTCTGCATTTACGTCAAGCTGGCCAACAGGATTTCCTTACAGATTAAGTGTGAGGTGTGACAGAGAACGAGGCGTCAAGGATGACTCCACAGTTTTTACTAAGGATGGAGTCACTGTTTCATGAGGTGGAAAAGGCTGCAGGCGGTGCGAGTGGCACAGGAGTTCAGTTGACATGTCAGGTTGTGGAGAGAGCTATTAGACCTCTACCTGGAGATGCTAAGGACTTGGCTGCTGTGGCTCAGTGGGTGGAGTGCTGGCCTGGGAACCAAAGGGTCTCTGGTTCGATTCCCAGTCAGGGCACATGCCTGGATTGTGGGCCAGGTCCCCAGTAGGGGGAACATGAGAGGCAACTACACACTGATGTTTCTCTCCCTCTTTTTCTCCCTCCCTTCCCTTCTCCCTAAAAATAAATAAAATCTTTTAAAAACAAACAAAACAAAACAAAAAGGACCTAGATGCTGAAGTCCTGAGTTCAGGAGAAGGGCTCAGCTGCAGAAGACACGCGGGAGTGTGCTGTCAGTGGGATGTGGGTGGGAGATGGCGTTCCAGCCTGGAAATGGGGCGGACCGCTAAAGCGAGTGAGTGGAGAAGAGAAGGGGACCTAGGACTGTGCTCCGGAGCACCCGATGGCTGGAGGCTGGAGGCTGGGCGGAGAGGTTGGCAGAGGACATCGACAGGAGCAGCCAGTGACATGGGAAGAAAATCAAGAGACCGTGGGGCCCTGGGAAGTGTGACAAAAAGGAGGGGGTGACCAGCTGTCTCAGGTGCTGCTGATGGTCGAGGGATATGAGGACTGGGAATCGTTCCTGTCCTTTCTGCCTAGATCTCTCTTCCCTGTAGCCTGTATTTCCCTAGTTGGTTCTTACCCATCCTTTCCGCCTCTGCACTTGGCGCTTCCTCCTGGGGCTGCTCTAACCCTAGGGCTTGTTAAAGACCCACCAAATGCCTCCTGTGTTCTCCAGGCCCTGGTCTCATATAGGTGTGGATTTGTTTGCGTGGTTATTTGATAAATATCAGTCTCTGCCAGGTGGCTGTTGTGCTCACTCTCTGCTCGGTGCCACACAGGTGCGGGGTGAAGAGCAAGTCTGTGTCGGGGAGACAGCGGGTGAGCAGTCGGCTGTGGTCCTGCCTGGGCTGTGCCCACCACCCTCGAGCTGTCTCTCTTGGGGGTCTTCTCTCAATTCTTTTCCCCCGAATGGATACACACATTATGTACATACACACGCACACCCTATTGGGAGTCAGGACCCGACGCAAAAGCACGTGTGGGCACTGGGGGACATCTCCCAGTGGATTTGTAGTGGACACACCTCGAAGTTTGGAGCCTCAGTTTTCTCACCTGCCAAATGGGGACAATCAGGAAGGTCGTGCTGATGGCCCAGCTAGTGTGTGTGTGTGTGTGTGTGTGTGTACTTGCACAGGATTCAAAATGTGGAGATGTGTTGTAAACTGCAGACAGCGGTACCCAGGGTCGTCATCATGGGAAGACGAACACCTTCCTCCCAGGGCGTCCTGGGCAGGTGTGACAGAGATTTGCAAATGGAAGCCCTGGAGCACAGTGGTCTCAGACAGCAACTTGCTTTCCACTTCTTCCTCTTACTCCTGAGCTGTGTGGGTTTTTGAGATTTTTGTACTTCTCAATCACTCTGAACCTCAGTTTTCTTGTGTGCAACATGGAGGTCATGCCAGCTTCTTTAGAGAGGTTTCCAAACATGAGTGAGATCATGTTTGTAAGGGTGGTCGCTGTCACTCGACAGCAGAGGACAGTGAGGCTCAGCAAAACTGAATACTCTGGCCACCTCGGGGATTGTAAGGATTGCAGAGTGTAAAGCACGCGGTCCATCTAGCCACGCCCAGTGAGAGCTCAAGAAAAGCAGGCTCTGAACCAGGCCAGGGGAGCTGGCCCACCAGGCGATGTGAGGGAAGCTGGAAGAGGCCCAGCCGGCCGGAGGGACGGCTCAGGGCAGGCCCGAGGCCGGCCTGCAAGGGGGCGAGCAGGGCCCTCCCAGGGAAGAAGGGAGGAAGCAGTGTGTTCTGGTGACTCCAGAGGGCAGGACCGGGATCACCTGGAAACAGGGGCAGGGAGGTTGACTTCAGCAGGAGACGCAAGCCTGTCTCCAGAGCTGTCCACAGACAGAATGAGTGGCTTCGGAAGCTCCCTGTCACTAGTGGCCACCAACAGGGACATCTGCCCTAGGGTTACCGCAGGGGGTCGTTGGTCTGCCCCCGTGGAAAGCCTGCACCCCCTGTGTGGGGTGCCTTCTGCTCACTTCCTGACCTGGGAGTCTCAGTCCCGTGTTTCTCATTCCACACTGTGGCGCAACAAGGTTTGAGGCACATGAGACACAGCGATAACAGAACCCTTTGACAGAAGAAAAGACAAAAAGTAAGAGTATAATGAAGAGAAGAAATAGCGACACCCCACCCCCAGGTAAAGGGTTCGCCCAGAGCTGAGCACCCAGCTCCGCTGAGCTCCCCGGCGGTCAGAGCAAGGAAGGGGTTGTGGAGGTCGCCATCACGCATCAGACGAGCACACCGGGAGGCACACACAGTTCTACGTCTTCAACTAGACTAGCGGCGTCCCGTGTGGCAGACTAGTGTTCCTCGGAGTTCAGAGTGTTAACGTGAGACGGTGTTCACACTCTGGACTCCAGGAGGGAGTGGGCGCTGGTGCCTGATGGGACCTTCCTGGCTCCGGGGGACTGTAGGGACACTCTGGGACAGCACGGCCCCACGTCCCTAAGGGTGAAACCCTGCCGGAGCGGCCAGGCCCGGCTCCCAGGGCCCAGCCGGCCGATCCTGCCGTGGGCGGTCTGTGCTGCAGGCGGCCTCGAGGGCTGGGCTTTGGGGCAGGGCAGGGCCGCCAGGGGGCCACCGAGGGCCTCTGGGACCTGGGGCAAGATTCTTCACCTCCCCGAACCTCAGACCGGCGTCTGAAAAGCGGTGACAATAATAGAACTTACCTCACTGGGCTGCCATGTGGTTTAAACGCGACGGACTCGTGGAGAGCACAGGATGCAGGGCCTGCTCGGGACCAGGCCGCTGCTGGCGTCAATCCTCCATCTTGTTCCCAGTGAGGCTGGAGAGCCGGGAGCTCTGGCTCGAGCCCCACTCCCTCTCTGTGTGACCTTGGGTGTCCTTTCCTGCCCAGCCTCCGCCCCTCCTGGCCGCAAGGCAGGGGCTCCCGTGGGAAGCCCTGCAGAAGTGGGAATGGGAAGTCATCCCTGTCACCCTGAGGAGAGTGTCCCTCACGGCTGGAGGCTGCAGCGCTGGGTCTTGGACATGGCCTTGCCTGGGGCTGTGGCACCAGGACACAGGCTCTGAGGACCATGCTGTCGGCTCTCACAAGGCAGCATTTGCTCCTGGTATGTTGTTAGCAAGTGGTGGCAGGAGCAGTAGAGGCTGGAGGGGAGAGAACTAAAATGGAACACATTTCTCCCTTCAGCTGTTGCTGCTGCTCTTTGCACTGCCCAGCCCCATAGTTTCGGGGGAAAAAGCAAAAATGCTGTGTTTGGACTTTTGTAGAGGGAAGCCTTGGCCTGACTCCTGGAATACCAGCGCACAGAGGAACTGGCAGTCTTGGGGTTTCTCCCTGCCCCAGAATTCTGCCCTAGATCTGGAGAAGCCCTAGACATTCCACTTTTTCCTCTAGGCCTCTCAAAAATGTCTTCCTACCTGGAGTTTGTTACTATTATTGTCCACATTTTAAGCATAAAGAGACTGAGTCTCCGAGGTATTACTTTCCAGCAGCCGTAAGCCAGTGGCAGAGCTGGGATTCGAACTCAGTTTTCTGAGGCTAAGCCCAGGACTCTTCCCCTTCCACTAGGCTGCCTGCTGCCCAGTCCCTAATGGTGTCTCAGGCTGAGGTTCATTGTGCACCAGAGCTGCTTGGTGCTGGGTCTCATCTGCCCTCCCGGATCCCAATGCCAGGATGGGGCTGGCGGCATTCGAACCACTGAGGGTGCAAATTAAAGATAAATTCTGGTCCCTCCTACCATTACTGGACCCCAGTCTCTCGGTGTGGGACTAAGGAATCTGCACTGGTATCTCTACCGAGTCACTCTCTCCCAGCACCCTCCACAAAAGCCTCTGTCTGCTCCTGCCCCCTTCATGCCCCACCACACTCCGCCAGGGAGGGCTTCGCACTCCCTGCCTTCCCTTCCACCCTTCCTGGGGGCTTGGCCCTCACCGAGGTCTCCTTGTTGCTAAATCCAGAGACTTCTCCTTCGACCTTATTCCACCGGGTCTCCCAGAGGCTGTCCCTCAGGAAACACCCGTCCCCTCACTCTCAGGGACCAGAGCTGGCCTCGGGGGACAGACTGGTCGCTGTGCTGCTCAGCCAGGCCCCCCCAGGAGCCCACGGGACTCAGGCTAGCTCATGCCACATGGGCTGAGTGGGGGCAGGTGGGGGCGCTCTGAAGGACAGTCACACTATTTTGTGATTTGGGGGCACATCTGCGCCCCTGTCCCAGGTGCCTCCCAGCTCAGCAGTTCCCATTCCGTGACTGTAAGATTCTAGGCTTTTGTACATCTGAGACACTTGGATACCAAGAGCTCCACTTGGATGGGAAGGCCTGGGGTAGGAGGGCCTGCCGAGGGTCAGAGTGGGAGGTCTGTGTGGGGACTGAAACAGCGTGTTTGAATGCCGCCTTCTTGCTTTCTGTGTGTCATTGCATCTGGTCATCACGGCCAGCCAGGAGGCAGGGCCTCTCACCCTACCTCCTACCTATCCAGGAACAAAGGCTCAGAAGGGACGGTGACCTGTCCAAGGTCACTAACTGAGCCAGGCCCAAAACTCAGGTTGGCTTGGCCTCAAGGCCCTGCCATTTTCTGCAGCAGCTGCTGCCTCCTTTGACAAGAGGGTCTCGGCTGCCTTTGACCTGGGATCTAGAAGGTGGGCGGGACCTGGGGAGCCGAGAGGCCAGGGGGGCGTGGCGTTCTAAGCAAAGGCTCAGAGGCCACAGTGATGACGGCCCCATGCAAGAGGCCCGTACTGATGTTCCAGGAGGACCTGGTTCTCGTCTCTGCCCCACCTGAGCGCTCTGTGGCCTTGGGTGGGTCCCTTACCTCGCCACGACTCCCTTTCTCCATCTCTGCCACAGGGGGTGGCGTTTGGAGCAGAAACCTCTGAGGGCCTTGTGTGTGTGTGTGTGTGTGTGTGTGTGTGTGTGTGTGTTTTCTAGGTTTCTAATGCCCATGTGTTCACAAGTCCAAGTTACCACCGACTGAAGACATGCCATGAGTTAAATAACAGCATGCTGGGGAAATGGGAAGAAATACTATTTTAAGGATGTGTACATTTTATGACATATTTTCATTTTCAACATGTGAAAAAATGTGTATCTTGGAATGAAAAAGCACCATGGGAACCTCTGCCACCTCCAAAGTTGCCAGCGGTGGGGCAGCCCTTTCTGGGTGGGACCGGGGTCTAGGGTCCCGAGAATGAATTCGTGCATTCAGTCAAGCGGGTTCTTATCTCTTGAGGAGTCTGTGCTCCCCGAGACCCGGGAACTGCCTTTTCTGGCCTTGGGTCCCCCGCTGCCCACACTGGATCCCGGGACTGAGGGGTCGGTGTGGTGGCATGAGGAGATTCGGGTCTGGGCACGGCCTGCCTCCCTGTGGCCTTCCCCCGGGCCGGCTCAGTGGCCTTCTCTCCACTCCCACCCTGTCTGTCCTCTGTCTCTCCGTCAGGCAGGGTCCCAGGGAGAGGCGCACACCCCCAGGCTGCTGTGTGAGTGATCACGTCTGGCCTGGAAAAGGGCCAGGGCCCTGGGCTGGGTCTCGGCTCAGAGAGCATGTGTCCTCCAGGAGAAGGCCCATACATGTGCATGCATGCACACACACACACACCCCCCACACATGTCCTCACACACGTACCTCACACCCATGCATGGCCTTACACACATCACATCCATACATGTCCTTATAAATACACACACTTCTGCCCACATGAAATGCCTACAGTACACACAGTGACCCTTCACACAAGCCTTGTACACATGCCTGGAGTCAGGTCACATAAGCAGGTGACACGCTTTCACCACGTGCCCACCTATTCCACGTTTACACACTGCCTCCCCCTTCGCACCAGCACTCTCCCCAGCACACAGACTTTCCCAAACAGGCGCCCACGCGGCCATGCTCCCCCCACACACTCACACCCTCCAGCTCCCACCCTCTGTGCGGCACCATGGGGAGCCCTCCACCCACTGCTCCCTAGGCCGGGTGCCAAGAAGGGAGGATTCATGAGAAGGGGTGGGGGCCCGGACCTGGACACCTGGATGGGGTGCTCAGGACACAGCCAGGCATCTTGGAACTGACAGCGGAGGCATGTAGTTATAGATCAAAAAAGGGACTGGACCCCAAAGGGTCCCTTCACCTTCTCCCCTCCTCAAAGCCCTCAGCCAGCCCCAAACGTGTGGGCACGCCCAGCCCAAGTGACTGCAGGCGAGCCTAATTCGGTTTCCAAACTCTACTCAACTGACAATTTATTTAGGCCAGTTGGCCATCCCGCCTGCTCTGCATCACCGACTCCGCATGGATTGACTCAAACGCCGCACACCCCCGCTGGGCAGATTTAATTAGACAGAAAAACTGACCTGAAGCCTCCGGGGGCCTGGGGCCTGGACGCCAGCCAGGGCTCCCCTGATTGGCCCCACTGCTCGAAACCTCGTGCGTCTCAGAATCCTCACTCGGAAGGGGCCAAGTCCAACCCTCGCTTTGCCGAGGATGACGCTGAGGCCCAGAGAGGGGAAGTAACTTGCCAAAGTCACACAGCGAGAGCTTGGCCGGACCAGAGTGTCGGTCCGTGCCCCACGTCATGTGTAACGTCACGACCATCGTCTTCATCCTGGAACACCAAATTGTGAGAACACAGG
Source organism: Phyllostomus discolor (assembly GCF_004126475.2). NCBI lineage: Eukaryota > Metazoa > Chordata > Mammalia > Chiroptera > Phyllostomidae > Phyllostomus > Phyllostomus discolor. Next base: position 135,501,006 of record NC_040908.2, read on the forward strand.
TCCCCACGGCAAAGCCCTGAACGGTTCTGAAAAGCGAGTACAATTTTCTAAAGATGACTGTGGCATAAATAATTTAGAAATGAAAGTCATAGCACGTATTGGTCATTTTAATAGATAAGGTAGTAAATTGCCTTTCTGATTTATGGTTTCAGGGGTGGGGTTATGATAAAAATAACTTGGCGATTTATAAAATATCTTCTTAAGTCAACAGATCGTTAGTAGGTTTGTCTGACTTTACAGCCAACAGCCTCACCACCCTGGTTACTATAGAAATGGGATGCCTTGCTCTGTTGCCATGGCTACCACTTTCTAGAACGTAATTGGTGGGTCTCTCATGGTTTGTGATTTGGTTCTGGAAAAAAAAAAAAAGCCAGAAACTACCAGCTTCAGTTTCTACTGCATTATCAAGAGGTCTCGCCTGTGCTGTCTAAAAATTTCACGGGGTGGTCACTGAGGTGACCGGGATGGGGTCACAGTTACCACTGGGCTGCTGGACAAAGCTCCCTGTGTGCCCTCCCACCAGCTAGCAGCCCAGGAGGGACTGCCTTCCCAGCTGGCCGGGATCCTGGCTGTGGGGCACAGCTGCTGCTGAGGTGGGCTGGAGAAAGGAGACAAGGTCTTCTGGGTGGCAGCAAATCAGGAAGCCTGCAGATGATGGGCCTTAGGGGTGGGAGATCCGGGAGCTGGCACCATCCCAGCAGGGAGGCAGGCCGAGGAGGCAGAGGCAAGGTGGGCTGGAGAGACACACACTGAGCCAATCATACCCCACGGGGGTGAAGTGGGCCAGGGAGGGGCCGGTTGAGCAGCCATGCCTGGGGTCCACTGCATTCCTAGTGGGTGTGCTGTGTGGTGGCCCTTCTGCACTGTCTGCGTGCTCCGAGTGTATGCATGTGAGTGCTGTGTGGGGGCTGTGGGGCGTGCGCCCTGCAGCGCAGCACCTAGGTGTCACGTTCAGTGTGCGATGATACGTTTCAGCATGCTCCATGGGCCCCTGTGTTCTCAGTGTGTGTGTGGTTGGGACACCATGCTGTAGTTCATGTGGCCACATGCATGCACAATATACGTGCTTAGGTAATGGGTGAGGTGTGCACTCTGGGCAGTTGTGTGTCTGCGGTCTCTGAGTGACTGCTCCGTGTCCTCTGGTGACTGGGGATTGGGAGGCAGGCAGCTCCCATGGGGCGCAGCCCCTGCCCTTGCCTGCAGCAGGGATGCCCTCCCTGCCAGTGTCCAGCTGACCCCTGGTCCTCCCCTCCCCACACAAGTCCCCCACTTCCCTCTGCCTGAGCTTCTTGAACAAGTTGAGATCATCTTCCAACCCCGCCCTCTCTGGGCATTCGAGGAAGTGGGCCAGGTGGGGATGCAGGCTGGACCATCCAAAGCTGCCATCAGCATTGACTCCCTGAGTGCTGTGGCCACACCCCCTGGGCTGCTGTGGCCCCAGGCACTACCAGGTCCTGGGCCAAGGGGCATTGGCCCATTTAGGCATTGGCTGGGCTCCGGCCAGTGGATCCAGGCATCCTGGCTCTCTCCCTCACTGGGTACGGGCGTAGCCTACTCTCAGGTGGTCTGGGCTAAAGGTGTCCAGCTCCAAGATGAACCATTCAGACACGATCGGGGCAGTCCCCCAATGCTCAGAGCTGTGTTTCTAGCCCCAAGTGCTATGGCCACTCCAGTGGTAGAAAGAGCTTTGGCTCTAGAGCTAGACAGATTTAGGTCCAAGCCTCTGCTTCATCACTAGCTTTCAACCCTTGGTTTAGTCCTTGAACCTGTCTGTACCTGGGTTTTTTGGCACAGTGGGGTTACAACCACCTGTCTGACCAGGTGGTATGAGGATTAAAGGTACAGAATGGGTCCTTAGCTTGAGTAGCTTCCTGTTCTCTCCTTCCTGTGCTCAGATGCCCTGAGGCCAGACAGAAGGGAGCCTCAGACTCAGCTGGATGTGAGCTCTTGCTTTGGCTGTGTGCTGTGGCTGACCTGCTAGTCTCCAGGCTTGGGAGAATGTGGTGGTCTGAGCAAGCCAGAGACACCTTTCTCCACAGTCCTCCCAAGGGCCCACTTGCACCCAAGTGGACTCTGCCTGTGACAAAGGACCAGGCTGGGGGCAGCAAAGTTCAGAAAGAAAGCAGCCAAAAGCTGGACAGGTAGGAGGCCTGGCTTCCCCCTCTCCTGGCTTCCCTGGGGAAGAAGTCCAAGTGTCTGGCTTGGAGCCTGGCTGCTGCTGTCCACCCCCCGTCCCCACTCCTTTGGCTCTGGGGCCCAGAGAAGAAAGAATCTAGACAGGATCCCCACTGACAGCTGAGAACTAAGGAGTTTTTTTCTACCCTAATTTCTATAAGACCTGACCTCTTTCTGGGCCTCATTTCCCCCATCAAGGCCTGTCCTGTGAGAGGTGCACATGGGATGAAAGCTCTCGGGCCCCGAGGGGCCACCAGGGAGCCAGAAGGCTCCTGGGACATCAGTACCCTGTCTGGGTGTTCCCATGAGCCTCCCCTAAGCACTGATGAGCTAGAGTTGGAGGCAGGCTTGCTGCCTCCCAGGGGTAAATTTAGAGGCTTCTTGGTGGGGGGGGCCCTTCATTGCTGACAAGAGGAGCCTCACCTGGAGAACATGTCCCAGAAGAAGGGCTACTTAGTGGGGTGCTGAAGGATGCTGTGCTTTTCCAGAGAAAGAGTGGCAGGAACACTCTCTGATGGAAGGAACAACAGGTATGAAGATGGGACACGGAGGTGGGGGGTCAGAAATGGCAGAGAGTTGCATGTGGCAAGAATGTTGGGCTCATGTAAAGAAGTCAGTGAGGCCAGGCACAGAGACTGCCAGGCTGAGCAGTGAGGGCTTTCCTCTGGGGGGCATGGTCAGGTGGCACGCAGAGCTGGGACTCCAGCCGGCTGCTCCCTCAGGTGTGGAGGCTGGACTGGTGGCCAAGACTGAAGCCTATAACTTGTTAGCTTTGATGGCCGTAGCCCTGTTGGGAGAGTCAGTTCAAGCAAAGGGGACCGAGGATAGACGTGGGACAGATTAGGAGGGTGATACCATCCGTGGCCAATGGGGCAGCAAGGAGGAACTGTGCCTCTTGCTTTCTCCCATCGTGCAGAGTCGAGAGCCCAGGGGTGCAATGGCCCTGCTCTTGGCTCCCTGTCACAAAGGCCAGGGAAGGGGGTATGGCTTGGGGGCATGACCTGCCTGTGGCGAGTGTGGGCTGTGAATGCCAACCTCCAAGATGGGGCTCTCCAGAGGGAATCTGGGGACAAATACCCAGGGGACAGGGATGTTTCAGCTCCAAGAGCTCTGGCAGCTCTGGTGATGGGAAGTGCCAGATAAACTTGGGTCACAAGTGGTAGCCTCTTTCAGTCCACTTTGCTTTCCTGGTCTACCTCTGGGGTGACCCAGGCTGGCACTGTCTGGACCCTTAGAGAGCTGTGTCTGGAGTTGAAAGACCTGGTTTAGGTCCCTACCCAGTCCCACCTGGCCCAAACTTCACCCACTTCAGGGATGTGGGGGGTCACCTTTTCAGTCCACTGCACTGTACTCATCTCTCTGTGTGTCCTTTACCCTCAGCTGGGCGAGGAGCTCCCTGAGGACTGGGCTGAGGCCTTATCCCCTCTGTGCTAGGCATAGCCTGGTGTTTAATGAGGAAGGAAAGGAAGAAAGAATGGATGGAAGGAAGGAAGGAAGAAGGGAGGGAGGGAGGGAAGGGGAGGAGGGAGGAAAAAGAGGAGAGGAGGGAAGGAAAGAATGGATGCATGCATGTTGGATGGAAGCGAGGGAGGGAAGGAGGAACAAAGAGAGGAGAGGAGTGGAGGGAGGGGGAAGGACGAATGGATGTGTGGGTGAAAGGGAGGCTAGAGAGGATAGAAGGAAGGATGGATGGATGATGGGTAGATGGATGATGGATGGATGAAAGAAAGGAAGGAAGGATGCACAGGGATCACCGACTGTCAGTGTAGAATAACATTGTTGCGAATCGCCAGCCTACAGGACTGTCGGCATACCGTAGTGATTGCCTTGGGCAGTTCTCTTCCTGCTTCTGGTCCTCAGGCTTCTGTAGTGCGTAGCCTATTGTCTTAGACCTGATGATCCCTAGAAACTGCTCTTATGTTGACATTCTGAAATGCTGATTTTGTCCCTTCCCCTTACCTCTGCCCTTCCCTCAACCCAGAATGTGACTTGGAAGGTCCACAGAGTTCTTGGTTTCCAGGTCCCATGGCCACGGTCAACCCAGACAGGGCTATTCTGGGACTTCCAGTGCTGCACCCCCTCAACCCAAGCAGGTGGGGAAGGGCGTTGATGCAAAACTAAAGAAATGGTTAGAAGCGGCCCGGCTGCCTCCTGCTGAAGATACAGGGTGAGACCGCGGCACTCCTTGAAGTCATCTGTGACAGCAGCTCTGTACACTAAAGGTGCCACCTATTCCAAACTGTACCCCAGGGCTGCCTCCAGGAAGATGGCCCTGTTCCGGCCATGGTGTGTCTTGGCCAAGCTGAGAGAAAGAGGGTCCAGAGGGAAAGGGAGCAGCAGGAACATGCAGGCAAGTATGACCAGGTGGGCCGCTGGAGGAGAGCTGATTAACCAGGTTCCATTAGCACAGGGTGGTGCTGGAGGAGGCCATGGCATGTTAGAGTTCCGGGGGAACCAACTGGAGGCTGTAAGAAGAGACCTTGCCTGGAATTCAGTCTGAGCAGGAGGGTTTGAAACTCAGACAGCTTCTCGATTCGTCTTCCTTGGGTTTCTGTGTGTGCTAGGGGTTCGAGAAGCCCAAGGGGTCATCATATGGGGCCACCAAACCAAATCAAAGGGTCTCCTGAACCTCTTCTGGGGTCTCAGGGCCAGAGCTGGTGGTTCTGGACAGACTGGGCTATTCTGGGTTATTTCCTTCTCACCGGTGGGGTCTGAGAGAAGTAGGTGCCCACGTATGTTTGGAAAGCCCCAGAACTGCAACTTCTTCTGCCTCCCACCCACACCTCTGTCCTAGGGCTGGCAGGCAGCGGGAGGAGAAAAGCAGACCCCACGGTTTATGGTGCTTTTGAGACTATCTGGTCCAATTCTGCAGCTGGTGCCTGAACCAGCAACACAGTATCTCTACTTGAATATCTCCAAGGTTGGGGAACTCCCTTCTAGACTGGATATGTGAGTTCCTAGGAGGATAGAGAAAACAGGTAAAAAAAAAAGTCATCTACGACTCTGAGGCAGATAAACGTCCTCTTTAGGTTTAGATAGTACAGAACCTGAAAGAGTATCCGTGAGTGAGGTACAGCTTCATAAAAGCAAGAGCGAATAAGCTGGAGTAGGAAGGAAAGAAGAGGAGAGATGCGGCTTGATTCCACCATAGCTGCCCCTCTCGTTTCTTTGCCAACCTCAGCCCCAGCAAGCTAGGTCACTTTCATTAGTCTGGGTGGCTAAATGCTTTAACCAATACCGCCTCCCAAACCACAGCAACTTAACACAATAGACGTCTTTCCCACTCAAGCAGTAGCTCAAGGAGGGTATTTAATGGTCTTCCTTTTCAGGGTCGCAGGCTTTTCTTTTCGGGTAGTTCTGTGGACCCCCGCCCCGCCCCGAGGCTTTAGCATTTGCCTGACAGCGGGGGAAGAAAACATAGAAGCCTGAGCACGAAGGTTTTAGGAGAAACGGCCCCTTTCGCCCCTTTCAGTCACGTGACCCCACCTTGCGCAAGGGAGGCTGGGAAATGTAGTCTAGCTGCACATCCAGGAAGAATGCAACCATGTTCGAGAAAACAAAGCAATCCATGCCACAACCCTTTCAACTCCTCGAGCTTTGTTACCCTGTGCCCTGCAGAGGGAACGGTGGCCTGTCAGCTCCTCCAGTGTTGGAGGAGGGGTCACTGTACGTCTTCCCCTGGCCTGGCCTCTGACTGGACCCAACACAAGGACACCCCAGGTTTCTCGGCTCTGGGTGGGAGGGCCTCCCCTCTGACACTCTGTGTTTCTGCCCCGCAGTATGTGGCCTTTGCCTCCCTCTTCTTCATCCTGGTCTCCATCACCACCTTCTGCCTGGAGACCCACGAGCGCTTCAACCCCATCGTGAACAAGACGGAGATCGAGAACGTCCGGAATGGCACGCAGGTGCGCTACTACCGGGAAGCGGAGACGGAGGCCTTCCTCACCTACATCGAGGGCGTCTGCGTGGTCTGGTTCACCTTCGAGTTCCTCATGCGTGTCGTCTTCTGTCCCAACAAGGTCGAGTTCATCAAGAACTCGCTCAACATCATTGACTTTGTGGCCATCCTCCCCTTCTACCTGGAGGTGGGCCTGAGCGGCCTGTCCTCTAAGGCGGCCAAGGACGTCCTGGGCTTCCTGCGCGTCGTCCGCTTCGTGCGCATCCTGCGCATCTTCAAGCTGACTCGCCACTTCGTGGGCCTGCGCGTCCTGGGCCACACCCTCCGCGCCAGCACCAACGAGTTCTTACTGCTGATCATCTTCCTGGCCCTGGGCGTCCTGATCTTCGCCACCATGATCTACTACGCCGAGAGGATAGGGGCACAGCCCAATGACCCCAGTGCCAGTGAGCACACCCACTTTAAGAACATCCCCATTGGCTTCTGGTGGGCCGTGGTCACCATGACAACACTGGGCTACGGAGACATGTACCCGCAGACGTGGTCCGGGATGCTGGTGGGAGCGCTGTGTGCGCTGGCCGGGGTGCTGACCATCGCCATGCCCGTGCCCGTCATCGTGAACAATTTTGGGATGTATTACTCCTTAGCCATGGCTAAGCAGAAACTACCAAAGAAAAAAAAGAAGCATATTCCACGGCCGCCGCAGCTGGGATCTCCCAATTATTGTAAATCTGTCGTAAACTCTCCACACCACAGTACTCAGAGTGACACATGCCCGCTGGCCCAGGAAGAGATTTTAGAAATTAACAGAGCAGGTAGGAAACCTCTTAGAGGCATGTCGATCTGACCTTTCACCTTTGCCCCTTGTAGCGATGATTCCAGATTCAGTTGGACTGCTTCCTTAGTTCCGTGGGTGACCCCGGAACCCGCACTCAGTCTTGAGGCGCGGAGCCTGGGGGCCCAGGGAGAGATGCTGGGCAGCCAAATTCACCAGGCGAGAGCCCACTAGAGGAACCTCATTGGTGGCTCTGGGTAAGGCGGTTGACGTGCTGGTCTCACGAGGTTCTGAAGAGATGACAAGGCCCTCAAGGTTGCTGAGGACTCTCTTAGCAGGAGCCCAGGGAGCTGAAGCTCGGTGGGCGGGAGTCCAGCGTGAGTCTCTGACTCAGGCCGCTGACCTGGTGTCCGGGCCGGGCGGGGGTGGGTGTGATTTGGAAACGGCAGACCGCTTCTGATTTGGTCTTTACATGGCCCCCTTCGGGCCGTGCAGACGGCACACATGCTGCATGGGATCTGGCAGGAGGGTCCCTGCGAAGGCAGTGGCAAGGATTCTCACCCCCAGCAGAGCCTGTCTCCATAGCTGAGTAGATTTTGTGCTCTGATTCCGGCTGCCTAGCTCCAGGTGCGTCGTAGGAGACGCCTCTAGCCCTCCGTAACAAGCTTACTTCCCCCATAGCATGCCGAACCAACTCATCTTCTACCACCACTCTAGAGTTTAGCATTTATCTTTAGAACCTGTTGGAGTGACTCTAGCTTTCACGTTGTCTGTTTGGGTTGATGGTTGAGTGGGAGTTTCCGATGGCCTTCTGATGGAAGTGGCTGGTGAGCAAAGGACTAGGGGCGGGGCCACCACCCCCGGCAGCTTAGAGGAAAGCGCTACAGACCAGCAACCACCACCCACCGAGGGTCCTCCCCACTTCCGACGGTAGGGACTGCAGCAGCAATACATGACACCCCAACCAGTCCAACCACTTCCCCGTGACTTCAGTGGGAGGGGGGAGGGGGAGGGGGGCATGAACAATACTAGTCACCATGGGATATATTCTAATATTCCATGGCTAGTGGTTTGTTATGGGACTCTCTCAGTTTTATGAGAGCCTGCACATAGCACATAAAGTTGATCATGGGGCTCTGGTCCGAAGATATAAAGCCCATAGTCTACCTCTACCCATGGAATACCATCGACTTATTCTGTGGACACAGGGATTGCAAGGGAACAGATGACCCGGAGAAGGATACGCAGTGAGCTGAAAAGGAGCGTGGGGTGAGGGAGGCTGAGCGAGTGCGGGCGTTCAGTCTGTGAAGGACATCAGCCCCGGATGAGCAAGTTTCCCACGGTTTGGGCAGCCTCCCCCAGCGTGTGATTGACCCTTCCTCCCTGCTGATGCGCTCCCTGCCAGGCCACCCCCACCCCACCCCAGATCCGGCTTCATCCCACAGCTGTGCTGCCCAAAACAGCACCCCCAAGGCCCACATCTCTGCCCATGGGGGCTCTCCAGCCCCTTCTCCTGGCCCCATACCCTCCCTTTCCTGGGATTCCTGTAAGCACCTAAGAGGAACTTGGTTAGTGTCCTGGGCTGGGCCAGGGGGTGGGCAGGGGTCTCAGAAGCTGGATAAGGGGCCTGAGGTGGGGCTAGGCTCCACCGGCCAAGGCATGGCTCCTGCCTAGGAAGTCGGGCACCGGCTGGTGGGAAGCTCCTGCCCCACCTCTCTGCTGTGGACTAGCCAGCTCTTTGACCTCAGGGGCCACCATCATGGCGAGGAAAGTTCCCGGGGCTCTAGGGGAGGGTCTGGGCTGGCCTAGTTCCCAGCTCTACTCCAGGCCCCAGCAGGAAGAGCTGGGCGCGCGTGGAATCACCATGGTGCCAGTTGGCCATCCTGTCACATCTTCCCCAACACTGGATCTTTCAGGATTAGTGCCCCGAGCTTGGGGGCCCCAGGCCAGCCTGTCAGGGATCGCAGGTCACTCCTGTCAGGCACACATTGTCTGCACTCTTAGACAAAGCCAGTATTCTCCACGTGCTAAGGGTGTGCACACGCACACACGCACACATGCACGCACACACGGAGTGCAGATGTGTGTGTTCTGACGTGCACACCAGCTCGTCCCAGGGACAGAAGCCCTCTTCCCATGCTGCAGCAGGCCTGTAGAGCCCACGTACTCCTGCTGGATCCCCCGGGCCTGCGGCCACGGCAGCCCTGCCCCTGGGGGCCTCTGCACCCTGGCCCCAGGTCTCAAGAACCCAAAGCTCTGGCACAAGCAGCCTCCATGGCTGAGAAGGTATTCTGGGCTCTCCCAAGCCTTTTCCCCTGGAGCCCAGATGCCAAGATCCTCCTCCTGCCGCCCCCTCTCGTCCCCACATTGAATCTCCACTCCCTTCCCCAGTACTCACTCGCCCTGCTGGTGCTGTTTTACTGCCCGTACCCGTCCACCTTGGCTCTGAGACCCTCTCTGAGGTTCACCCCTCACCAGAACACTCCTTCCGCCAAGTGCTGGTGTGTGAGACCAGGATTAACTGTCACTGAGGGGCGTGGGATCCCCCATCTCTGTGTCCCCGAGTCCCTTCCCATCCACCCCCTCTCTGCTTGTAGCTGTGCACCTAGATGGGCGTGGGGCTGGGGAGCATTCGTGAGTGAGTGGGGGAGGCCAGAGGCAAGGAAGGTGGATGTGGGTGGAGACCTGGCCCTGCAGGGATTGAGGGAAGTGAGGTTCAGCACCCCTTTCAACCTCACGCCGCCCACAGGGCTGTCAGGTGGCCTCAGCGAAGAAAGCTGGGGCTCTCCATTTCCTCTTAGAACCTGGACTGGGGCCAAGCACAGCATGCTGGGCCGTGAGGGCGCTGCCCCTGCTCCAGCAAGGCCTCCCAGTCAGGCCGGCACCTCCCTCCTCTCCCCACCCCCCCCAGTACCTCCGCTCTCTCCTGCAGCCTCAGGTCTGTGTTTTCTGTGAGGACGGTCTGGTCTGTTCTGCTGTGCCGTGGCTGGCCTGGCCTCCATGTGGGGGGATCTGTCCCGGGGGGTGTAGGACCTCACAGGGGAAGGGCTGCCTGGGGCTGATGGCCCAGGAGAAGTTGCTCCTGTCCCATCTGCAGTCAGGGGCGGTGGGGGCAGGGCCAGACCACCTGTTCTGGACAGCTCTGAGTCACCCTCTGTCCTGCCATGTCCATTCCCGTGTGTCTCGTCCATCTCTGCTCCTGTGCTGCGGGTCGTTCCTCTGTGTGGCCACGTGTGGGGCTGCGGGGTCCCACCATAAGCAGGCAGGGGGCTGGCCTGGGCAAGGGGTGGTAGCCAAGCCCCCTTTTCTGCCCACAGGCACACAGAGCAGCAGTGAGGCCCCAGAGAAGACCCTGCCCGGAACTCTGGGAGCTACCACGGCAGCCTCCTGGGCAGCTTTGGGGTGGGGGTGGGAGGTTCCGCCCCGAGCACACGAGTCTGAAGTGCTCCTCTCCCAGGCCCCTGCCTGTCCCCTGCCCGGCTGCAGAGAGAGTGCGGGAGCGGTGCTAGCCCGCGGTAGGGAGTGACGCAGTAGAGGTAGAAGTGACCGGGCAGGCGTGGGCAGGGCCCCTCCGCATGAGCTGACCAAGTTTCTACTGGACACAGGGCCAGGGTGGGCAGCTGGGGTCCATGTGGAGTCGGGTGCCCCAAGAAGTCTAAGGGGGAGGCATCGGGAAAACGGTGCAGCTCTGAGGGCCAGGCCTGGTGTTCTTTTCTGTGTTGTTCATATTCTCTCTTTTTCTCTCTCTTCACTAATCATGTTTTTCTCTCTTTCTCTCCTCGTTTTGTTGCATGACTCGTGCCGGTTCTCGTGACTGTACTCTGCTCGTGTCTCTCCCAGACTGTCCCCAGCTAGCCTGGGGCTTTTCCCCTGAGCCCCCGGCTGGGCAGACCCCTTGGAGCTAAACCCAAGGAAATGCCCAGCAGCCCCCCACCCTGCCCCAGCCCCGTGTGCGCCCCTGGTGGCCGCCGCTGGTCTGAACAGTAAGTACATCGGCCGTGCCTGGAGACCAGGGCGGAAAAGCCAGCCCTGCTGGCTGAGGGCCCTGACGCCAGGTTCGCCTTGCTCCAAAGTTTAAAAAAAAATGACCCTCTTGCGGACGCTCATCTCTCTCAGCCCATTTCAAAGCCTGGAAACCATCTCTGTGAGCCACTGCCCATGCTGCCATTTCATCATCGCCAGTCCTCGGGCCTAGTGGGGCGGAGGGGCCCTGGGCCGGGGAGGCAGGGCTCCCGCGGTCTGGGGGCAGGTGGGAACCGAGGCTGCTGGGGCCGTCTCATCCACAGGACGGGGTAAGGCAGAAGCAAGGGGGGGCTTGGGTGAGCCGGCCCTCTGGCCTTTTCCACGTGTTCCCCAGGTTCAGAGAGTCGGCCCCTCCCGTGTCTCTCTCTCTTCCAGCCACCCCTCTGGAGCTGGGGAGGGAGAATGCTCCCAGTTTCTGACAGCACCCCAAACCACAGATAAACCAACGACCCCGGGAGGCTGGCTTCTTCGCAGAGCAAGACCTAAACTCTTTTACCCAATTATAGCCCTCTCCTCGAAGTCATGGTTGATGGAAGAAGCAGGCCTAGGCGTGTCGGGGGGGAGGGTCTCTTTAGGAAGCAAAGGTACGAAGCTCACATCTACCCAGGGATCCCTGATGGGTGCCCTCTGCTCCCCTCCCCTGCAGGGAACACCAGCCCCAACGCTGGACCCTTTAAAGGCTGCGGGAGCTGGATGCCCCAAGGGCATGGCAGGGGGGTGGAGCAGAGTCATTCATTGGTGGGGACTCAGCACTCAGAGCCCCAGGAGAGGTCTAGGGCTCCACCACCCACCTCTGACCCAGCCCTGGGCAAGAACTGTAGGCTCTAGCTACCTCTACTGACAGATGACGGCCACCAGAGAGACAGCAGGTCCTGGCCCCCGTCCCAGATGGAGACGCTGCCTGCTGGGGCTTACTGTTTTCCCCTTGAGGAAAATTTGTGCAGGGTGCTATGGGCCCGACTTCCACACCGGCATCCACATTCTCCTTTCATACCTCCCTCCCCTCTCCCCAGCCAGCCTCCTCCCTCAGCCCAGAGAGGGAGGCAGGACCCTGCGTGTCTGTGCGCCCAGGTGTGTGTGCCCGCAGACCCGCCCCCAGTGCTAGGCAGCCCCCCGCCCCCAGGGAGGCCCCAGCCCCAGTTGTGTGGTGTCAGAGTTACCTTGGTAACTGGCCTTTCTGGCTCAGAGTACATCCAGGAGTGAAGCCCTGGGTTCTGTCGAGAAACGCACTGTACGTGAAATGCTTTGCCATCTTGTATGACAGACTTTTTTTAAGTTCCAAAATTATGATGGGATTTTTTTTTGGATTTGCTTTACGAATAAACCTGATTGGTCCATTTCTCTTTCGACTGACTGCCTCTTTGTAGTGACACGATGTGCACGCGGCCGTGGCCCTGCGCGCGGGCACACCGAGCATGTGCCCGCGGAGAAGGGTCACCCCTGCGTGCAGTTCCATGATGGGAACAGGGTCACGGAAGAGGGTCAAGTCGGGAGGAGACTGTCTCCAGCTTTTTGTCCCCTTTAGTCTTTCAGAGACCCCCCTCCCGTGGTCCCACTCGTGTTGGTGCCGCCTTCCCTGGAGGCTCGCACCCTAGGTGAAGTCTGAGAAAGCCGAGGTGCCCACCTCGAGGCCCGAATTGGCTCCACCCCGGCCAGGGACAGTCTGCCTTGAGAACCCCGGAACGTGGGGCGGGCTCAGTCCCCAGCGGGGACGGGCGGGGGCCGAGGCCAGCAGAGCCCCTCTGCCAGCTCCAGGGGCTCCCACTGTGCTGCTCCTGGGCCTGGGAGAGGGCGAGCTCCCCGCTGTGGCCGCACCCCTCCCGCTCCCCAGGTGCCCCCAAACCTCCTCCCAGGTTCCTTCTCAGGCTGCCACAGAGGCCAAGACTCGCCTTCCCCACCTGCGCCCATCGCTGCTGCTGTCCTCACACATCCATTCGCTCTGCTTCTCGGGGCGGCTGCTGAAAGGAGACGGAGGAATGGGAGCCCCACCCAGCCCATGGCTCGCTGTCACCGCCTCATGCAAACATCCTTGTCGTGCCTGCGAGAGCTGACCGGGCCTGCTTGGTGCGGAGCGGGGCGGAGGCCGCCAGCTCCATCTGAGTGGGGGCCGGAGCGGACTGAGTGGCCAGCCCTGGTCTGTGTGGCGTGTGGGGCGGACTGCGTGGTCCTCTGGGTCTGTGTAGGGGACAGAGGAGCCTATAAGACAGGGCTGAGTCCTCATGGGGGCAGAGCATAGAGTGACCAGATCAGAGCCACGGGGGGGCGGGGGGCGGGCAGGCTGTGCAATCAGAGGTGGTGTGTGCTGTGGTGGTCAGCGCAGAGTGAGTGATCAGATGGGGTCTGACGGTGTGGGGGGCGTCCGGGTGGGGCGAGGGAAGCCTGAGCCGGTAGGAATGGGGGCAACCAAGCTCTGGTCAGCAGCAGAGGGGTCAGAGAAGGCTGCCTCTCCAGACTGGAGCGTTTCTGTGTGTCTGTCTGTCTCCCCCCAAGCTCTGTGTCTGGCCCTCTACCCATGTCTGCATCCACACCATCGTGTCTCATCGGCCCAGCCTCGGGCCCTGGGCCCGGCCCCCAGCACCGTGCTTGCTGGGCCCCCGACTCATCTTTTTGCAAACTTTGAGCAAACCCAGGAGCCCCTCCTTCGCAGCACCAGGGGCAGCCCGCAGGCTGCCTCAGTGAGCCGGAACCCCCAGCCTCGAGGCTCCCACCACGGCCCCTCACTCTTCTGTCCGGAGGGACGGGCTGCCCTTTGCCAATGCCCTACCTCTGGCCTGTCCCCCCTCCCCCCACTAAACAGTTTTCAGTGTCTCAATAGCTTCTGCTTATGTTTGAAGATTCCAAACTGAATGGGGAGGTGGCGAAGGCCGCGCTGGCGAACGAAGACTGCCCCCACATAGACCAGGCCCTCACCCCCGATGAGGGCCTGCCCTTTACGCGCTCGGGCACCCGCGAGAGATACGGACCCTGCTTCCTCTTATCAACCGGGGAGTACGCGTGCCCACCTGGTGGAGGAATGAGAAAGGGTATGTAGAGGAGGCTGGGGCGCTGCATCAGCCTGGCCGCCTCGCGCTCCTGCAGACGGGTGGGCGGGGTGGGGGGTGAGGGGCGCTGAGGGGCAGGCAGGCACACTGATGGGGGGCAGGGAGCAGAAGGAGCCCCCCGGGGTTGGCCCCCACGGAGATCTGAGTCCCTCTCTCCCAAGTGCAGTGTCAGGCCAGCAGGGAGGCCCTGAGGCCCAGGCAGCCATGGGTTGGTATTAAGGGTTAGCACGGAAGGGGTAGGAAGGGCTGGGGACAGGCTGGCTGACCACGGGCTGCAACCCAAGGCCCAGGGAGAGCATGGAAGTACCCAGGGATGTGGAAGGAGCCTCGACTGCTCCAGGCTGCTCTGGCAGATGACAGGTCAGACCCAAAAGGCAAAGTGATCTTTCCATCCAGTGGTTCAGGAAGGCAACAGGGCAGGCACTGTGGGCTTAACCACCCAAAATCCATGCTCTAAAAGCATCCTTTTAAGAGAAACCACAGCCCATTGGGAGGGGAACCATGAAGAAAGAGGTGGCTTCAGGCCAGGGGGTGAGGCCAGTGTCCTTGCTAGGAAAGGTGTGTGCCAGTCAGAACATTGCTAGTGACAGAGAAGAGAATTTGCCAAGAGAAGGTTGTTAACACAAGACTGTGCAGCCCCTTCCATCCCCAGCGCCCATTAGCTGGACCCTGGGTGTGGTCAGCGCCCCCTTGTGGTTGGTGAAGGAAGGATGTGGTGGCCTCTGCTCAAGGACTCCTTCTACCAGACCCTTATCTTAGGCTGACACCCTGGGGAAAAGGCTTCTAGTAGAGCTAGATTGAGCATGGGCTTGGGAGAGGCTTGGGGTGGGATCCCAGAGCACCCTAGCTCAAGGCTCCAGGCACTGGCTCAGGGCCCAGGAGGCGGAGAAAGCCATCCTCAGTACGGCGGACTGGCTGGGCTGCTCGTGCATGTCTGGGAGCACCTCCCATGCCCACACGGGATGCATGCCGAGTGCGGGGAGCAGGCTGGGCCACAGCGACAGTTGGCTTTTTAGAGCAACAGTTGGTGTAGCCTGTAGCCATTTACAACTGCTCCAGTATTTGAAGTGGTTCAACAATAATACAACAAGGAGAAAATGCAGGGTTCAAAATAAAGGGCAAACCCAAGAGGGAGAGGCGGCCTACACTGAGATGGGGGAAATCCTTTTTGTCACGGTGCTTAGTGTGCCCACCTGATCCAGGCTGGTCCCTGCTTCCGTGCCCTGCCTGGAGGTCCCTTGGACCCCAGCGCGGCATAGCACTCCCCGCATGGTGCTGCATGGTGGAGGGCTGCTGGCCTGGCGGGGGGGTGGGCCTCATCCTTGGCACCTTCCATGGATAGGCCTAATGCAACTGGCTTTTCCCCCAGTGGAGGCTCTAGAATGCCAGGAGCAGAGGCAGCCCGGGAGAGGGCGGGGAAAGCAGGCACACCATTCCCGGTGTCTGTGGGCTGCCTGCCTCCTTCTTCTTGAGTGTTGGACCCATCTGTGTGGCCTCCAAGAGCAGAAAGGAGAGTCTCTTTACTGTGCTTCCGAAAGCCCAGGGAGTGTGGGGCAGACGAAGTCCGCTCTCCCTGCAGTTGCCCAGCGGCTGCCCTGTCCACAGGTGGTACCCACTGCCCAATCCCACAGAGGCCAGGTGTGGCTGCCAGAGTCTTTGGGAGGCGCCAAGGGTGAAGTGCCCCGCCCACACCCACCCGGCCCCACTCTCGTGGAGCCATGACAGCTGCCAAGGACTTGCTTTTCTCGGGATAATTCCAGGCCATAAGCCATGTGCAGAGTAGGAGAGGAGTTAGGGACTCTACCCGGCCCCCCCAGGAGGGAGAGAAGGAGGCGTGCTGGGCTGGCTCACTGCATGGGAAAGCCACGCCAGCTGGAGAAGAATCTGCCTGCCTCTGCATGCGGCTGTTCTGTCTTTCCTCCTCCTTCCTTAAAACTAAGTACCAAGCGGGATGGGAAAGCCAAGAAGAGACGCTCAAGTGTTAATTGTATTCTTTACATACAGATCTTTGCAAAGAAAGCCCTGTCATTGCTAAGTATATGCCGACAGAGGCTGTGAGAGTGACTTGACCAGGCGGCTTGGCCGAGGACACTGGTGGCTAATAAGCATCTGGGTGGACCTGCAGCCCCTCCTCACCCTCGGACAGAGTAAATTCACGCCACGCAGGTTTGCCGGACGAGTCCGAGTGGCCCAGGCATTGTGCTAGGACGGACGTAGCTTTTTCTACGGCCAAATGGTAACTGACCGTAGAGGATTTCTTTTTCTTCTTTTCATTTTTTTAAATTTTATTTTATTTGGGGAGGGGTGGGTGGAAGGGTCCCTTAGCATGACTTGCATGAAGTTAAACAGAAAACCCAGCAAACCAAACCCACCCACCCCCTGCAACTGTATGATCACCCTAAACAACAACAACAACAACGAAAAGAAAAAAGCAGAAGTCTATTTTCTTTCAAAGCTCTTTACTTTCACACGCAGTGGAGCCGGACTGTGAGGGTGCTCGGTAGCAAACTGCGCATTTCTGGGGGAGGGGGAGGGGCTGGGAGCGGGGCGGGGACGGGGAACAGATTGCTCCCCTTTTTCATACACGAGATCGAGAGGAGAGGTTCCCGAAAGGGCAGTCGGTCGGTCATCGGTCATATTGACCTCACCTTCATAATTCATCTCTCACGCGGAAACCGAGAGCTTCGCCGCAAACAGAACTGTGGAACCGCGCACCGCCGCCTGCTCCCCTCGGCCCGGCGTGCTCGGGACCCAGCGGACGTCGCCCGAGGCCCCCCGGCAGCGGCTAGTCTAGGTCGACTCGATCACCTTTTCCGACATGTAGATCCAGTGTGACCAATTTTCATGACAAATTGTTCGTAGTAACTCATCTACACCGCGCGGATTTTCCACGTGTTTCTTTAGAGCACCAAAAGGTCAGGACCACGGGAGAGGCAGCCCTCCCCCACCTTTACTGAGGCACAACCTGGCATTGTATGCAACCTAGTCCTTCCGAGTAAAAACTGCATGCCCAATGTTATGCAAAGCGACTCTAGCATGAAATAAATTTTGTATCATGGTTTCTGTATAGTCTTAAAGCAGATTTGTTTTGCTGAAGCAATCGGAGGTTTGCAGAGACACACGTCTGCATCTCGAATAAATATAGTATTTTCCCAAAAGAAACAGAGGACAGTAGCTTGGCTTTGGTCTGATTCTAAAATTAGTGGCGGGTGGGGGTGGGGGTGGGGAAGGATGATATTTTTGAAAAACACATGCTTGAGTTGAAAAAAAAAATGCAACATCTCGAGCTTTCACTGCAGCTCACAACGTTTCCTGGAAAGAGAGCAATGCTGCTTTAGCTCAACACCCCTCCCCTCCCCGGGCCCTGGCTCTTGATAATAAAAAGCTGACTTTTGAGATGAAGCACGGATCTGGGTTTTTATTGCCTCAGTCAGTGTCGCAATTTGGTTCTGGGCCTCCGGTCAGGCCCTGAGGAGGAAGTTGCTCCCTAGCCAGGCCCCTGCAGATCCTGCTGGCCGGAGGGCGGCAGAGGGAGGCAGCTCTTGGGAAGGACAGGGCACTCGGGGACCCAACCTGAGACGGGCAAGTCCTCTGCAGACACGGCGACTTCGCTGTGGAGTCAAGTCGGAGCCCCGACTCCCTGAATCTGGCCAGGCCAG
The DNA here is from genome assembly GCF_004126475.2 of Phyllostomus discolor. Lineage (NCBI taxonomy): Eukaryota > Metazoa > Chordata > Mammalia > Chiroptera > Phyllostomidae > Phyllostomus > Phyllostomus discolor. The sequence continues at coordinate 135,518,577 of NC_040908.2, forward strand.
AGCCCGCCCTGCCCTCCCCCTGCAGACACAGCCCCTTCCCTGCTAGGGCCATTCTAGAGTTGGGCGGAGCCAGAGGCAGGAGTCTGGCCGACAGGTCTGGGGCCCTCCCCAGCGGCACCCTGGCCTGACCGTCTGGTGGAGCACCTTAAGGCGCACCCCTCACTCAGCCCGGAGGCACCTTGGAAGGGGCGGAGCCCTCTCCTAGGGATCTTGATTCACTCGGGTTGTGCACTTGGTTTTGCTTGGGGGTGGAATAGGGGGACTGGGGTTCCAATTCTCCTCTTAGCCACTAGGGAATTCAGGAACGTTCAAGCATAAAAGTTTCTGTAGTCGGAGCACTTTACAGCCCGGGGAACGAAGGCCCACTGGGGGGGTGGGTGGCGGGGCGGCGGTGGGGGTGAGTGACCGCCCAGGGCCACAGACAAGTGGTCATCGGTCTCCCCTTGATTTCCGTTTCCTCCATGCCTCCCAGCCTGTCCTGAGTCAACAGTCAGAGGAGGGGGCAGCAGGAGGTGGGGCCCAGTTCTCACGAACAGTTTCACATCCCTTCTAGGCATTTGCCTCAACTTCCTGGTGCCCAGCGAGGTCCGGGAACCAGGAGGTGGGGGTCCTCGGGTGGCGAGTGCAGCAAAGCCTCTGCCCAGGGCTGCTGCGGCGGCTGCCAGATCGACACCCATGTACGGAACGGCTGTTCCTAAGCACCAGGACGTAGCCGCCAAGCAGCCTCAGCTGCCTCAGCTGCCTCAGGGCAGGTCGTGCGCCCTCTGCCCGGGCCCCGCCTGGGGGAGGTGCCTCCCGTGGACCTGAGCGGGACTCCACACTACGCTGTTTGGGATGTGGGTTTTCAGGGGCATAGTAGCTAATGGGGAAAGGGGGTTAACAGATGTGGACCCGCTGCTGTGTGGGGGGCACCTGTGAAGTTGTCTGTCTGATGGGAGCCCGTAGTAATTCAACGTGCCCGTTGTAGAGGCAAGAACAAGGCACCAAAGTGACTGGCCCAAAGCCACACAGCCAATGAGTGACGACGCCGAGGTCTGAAACCCAGGGGGTCTGCCTCCGGAGCTCGGGTGGAGCTGTCCCAAGGCTTCCTGGAGCTGGGGGCACTTCACGGGGCGCTGGAGTTGCTGGCCCTGAGTCCTGGCAGCCTCAGGACCGGCCTCCTGGCCTCCTTCCAGAAGTGCCAGGGGTGTGACCGAGGGGCCACTTCACCGGCTGCTCTGGGCTTTGCACACGCACATCCGACCGCCACACTCTCCCACTTATACACCCTGTTGCCCTAAGAATGGAGCTGAGTCTCCTTAAATTGGCTACCAAGGCCACTCCTCTCCCAGCTCCCTCTTCCCGTCACCCTGAGATTTGGAGCTTGGAGCAGTCACACAGGCACCCCAGGACCTGGCACCCCCCCCACCCCCTCCCCACCCCTCCCCACTAACTTGCCAACTCCCCGTTTGGATTCATCACTAAGCTGTCTCACTCAGAAGCGGCAGCTGTCCGGGGTCCTGGTGGAGGGCGCCAGGCCTGGACTCTCCATCCCCCACCCCTCCCACCCCAGGACCACAGGAGGCGGGTGTGTCAGGACGGGCTGCCCGCCATCAGGAGGGGGCGTGTGCGCGCTGGGTCAGGAGGCGAACTCCCCACTAACACTTGGTGCCTGGCGGGCCGTCGACCATCACTCTGGGGCGAGGCCAAGACCTGAGCACACGGTGGGGTCCCGCCTCTTCATTTCCCTTTCCTCCTCTCACACGGGGTGGGGATGGGGGCCACTGTGAAGGCCAATTTAGAATCAGTCTGTCAGAAAAAAAAACTTTTAAACACAAGTGGGCATTTTCTCTAGCTGGCTCCGGTGGTTCATGGGCGAACTGGATGGACAGGTGTGACCCTGTCCATGGTTATGCCCCTCAGGGCACGGCCACAGAACGCTGAGAGAGAGAGAAAAGTGGAGGATCGGGGGGCATCGTAGGATCCACTCTCAACCTCCGCACGCCACGGCGACCCTACCACGCAGTGACAAGTTCATTCGCTAACATCCACTGGGCACTTCCTCTGCAGCAGGGCCCGTCCCCGGGGGCAGCTTCCAGCATCGGCCTAGCCCCGGTCCTGGCTCTCCGAGAGCTCGGGCCTGTTAGGAGTGCCGGCTCGAACATCTGCACGTCTCAGGTGGCACGCCAGGGACGGAAGGGTCCGGAGGAGAGTCTGGGGACACTGTCAACAGCCCCTCACCCCCGGCCCGGGGTTTCGGTCACTCATCTGACCCGGCCCACGAGGTGCCTCAGGGAAAGCCTGTCTGCCTCAGCCAGGGAGGGCGCAGCTCGGGGACTCCAGGTGACGGGCAGTCTGGTGTCGACGGCCACGAGCCACCCACTCCTCCACGTGTGAATTATCCGTGCCCGCATGCTTCCAGGAAGGGCCCGACTTGGGTTCTGAGTGCGGGCGACCCTGTTCCAGACTGGAGAGAAGCCCAGAGTCACCGCTCCCCGGTGCCCACAGGCCTCAGCAGAGGCGCTAGGGCTCAGCCTCGAGGACTGCGACTGGGCTTCTCCAGCAGGTGCTGAAAGAGGTGGGGGGATCTCGGCACCGCCAGGCCGGGAGGGGCATGGTGGCCCCTCGTGAGTGCAAAGCCCGGCTGGGAGGTATGGGCCTGCGCACTGTCCCATGTGGGGCTGCTCGCTGGCTGGCATCCCGGGCAGACCCCCGGCCTGTGGGTGGCGGTTGCTGATGGGGGCTCGCTCCAGCATGGGTCACCTGGCAAAACCAGCTCAGAGCACTCAGAGATGCCCTTCCCCCGTTCCAGAAGGTCTCAGGCCGCACTCGCTCCTGGTTCTACGAGGTGTGGGACCAAGGACTCGGTGGGCCAGGGTGCGTGTTTCTAGAGAGCAGGATTGGGAGCAGGACCTCATGTGTTGATGTTCAAGGTCAGCCTATGGCTGTGGGCAGTCTCCAGAGTCAGGCCTGGGGAGCTCAGGACTGTCTTCATCCCCACTCACCTGGGCTGCTGGTCCTAGGGCGCCCCTTGCCTGCCCCCCTCGGCTGGGCTCGGAGTGGGCCGTCTCCCAGGCAGGGCCTGGGGCCAGGAGTGAGGGGTGTGGTCTTGGGATGATGCCCACCCCACTTTAGGCCCCTGTTTTCCCACACCAACGATGGAAGTCCTGGGTAAGACCAGTGGTTCCAAACCTTTCTCGAGGACCCCGTGTCAAGTGAAGTCTTCTGTGAAGTCAAATATATAACACAGATTAAAATAAAGCAACTCTGAATCGGGTAGAGAGTGGGGACCTGGACCTCAGTCCCCCTGGCCTTCTGTTACCCACAGTCCACCAGGTGGCCACTGAGTGCTCAGGAGACGTCCAGGGCTCTGATGAAGGCCGCTCGAGGCCAGGAGGCTAGGAGGCCATTATGAGTCCTTCTGCTTTGATGTCCTGGAGTTTCACAACTTCCAAAAGCCACTGGAGCCCGGCGCCCCGCCAGACCCCAGCCCTCTCCGGGTCACAAAGGGAGGCCGTGTGGGAGGAGCACAGAGTGGCTGGCGAGCTGGGGCCCTGCCACTCAGCCCCCAGGGACAGCTGCCTTCTGACACCCTGCGGCCAAAGGCCTGCCGTCAGTCACAGCAGAGAGAAAGGAATCTGTCCCCCAGCGCCACAGGTGCCACCGAGGAAGCCTAGGGCCCAGGGTCTGGCCTGGCTCCCATTTCACGCGAGGGCCCCCTTCCTGTGGAGGTTCAGGCCTGGGGCAGATGCGAGGGGCTTAGGGTCTTGGAGCAGCTGTCCCGGCAGACCAGACCCCCTTCCCGTGCACGGTGGCCACCCCTCACCCGAAACCACATGACACGGCAATTTAGTCACACAGATTAGCTCCAGAGGTCACCTGGCTCAGAAGAAGACATCAGTCAGTCTTCTGGGAGTTTCTGAATGGTGAGCTCTGGGTTACAGATGCCTTTGCCTGTCCCAGGGGTCTCCCCTGCTGGGTCTCCCCAGAAGTCTTCTCTCATCCTCCACTTACCCACCTCCACTTCCATCCACTCCGACTCCAGAGCCTTGTCCCGTGGACCTAGTCACCAAGACAAGAACTCCCTCCCGTCCAGGCATCCAGCCACCTGACCAGGGTACCCTGATATCCTCGAACCAAAAGCTACATGCTCTGGACCCTAAGAATAAAACCCAGGAGAGGCCCGTGGCTGCGCTAAGCACGACCTAGGAACCCCTGGTCCTGCTGAAATGCCGGTTGCTGGACCAGAACCACAGCTGGGCATGGGCCTGGCCTTTGTGTCCTCACCAGGCAGGGAGAGCCTGGAGCTTTCCTGCTGCTTCCCACACGTCCCTTGACAAGGATCTAACCCCCGTTCCCATCTGCTGGGTGGAAAGGACGTCTGTCTCCCTGTGCCCCAGATCCCGGGCCGGCACTCAGCCCAAGCACAGTAAGCCCTCCCTGGCCAGCCCCACACCCTGACAATGTAATTCTCCAGGAACACACTGAGTGGGAAAAGCCACTTTATTAAAGGGTCTCTGTCACAAGCCCCCCATTTCTGCACCTGTAGGATTGGCTTGGGGCAGGCAGTGCTGGTTGTCTCTCCGTGGCTTCCTGAGATTGGGCGTCCTCACCGGCCACTGGAGGAGGGCAGGCAGGCAGCTGGCAGAGGGCCAGGGAGTGGCCGGCCCCGCAGCCCACGAGGAGCACCGACGACGGCCGCAGAGCCTGCACGGGCTTCGGGGCCCAGACGTGGGCTTCGCCGCCATCGCCGCACATGCCGTGCTCGTTCCAGCCCCAGGAGCAGCAGGTCCCGCCTGCGGAGGAGAGAGGAGGCTGCTGCAGGAGCGGTCTGGATAGGGGGCTGCGTCGCTGGCCCTGGGAGCACAGGTACCAGCACAAACCCCAAGACACCGAAGCTCAGTGACACGGTGTGGGGGGGGGGGGCGCTCACCGTCCAGCCTACACCCCTGCCCTCCTGAGTCTGCCCTTGGTCCACTGCTCCCCACTCCGGCTGATGGGACTTGCAGCGCCCCAAACCTGGCCCCCCCAGCCCTGCCCCTCCCTCAGTGTCTGCCCCCAACACGTGATCTAAGGCCTGCAGCCCTGTCTCCCAAAATATCTCACATCCTCCCCCATCTCCTGCTCAGCATCCACTCGGGTCTTCAAAGAACATCATCGGGACTCAGAGACCACCAGTCTAACCCTGTCACTGCCCTGCTTAAACCCTCCGATGACTCCCTCCACTGCCTCCTTCCAGCCCCTCGACAGCACCCAGCGTGCCTATCTCTCTCTCCCCGTCCTCGCTGTACGGGGCTCCAGGCCTGCGGCTCATCCTCTGGATTCCAGTTAAGTGTTGCCCAGAGGACAGATTCTCCAGGGTCCCAGTCCACCTTTGGTTTCTCTCATGGCCCTGGGACTAAGCCAGCACCGGCTGTGGAGAGGTGACCTGCGTGGTGACGTGCTCACCATCCCCTCTGCACGAGACCTTCCTCTCTGGTGAGGGGAGGGACTGCACGTTCCCTTCGCTGCCACACCCCAGCACGGCGCCTGTGCGCAGCTGGGACTCAGGACAGGTTTGCTGACCGGTCCGAGAGCGAAGAGCTCAGAACCGGCTTTGCAGTGTGTGCCTGTCCGGTGGCAACAGGCTCCCATCCCGCCATGGCACCTCTCCCGAGGTTTTGGACCCTTTCCTAGGGTCTAAGACTCACATTTTCTGCAGTTTAGGAATTCTTTCTGGATATAAATGTAATACATTTTCATGGCAAAAGTGGAAAAAGTGGGAAATATGGATGAGTGTGAAGAAAAGCTGACTTCCAGAATTTTGCCCACTACTATATTTTAAATACCTCTTTCAAATTTTTAATTTGTGAAATTTGTAATATTTGTGTATATTTGTCCTGTTTTTACGCCCTAACGCTGTAACACAAACATTTCTCCATGGAACTGCAAGTTATTGAAAAAGTAAATTAAAAATAATTTGAAATTTTGAAAGAGCTCAATGTGCAGAAAGGTCCGAAAAATAATTTAATTGAAAGACACAATATCCCCATCCAGATTTAGAATATTAGTTAACATTTTGCCATTTTTGCTTCAACCCTTCCTTTACAAGAGAAAAATCAATCAAGCTGGTACATAATATCTGTATGCTTATTTAATACTTTCCCACACACCCTTAAATACTATGTAATAGTTTTGGTTTGTTTTGAAGATGTATATAAATGGTATCATTCAAGTATGTATCATGTTTACGAATTGTTGTTTTCACAGCATTGCTTCTGAAATTTACCTGAGCGGACAGTTACAGACCCGGTTCATTTATTTCAACTGTGTATAGTATCCAATTATGCATAAGTCATATTTTACTTACCCATTTACAGGTCTTTAATGATAATAATTGTTGCTATTTATCAGACAATATAATAGATAATAGACAATAATACTACGGTACAATACTAACATCGTTGCTATTATACACAGCACACAGCCATGGACTTCCTTGAACATGTCTCCTCGTACAAACTGGTGTTTGTGCGGGCTGGTCCCCACCAGTGACTGCAGTGGGACTGCATTTAATGGCACTAGGTATGACAAACAGCTCTCCCCAGAGGCTGCAGGACAGTCCCATTAGGAACGGATATGAATTCGTTTCCCCTCTGTCTCTGCCTTTAGACTCTTGCTATTCTGGTAAGTACAGTTCATTCACCCGCCTTCTCGGACTGCTAGTGAGACATGCATTTATTTCTTCATGTTCATTAGCCCCCAGGTACCTCTCCTATGAATTGCCAATATCCACTCTTTCCCTATTTTACCCTTTGGTTACCTGCCTTTTTCTTACTGATCTGTAAGTTTTCTTTGTGCATCTTTTGTTTATGGAATTCTTTGTCATTAAACGGTGTTGCAAGTGTTTCCTCCCAGAAGTGTGCGTGGTGTCTCTTCCTTTTGTGTACGGTGTCTTTTGTTGCACAGAGTCATTTAAAATGACTGCCTGACTGTCCATGTGGGAGATCAATTTCCTTAACCCGTGTGCTACTGCAGATAAGTTGTTTCTACTTTTTCATATTTTGTATAACATTCTCAAGAACATCTTTATGCATGAATCTTTGTCTATCTCTCTAATTATTTTCTCAAGTTAGATTCTTAGAATGGGAATTCCTGGTCAAAGGCCGTGGACACCCTCAGGGTTCCTGAGTACTGTTTTGAGTACTGCCAGAATTCTATTCAGAAAAGGTCACTCAGTGTACCCACAGCAATCTGCGGGGAGTCTGTTTCACTCCACAATTGCCAGCATTTATTAATTATTACAGTGTTTAAGAACCTTTCCTAATTTGAAAACAAAAATGGTATTTTGTTCATTTGATTTGTATTCTTTGAATAGCATTGAAGTTACAAATTAATTCTTATGTTTCTCAGGTATTTGTAATTTCTCTTTTGTGTATTGTCTGCCTCTTATCTTTTCCCCATTTGGTATAGAAAAATGTAAGTGTTCAGATCCAACAGCCAGATGGCCTGGGTTCAAATCCCAGCTTTTCCATTTATCAGCTGAGTAACCTTGGGCAAGTTAATTAGTTTCCCTTCAGTTCACTAATCTGTTAAATGGGGATAATAACAGTACCTTTATCAAAAAGTTGTTTACAAGGACTAAATAAGGTATAAAATAGTTAGACTGGTACCCGGCACATGGTGATACATATAAATATTGGCTATAGGTATTGTCGTAAGAGCCTTGTTGTCTTCGATACTTCTGAGACTAATCTTTCTCTGTCATATCTGGCATAAATATTTTTTTTTCAGTTTGACTTAAAATTTTGTTTCGGGTCTTTGATATAAAATACAAGTTTTATAGTTCTAAGTATTAAAATTGATCTTTAAAATTTTTTCCCACTGTTTGTAAGAATTGGAAACCTATCCCTGCCTAGATCGAAAATATCCTTTTTGACTTTCCAATGACTTACACTGTTTACTCTTCACGTCTCACTTACTATCCACCGACGCTCTGTTTCACAGACCACGCTGTCAACAGAGGGAGGCTGGCCGGCCCGGGACTCCCTTGCCCCTAGCTCTTCCCTCATGGGAGGGCAGTAACTGGCCCAGAGCTCGGGTCTGGGGGAGCACAGATGTCTGCCTGTTGGGTCCCCAGGTGAGGAAGTGCGTGCACACAGCGAGGGTGCGCCCCAGGCGGCAGCTCCTGCGGGGAAGCGGGAGTTTCAGCCAGGTGGATCCGAGGCGCAAGGCGGGAGAGGGGAGGAGGCTTGGTGCCTTCAGACCTGGCCTGGCACCTGGTGTGGGCTCTGTGCCCAGCCCCGGTGAGTGGCACCAGCTGACGGTCAGCAGGAACGGGGGCAGGAGGAAGGCAGAGCTGGCCTACCAGCAGGACTCAGCACAATGGGCAGCTGGCAGGCCCCTCTCCTCCTGCAGAAGGAAACGCGCTCCGAGGAAGCCACGTTGCAGGCTGGGGTCGCCGTGGCCCCGGGCCAGGGCTTTCGTGCCCACTGGGTCGGGAGGCCTGGCAGGGCCCCAGAAGTATCCACCCCCCAACACTTCTGAAGACGCTCCTTGCGGTTAGGAACTTCACAGTCTTCATCTCGTTTAATTCTGATGACCCTACAAGGCAGCCGTGCTTTATAGGTTGTTCTCACCTCACAGATGATGAAGCTGAGGTCTAAAACGGAGGCAGTATGGCTGCAGAAGCTGCACTGAACTTTGCATACTATATATCAGGGCTTGCCAAAATTATTCCATAAAGGCAGATAGTAAGTATTTTAGGTTTGAGGGTATCATTTGGTTTCTGTTGCATATTCTTCTCCTTTATCATAACCATTTAAAAATCATTCTAAGCTGGCAAGACCATACAAAACACGCCACAGGTCGGACTTGGCCCATGGGTCATACTTTGCCAGGCCCTGGTATACAGGTAATACTATTTACTACGGGCTGGGCGATGCTGTCCTGGGCCCACATCAACACACAGCTGTGTGACGATGGTACTGAGCTCCCCACTTACATCACGCGGTTGCCAGGAGGACTGCATGACTGTGTGTGTGTGTGTGTGTGTGTGTGTGTGCGCGCGCGCGCATGTGTGTGTCCCCAGCACAGCACGCAACACAGAGTGACAGCTCACACTCACATATGAGGCAGAGGAGAAAGAGGCTCACACCCATGGCAGAGGAGGAAGAGGCAAGGAGAGAGGCAAGTGGCAGAGAAGAGAGGGTGGGACACCACCAGAAGGGAAGGCCCAGGGCGGAGTGACCAGGAGTCTGAAGGTCCTGAACACTTCACACGAACCCCTTGCAGTGAAAGACTGGCTGACCCCTTGCCAGAAGGACTCACAGTGGGATACCTCTAAGCACTGAGCTCCTCCAGCAGTTCAGCATGGGCTCCCCTTCCCCCTTTTGCTTAGGGCCACCTTTCCAGGAGCACAGTGAAGATGGGAAGGGCCTCTGGACTCAGCAAGATGCTCCTGCATGGGCTGCTCTCACGTGGAAGGGAGAGGGAGGTGACTGTCCCACAGTAAGCACCTCCCTACACTAACTGGAATACAGAACGCCCAGTTTTCAGAGCAGCTGAGTCACAGGAGGACCCCTGGCTTTACAGAGGGCTCTCTGCACCCAGGATGCTGAACTCCCACCAGATTGAGCCAGATCCGCTCTCCAGATCCTGGAGCATGCAGCTGAGCCTTGTGTGGAGAGCCTGCAGTTGCAGAGGGATTTCCTAGCCTCCAGAGTTCAAGTCCCCTGTTCATGGGGCTCAGCAGATCTGCTCTGACCAGGATGTGACAAGCGATGGAGCTCATGGCCCACCACACTTGCGTCAGCCTAGGAGCCCTGCAGGTGGCGGAACCTCAGGACTGGCAGAGTCCCTGGCACAGGCTACACACAATACCCAAATCTGTTCAGGCCTTGTGGCACCTGCCTGAGCTTCTTGGCATCCTGGGTCCTCACAGGGCCTTATGGCACTGGGACTCCAGCCCATTTCTGCTGAGGGCCTTGCCAAGAAGGGGCAAACACCTGAGCATGTGTGGCAGGGCTTCCTGATTGTCCCTGGCCATAATGAAGACTCCCCAACCTCTCTTGCAGCGGGGTGTGGCCAGTGAGACGCAAGCTGAAAGGTTCTGTAATAGGATATGGTAACCTGCCTTCAAAGATAGATGGCATGTACCTTTTGCCTCTTCTTCTTTGTCCTTTCTTTCCTGTTGTCATGGGGAATGTGGGTGTGATAGCTGGAGCTCCAGCTGTCATCTCACACCATGAGGATGAGGGCTACAATGTAGGGATGGTGCTTCTCAGGTTCATACAAATGTAACCTTAATTCCCACAACAACCCTAGGGGGTGTTATTATCTTCATTTTATAGGTGAAGTAACTAGGCTCAGGGCAGTGACATAACTTATCCATGGTCACAGGGCCATTCTGGCCAAGATTAGAATCCAGGACTCCCAAGTCTTAGGTTCCTTCATTAGTTCCAAACCATGTGAAGATGGTAATACAATCACTGAATACTTAGTGTGTGCCAGGCCCTGTGATAAGCACTTTTAAGTATTGGGTTGGTCAAAAAGTTCATTTGTTTTTTTTTTTCCATAAGATGGCTTAGTTGTCTTTAACTTCATTTGGAGCAATTTTGTTAGATTGTATTGTGACAGCTGTTATATCAGTGTGCATTTAAAAATAAACATCAAAATTGGTAAATTTTTGTGTAGCCATTTTAATATTGAAGATAGAAGAAAATATGTAACATTTTTGGAATATTATGCTTTATTGGCATATTATGTTTTGGCATATTATTTCAAGAAAGATAAAAATGTAACTAAAATCCCAAAAAGGATTTGTGCAGTGTATGGAGAAGGTGCTGTGACTGATTGAACATGCCAAAAGTGGTTTGCAAAGTTTTGTGCTGGTGATTTCTCACTGGACGATGCTCCACAGTCAGGTAGACCAGTTGAAGTTGATAGCAATCAAATTGAGACATTAATTGAGAACAATCAATGTTATACCACTCAGGAGACAGCTGACATACTCAAAATACCCAGATCAATAAAGTTATTGGTGAAAATGAAAAGTATGTCTTTTATTTTATGGAAAAAAAACACATGGACTTTTTGGCCAACCCAGTACTAATTCACTGAACCCTCTAAACAAGCCTGTCGGTACAATCCAGCATCACCCCCGTTTCCCTGAAGCGGTGAGCACTGTGCAAGGTCGCACGGCCGGGGAGAAGCCGAGCTGGTGTCAGACCCGGCCCTCTTCTGTTAACAGAAGCCTGGCTCCAGGGCCTCTTCTGTTAACAGACTGTCCTCTCTAGCAAACACCCCGCTCCCGGGGAATGAACAGATACACCTGTGCAGGGTGTAGGTAGGACCCACCTGCGTGGGGACAAGGTCGGTGATGGAAGGCAAGAGCCATGGCTGGTGGGAGCAGCACTCCGTGGAGGGGCAGAAGCCCCTGGGAGCACTGCGGGCCCAGGCCGAGGAAGCCGAGGAAGGCCCTGCTGCCTCCTGCACCGGGCAGGGCGGGAAGAGGAGGGAGGGAGGTGCAGGGGTGGAAAGGTCAGGCAGCTAATGGTTCACCTTGTCTCCTCCTGTCAAGGACCTCTCAAAGACTTAGAGCTCTCCACACAGCGGGGAGGGGTGAGGTTTGAGCACCTCAGGGAGAGGAAGGCTCTGGATTCAGCAAGCTGGTAAATGCCACTGTGGCCACAGCCACCCTGGGAGCCCGCAAATCTGGGACAACCTTCTGCGTGTCCAGCCACCTAAGCTCAAGGGGACCCTACCCTTTTGGCAGTAATTGGTAGGACAGTCCCTAGGGTTCTGCTGTGAGCAAGCAATGAGTGAGTCAGGAACCCAGCATTCAGGCCTCCTGAGGTGTTCTGGGACTGGGGGCAACTTCAGGGTAGAAGGTGGTTCGGGCCTTCACCCGCACTGGCTGGACAACAGACAGCCACTCTACCTCTCACGCCGAGGCGGCTGGCCTGGGTGAGGGAAATCAGGCTGAAAGAGCACGGTCTAGGACTCCCATGGACAGTTTCCTGTCTCCCTGCCATGCCATCGATGAGACCCAAACACAGCGGACCTGGCCTCTTCCTATGAGCCACATGGCCTCACTCCAGGCCTCCTGCAAAGGGCTTCAGCTGGGCTCTCGGCTGCCTCTGCTGCCGTGGTCTATTCTCCACACAGAGCCTGAGTGGTCTGGTAAAACCAAAGTCAGACACAACTCTGCTCTGTTCAGATCCCTCTTCCTCAGACAAACAACAGCTGGTTGGTCCCCAGCTGCCTCGACCTCCTGTCGTATCATGTTCCACCTTGTCGACATCGCCATGGCTATGCTGACTCCCTGCTCCTGAAACAATCCCCCCACCCAGGACCTTTGCACGTGCCATTCCTGCTGGCTGGCATGCTCTGGCCCCTGCTACCCACGGGTTCACTCCCTTGTGCTGCTGAGGTATTTATTCGAATGTCACCGAACACGAGAGGCTGTCCCTGACAACGCCATGGAAAACAGGAATCTGCGCCCCTCCTCATCTGTCTCGTCACCTGCTTTATTTCTTTATGTATGTTTTACTGTGTGTTTACTGCCTCTCTCTCTTGACCAGAACACAAGCTCTCTGACAGCAGGCTCTGTTTTAACTGCCGCTGTGTCCTGGCACCTGAAACACTGCTTGGCATGTATTAGTGCTCCATATGTACCTGTTGTCAAAGGAGCAAACCATTGATCGGACAAATGAATAAATGGCTAGTAAGAGAACGAAGCTGCCTTATTTATTCTCTCCGAGAGGGCCGAAGATTGCCGGTGGATGTGGGTGCAGACACTGTGGGAAGGCCGATGTCCACTCAGCAGAAGGCTGCAACGAGGGAAGGCGGTCCTGGACAGCGGCGGCTGCCCTGCCCCTAGCTGGCGAGGGTGTTCCCATAGTGTGCGGAGTCTGGGGTGAGGGAAACGAAAGTCCTTCCAAGCTTGGGAACTTGGGTGGTGGGCGTGAATGTTGTGTGAGAGAGAAGGCAGGTGGCGGAAGAGCTGGGTGGAGCGCACACCCAGGGCCTCAGGCTGGCTCTCGCAGACGCAAAAGGGGAATGGCCTTGGTTCAGATGGTAAATAAAAATGGGCTGAATTTCTGGCTTTGCCCTCACAGGTCTCATTTTGAGGCTTCAAGGTGCGGGCGGCTCTAGAACCTCTTTTAGAACCCCATAGCTCAAAAAGTTGCTCAGTTCCCTTCATCAACCTCTATCCCTTTACATAAGAAGAAACGGAGGCCCCGAGTGGGCGGTGTTTCGCCAAAGGTCCCGTCTGCGCACCTTCCCACCGCTCCCCACCGCCCCCTGCTTCACTGCAGGCGGCATGTTTTCGCCAGTGAAGAGGGGTGAGGAGGGCGTCTGGATCAGCTGTCTGGATCAGCTCCGAGTGGAAGAGAGAACTGAGTCTGGGAGGGGTTCCGGAAAGGCCATGCTGGCAGAGGCCGCGGCCGGGCTCCCCACCCCCACCCCCACCCCAGCCCAGGAGGAGGAGGTGCTGCGGCTGCACTTCCGCAGTCACCTGCAAAGGGAGCGTGCACAGTGGCTCCACTGGGCGACTATTCTTAGATCTGGGGAGCTAAGGATGATGGATTTAGAACTTACGAGGTAGAAACATGTTGGCCTGTTTTATAAACAACTGAAATCCTCCCCACAGACTATCCTTCTGAATTCTGTGTTCTCTGTTAGAACTGCTGGCTTTTCTGAGAGGGACGAAAAAGGCAACTAATGCTCTCAAGGGCCTACTGCGACCGGGCATGGTGCTCTTGCGCGTGACCCATCCCATCTAACAGAGCAGCTCCAGGAAGAAGGTACTGATCACACTCTGCGGATGAAGAAACAGAGGCCGGGAGACGGCCACGCGAGCACACGCTGTGACGAGTTAGTGTGACGCAGAGTTAGGCTGACGCAGAGCCGGGGGCGGCAGACCGGCAGAGGCCTGGCCCTGGGATGGGGCAGCAAGGGCAGAGCATGGTGCCTCTGGGGTCTCCTCCCTTCAAGTGTGTGCAGATGGCTCTCCTCTCCTCTAAGATTTCTTCACTCCAGGTGACACTACCCTCTCTGTGTGTGACCCAGTGGCCTGTGCCCATGGCCGTCAGGTCCCCCTCCTCTCAGGAGGCTCCAGGCAGTCACCATCACTCTCTAAGTGCGCTCCTCTACTCGGAGCTGGCTGAGCCCATCCTGACGTGCACCTTCTCCCAGGCGCTGCCTCTATCGGGTTAGCCGGGGGTCACTTTAGCTGCCTTGAAGCCCAAGTCTGCCGACTCTTGCTAAGCCCACGGCCCATGTTTCCGTGTGAGCTGCTCCCCTGCCTGGCCCGATGCTGGCGTGTGGGACCTGGCCAGAAGGTTCAGTGGTCCCATTAAATGTCATCTTATTAAATGAACACAGAAATCTCTGAGGGGCACCAGCAGAGGGGCAGGGGCACAGACGAGGCTCTGCGGCCAGGAGCCTCGGGCCTGCTGCCATCCCTGGAGCCTGGTCACCCCCAGGGCCTCTCTCCATCATCCTCCCCACACCCATTTGGGCGTCACCAGTGTGGAGAGGAGGTTGGGGGTGACAGCAATGGGCAGGGGGGCAGGTAGGAGGAGTAAGAAGGCCTGTTCTGGAAGCCAGCAGTGGGTCTGGAAGAGTCCAAATGCAGATTGGAGAAGTAGGGTCTAGAGCTCACTGAGAAGCCACTGAGGACACAAACCCGAGGGGCGGTTCTCCCCGGGGCTTCCAATCACCTAATGCATACCTGCTGAGAGTCCGCTCCGGGTTTGGTGGTGCACCCAGCTCCGCGCAATCAGTTCGACGTCCTCCCCGCTAGCCACGCTGACCTCTTTGCTGCTCCTCCCACCGGTCGGTCATGCTTCTGGCCTTGGCCTTTGTACCAGCCATTTCCTCCGCCTGGAACATTCCTCCCCAGGCACCCACACAGCTCCCTCTCTCTTCACTTGGGTCTTAGTTCAATGTTATGTCCTCAGAGAGCCTTCCCTGATCCCTGACCTCCATCCTTCATCAGCCCACACCGCTTCAGTCTCCTTCTTAGCATGTACCTGCCCCACTCTCCCGAATTACACTTGCTGTCTCCCCACTAGATGGAACAGCTCCCTGGGAACAATTTCATTTTGTTCCCCTGCTGTATCTGGCACTTAGAAGAGTTTTAGGTAAACAAAAGGTGCTCAATAAACATTTGTCTTAGGAATGAATATGTGTCACTTGCCCCAGGGGGAGCTTATTCCCTTGAGAGGAAGCTGAGTCCAAAGGTGGGGCAGGCCATTCACAGGGGTCACCTATGCGAAGGAACTATGTGGAGGGTGGGGGGACCCTGTCAGAGGCACTTGCAATCTGTAGATCCTGCAGCTCAGCTCGGGGAAGGCAGACAAAGCTAGAGACCAGGCAGATCCCACTTCTAGCTCTGGGACCAACCCTGTCATGGCAAGCCCAGTCAGGGGAGTGCGGGGCCACTAACTAACCCACACGTGGTCTTGGGTGAGTCACCGTCTCCCGCAGGGCCTCCATTTCTGCACCTAGAAGCTGAAGGCAGCAGCCTTCCTGATCTCCAAGGGCCCTTCCCGGCCCAAGGGTTAACGTCTCAGGACAATAGAGAGTACTTGCCAACACTCCCAGGCTGCCATGCCACCGCATGTCTGAACCCGCCAGGGCTGCAGCCCTGCCGAGCTCGAGGTGGCTCACAGAGTCACCATTTGCTGACAACAATGCCCCTGTCCCCTGTCACTCCACTGGGGATTCAGACCTCCCAAAGCCTCACCACAAACCTGAGGCAGGAAGATCGGGGAGCAAGCATGTCTAGAAGAGAGGGAGTTCACTTGAGAGCTGCACCCTGGTAAGTGATGGGGTTGTGACCGACAAGGCATTTGACTCCAAGCCCCGTGCCCCTTATTGGGACCGTATCTTAGGAAGAACCAGAGTTGGAGTCAGAAGGTGAGCCCACACCCCTGCTCCAGCCCTTCATGCTTCTGGGCCAGCCACCTGGTACTGAGTCTCAGTGTCTCCATCCACAATGTGGGGCTATTACTCCTGACAATCCCAGTGCTAGGGCGAGGCTCATGTGAGAGTGAATGGGAACGTTTTGTGTATTAGAAAGCTCTACATTAATTAGCATTAATACCATACATGGTTCCCAATGGGCAGGAGGAGTCTACTCCATCTCTCTCTCAAGAAACCCAAAGCCCTGGGAAGCACAGTCCTGGCCACTTGGCAGCTGGGTCCGGAACCTGAACGGGCAGGTCACTTTACTGTGCAGGCTGAGCTTCAAGGGCAGACTCTGGGCCTGGCCTGGCTCCAGTCCTATGGAGGCCAAATGGCACCAAAGCTAAAAATGCTCGGCAGGTGTGGTGAGCCCACCAGTGTGGACAGTTCGTTATTCCAAGCATCATGTATTCGCCTCGTTAGCAAACATCCATCTAACTCGAATACGAATTCCAGATAAAGCACTATTTGGGTGCCTTGTGTACAAGAGGAGGCAGAGGAGCAAGGATGAGTAAGACAGTCGCTGTTTGCCAGGAGCTGCCAATCTCTTGATAGCTAACACTTCCTGAGCTCTTACTACACACCAGGAACTGCCTTGTATTACTTCCGTGTCCCATCTCACAGCCCTAACACACAACAAGGTGGAATGCTCAGGATCCCTATTTTACCCTGAAAAACCTGAGGCTCAGGCTCACCTGAAAACTCAGTGGTGGAGCCAGGACTCAAACCCAGGTCAGTCTGTCTCCAGGTCCTAAGTTCTTCACCGCTATGCACTATTGCCTCTGCATTGCTGGTGGTCTTAGGCAAGCATCTTCCTCTCCGGGCCTCCATTCCCCTATGAAATATAGAGGTTCAATAATTCCAGTGGGTACAAAGATGTTGCAAACAACTGCGAGCCGAAACAGAAAGCAAGAAATGCCACCCTGAAGTGAGGGCTGGGTGGGAGGTGTGGGGATCGGTGCCCATGCCTCAGGAGGGGAGGGCGTAGGACAGCATCTGGGGGTGTAAGGCCAAGGCCAGGCCTCTGCCACATATGGCTCGAGCCAGCAGGTTTCAGAGAAACACAGCGGACACCTGCCCACCTCTACCAGACCGAACTGACCCCCCGCCCCGTCTGCACTCTCAGCTCTTCCCCCAGATGGGCCTTTGCGAGTACTGTTGCCCCCACGCTTCCTCGTGTCCTCTGGCTTTTCTCCTTCGGGGAGTCCTTGCGGATCCTGCAGCTCTCTCCAACAGACCATCTCACACACAACAGCTTTAACAGTCACTTAAATGTCGTTTCATCAAGAAGCCTTTATGTCAACGGGACAGCATTTTCCTGTAAGATCCTGGTCCTTGGTGCATGGCTCCCTGTCTTTACAATTTGCTCTGTCTTTAAAGGAGAAGGAACAGCGGCCCTTCTCCATCTGAATCTTTCACAGCAGCAGATGCCAGTAAGGTTGCCTGGAGAGTCTGGAATTGCCATGTTGTCATGGTAACAGCAGACCAGAGTTCGGATGCTTTATCCCTGATGAGCTGCCCTGGCAGTGCCATGCCAGGTTACTGGTGGAATCTGCCCTGATGACCACCCCCCCCCACGCCACACACACACACACACACAAATCCATTAATGGACAAGAAACTGCTCCATGGTGCTGAGGTTTAGCTCCTGCAAACACACGTGTGGTCACTCACTCAGCCCCTTGGCTGACAAGGCAGCCAGGCCCTGGCTCTCTGCACTGTGGCTCACTTCGAGGGGTGGTATGGTTTTTAACTGGCTCAGCCGACAAAGCAGGCCCTCCCCCAATCCAGCCCCCAAATGATCACTTCTCTTGTTTGATGCCGCCAACCAGGGATCTGCCGCCGTGGACCCTGGCAATTAGCACAGCACCCGCATTTGTTGGGGAATTAAGAGCCACTGATTAGCTTAATTCCACGCCATTTACAGGCAGTGAGTGTCAGCCTGGGGTTGGCTTTCCCAAACGGAGGCCCAGAGGGTGGCGCGATCACGGCCCGAGCTGGAAGTGGAGGCGAATGCACGGGGAGGCGGAACGAACCAGGAGGGGCGCCAGACTCGCCTCTGGACCTGGCTCTGAGTCGGCCGTGGCCTCCCCTGGCCCTGCCCGCCTCAGGGACCTGCAGACCAGAATGTCTGACCTCACTGAGGCCATGCCTATTTCCAAGCTGATACCAACCAGAAAGGGAGCCCAAACCCCTTTGACAGCCTCCCTGATAACACCTACTGGGCATGTCCAGCCACAGGACTAGCGAGCCCTAAACCAGGATGTTTTGAGGCTGGAAGCCCAAGACAGTCCCTTGCTGTCTGGGCAAGACCCTGACACCCTGCCTAGACTCTCTCGACATCCCAGCCCCTAAGGGCCTGCGCCTTTTTGTCTGTCCGCCAAGTTGCCATCTGGCTAGGGCCTTGAAGCCTGAATGCCCCACAGTAATTACCTGAAGACTCCTGCTGTCAGACCCCGCACCCTCCTGCCGGACGAACCCAGATGGGGCCTCCAGGATGCTGATGTTCCCAGCATCACACAGGCCCCTTCACCTTGATGGCTGATCCCCACCTGGGCCCGGCGGGAGTCACCTCGATAGCTAGAGGGTTTTCCCCCTCTCCTGCCAGTTTGCTTGTACACAGCATACGTGACCGTGTGCAGCTGGCTAACTTAATACGTGCCCACAGACGCTAGGGAACCTCCAGATCCCTCCAAGGAAGCTCACAGACATTGAGGCCTGGCTGGAAGGCCTTGATGACTAAGCTTCCCCAATTCTAACTCCAGCTTGCTTGAAAACGGGCTGCACTTGGTCTTTCCAGACACTCATAAAACATTTATTGAGTTTTACTTGGTAGCTGAAATCAGGGATACAGAGTGGACCATTCATTGCATCTGACATCAAGTGATATATAATCTAGGTGATCAGCAGTGACTTCCCAGCGGAAAAGAAAGTCATGAAAGAGGGAGGAAGGGCATTTTAAGCAGGAAGAACGGTGCAAACAAAGGCCTTGCTGAGGAGTAGACGGAACTTGCAGTGCTCGTACAGTCTGGGAGAAGAAGGGGAAGTCCAAAAAGTGGCAGAAGGAGATAAATCTGAGATGACGGGCAGAGGGCACATCAGTGCGGAGGGCTCGGGAAATACAGTCCTCAACACGCCTGACTGAGGAGTTTGGGCTTTCCTCAGCGGCCGCTGGAAGCCACTAAGGCTTCTGGGTAAAAGAGTGGCAGAATCAGGGCTGTGCTTCGGAACTAAGTCTAGACAAGAACAATCATCATCATCGTGCTGTCATCACGGTAATAACGTTCGTGGGGCTCCTAGACTATGCCCGACACTTTCTGAACTTCAGGCTGAATACGGAGGAGGGGCCGCAGGGCGATCTGTTTGGAGGCAGGGGCAGAGTCCAGGAGACAGAGGATGCGCGGAGCCTGCACTACCTCAGAGGCAATGGGATGCAGGAGAGACGTCTGGAGAGAAAGCGAGGAGGCAGGACCAAGATGATGGGGCGTCAGGGAAGCTGTGGGTACAGGGAACTGCGAGGGGTCAGATGGCCTGGGCCAGGAGACTGGCAGGAGGTCACAGGCAGGTCTAGGATGGGTGATCCTCTGATTCATAGGCCTGGTAGATGGATCTAGAATCCAATCCCAAGAACACAGTCAAAATATTGCTCTTGCTGCCCTGAGTTCAGGAAAACACTTGGGGAGGAACAGACCGTGAGAGGCCTCTCCCAGCGCTGACACTCGTGCCTTCTTGGTGGAGGCCTTTCTCTCAGGGTCTGCATCGCACTGGGGCCCCCAGAGAGGAGGAGGCCCTGGTTTAACCTGCCTCCTCTGCTTGCCCGCTCTGCAGGTACCACTGGTGCCCCACCCTGGGGATGAGGGCCTCCAGACAGAAGGCAAAAGCTGCCTCTTCCTCCGAGACGGCTCTCGTTCCTCAGAGCCACGCAGACCCTCTGCTCCAGGTAGGAGGGCTTCCAGCCCCACTCCGCCCTCACCTGTGCTCATGCACTGCCCGCTCCCCCAGGGAGACCCCCATCCATTTCTCTTGGGCCGGTCCAAATCCTACTCGAACCTTCGAGGCTCAGCTCCAGTCCAGTCCTCATTCCTGTAAAAACTCTACAGCAATCACTACTTCACTGAACTACAGCACTCAGAACAGAAGTTCCATGGCAAACAGGACACTTCCAGATCACTGGGCCAATGCTCTTGACTCCACATAAGAGGAAACTGGGGCCTGAGGAGGGAGCGAGTGTGCCCAGGGCAGAGGAAGGGCTGCGACAATGGTCCAAGTCTGCCGGTCCCCTGGACGACCTCCCGTGAACTTGGAGCTTGTCTGTTTCTCCTGACCATGTCAGAGGCCTGAGACTGTCCATGGGGACAATGCCTTCCTGTCTCTACGTCCTGTGCCTAGCACAGAGCCCCGGACTGCAGGCAGCTCAGGGAATAGAATCCTCCGTAGCCAGAGGCTCGGGGAGACAACAGGTCTCGAGGAAAAGCAAGACACAGGTGAAGAAGGGTAAGAAAAACCGCTGCTTCCAGCAATTCCCCACTGTTCTGGGGTATAAGCCAAGCCAGCCACTGGATTGGGGGTGGGAACTGAGATGATGCCTTCAAACAGACTTCACATCCAAAAGAGACTTCCACGTCCAAGGCCAGTGTTGCATCCCAGAGCTTCCTGGAAGAACAGCTTGGCGAGGCTGGCCGACGGGGTCATGCTGAGGTCAGCTTCTAGCCGAGGGACATGAGTGATGGTGGTGGCAGCCGCTGAGGGAAGATTTTTCTTTTCAAGTTAAACCTTCAGATTTTGGGGTAAGGAAAGAGGTGTCATCGGGGCATGTGGCACATGGGGGTGGGGGGACACAGCCGGGGCACAGTCCTGGTCTCTGGAGCCCAGCCAGGCCTCTCTGCTGGCCACCTTCTCCCCAGTGGAGAGCGACTTCTACAAGCTGGCAGGGTCCCGCCTGGTGATGGGAGCGCCCCCGGCCACAGTCCTCTTTGTTCTCACAGAGCACAGGACGCTGCCTAGCACATCAAGGCACTCAATGTCGAGTCACTGAGTCAGTGCACGGACAAAGGACACTCCTGTCTCCAGGAGAATCGAGATGCGGCTCTGATGCTGGCAGAGAAAGGGTCTGCCCACCAAGTGGGGCCCTGTGTGCCCTCCATCTGGAGAAGGGGCAGGAGGCAGCTGGCAGGTCCAGAAATGCTGACACAGAGAGGGACAGAGCTTCCAGCCCCAATCGACTTCTCCATGGCAACAAGCTGACAGAGCGCTGCACAGGAGACTGGGAATCCAGGTTTTAAATAAAGACACAAAACACTCTCAGTCTGAAATCACACATGCAGCGCAACAGCTCCTGCCTCTTAGCCCCTTGGGAGGGGAGACGCAGCCACTAGGAAGGTACCTCCTTCCATCCTGCCACTCCCCGGCCAAGGGCCCGTCGGCCCCGCCTCCTGCCTGCTCTCCTGAGAGCGGCCAGGCAGAGGCTCTCCCGCTCTGCAGTGTGTACTTCAGGGCACTGCACCAAATGTGACACACGAGGGTAGAGGCTCCACGGGGGTGGGGGCCGGCCGGGCCCTACAGCAAACAGGCTGCGCCAGGGCGGCCAAGGAGAGCAGGTGGGGGCCCTTCTCCTCCTGTCTCCAACGGTCAAATCCTGCTTCATCCTTCAGGGCTCAGCTGTGTTTGCCTTCCGCTCCCTGGGATGACTTAATCGCACACACCTCCCCCTGTAAATCCGAAGCCCTCTGTTTACATTTCGAATATAAAACTTTTCATTATACTTCTGCTTACAGAAGTAGACAGACAGTCTGCTTTGCATTCTACTTTCGCTTACTTATTCTGCTCCCCAGTAGAGAACCTGGTCTGTGATAAAGCCTCAACAAATGTTTTCTGAATTGAATCAGCAGTGTGAGGAAACATTTTCATTTGAGGAGCTAGAGGCCACCCCTCCTTCGGCTGACGCGGGGCCACTCAGACCACCGTTTCCCTCCAGAGCCTCGGGTGGGGTGCTCGGGGAGCAGGAAGGCGCGTTCCCCACTCTCCTCTGTGGCTGCCCTTCCTGATGGACCCCCAGCTCCACCCCCGAGAGCTGTCTGCCGACTCCCGTGTGTGCTTTCTTATAGTTTTACAGATGTCACCACATTGGAAAGGGTGCCCCAAAGAGGCTGGACCGGGACCCTGGGTTCAAGTCTAGCTGCATCACCTGCCGTCTGCAGGAACTTAGATAACTCATTTAATCTCTTTGAACCTTGTCTGCACAGTGGGGACAATCCATTCCCACTCCTGTGTCCTGCCCACCTCACGAGGCCGGTGTGAGGAACAGAGATGATGAATCACGAAGACGCTCTGCAAGCTGGAAGGCAGTGTCTCTGCAAAGGGAAGGTGAGTGTTGTTTCCGGGATCTTATGAGAGATGTAGCTAGGGCCTCAACTCACAAGTACTGTGCCCGTGATCACAGGGGGGAGGCAGCGGCCGAGGGTCCAGGTCTCCTAACTCCTGGTCCAGAGCTCTTTTCCTGACCTTATGCTACCTTAGAGATCCCATCCAGGCATTGTGCAACTCTGGCAAAAGCAACTCCACATTCCATTAAAATGAGAAGCATTTTGGATCACCTGCGGAGTATCAATCTCTAAAATGGAATGGAGTCCAGCTCTCCACTTCCAGGCAGAATGCCACCTGCAACATTCTAGGCAAGGACTTAACTCTTACTCGCCCAAGGAGCCTTTCCTTCCAGATCGCACCCCAAGACAGGAAGGCATCCTGGTGGCTAACATGGTCTTGCTGAGGCAGAGCTTGTGTCTTTGTGCCTATACTCGGGACCGAAAGTCAGAAACGCAGCGCTGCGAGTGGACGAGAGGCAGACCGGGAGGACTCGGATGGGGCACAGAGGACTACAGGCACGGCCTGGAGTGCTGGCCTCCTTGGAAAACCACCGTGGGCACTCTGGGGCTTGCCTTAGGAGTAGGGATGCTGATTCCCTGGGGGGAGAAGTCAGCAGAAATAGATCTCAGAGAGACGGGAGGAACACAGAGGCCCCTCTGTCAGAGCCTAACAGCTTCTGGGCCCACATGCCAGAGCTGCCACTGAGCGAAGCCTCTTTTGACCTCAGCAATGACTTGGAAACGGAGGGAGGGCAGGAGAGAGGGAAGGCAATGTCTTTGCTGAGAACCCTAGCCCTTTCGTGGTGTGGTGGTTAATTTTGCGTCACCTTGGCTAGCTTGTGGTAACCAGTGGTTGGGTCAGACACTAGTCTAGATATTGCCATAAAGGTATTTTTTTTAGATGTGATTAACACTTGTACTCATCTTTTGGTGGGCCTCTTCCAATCAGCTGAAGGCCTCAAGGGCAAAGACTGAGGTTTCCCGAAGGAGGAGGAGTTCTGCCTCAAGGCTGCAACACAGAACCCGGAGTGAGCTCGGGAATGCAACGTCCACTCGGCTCTTACACGTCTCTCCAGTCTGCTGGCCTGCTCCAAGGGTTTTGGATTTCCCAGCCCCTATAACCACGTGAGAATTCTTTAAGATAAATCTAGACAGACAGACGGACAGACCCTATCAGTTCTGTTTCTCTGGAGAACCCTGACTCACATATAGGGGCTGGGTGTTTTCATCTAACTTAACCTCATACAATCCTCCTAAAGACCCGAGAGGTAGGTTTTGCTATCCTGGTGTCGTCCACAGAAGAAGCAGCTGAGGCTTGGAGAGTCAAGTCACGCGGGAAGGGAGACCTCAGAGCCCATGCTTTAGCAGTTCCACCACTGTGTGGGAGGACGCAGAAGGTCTCTGAGAACGCTGGGACTAGAACTCCTGGCCCAGGCGGAGGGTTGCCCATCCCTCTGAGCTCTCCTTCTCATGGGGCTACAGTCAATGCCGATAGGACCTGGGGCCTGAGTAGGTTTGCTCACTCAGCATCACAACCTGCTTTTGTCCAACACACCTTTCGGATCTCCCTCCTTCCCTGGGATGGGCATCTGGATGCGGGGTTTGGGTCTGCACAGATACTTCAGGGTCTCATCCCGGCTACATCTGAGCCTGCGTGTCAGGAGGAGACGAAGGTGCCGTCGGTCCCTGGGGGCTCCTCCTCCGAAGGCAAACCCAGGCTGGAGACTGTTTCCCTTTGGCTCCTGTAGGGAAGTGGGACAAGGATTCCAATAATGAGCACTATAGGGGCTGCCTCCTCGGGGGCGGTGACGGAGCACGCTGCCCTCGCTCTGCCTGCTCAGGCTGCTCTTTCCCGGCCCCACGGTCTCTCACCGCCAGCGTCTCCTGGGGAAGGGAGCTTTCTTCCCTGGGCAGCTTTGCCCCAAGGATGGATGAAGTCTCTTTCTTTCCTTAGTTCCCCTCCATGTAGCTGAGACAGGGTGGGATTTGCAGGAGGAAGTTAGTGCATTCTGTGTGAGGTGCCACTAGAGAGGAAAAAAATCACAGTAATCCCAATACATCTACAGGAGGCAGGGCTGCCAATGCGAGGTTTCTGACTGTTGATTTAAACTGCCCCTCTCACTCCAGAGGGCTGGGACACACACCTGCAGCAGCCTTTGCTCAGCTCCCTGTCATCCAAACTTCCCACGGTTTCCACTGGGCCGCTCTCCTGCTTACTGCCTCCCAGGCATGGCCTCCCAGAGCAGCACTGCCCGACATGTTAAGGCACACACGAAAAATGAGAACCTTTGGCACACCGGGGAAAGAGAGGGTAAATGGAACATCCGAGGGCTGGAGCCTGCTAGCCCAAAACAGAGCTTGGAAAGGCAAAGTACCTCGTCCGAGGTCACACGGTGCAAGAGGCAGAATGTGATTTGGCTGTTGATCTGTTTCTACTCTGCCTCCAGGACAAGGACCACAAGGTGTCCGGCCCTGAGTTTCCGGTGCCTCACGCAGGGCAGTGCTCAGAGACCCAGAAACCCAAGGAGCCCTTCCCTACACATCCTCAGGCCCTCCAGCCGGCGGCAGAGACCGCCCCAGCTGCAGGCAAGCACCGAGCCCTCACACCAGAGACGGTGCCGGCAAACGTCGAAGATGGTGAAGCATGGCCCGCTTCTCCTTTAAGTGCTATGTCTCGTACATAGTAGGTGTCCCTGCCTGACCCCTGGGCTCTCAGCCCCCTCACTTCCCTCCTCCCCTGAAACTTCCTGCCCACGTCTCAGCGCACAGTTCTCAGCCTGGTTCCCACTAGACCGTGACACCTGGTAAAGCTAGGCACGGTCTTCCCATGGCCATTTGTGTTTTAAAACGAAGGAGGGATACCTCAAAAATTCTGGTTGATCAGGAGCCCACAGGAGGAAAAGAATGGGCTTTAAAGTCGGACAACTCCAGGTTTCCAGCCCTCATTCTGCTACTTTCTTTTTGAATGACTTTGGGTAAATCATTTAATTTCTCTGACCTTAGTGTCCTTTTATGGAAAGTGACAATAAAACCTGTGCCAGAGGGTGCATATACAAAGGTCTGACAGTCTTGCGCTGTGCTCGGGGTTGAACGGTGGCCCTCCAAAAGACACGCCCAAGTCTCAGCCCCTAGAACCCAGGACTGTGCCCTTACTTGGAAACAGAGCCCTTATAGACGTGACCACGTTAAGGATTCTGAAACAAGGAGATTGGCCCGGATTACACGTAGGCCCCAAGTGCCACCACAAATGTCCTTTTCAGAGAAAGGCAGAGGGGCGCTGGACACATGGAGAGGTGGGGGCAATGTGACCACAGAGGCAGCGACTGCAGTGGGGTGGCCGCAAGTCAAGGGACGCCGGCAGCCCCCAGAGCCAGAAGGAGCCAAGGACACGTGCTCCCCGAGAGCCTCTGCAGATGCCTGGGAGTCAGGGGCCAGGACGCGAGATCATCCTGGATTATCCAGGTGGGCCCCAAGTGCAATCACCAGTGTCCTTGTAAGCGACAGACAAGAAAAAACAGACACACAGAGGAGACAGCAATGTGATGACAGAGGCAGAAGTTGAAGTTCTGCAGCCTCAAGCCAAGGAACACCTGGAGCCCCGAAGACAGAAGAGGCAAGGAAAAGGGGCTGGCCCCTGAAGTCCCCAGAGGGGGCGTGGCCCCGCTGACATCTTGATTTCAGACTTCTGGACTCTAGAACTGCGAGAGGACAAATCTCTGTTGTGAGCCACTCAGGCTGCGGTCCCAGATTCCTGTGTCCCTGGGAAACAAGTGTGCAGCGTCTCCCTAGCTCCTTACATACCGCCCCTGTCTCCCGCTTCATGCCAGACCCATACAAACCACGTGTAAACAATGTACGCTTCGGGGAACAGAACTTTGATCAGGTCACTACCATAACCCTAATGATCAGCATGGTGTCAGATACACGACAGATGTCCAATGTATTACTGTGAGTAAATGAATGCGTTGCAGCTCTCAGAGCGCAGCGGCCTTCTGTGATTTACCTCTATGTCCCCAGCACCCAACG
The DNA here is from genome assembly GCF_004126475.2 of Phyllostomus discolor. Lineage (NCBI taxonomy): Eukaryota > Metazoa > Chordata > Mammalia > Chiroptera > Phyllostomidae > Phyllostomus > Phyllostomus discolor. Next base: position 135,544,901 of record NC_040908.2, read on the forward strand.
TGCAGGGCGCAGGCTCCACACATGCGGGACTTCCTCCTCCTCCCATCTGATCCAGGGGGCAAACATCTTATCATCCTTGAGCCCAGAGAAAAGCTTCCACAGTCCACAGGGTCCATGAGCCTTGTTTCTAAACTCCCTCTAAAGGGAAGCCTTGGAGCCCTGGCCAGGCAGCTCAGTTGGTTCAATTCCTGGTCAGGGCACGTACCTAGGTGTCAGGGTCAATCCCCAGTTGGGGCATGTGTGAGAGGCAACCAGTCGATGTAGCTCTCTCACGTCGATGTTTCTCTCTCTCCCCCCTCTCTCTAAAAGCAATGAACATATCCTTGGGTGAGGATTGAAAAAAAAACAAAACCAGAAGCCTTGGAGAGAACCCATGAATGCGCAATCCTGGGGGTGACACTGTTTAATTAAACAGAGACTCGAGCCACCCGCGTCTGGCTCGGGCTGGGCCTCTGGGACCTGAGCAGGCAACATTTCATCATTAGGAGGAAAGGAGATGACAAACTCTTTCCTGAAAGAGCCCAGCAGGCAGTCAGAATTACTGAATGTGGATAAATAAAACTATTATTTCCAAATACACAGCCCAGGCAGCACTAACTGCATTCTTGGTATCGCAGGCAACACTAAATTTAGAACTGGCAGGTTGAGTCATATGCTGATTCCTGAAGAGAAAAACTAAATTCAAGGGGGAAAAAAAAATTAAGTGACATATAAAAATAAAAATGCAACCCCAGTCCCCTGGAGCAAGCTGTCAGGAGAGGGGAGGGGGAGGTTTCCTGTGCAGAACTGTGCTCGGGCAGGCGCTCCAGAGCGGCGAGGGCAGGGCCCGCCAGGCGCAGCGGGCCCCTGGGGAACCTCTGCAGCGCCTCCCCCTGCAGAGCTGCGAGGCAGGAGGGGACTCTGAATGCTGAGTAATACCGTGGGAACACTGTTTCCAAAGCGCTGTCACACGCTGTCTCAGCCCTGCAGTGAAGGGACTGTCACCCCATCACGTAGTTGAGGAACAGAGCTTAGACGGGTGAAGTGACTTGCCCAAGTCACAGTGAGCAGGAGAGCAGGGGCTTATTTTAATAAAGTTTTCAATTAAATGTACTGGGATGGCAGTGGTTAACAGGATTACACAGGTCTCAGGTGCACGATCCTAGAATACATCTGTGCACCGCGCTGGGTGCCCACCGCTCGAGGTTGAATCTTCCTTCACCACATATTTGACCCCTTTACTCTCTACTCCCCCCGCCACCCCAGCCCCCCGGTAACCACCGTGCTGTGTCCGTGTCCTTCTGTTTCTGTTTCTTGTCATTTGTTGCTTCCAGTTTTATATCCCACATATGAGTGAGATCATATGGTTCTTATTTTGGTCTGACTTATTTTAATTTTAGATTTACAGAAAAGTTGAAAAGGTAGTACAGTTCCCAAATACCCCTCCCCTGGGTCCCCTATTGTTAACAACTGACTATGCTATATTTGTCTCTACGAAGGGACCGTCTACCATGGGTACATTACTACTAACTAAATGCCACGCTCTGTTTAGATTCTGTTTTCCCCTAATGTCCCTTTCCTCCCCAAGGATGCCCTCCAGGACACCACAGTACTTTCCACTGTCACATCTCCTAGGCGCCCCTGGTCTGGTAGTTTCTCCACCTTTTCTTGCTTTGATTGACTGACAGTTTGAGGAACTGGTCAGGTGCTTCACACGCTGCCCCCCAGTTTGGGTTTTTCTGATGTTTTACTCAGGGTTAGAGAGGCATTGTGGGTTCGAGGGAGGAAGACCACAGAGGTCAAATGCCCTCCTCACCATGTCAGATCAAAGATACACACTGCCAATACAATTTACTCCTGATGACCATGTGGCCAAGGTCAAGTTCACCTTGGTTTCTTCACTGTGAAGTTTTCCTCCCTTCCACTGCCCCTTCCCCATCCCCTGCTCTTTGGAAGCAAGTCACTAAGCAGAGGCCAACTCAGGGGATGGGTGGGAAGTTAAGTTCCAGCTCCGTAAGTGATGGGCGGTGGGTGTCTACGTAACTTACTTGGAATTCTGTGTGGGGAGCACACAGGCGACGCTGCCAGGGTTGGTTCCCGTGAGACCGGCCATCCTGGCGTGCAGATGGCCCTTCCTCTGTGCCCACAGGAAGGGAAAGCGATCTCTGCGGTCTCTCCCTCCTCTACAGAGACACCTTCGATTAGATGAAAACTCCCTCCTTATGACCTCAGTTAACCTTTGCTATCTCCTTATAGGCCCTGTCTCCCAATATAGTCACCCTGGGGGTAAGGGCTTCAGCCTATGAATTTTGGGCAGATACAATTCAGCTAGAGAAGACTGACTTCTCTGGCTTAAGCCACTATTATTTCTGGAGTCTGTGTGCTAGCACGGCACACAATCCCTTACTGATAGACCTTGTGTCTAAGGAACATCTTCTAAACCTACCTTGATGACCTTGTGAGCTAAAAGTCCAAAGGAAACTGCCACAGATATCACCCTTGAAGTAATTTTGAATGCTGACTCATTAATGTCTTTCATTCATTCAACTGACAAGCATTTATTCAGCACCTACCGGCCAATACCGGGCTATGTGCTGGGGACACTACAACACACAAGCATTGTCCTGGAGCCCTAGACACTTACAGTCTTGAGTGATTCACCTACTCTAACTCATCTCTACCTAAAGAGCAGCCCTGGAATATAGCAAGTGAAACAGAAATGGAAATTCAAAACCATGAAAAGGAGGAATATCTGAGCATGCCAGCTCTGGGGATTTACATGCATGCTGTGTGTGAGTCTCAGCATCCAAGTTGGCTCTGAGCTTTTCTAGAAGCCACAACACAGAGCAAAACAGAGTGACTTGGTCCTATTTTCTGAAAGGAGAATGAATCCTAGTCACGCATGGAAGTCAAACGTAAGCGTTGTCCTTTCTGAAAGAACACTACCCAATACTTCTGGGTGACATGGATGTCCTAGAAAGCAACATTTTCTGACCAAAACCCCAACAATTGTTCTAAATTCCATGCATAGTGCAGAGAAGGAGGGCTGGTAAATCCAGGACGCTCTGAAGCTTGGATATTAGGGGATGAGTTTAAGAAAAAGGGCAAGAAGATAGGACCCCAGAGAAAGGCCAGGGTAGACAGGAGCAAAAAGAATGAAGTCAGTCTGACTCCCCTGTGGAGCCCTTTCTCGGTGTGTCACAGGCGGCATCTCATGACAGCAAGAGCGTGAGTTGGGACCCCAGCTCTACTACTCTGCCTCTCACTAGCTCTGTGATTTTGGGAGTGTTAACAGTCCAGAACCTTAGTTTCCTCACGTAAAATGTAGATGACATTTGCCTATTACGGGGATTAAATACCAAAGCATTATACATAATGTCTCTACCACACTGCAAAAATAGTTAACCACAGCCTACATATACAGGCCTGATCTGTACCAGGCACACACCTGACATGAATTATCTCATTCATCTTCACCATGAAGTAGATGTTACTGAAGAATTAAAAAACAGTTTTACCCCAAAGCAATGCCGAGCCACATCCTTGGATATTTCTGGAAAGAATGTACCACCCACCATCTGCAACCCCCAAAGTTTGCTCCGACTGGCACAGACCTTTATCTCTTGCGATCCCCAGGAAGAGTTTGCAGAACTCAAAGGGAACCCTACCAAGGGGCCCTTTGCAACCCCTCTTCGTGATGGAAAGAGAGATACCGATCTTGGGGTGTGCTATACCAAAGAGAGTGACCAGGCTCAGGCGGGGGCGGGGATCTGGGGGGTTGTTGATAATGGCTACAGAGTGTCAATACAGGAAGATGGAAAAGTTCTGGAGACAGTGGTGGGGGGGATGACTGCACAACAACACTTAATGTCACTGAATTCGACCTTAAGCCTGGTTGCAGTGGTAAGTTTTGTTATGCATGTTTCACCACAATAAAAGAGTAATAGTAGTAGTAGTAATAATAAAAGTAGACTAACCAGGGTGGAAAGGGGTCTAAAAACCATAAATGATAGAGAATACCTGAAAGAACTCAGGCATTCTATAGGCCAAAGTTGGAAAGTCTCTGGTTTTCAAAATAATGATATTACCTACTACTTATCAAGCACATCATATATGTTGGCACTTTTTTTAATATTACCTTTATTTTCTAATATGTCTCCACAAGGCATTTCTCACTTAGAGGAACCAAGTGACCAGCCCAGGATCACACAGCTAGAAAGTGGTGGAGGTGGGATTTGAACCCAACTAGTTTCAACAGAATATGTCCTTCTATGCCATGCAGCCTCTCATTCAAATATTGAGTAGACACCTAGATTTTTAAAATGCTGAAGATTTATTTTAATCTTATGATTTTCTAATTCTGAGTTGGGGTGTGGAGAATGGGAAGGTGAGGCATTCATGTTCTTGCAGGCTCCCTGCACTATGGGGGCACAGAGGCAAACCCGAGCCTCCCTGCACTGCGGGGGCACAGAGGCAAACCCGAGCCTCTGTGCACTCCAGAGGTAACCACTCTGGTCAGAGGGAAGACCTCTGAGATTAGAACCAGAGGCAACATCAGGGTCTGGTGCCAGGGGCCTGCACCAGGGCCCATGGACCACTACTAGCTCCCACGGGCTCAGAGGAAGGCCACCAGCCAACAGAAAACACACGGCAAGCTCCAAATACAGGAAGGGCTACTGGACACATTTCTCCCCCATGATACAGTCACCGCATCCCAGAAGGGAAATTCTGGAGAAGAAGGAAGAGGGCAAAGCAGAGGAAATATCAGAGCTAGGGGAGAGGGCCCTAAAGGCTACAGCCTCTGTTCAAATCCCAGCCTATTGATCTGTTGGTAAGAGTGGGCTTGCAATCCTCTGAAGCCAGAGCACAATCTCACGACTGCCCTGGGTGTCCTCAGAAGTCCCGTGGCATTAATTTCTATTTTTCAGTAATGTCCCTCCTTCACTGAGTCTTGTCCCCTATGGAAAATGGATCTGGGAAATTGTCCTCAGGTGTAAGTCAGTATCACAAGCACTCAGATAATAAAGGTATTATGACGGAGTCAAGGGGTGGGTGACAGAGAAATAGGTTTTCTGTAATGTTGACCCAAGACCCCTGGGCACGGGCCCTGCTTCTTCCCCACTGGACAAAATGTAGACTTGCTGGTCCTGAGTTTACGGTATTGCAAACATTCTTTTAAAAGAAAACACAGAACTGCTGTGAGTTCTTTAAGAATAATGAGTTAAACCTTGAGTACAAAACCTGTGATGCAACAAGAAGTGGCCGTTTCCTGGATGCAGTAGGACCCACTCTGCGTGACAGACAGCGTCACCGAGAGCTGCGTGCTCCATTATGGGACCAGGGGCCAGAGACAGCGACAGAGACATACCCCATGGCCACCCCTGTTGTGCCTGGCCTCTGCTCCCCGTGCATAACTGCATCCTTGAATCACTAAGTCAGGAATGTGATATAATCTTACGTGTGTGTGTGTGTCTTTGCACCAATACACAGACTCCCACTGTATTCCTCCATGCTCCTTCAAGAACTTCTTGTTCAGCTGGCCCCTTTGCACTTATCTGTAAGTTGGGACTCATGTGTATAAGTGGCAGCGGGAACCACCTCCTGAGAAGGACCCTGGAACACTGAGCAGAGCCTCGGCTGACCGGCCCGCCACGTGGGCCTGGCCGGAGCCTGCTGGGCTCCACCCCACGCAGCGCTTGGCTGTCGCCTGCTCACTTCAAGTGGAGGATCCGGCACTTATTTTAGGCCCTTATAAATAATACATTTTGTCATCTTGATTCTTCTTTTAAGCTATTTTTTCTCTTTGGGAAAACCACTTTTATTCTACGAGACAGTTGTTCATAAATTAAGAGGAACTCCAAGTGACCCAAGCCTGTATTCCTGACTTCAGAAGGAGTGGGCAGCCGTCAAACCTGATTGGTCAAGGAAGAAGCTGGCCTCGTACAGGAGCAGAATCTTACTTACTTCGAGCATGAAAACAATGTTTACAACATGTTTGATTCCTTGACCTCTGACCCAGCAAGTCCTACTATCAGAACTTTATTTTATGTATTTATTCTTTTAATCCTCACCTGAGGACATGCTTATTGATTTTAGAGAGAGGAGAAGGGAGGGAGGAAGAGAGGGAGAGAAACATCAATGTGAGAGAGAAACATGGATTGGTTGCCTCTCATACATGCCCAATGGGGAACTGAACCCACAACCTAGCCATGTGCCCTGACCAGAAATTGAACCCACATCCTTTCAGTTTAAGGGACAATGCTCCAACCAACTGAACCATACTGGCCAGGGCCTATTACCAGACCTTTAAATACCACCTTCAACCCATCTCCCTAAGAGTCCCTACTGGTTGATTACACTCAGTAAAACGCTGAGGGTCTTTACCATCTGTAAAATGGAGACGTCTACCTTCCATGCAGATTTACCCAAGCACTTGGCATAAAGTCAAAGCTCAGTCTGTGAGTCCCCCTTAACATTACCTTTGTTTTCCAGTATGTCTCTACAAGGCATTTCTCACTTAGAGGAACCAAGTGACTGGCCCAGGGTCATACAGCTAGAAAGTGGTAGAGATGGTGATTTGAAGCCAACCAGTTCTAAGAGTTCCCTTTGAACTCTGCTTGATACCCTGCAGCTCCCAAGAAGACGCATTTGTACCTTGAAGAAGAGTCATCCTACCCTGCTGTCCCCTTCACTGACCAGGAATCACCAAAAAATATTATTTAATTAATATGGTTGTACAGTGCACAGAACACTGAATTTGGAATTGGAGAGACCAGGGCTTGAATCCTCATTCTGCTGCATGTTATGGGATCTTGGGCAAGTTCTTTAATCTCCCTGGGCGTTAGTGTCCTAATCAAAAAATGGGGATAAAACACTAACTTCAGAATCTCTTTCAAACCTTAATGACTTGCCAGGAAACCCTGTTAAAGTACAGATTCCAGCAAAGGAAATTATCAACAAAATAAAAGGACAATCCACAGAATGGGAGAACACATTCCTGATACATCTGATAAGGGGTTAGTATTAAAAACGTATAAAGTACTTACAAAACTCAACACCAAAAAACAAACAACCCAATTAAGAAATGGGCAAGGGACCTGAATAGACACTTCTCCAAGGAGGACATACAGATGGCCAATAGACATATGAAAAGACACTCAATATCACTAATCATCAGAGAAATGCAAATTAAACCACAATGAGATACCATCTCACACCTGTCAGAATGGCCATCATCAATAAGTCAACAAACAACTTCCGGCAAGGATGTGGAGAAAGGGGAACCCTTTTGCACTGTTGGTGGGCATGCAGACTGGTGCAGCCACGGTGGAAAGCAGTATGGAAATATCTTTAAAAAATTAAAAATGGATCTGCCTTTTGACTCAGTGATCCCACTTCTGGGAATATATCTGAAGGAACCCAAAACACTAATTTAAAAGAACATAAACACTCCTGTGTTCATTGCGCATTATTTACAATCGCCAAGATATGGACGCAGCCCAAGGGTCCATCAATACGTAAGTGGATAAAACAACTGTGGGACATTTACACAATGAAACACTACTCAGCTGTAAACAAGAAGAAAATTTAACCCTTTGCAACAGTATGAGTGGACCTGGAGAACATTATGCCAAGTGAAATAAGCCAGTCAGAGAAAGACAAATACCGTATGATTTCACTCATATGTGGAATCTAATGAACAAACTGAACTAACAAGGAAAATGGGAACAGACTCATAGATGGAGGGCAGGATGACAGCTAGTAAGGAGGAGAGGTTGAAGGGGGGGACTGAGCAAAAAGGAAAAAGGACTTATGGACATGGACAACAGCGTGGTGATTGCTGGTATAACAAGGGTATAGGGGGACTAAATGGCAATGGAAAAAATACAATAAAGATTAATTTTTTTAGGTGCAGATTCTGATTCAACAGGTCTCGGGTAGGGCCTGAGGTTCTTCATGACTACTTAGCACTGGCCAAGGCCAAGGCCATTGGGTTGTGGAGCTCTTTTTTGAGTAGAAAGGACGTGCATGGCGAGGGTATTTTGTAAATTGTGAAGGGGTCTGTCAGCTCAAGGTCTGATTCATTCACCACCATTAATTAACCTTAAACACAAAGAAGGTCATTCTATATGCATTAATCCTTAACTCTTTATAGGTAGGCAAAATAGTGAATATTTATCTAGTAAAATAACAAGGACTAAAGAAAACCATTTGTCACCAACTCTCTTCCCTCAGCAAAGCACAACACCTCTACCAGCCAGGTGGTATCAGAGGCCAACTACGAACAAACCTTAAAACCACTTCAGATGAAGCTTTGGGGGATAATAATGTAAACTACACCTTCCCAAAAGCACTGTTTTCAACCCCAGTGTTTATGACTAAACCTCAGTGCTGACTTCGGTGCAAGCAGGCTTTGGGAGGGCGCACAAGGGAAAACACCAGAACACTGGCCCTCTGAGACCAGTTCGATGGGGGAGGAGGGGTGGGAACGGGAGAGAGACTCTGATGGCATGAACGACGGAAGCCAGTGGTAAGGACCGTGAAAGGGGCTTTCCCTCTGGAAATAGCCATGCTCATGCTCAAGACGCAGCTCCAGGGTCACCGCCTTGGCAACACCTTCCCTGACAGCTGGCTTGTGCTCTTGCTGCCAAAGCACCAATGCCCACCCCTCTGCCCGCCCTGGAGCTGGTGCTCATCATAGCGGACTGAACACTCATTTCCCTATTGATCTCCAACCCCTTGGGGTCAGGGACCATGTCTTATTCATCTCTATATTTTCAGCCTGGCACTGCGCCCTGGCACGTATTAGGCACTCAGTGAATGATGCTGAGTGAATGCATGAGGTGGAGGATATTGAAGAGAGAGCTCTAATGGCCTTGCCTTGGGGCTTGCCTTTCCTGGAGGTGTTCATTCATGCATTCCCGTGCCGGGACGCACGCATGCTCCCGGGGGGGGGGGGGGGGGCGCTGGGGCCTTTCACCGGTTCTCGGCGTATTTCAATCCGAGAAATGTTTCGAGCTTTCGTGACCCCAAGATTGTACACTTAGTAACATAGATAATAATGATATATATTGGTTTTGTAAACATATGTAAAACTTTCAACATTTTCTTCAAAGTGTTCTTCTCTTTTCACTGTGAACTGTGTACACGATTTCCCCACTTTCAAATAAGGAAACGTAGGATCAGACGAAAAAGATTAAGTGCTCTAAGGCAAAGTCTCAAATTGTAGGTACATGACAAACACCTGCTTCTTGTAAAAAATGCAGATTCCTGGCCCCCACCCCCGGAGACTCTGATTCAGTGGGTGTTAAGACTGAGCCCAGGAATCTCCGTGTCAGTGCTCCCCGGGTTCTGGGGCGGGTAGTCAGCAGACCTGAGGCGAGGTCCTGGGAGGATCAGAGGTCAGCCCAGTGCCCTCCCCGGCCAGGCGCCTGGCCCGTCCTGGAGCTCGGGATCTGCTGGAGGTCGCCTCAGGGCTTCGGTTCCACACCTAGAGTCACGGGATGGGAGGCAGGTCACACAGACAGCACCTTCCCAGGGCCTGGCAGGAAACCGAAAACCTGAGACACTCAGATGATGAGGGCGGTTCCAGTGTCCCGTGCGTAACCATGAAGCCAGGGTGGTGGCTGGAAAACGGATCACATTTCTGAAGACTTAAGACCTGAAAGCCCAGGTTCTGGAAAAAGACCAGGCCCTCTAGGCAAGACGGACTGAGAGAGAGAAAGAGAGAGAGAGAGAGGGGCTCAATTTAGTGAAGGACGACATATGAAGAAAGGACAAGCAGACTTCTCCCTCCCTCTGCCTTCCACACCCACGCCCCGCTGGCCGCACCCCTGTGTTTCCTCCACCAGCCCCTCCCCCTCCCCCACTGCCAAGGCCCTGATTGAAGACCTCAGGGGTTACCTGTCCCCCAACCCTTACATAAAAGCCTCCCAAGGCTCTGCCAGCCATTCGCCTCTCCTTTTGCGCACACCAGAAACTGTCCCTCTGTCTGTTTCTACTAGAAAGCCTCACTAATCTTCCCTGAGCACATATGACACCACAGAGTGTGAAAGATGACTATATTTGAAGCCAGAAGGTCTGGTTCTGGTGCTGGCTCTGGTGCTGGCTCTGGCTCCAGCTCCATTATGAAGTAGTTGTCTGTCTGGGATTCCCCTTTTGGGATTCAGTCTTTATGAGTGAGATGGGGAGCTGGACTGGGTCATCTCCCAAGTCCTTTCCAACCCTAGGATTTTATGTACATTCCTACTTAAAAACTATTAGTGACATCCTACTCCCTATCAAATTAAAGACGTATGAGGAAGTGCCTTACCCTGGAGGCCCTCTGTGATCCGGCCCTGCTATGGACTGAATGCGTGTGTCTCCCCAAAATACACAGGCTGCAACTCTAATCCCCACACGGAGGTGTTTGGAGATCGGGCCTGTGGGAAATGAATGGGTGATGAAGGTGGAGCCCTCACGATGAACTCAGTGCCGTGGAAAGAGGTAGGAAGGAGCTTGCTTCCTCTCTGTCCGTTGTCTCCCACAGGAGAACTTCGTAAGATGAGGTCCATCCACGAGAGGGAGGGTTCTCAACAAGAACTGACCACGCTGGGCCCTGATCTCAAACTTCCGAGCTCCAGAACCATGAGCAATAGACGTGTGTTGTTGGAGCCACCCAGTCCACGGCAGCTGGTTACAGTGGCTTGAACTGACTCAGACAGGCCCAGGCTGTGCTTGAGCACTGCTCCCTTCACGTCCCCTCTGTTGGAGTCCGACGGAAGCATTCCCGGCGCCCTGATGTGCCAGGAGTGTTTCTGCTTCCTCAATGCTTTTGCCATTATTTTATTCCAGAAGACCTGCACCTGGTTCATACACCAGGTTTCAAGGTGTGTGATTCCTACATTTGTCGAGGTCCAAATCACACGGATTTCTTGCAGGTTTTCCCTTTATGGCACTAGCCAAAAAGTCAACTCTCCCTCCTCTGACTGCTACTGCTCCATTTGTCCCCTCTCGCAGCTGGTACCACCATCCTCCCCGGGCCTGACTCACACACTGTTACTGGCTCCAGGAGCACAGGGCCCGTGTGAGTCTCCTACCCACTTGGCGCAGAGCCCGCACAGAGAAGGGTCTGACAAGTGACTGCTGGGTAAGAGGCAGAAAGCGGATGCTCCCATGTTTGTTAGACCCTGGGTTTCAGTGGCAGCTCAAGCAGAAAGGGTCACATGGGCAAACAGTTTCCAGTCTCACAAAAGAAAGAATATGAGTTCCTGTTCCAGTGGACAATTTTTTCTTGTAATCAGCTGCAAGGATGTGAGCCATCCAAAGGGGCCGCTGGGCCTGGTGCTGCAGTGTCCCCATTGCTCATAATGCCAGTGGCTGAACACCTGAGATGATTTTCCCCGCCAACAACAGTCTGGGCCGAAGTCCTCGACTTGGTGGCTATAGGCGGACTGGGAGCTCTCGGTACATCTACACGGCACGTCCATGTAGCCACGGGGCTCAGCGAGTTCTGCACCCTACACAGTGTGGTAAGAGGCAGACTTCCTGCCTGTGTGGGGTACTTGAAGGGGCTTCCTCCTCTGACCTCCTCTCCCTGGACCAGGCCTACCCCAGCTTGTTCTCCGTGAACCTGGGGTCACAGTGCAATGTGCACGCTGTACCCTCCTGACGAGACCGTCAGCTCCTGCCTGGAAGGATCCTGAGCATCTCGTGTCGTGTTCTTCTTCCCGTCTCCCACACGCCCAGCACAGAGCCCTGCTCCTAGCAGATGCCAATAAGTGTTCTCTGGATGGGTACTTAAATTTAGATCAAATTGACTCAAATCCCAATTAAAATCCCTAGTCAGAAAGACTACATTTAATTCATTTCTTCCCTACAAAAAGGACAATCTTGCTGTTTAAAATAACCTAATACATTTTCTTCACCACTCAGAGACAGACGCAGTTTCTGTTTTTAGAAGGCATATCTGAGATGCTGTGAAGTACAGCTTGATTTTGATATTTTATTCTGATTAAATCTGAGGCATATCAGTTATCTAGAGCGATGACTTGGCCTGCTCTGAACCATTCTACTCACTGTCCTGGGATCCTAGGGCAGGTGGATGTGAGGAGCCTCAGAGGCCAGCGAGGCGCTTCTGTAGCTAAGAGAACTGGAATTCGAGCGCGGGGATGAGCTCCCAGCTTTGATGGTTGACTGCACGGTTAGCTGTTCATTTCTTTTCCTCGTTCGTTTAGTCAAGGGAGAACGCTGAGCACACGCCACGCACCAGGTCCTGTGCCGGGTGCCAGAGACAAGGACGCGGCAGAGACCATCGCAACCGTCACTGAGTTCTCAGACTAATGGTCACCTCCTGGTTCCTTGGCCCAGGACATTTCACCTTCTTCAAAGGGGCGACATGGCCTTTAGAAGAGCTGTCTGGGAAAAGAACCGATGTCAGCCGGACACAGCAGCCTTGCATTTACTGGAGCGCCATACTTCCCTGCAGGTCAAGAGCATCCATTCGAGGGCTGGTGGGCCAAAATTCCCTGAAAGCCTGGTACCTTATGCCCCAGCACAGCCCCCTTGAAAGCCGCACAGTCAGGGCTGCATTCAGCAATATGTCCCTTCAGACCGGGTTGCTCTCTCTCCCTTCAGCCTAATGGCCACCCTCTCTTGAACAGCGGGAACACTGCGTTCTCCCCCACTGTCCTCCACCGTGTCTGGTACAATGTAGGCAATTTAGACTTGTGGCTGAGGAGACAACTGCAAAAGGTAGTTTTTGGTCCTAGAACACTTCTCTCTTTAAACTCATCCACAGACTCATCTCCTTTCGGGAATGGCAAATAGGCCTCATCCTCTGCCAATTCTGGTTGACTGGAAGTGACTGCCTGGAGTGCTATGTTGAGAACGTTTCTCAGGCTGCATCCAGACGCAGGAGGAAATGAGCGTTTGATTGATCGGCAGTCTATGGGGTAGCTATTTGCCTTCCACCAGCCAGACCCTGGCTTTGAGGCCTCTGCTGGTTCCTGCGTGCCTCAAGGGGCATGGCCAACACTCTCCACGTGCCCTGCCGGGCCCTTCACAGTGCAGCCAACAACCTGACACGCCTCCCACCACACACCCTATAATCCAGCCACACTGTGGCGTTATTGAATATGCCCCTCTCTTTTAGGATCCTGGGCCTTTGCAGATGCTAGTCCCATTTTCAGGAATACTCTCTGTCTTTACCCCTTCCGATGCCCGGTTTCTCTGTGGAGCCCTCCCTCACTTCCCCTACAAAAAGTCCCCTCCTCTGTGTTCCCACACGCTCCTGTTCATCCCTTTGCCATGATACTGACTCGTGGAGATTCATCTATTTGCACGTCTACCTCCCCTAAGACACGGGAGGTCCTCATTAGCAGGGCCCTGTCTTACCCGCCACCAGCAGGGCACCAGCCACAGATAAGGCACGTGCTGTAGGACTGTTGAGTGAAGGCACTCTTTGCAAATCTCTCCCCCTTCACTTCTTTCAGCTGCCTTTTAGAGAGGCAAGAACTAACCCCTACCTACAGTCTCTCGAACCTGCGGAGGTGCCACCTGGCTGTCGGGCCTGTCGCCTCTCAAGTCTGCCCATCAACAGATATCGCCCCCTTCCTCTGCCCTGCCCCACGATTTAGGAATTAAAATTAGATATCGCTTTGATCTACACTAACTGTGTACTGAGTAGACCGAGCAGAACAGATTATTTCATCGAATCCTTCATGAAGACCTGGTGTCCTAACTTCATCATAATCACAAACTTATCTGCTTCTGTCTCCACTGTCCTAGCCCAGTCCAGGCTGCTGTCAACTCTACCGGGCTACGGTAGCAGCCCCCTATCTGGTATTTCTGCTTCCCTGTTCTCATTTTACAATCCATTCTCCACTGAGCTGCCTCCGTTTTCTTTAAGGTCCCATCACTCCCTTGCATAAAGCCCTTCAGTGGCTTCCCATTGATTCTAGAAAAAAAAAAAAAAATCCAAGCTCCTCTGCGGCTGCCAGGGCCTGGCGTGACCTAGCTCCCGCCTCTCTCCGACCTTGTCTCTCCTCCCTCTGGCACACCGCGTCCCAGCCACCCAGATCTCCGTTTCAGTCCTCGCCTGGCCAAGCCCTGTGCACCTCTGGGTCTTGTTCTCCCTGCTCCCGCGGCCTGGAATGCTCCTGCCCCAGCTTTTCACTTGAGATCTCAGCTCAAAAGGTCAGCTCCTCGAGTCCTGTCCTGACCATCCCATCCGAAGTGCACAAGACGGCTCCCCGTTACTCTCTGTCCCAGAGCCCTATTTCTTCCTTCACAGCATTTAAATCATCCCACTGATTTACTGGTTCATGTTTTTACTATCTACTTCTCCTGCTAGAACGTGAGCTCCATGAGAGAGATACCTGTCTCCTTCCCTGCCACCTCCAGTGTCTAATGCAGGGTCTGGCTGAGAGTAGGTGCTAGGTATTTATTCAAAGCCGAATGTGGAAATGTCTGAAGACTCCCACAGATGGGGCTCCTATTTTTTCCCATGACCTATTGCACATTCCTCTTAACCACTAAATAACAACAAGCTGCAGAACATGACACTGGAAGGCAGGAGACCCGGGTTCCAGGTCACTTCCATATGTGGCCCCTCATGAAACACAACGTAACAACATCAAAGATCCAGGCAAGACGCCAAAATAAGGAAAACAGCCTGTATTTGCCTTAGAGAAAGTCAGAGAAGGAGACAGCCCGGTGACTGAAGAGGCCAGGGTAGCCTTTAGCGGTCCAGAACATAGTCCTGGGCAAATGTCAGCGGTGTGACGATGCAGCATGCCAGGGAAGGATGGTGTTTCCTGAACTGGCATGAGGCTAACCAGGCGCCCTCTGACTTGGAGCTCAGGTCAGAGCCTTGAAATGGCCACTAGGGGGAGGGGGAGGGAATGTGATGGAGAAGGACTTGAGCACGATCAGCTTGCAAATGGGGGCAGCGGAAAGACCACTGGATTAGGAGTCAGAGTGGGGACACGGGAGAGGAAAGATGCACTAACTGAGCCCCTCCTCTCCTGAAGGGTCTGCGCTATGCAGTCTCCCCACATTACCTCATTCAGTCCTCATAATCACCCCCCACCCCGCCATGGAGGTAGTCATATTCTCATTGAGAAGCTGAGGCTTACACAGTCTACTTTACTTCTCTGAATTTCAGGTTGCTTATCTGTAAAATGAAAATATAATATAATATAATATAATATAATATAATATAATATAATATATATAAATGATATAATATAGAATAAATGAAACCCACTTCACAGGTCTTGTGTGAGAATGCAGTATCATATGGTGTAGCTTACCTATACCATGCCAGGGCTTTATAAATTTTACTGTTATTATTAATATTACTAACCACTTACAATATTTTTTTTAAAGTTTAAATTTATTTATTTATTTATTTATTTTTAGAGAGGTAAGGGAGGGAGGAAGAGAGAGAGAGAGAGAGAAAAACATCAATGTGCGGTTGCTGGGGGCCATGGCCTGCAACCCAGGTATGTGGCCTGACTGGGAATTGAACCTGCAACACTTTGGCTCACAGCCTGTGCTCAATCCACTGAGCTACGCCAGCCAGGGCTCACTTACAATATTAATAACTAGCATATGCAAGGTCACACAGCTTGTGAATGTTGTGGGTGAGACGTAAACATAGGGTGGTGTTTTCACCATGCTGGGCTGCCCTGACAGACCAAGATTTGAAACAAAGACCTGCCAGTGATTAGCTGCACAACCTTCTACAAACTACCACAGCTTCCACGAGCCATGCTCTCTTACTTGGAATACAGGGGCCAAGAACTCCACCCTACTGGGCCCGCAGAAAGGCCAGAGGAGAAAATAACCAGTGAACATGAATCCACATCGTGTGTGAGGATGGCACCATGAACAGGGACAAGTGTCTTCAGGTTGGCGCGATTCAAGTATGCTAGATGGTGGCGTATGAAGCCAGAGTCAGGCCTGGAGTGCCAAGGGTTTTGCAGGGAATAGACGGCTTTCAGTCTATAGTGGTCATGTTAGCTCCATCCGAAGGCTGATCTGTATCTTGTTAATGTCCCCCTGGAAAACTAAAGAAGTGTAAACCTCCTAAGACGTCAGAAATACGCTTCAAGGTTTTATCCAACATATTTGGGAAATAACTCCTCATGAAATCAGCTTTAGGAAAGGGCTGGCATGAGAAAGGGGCATAGCCAGAATTCTAACGGGGTCAGATTGCAAGCCACACACCACCCTCGGCACCTGAGAGGATTTCTCTGTAATGGGGACTGAGTTCTTTGGGGAAACTTAAGCCGGGTGGGCTAACTGCTTGCCGAGCGGGTGTCTCCTCCTCGGGCAGAAACAGGACAGTGTGTCCCAGCCCACCCCAGGCTGCCAGCAAGCTGACACATGGCCTGCATTTGTGCCCGGGGAGCAATGACGGCGCTGCCTGAGCAGAACCGCGGACTCAGGCCCAGCGCACATGTCACAGAGCTGACAGCTGATCAGAGGCAGCTGATCAGAGGCCCCAGAGGCTTCTCCCCTTCTTGCCTCCTAAGGTGCTGGCTGCTAAGCTTCACTCACCAAACCCACATACACAGAGCTCTGCGAGGTATTTCTGAGCCTGGTTTTGCAGACCAACAGAAGGAGGTTCAGAGAACAACTCGCCCAAGTCACACTGTTAGAAGAGGTGGAGCTGAGATTTAGCCGAGGTCCTTCTGACTTCAAGGACACTTCAGTTCTTGACAGACTTGCCTAAGCAACTAACTTTTTAAAATAAAAGGCAAAACCAAGAATCAGAGAATCCTAGAGATGTAATTCTCAGTCCACTCCCCGAACTCCCCAGAAGGGGTTTCTCTGTTCACGTGACACATGGTCACCCCTACAGGAGCACCGTCCCTAACAGAGGCTCACCATCTGTTCCACTTGTAAGAGGTTCTTTGGTCCTCGGACACAGGGAATGCCAGCTTCCCTTGAGCACCAAAATCCACATAAATTTCCCCCTTTCTCTCTGCAGTGCGTGTTAAATATACCAGAGGACATTTAAAAGAATACCGTGCTAACCTTCACAATGATAACCACTGGCCTGAATTCACATGGCTCGCGTGTTTAGATTTTCACAGGCGAACATGTTCTTAGAGCATGTATCTCTCCCACATGTGTATCCACAGATCCATTGCATGGTCCCGGGGCTGGATGAGCCACTCCTCTGCCCACACCCCTCCCTGACCTCAGTGCACCCTCCTCGGCCACACCACAGGAGGACACAGGCCTGCTCTGCCATTTGTCTCACCCTCACCTGACACAAAGATGCTCTCAGACAACCAACCAGAACACCTGGTACAGGGTCAGGCTGGGAGATGGGAGGTGGGGGCTCAGAATGCCCAGCTAAGCCCCATTCAAAGACAAGAACCAGCACTGTTACTGATCCTCTACAGTTGCCATCTAGGGAGACTACAAAAGAGGGCGCCCAGTGACAGCCCTGGGGGTCACAGCTGCAGAGGGAGCTCCTGAAACACCGACCCTCTGAACTCAAGGACATGCCCCCTGGATAAAGTCAGCAGTCAGCACCCTGGAGATTTAGCATTCAGAGAAAGGGCAGCATCTTGCTTATTTTATTTTTTATTTTTCATTTTTATTTATTGATTTTAGAGAGAGAGGATGAGGGGAAGCAGGAGATAGAAACATTGATTTGTTGTTCCACCCATCTATGCATTCTTGTACGTGCCCTGGTCAGGGATCAGACCTGCAACCTTGGTGTATTGGGACGATGCTCTAACCACCTGAGCTACGTGTCCAGGGCCTGTTTAATTTCTTTGTGATCATCAGAACACAAAGCAATGCCAGATGGGTTCTAGGGATGTCACTTCCCAAAGAACCAGGGGTCCTTTCTCTCTGACTTGGCATTGCACCTGCCACCTTGTAGATATATACTAATAGCAAATATTTTAATTAGTAAGTGAATAATGAAATGAATAAAAGGACACATATCAAACACAAATATCTCACCCACAGAGTTGGGAAAAAACACTCAAACCACAAGCATCAGCACTGGAATTACTTCCTCTGAAGAAGCACTCTCTCTCCCCAGACTGTTCACACCCCTCTCCTTAGGCTGAATTTTCTCATGGCATCCTTTTCAGAATATTCTGGTAAGTAAACAGAACCACAGGGGGTGGGAAGCAAACCATGAGTCCTCAGACCAATTGGACTAAACCACCCAACTCCCAGAGAGGCTGGATCTGGCTCAGACTGCCCAAAGGGATTCCAAGGCCTTTGTCCTACTGTTACAGGTGGCCTACACCCTGGGCATGGGGTGCCTGCCCTTGGCTGTCTAAAAGGCATCTCAACCAAGTGCAGTGTGTCCAAATTCAGATCAAGATCTTTCTACTGAAACCTGGTCTTTTCCCACTTTTTTCCCCTTCTTCTTCCTTTTTTCTTTCAGCTTAGAATGGCAGGGCCATGATCCACTCATGCATCCAGAAACCTGGAGGTTGTCCTTCCTACTTTCTCCTTCCTCACAGCTATATTTAACCCATCATCAAGTCCTGCCAATTTTATCTCCTAAATATCTCAAAGCTCCTCTTCCTTCCTGTCTCTGCTGTCATTACTCTAAGCCTCCCCAGCATTGTTTCTTACTGAGACTAATGCAAAAGCTTCTTCTTGACTGGTTTCCCCACACACACTGTTGCACCCTCCAACCCATTCTCAAGACGGCTGCCAAAGAGGTCTCTTGTAAGTACCAAATTGGTCACATCACTCTCTGTGCATACAACATACACATAATATCAGTCTTTGCTCCAAACCCTCCAATGGCCCACATGCTCTTAGAATAAAGAGAAACAAAAATCCTTATCAAGGCCGACAGGGCCCTGATCTCTCTCTCCAGCCTCTTGTCTTCCCCAGTCTTGCACTCCAGTCATACTGAGCCTCTCAGTTCTCTGAAAGCACTGAGCTACCACTTACGTTGGGGGCCACATTGGTCCAAGTACCTAGGAAGCTTTTCCTCAACCTCATCCACTCCCTTACTTAATGCTCCTAATGATCCTTCAGATCTCAGCTCAGACGTCACTTCCTCAGCAAAGCTATCCCTGATGAGCTGAAATAGATCAGAACCCCTATTATATGATCTCATGGCAACTTGTTCCTTTCTTTCATACTATTTATCCTAATTTGTAATTTTACATTTATTGCAATTTTTCCAGTAGTGTCAGACTCCCCCCGCCGCAAGAGATTGTAAGCTATTGGGTTGGCCAATAAGTTCATGTTTTTTTTTTCCCATAAGATGGCTCTAATAGCACTTAGCTGTCTTTAACTTCATTTGAAACAATTTTGTTACACTGTATTGTGACAATCAGCTGTCACATCAGTGTGCATTTAAAAATAGATATCAAGATTGGTAAATTTTCGTGTGGCCATTTTACTATTGAAAGTGGAAGAAAATAAGCAACATTTTTGGCATATTATGCTTTATTATTTCAAGAAAGGTAAAAATGCAACTGAAATGCAAAAAGATTTGTGCAGTGTATGGAGAAGGTACGGTGACTGATTGAATGTGTCAAAGGTGGTTTGCAAAGTTTTGTGCTGGAGATTCCTCACTGGACGATGCTCCATGGTCAGGTAGACCAGTTGAAGCTGATAGCAATCACACTGAGACATTAATTGAGAACAATCAATGTTATACCACATGGAAGAGAGCCAACATACTCAAAATATCCAAATCAATAAAGTTATTGGTGAAAATGAAAAATGTGTCTGTTATTTTACAGAAAAGACATAACGGACTTTTTGGCCCACCCGATACCTGAGGGCAGTGGTCATGTTGGTTTTATTGTCATTGTATCTCCAGCTTTTAGTGCCAGGGCTGACACACAGTAGGTAGTCAATAAAAATCCACTGAGTAAATAAATAAAATGCAGATCTTTCTGAGTTTATTGCAACCAATGCCCCCAGGTCCTTTTCTAACACCATTCCTGAGGTGCTCTTGAGTTTGTCTTGGGCTGCTTGGGACTGCTGATGTTTTGTCATCTCTCCTCCTCCCTCTAGTGTCCACTGTAGGGACCTCCCTTCCACAGGGGAAGAGATCCCGGCATTGCCATGTTGTCATCACAGTTACGTTTATGGGGATTTCACCTACCATGGAGTAGACACTGTGGGGTACCATGCCTGTGGTACTCATGTGGTCTTCCCAGTACTAGGAGGTATACGTTGCTTAACCCTATTTTGCTGATGGAAAAAACTGAGACTCAGAGAGGGTTTCCTCAAACTTGGTAGGGCCAGGTTTTGAATCGTGGTCTAACTCCAAAGTCTACAGTCTTAATTACAACTGTAGCCCTGGGAAAAGGGGCTAATAACACCCACTCGTGGTGATATCATGGGAACTCAAACACAGAGGCATCTGCCAGAGGACAGCTACTATTATTGCTGTGGCGCCAGAGACATTGTGGGAGGCTGGGGAGGGGAGGGGGGGACCACTTGCCGTTTTGCCCAGAAGAGAGCTAGTCTGGCTGCCCTTCTGGGCTGAAACAGCTGGGTTTGGTTGGAGAAAGAGACTTTCATGAAAAGCAGCATGCTGCGGCAGTTCCAGCACAGAACGTGTGGCGAGGGGAGGCGTTATGCCAACAAAACCGACCCAAAGGTCTCTGGCCCTGGGAACTCACCGTTCTGAATGAACTTGGGGTTCTCTCTGCAAACCCAGACATCAGGCCTGCAATGGTTCCTTGCATTTCCTTTGCTCCTTAGAGAACACAGTGCATCTGGAGTCTGAGTCTGAATTCCAATGCGCCAAGGGCTGAGCAAATAAGGATCCACCAAGGTGCCTGGGCCTCAGCCAGAGCCTCAGGGTCCAGGGAAGCCAGCACATGACAAAGGACCATGTGTGGCCTCTGTGTTAATCCATTCTTCTGAGACTCCCCTCCTCCTGTCACTCACCTCAGGCCTCAGAAAGAAGAGCAGCCAAAGCATTCAAATACTTTTACTCACATATTCTCAGATAGAAAGTTAATCCTTGCAACAGAGGTGAGCAACACGGCTTATTATCCTTATTTACAATCAAGGAAACTATAGTTTCAAGAGATTAAATGACTTGGGATAAATCGCTTCACAGTAAGAGGTGGAAGTGAAATTCAAATCCAGTTTTGCTAGGTTCCAAAATCTGTGTTCTCTCCATTTATCACATCGGAAGATTTACAATGACTGAGTCTACAGGAAAACTTATGGAAATGACTTGGATGTGCACAGGTGGCATTGAGGCCATGCAAGCCCATTCACTCCCTGTGTGCTCGCTGGGCACTTCCGTGTGCCCAGCGCTGCTGGAGGCCAGGCATAGAGGTCGACGAGCTAGGGCCCCTGCTCTGGAGAGGTGCCCAGGCTAGTGAGAGGAGCTCTCTAGGGAAAATAGGATAAGAGAAAATCAGGACCCTGAACAAGAGAGAGAAGGCAAAGGATTCTAAAACATCAGAACCAAGGGGTTCTTGAAAGACAAATACTCAAAACTCGGCTGCATCACCTGGCACCTGGAATCACCTGGAGTATTATGAGAACTAAAAGCTTCCACCTCAATTCCCAGGTTCTACAGATATGCAGTTGGGCCCAGGAATCTGTACATTCACAATTATCCCCACGTAGTTCAACAGAACTGGTTCACAGACCAGTTGAGTGAAAGCACCCCCGGGCCACGCCCTTCACTTGCAGGCACGAGGGCGGAGGGGCAGAACAGGAAGGTGCCTGGTCCGAGGACACACAAGGGGTGATGCTTCAGGCTCAGGCTTCCAGCTCACCGCCAACTGACTTGCCTTTTTCAAAAATTCAGAATGATTTATTTGAAGCATTAAAAGTACACGTATCTTATGTACATGGATTAGTTAGTCCTTTACAGGCAATGTCATGGGCCGACTAGAAAATTATTTTCTACAAAAATACAGTGTATAAAAGAACAAAGGAGACTACAATTATATCGGAATACACAGAATGCATGTATGTTTTCCTAACCAAGATCAATTTTCTCACCCTCTCCTCCCCCTGACCACCTCCATCCCAGGGGATCTCTATAGAGCAGAAAACTTCATTAATTAATCAAGGACAGACAGTGCTTCAAGGTGCTGGGTCCAGAACTGTGACGGAGCGATGATCCCAGGGAAAAGCAACAGACCAGCAGGAACTACGGTAGCTGGCGACACCCTTGCTCTACCCACAGCATCTTCCTCCGCCCAGATGGAGACGTTCTGGTCACTGATAAAGTGCTAAGCCTCCTGCTGCCGACTCCCCTGCAGTCAGCTCAATCCCCCGTCCTCACCAGAACGGCAGGAATATCCTCTGTTCCTTCCAGCTTTAGATTCTTTCCACTGGCTAAATGTAGGAGACAGGCAAAGGCCAGAGGTACCCAGAGGCTCTGAGGCTTGCGGGGAGGTAGGCTCTTCTGCAGGCCCTCTGTGAGATCACTGGGGAGCACCTCGTTGGCCACCCTCACTGGGTTCCCTTCTCTGTCAGTGTCCCTGTGGCTTGCCTGCCTCTGCCTGAAAACTCTGAGAGCAAACGCTGCATGTTCTGCTTTAGCTTCTTCATGTCCACCACTGTGGCAGTGCTGGCAGAGTGAATTCCAGTTCTGTTGGCCTTCTAAGGCTCAGGGACCAGAGCTGTCCCTTCCTCTTCCACTCGCAGGCCACAGGCTCTGAGACTGGGAAGGAAGCCCAGAAGCAGTGATCAGAGAGGTAGGTCGGGGAGATGCAGGAGAACTCAGTGTCAGAGAGGATAAATGTAGAAAAGACTCCACGGAGGGCTCAGCAGCAGGGCTGAGTGCGGAGCAGCTGCTGGAGGCCTGGAGGCCAGGCTTGGGCCTTACAGACCAGCCCCCACCCACCCACCCACCCCACCCCAACCCTGGCTCTGTCCCTGATATACCGATATACCGGGCAGGTCATGGCCTTCTTTTAGTTGCATTTTCCCATCTGTAATTGAAGAAATTGAAGTAACTTGTGTCCAGGGTTCCCATCCAGATTCTGAAATATGGAATTTTCATTTTTGTTCTCCTCGGCATTAGATACAAATGACTAAGATTGACATTGTGACTCAATAAGAAGTGTTTATAATCCAGAATCACATATTCTGAAATCTTAGAGCTAGAAGAGGTTGATTAATCCAGTTCTCTCTTCCCACCCATTTGATGATAAGAAAACTAAGGCCCAAGGAGGGGCTGTAAGTTCTGTGAGAGCAAAAACTGTCTGTCTTGCTCTCTACTGCATGCCTGGTACGCTTTTTGAAATATCTGTTGAATGAATGAGTGAACAAATAAGCTCCCTGCAAGGTCGTGCAGCCTGGGGGCAGGGGAAATATCCTCACTCCTTGCCTAGAAGGAGGGAGCAGGATAAGGCAGAAGCCGCAGGCTGCTTCTGGCCCCCGTAGGTATGGCGCTCTCCAGCTGGAGCGCCAGAACACAGCCAGGAACAAATTCTCAAGGCTGGTGGTGCCAGCGGCGGTTGGCCACAAAGTGGGCTTCTGCTGGAGTCCTCTGTGCTTTGCATAATGAATCACACAACGTCAATTACTGCCTCCGGTTAACAAGCCCGTGTCTGCCTGTGCATCACCAATGAGAGCCCTGTAATTTGCCCAGATCTGCAGTTAATACGTGGCAAGGCAAGAGGGACAGAGGATTTCGAGACACTCCAGGCCCAGGGAAATCAGGTGACCAGTTGGTTTTAGGCAACTACTGGCCTCGATGATTAGGCAGCAGTAGGGATCCACTTTCTCCTCTCTGCGGAAGAGGTCTGTCCTGTCAGGTCCTGTCCTGGAAGGAGTGCATTGTCAGGCTCAGACAAATCCAGCAGGAGAGAGCCATCACTGTGCTGTTTGCTCTGAAGTATCGAGCAACGTGGGGCAGGGATAGAGTGGACTTAAAAACCACCTGCTGCACGGTTTGATGGACTGCTGGGTCATCTGGTCCTTAGCTCTGGAGTCTCCCACAGAATCCAAAACGTGGCTGCACTAAACATGAGCTGTGTGGTCTTTGAGTAAGTCTCCTCTGTGCCTTGGTTTCCACATCTGCAAAATGGGGATAATAATACCTACTTTGCAGAGGTATTTGTAAGGATTATTCGAGATAATGCAGATCATGTACAATGCATGAGCCTCCTACCATGTTTGAGATATTTCCTGAAGGGATTCCCATCTCCCGAGGAAGACTGGGGCCAGGACCCTAGGCAAACCCAGACAAGAGCCTCCATATGTTAGATGTGCGTGTGTTTCCCCCTCAGGGGCCCCGCAGTGACGATTCCAGAGGCAGTCATGTGAGGATGTCAGAGCCGCCTTCACCTCCACCCATGCTGCGGAGCGAAGTGAGCAAGCCTCCTAGTGCGAGGGGAGGCTGCTCATTTCTCCAGCAGCACCGCTGCAGCCCCTGACCTACTTTCTTACTAAAAATAGCCCCTCTTAGGTCACTGCCGCAAATTGAATTCCACTGCTTCCCTGCACCGGGTAAGCAGGTGGGTGGGCGTCAGAACACATTTGGGGAGCAGGCGCCTCCGCCTATGTGGCGCCTGGCTGCCCAACCACCAAGCACGAGCAGAGGGCAGAGGGCTGCAGGGCCCACCCGACTCGAGGCAGGTCTGCACCTAGCAGAGCTGCCCCTGTTCCTGCTGGGATGCCTTTTGGTGGGGGGTGGGGGGAGTGGGAGAGGTGTCCGTGAGGGAGACTCTAGTTCCTGGGCTCTGAAGTCTGCTAGAACTGAATTCAGATATGAGCTCCACTGCTTTCTTTGTTTTCAACTTGGGCAAGACACTTAACTTTTCTTTGCCTTACTTTTCTCATCTGTAAAATGGAGACAATAAAACTGACCTTAAGGTATTGTAAAAATAAAATATGCTTTATGTAAAGCAGTCATTGGCATAGAATAGATCCTCCATAGTGAAGCTATTATGGTTATTCCCCTTTGTTGGGTCTGTTATTCCACGATGGCCTCCTGCTAAAAGCCTTCCAGGTAGGGGTAGCAAGGGACAGGTGACCACTCCCAGAACCAGAAAGATTTTAAGCTGGAAGTGCCTTGCAGTTACTAAAAACAAGGGTTCCTACACAGGGCTAAGCAACACAATAACCAAGGTGGCTTGTTACCAGTGCTGATTCCAGGTCCTTGCCTTGGAGACTGGGAATCAAGAAGCCTGTCTCAGGGCGTGGGGATCTGCATTTACATAAGCTCTCCATGCGATTCTCCTGCACTGCCCGGTTTGAGAACCTCTGAGTTAGTCCAGTCACCCCCTAACAGAGATGATGGAGCTCCTTCTCGAGGTCAGGACTGGAAGGACAGTAGGTGTTCACCTGCCGGGCAAGGAAGGGAAGGGCGTTTCAGGAGGGATGAACAAGACTTATAAAAGCAGATAAGGGAGAAGGGTGTTAGTTAGAAAATGTCCTAAGGTCACCATACACGGTAAACAGGGGTGGCACAGGGGTAGCATGTGTGAACCAGATTGCAAAGGGTCTTTGATGATGACGACAATGTTGCCTACCTCAGAAAGTGTCATTTTTCCCAGTATTTTTTAAATATATGCCTTTTTGTTTTCATTTTTATATGTCCGCTGCAACTTAGTCAAGCAGATGGGCCATAATTTATCTAATCCCAATTGTTGGACATTGAAGCAGCATCTACTTTTACTAAATTATAAAAACACCACAATGGACATCTTTAACCATAAAGCTTTTCTAAAGATCTTTGCTCAGGAGACAATTCCAGGATCTAAATTAATAAATGAAAGTGAACACATATCCTCAAAGCTCTTGACGAACAGTTCCAAAGGCTATCTATAAGAGACTGGACTGTTTTTATGAATGAAGAGGCAAGGCCCAAAGAGGCTGCAGGTCTTGTCCAGGCCACACTGCTGGAGGGGGTGCGACCAAGGGTGACATCTCCCTCTCCTGACTCCAGGTCCAGGTCTTCCTTCCACCTCACACCGCCTTCCTACAGACCAAGGCTGAGGGCAACAGGCCCATTCAGCCAGCACCTCCGTTCACTTCTAACTAAGAATTTTAGCTTAGCAATGTACACGGGTAGGAGATGAGAATAATATGTGTATGTCTACCTGTACGTGTGAAGCTCTACCTATGAACCTATGTTTCCAACATTATCATGTCTGCTCCCCAATGATTATAATTTCCGGTCCAGCCACGCCAAGCATGTCTTACACTGTTATCCCTCCACACCTCTGATCCTGCATACAATGTCTCCTGTTCTCCGATTCAAATTCTATGCCTGTTTTAAAAAGACAAACCTGCATGATCCAAACAGCATTTTCAGACTGTGGGCATTTACTATCAATAACATCCATATGTGATACTTATTTTATTGTTTTGCAGCATCTCTTGTATAAATGTAAAATTATATAAGCTTACTGAGAGAATACAAGTTTGTTTCAGGCCTCTGTTATTAGAGAAAAAAAAAATGACAGCCACCCCCAGTCCCCCTCCTAAAGCTAATAAGAATAGATTTACTTCAAAAAGACACTTCTAGAGTTTGATGGGCCCCGCACAGGTCACTCCAGCCCCCGGTACCATCCGTATCACAGGAGGGAACACCGCGGTAGGCTGGAAAGAGTGCTGGACCAGGAGACAGAATAAGCTTCCATGTGCTGGGGACCTACTCTGACCAGGCACCATGCAAGTTGCTTTGCATATATTATTTAGAATGATCTTAAATAATCCCAGCAAGGGAAATGTTATTCTCCCCATTTTATAGAGGAGAAATGTTGTGATCTGAGAGACTGAGTGACTTGCTCAAAATCAACACCATTAATAAGTGTCAAAACCAAGACTTTTAAACTCAGGTATATCTGACTCAGAAACGAATTTTTTGCTGCTTTAGTACGCTGTCTCAAAGCTGAAGCTGTCCTACTTCAGGCATACCATGAGAAGGCAGGGTTCTTTGGAACAGACAATAATGCTGGGAACTATAGAAGATAGCAGGAAAAGAGAAAGACCAAATATGAGAGGGATTAACTCCATAAAAGAGGCCACAGGCATGAGTCTACAGGAGCTTGAGCAGGGCTGCGGAGGACAGGATACTGTGGACACTGCTCATTCATAGCGTCGCCAGGAGTCAGAGCTGACTCAACAGTACGTAATACATACACACAGTCTCAGCAAATGTCATTTCAGCTCTCACTCTGCTATTAGCAAGCTATATGATCCCCAAGGAGGCACTCATGCTGTCTGAGTCCTAGCCTTCTCACCTGAGAGCTGGGGATAATTCTCTCCCCATCCCACCCCTCACTCCCAACACACACACACACACACACACACACACACACACACACAGCTATGCCATGATTAAATGATACAATGAGCATAAGAGACCCAAATGGACATACAGATTGTTATTAGAGTCCTGAACATCACAGCTAGTCATTCCAATGATGACTAGAGACCCTACCAATATCCCCTGTCACTTCAGAAAGATTTAATTACGCTCACAAGACAGCCCCTTCTAATAACAAAACGTGAATGGCTGCAATGCATTCCATAATAACCCTCAGCAAGACCAGAAACCAAGAGGTTAATACTCGAAGCAAAATGCATTAACCAAACACTGCATTCCCGGGGCACTCTGGGGAATCATGGTTCCTCCATGGCTCCTCCAGCCCCATCACTGATGGTTATAAGTGCACACTGCACACCAGCAGCCTATTGCTAGAAAGCAGGATTCAGCACAAGGGAGGCTGGGCTCAGACTCCACCACAAGGGGTCAGAGATTAATGGGTTTGGGGCAGTTACTCCAGTTTTCCAGAGACTTCTGGTGAAATGTCAGGAGCCCTGGCTTACAGCTCAGATTCTGCTGCTGACCTTCCATCTCAGCTGCCACTACTTAATTCAGGTCCCCATCACTCCCAGCCCTTGAGGTAGTGCTCTGGTTTCTCTACTGGTCTCTCTGCTTCTGGACTTCCTCTCCTTCCACTCAGCCTATCCCCAGAATGATTTTCTTAAAATACACATTGAACCATGTGATGGTCGCTTTTTCATGCCAATTCATACCCAATTAGTCAATCAAACACTAGGTGTTGCTGTGAAAGTATTTTTAAAAATATGTTTATTGATTTTAGAGAAAGAAGAAGGGAGAGAGAAACACCAATGTGAGAGAGAAACATTGATTGGTTGCCTCCTGTATGCAGCCCAACTAGGAATCAAACCTGCAACTCAGGTATGTGCCTTGTCTGGGAATCAAACCCCCAACCTTTTGGTGCATGGGATAACGCTCCAACCAACTGAGCCACCAGGTAGGGAGCTGTGAAGGTATTTTGTAGATGTGATTGTCATCTACAATCAGTTGACTTTATGTAAAGATGATTATTCTGGATAATCTCAGTGGGTCTGATCCAATGAGTTGAAAGGCCTCAAGAAGAAAAATGGGGTTCTTCTGAGGAAAAAGTTTCTGCCTATCGACTGTAACATCAGCCTGCCCTTCCTGATGATTTGCCCCATCGATTTCAGACTTGCCTAGCCATCCTCCATCCTTGTATAAGCCGATGCTTTGCATTAAATCTCTTAATACAGGGTCTGGCACAAATAATGCCCCCTTTTTATCACAAAATCTTTTATTATAAAATCATACACATGTCATTCTTTAACATAACAATATGTTGTTATTCAAGCACACCCTATGACATTTCAGGTGAAATGCTCAAATTAGAACTATAAATCACTACGCCCATATTATAACCCTATCAACCACACTCCAGCGGGCCTTCCTTCTGCCGGACCCTGGGTATGTCTCCCGCACAGTCGTTTCTCTGGTTGAACCCAGGATGATATCCTCTGCCTCTGAAACAAAATTATCGTTTTGATAGAACCTATTAGCCTGGTAAAAAAATTGATGGCCAGGTCATCCGAGGTCTGGCAAGGATGTGGAGCTACACAAATCTGCACGCACTGCCAGTGCCATGTGTCAGGCATTAAGCTGGGTCCTTTATACACATTATCCCATTCAATCGTCTCTGAGTATTCTCATTCTCCTTGTCCACACAGGAACACTGAGGCTCAGGGAGGCCGTGATTCACTCCGAGCAACGGAGCCAGAAAATGACAGAGCTGAGATGTGAACCCCAGCCAGGTTTCTTTCACGGACTTGGTGTCCCCCCACCCCAGATCACATCAAATTTATTGGAGAGTTACAACAAAACAATATTAAATCTATGATATTCCAGCTCGTTTTTTATGGAAAATTGTTATCTTTCTTTTATAAGTGTGTTTGAGTTTTTACAACATCACGAAGCCTCTATAAAGGTTGAGGCAAGGTTGAGGGCGGGAGACCAGATTATTATCTTTGCTTTTATAGTTGTGCAATTAGAGCAAGCGAACTACTTGGAGTCACAAAATTTAGAAGAGATGGTGGTTTATGGAGAGGGACGCCAGACCGGAGCTGTGGCCCTTAATAGAGGGATGGAGCATTGGCAACTGAGCAGGGAGGGAGCTGGGGAATAAACACCTGACTCTTTTCCAGTCCTCAGATCTCCTGCTGTACCAGAAGCCGGGGGACCGGGGGGACAGCAGGGTGGAAAAGGGTGGGGGCACACCTGGAGGGCCACGTCCCTTGACTTTCCCTAAAAATAATAAAAAAAGTAAAAACATGTCCAAGAGAAAAGGAAGCTAAGAACATTTGATGATTAAGCCCAGGAGATTTAATATACAACTAATGTTAGTCCCAGAAAGACAAAAATAAGAAAAATAATTATCAAAGAAATTGTTATCAAGAAAAATGTCCAGAATTGAAGGGCATAGCCTCTGGATTGAGAAGGCTCAGTGAAGTATTGTACCAGGACAGTGAATAAAAAAGACCTGCACCAAGGCACATCATCACAAAATTCCAAAACACTGATGATAAAGAGAAGTTCCTAGAAGTTTCAAAGAGGGAAAATAACCTGATCACAAAGGAATGGGAATTAGAAAAAAATCCAGCAGACTTTTCAATAGTAACACTAGAAGCCAGAGGACAATGGAAAAATACCTCCAATAATCAGAAGGAACAGGATTTCCAACTTGGAATCCTACACACAGCTAAACTACTAAGTGTGAAAACAGTAAACATATTTTCAGGAAGTCAAGGAATCAAAAAATGTTATCTCCAACTAAACTTTGTCAGGAAGCTACTAGAACAGGTGTTCCATCAAAATGAGAGATTAACCACAAGGAGGAAGGTGGGGAGCAGATGAAATGGTGAAGAGCAATCACAGGATGATGGCCGTGCAGGCTAGAGTAAGGGTAGACGCTCTGCTCCAAGGCACACCACCAGGCAATACGTGAGAGCAGGGGCCATTCCTCACAGCCTTCACCACCCCTCCCTGAGGCCCAGATTTGTGTGGGGCACAAAGGAAGAATGTTTTCATTAATACACACCTGGGGTTGACTTAAGAATAAAGGAGCAAGAGAGATGCCAAAGCGGGGCATATGGGAAGCAAGAGGAAACACCAGAAAGAGCACTGAAGTGAGTCAGAAACAGAGCTGCAGAGCACCTACTCTGTGCCAAGAGCTTTTCCATAAACCACAAAATTCATTCCAACGACAACTACTCACAGAAGCTATTATTATCTCAATCCTTACAGATGAGGAACTCGCAGGCTCAGACAGGGTAGCAGCCTTGCCCACAGTCATACAAATACTAAGCAGCAGAGCTGGTACTGGAACCCATGACTTCCTAATTCTGAGGCCTCAGAATTACTCTGTGTTATGCTACTTGGGCAAATCATGCAACCTTTCTGAGATTCCATTCCTCTTCTGTACAACAGTGACTGTACTTGCCCTGAGAACTCCAGAGTTACTGTGAGAATGGAAGGAGATGGATGGGTAGAAGTGCCTTGCGCACTAGGAAGCAGTGTGCACACACAAGAGGCTACTGGCATGTGCAACATGCCACACTGGGTCTATACTGCGGAGCTTCACAACCAAGTTTGGCCTCTTGGCTGCCATGGGAAGAGGGAGGGACTGGCCTGGGCTGGGCCCATAGCTGTACCTAGGACCAGGCAGAGGCCAGGCCAAGGTGTCTGATGGGGATTCTGGAGCCGCAGTGCCTGGTCAGAGCAAGCAGACCTCCAGTGTGCTGAGGGCCAAAAGGTCAGCAGCATCTTTCTTGTCTCAAACTGAAAAGCACTAACTTAGTGAATTAATATCTTACCAAGTGACAGTCCTCCCAGATTCCTCTACTGAGCAGCCACTAGCTTCTGAAAACAGATCAGATCAAGTCATTGTCTACTTTAAAACATTTCTTGGTCCTTACTACCCTACAGGATGAAGTCCCAGCTCCTTATCCTGGCATTCTCGGCCTTCAGGACATGGCCCCAGGCACCCCTGCAGCCTCACCTCCTACCGCTCTCTGCTCCTCTCCCAATCCATCCTCCCATCCCCCCAACTTGCCAGTCCTCCTCCATGCCTTTGTTCATGTTGTTATCATTGCCTGGAATGCCTGTCTCTTCCTGCTGCTCATCCTTTCAGACCCACCTCAGTCACCTCTTTTGAAGAGCATTCCCTAATCCCGTGGTAGGGGAAAGGCCCGAGTTTATGGATGAACGAAACACTATCTCAGAAAGTGTCAAAGCTGCTTGAGACCTCAATGACTGCCTTAAACAATTCTCTGATTTTATCCAAAAAGAAAAGGAGGCCCAGAGAAGGAAACTGGTCTGCCCAAGGTGGCAGCTGCTAGTCTTGCACTCAGGTCCTTCAGCCCAGGGCCCTTTCTACAACCTAGTAAAGCCTCTTAATGAAGGAATAAATTCATGAATGGCCAAATGGGGAGAGAATATTGCTGAAACCCTGCACAGAGAGCACACTTTAGACTAAACAGTCACAGCTGTTCTGCATTTAAGGGCATTAGGTGCACCCAGGAGGAACAGGAGGTCCACAGAGAGGAGAGACGGCAGAGATGGCAGCCATTGAGTAAGTGGTATTTAAGGCCCACCCAACCTGAGGCCTGCGGGTGCTTGGGGGCAACACCGTGAATCTAGGGGAGACACCATGGTGCCACCCAGGCTCAGGACGCTCGCTCCTACGGAATAACAGAGTAGGCTCATGGGACTGACTATGTGGTCGCTGTCAAAGCTGCCCTATCTGCACATGGTCCCCTAGGTGCTATGCTTTGTGGAGAGACTGGGATGGGGCTGGCCTCTGACCCCCCAGGTAAGTACTATTAGTACTAGCTCTGCTGTTGGTCTTTCCAGTCTTCTGAAGTCACTGCAGGCTATAAGCTCAGGTGATGCTGCTTGATATACTAATTAAGCCAAAGCCCAACCTGTGCAGGGAGGCAGTACGATGCAAACCTCAGAGCCAGCTGCTGTTAGTCTGAATCCTGGGATCCAGCTCTTTGAGTTTCCGGTTTCCCATTGAGAAAACAGGGACAATTATCCATACACTTCTACCTGGCATGGTGACAATTAAGTGAAATGACATAGGCAAAATTTTCAGGTTGGTGTTAGTACTTAGTAGGTACCCAACTACTGTCAGTTCTCTTTTATTCTGTAAAAAGGCATTATCTTTTTTTAAAAAACCTTTTATCTTCTGTAATTGTCAACGAAAGTGTCTTGCTAAATAACCCATCACAGACCCACACTGACACACAATAAAGTCACTGTCCCTCAGCATGCCATGGGAGACTGGCCCGGCTGACCCTCAGCTGTCATGCCGGTTGACCATTTGTCCCTCAACCATGATTCACATTAAAACCTTCCTCCTTCTTAAAAAAAAATTTTATTTATTTATTTTTAGAAACAGCGGAAGGGAGGGAGAAAAAGGGGGAGAGAAATATCAATGTGTGGTTGCCTCTTGCATGCACCCTACCAGGGCCCTGGCCCACAACCTAGGCATGGGCCCTGACCAGGAATCGAACCGGCGACCCTTTGGTTCACAGGCCACACTCAATCCACTGAGCTACACCAGCCAGGGCAAAACATTCCTTCTTTTTGTCCATGTTGATCCCTCAGCACAGAATTGTCTTTACCCTTCCTCCACTCAGGAACCACCTCTTTCACCAGGATTTCCAAAATTAATCATTCCTTCCTCTTCACTCTTTCTCCTAATTATTATCACTCTCTGCTTTGTAGTCATTCAGTCATTATTTATTAAGTGCATATTATGATCCAAGCTTAATTCAGACCCCTCTTTCCCATTAAATATTAGCGCCATGAGGTAACCAACAGTGGATTGCCATAGGCCTCCACAGCATCCAGAATGCTACATTATCAGCTGCCAGCAAGCTAAGGAGAGGGAAGGAGGCAAGTATTGTAAGATCCATGCAGTGTTTAACAAAGACGTGAAACACCTACTGCGTGCAAGGCAAGTGTAGACAGTTAATGGTCTATCAAGACGTACAACACAGTCTGTGAACACGAGGACAGACAAGCGGAAACATTCCTCAGATGGGGATGCTAAGGCCCTGAGGAAAAGAGCAACTGCCCAGAATCATACCCTCCGCAGAACTGCCTCACTCCAAAAGACTGAAAATACCCAGCAAGGAGGTGGCACAACTGGAACTGTCACACATCACTGGTGGGAGTGCAGACTGGTGCACTCTTTCTGAAAACTATTGAGCAGTGCCTACTAATGCTATACTTATGACCCGGATATCCTACCCTTAGTTACACACACAAGAGAAGTCAATGCATATATTCACCATAAGGCATGTATCAGAATGTTCACAGAGGTTCTAGTCACAACCCTAAACTGGAAACAAACCAAATGCCTGTCGGCAGTGAAATGGATAAGTTGTGGTGTGTTCACAGAGTGTAATATGACTGAGAAACAAGAAAGGACTATTGCCACACACAGAATGGAAGATTCTAATAGACACAATGTGTTGAACAAAAGAGTACACGCTGTATGAGCCCATTTATATGTATGACGTTCAAGCACAGGCGAAACTCATCTCCAGAGACAGGAGTCAGAATCCTGGCCACGTCTGGGGCAGGGCACTGACTGCGAAGGGTATGAGGTGGCCTTCAGGGCTAAAAACATCTGTGTCTTGTGCTGGATGGTGGTGTCTTAGGTGTGTACATCTGTAAAACCTCAGCAAACTGAACCTTTAAGATTTGTGCACTTTACTGTGTACACACACACACACACACACACAGTACTTCAATTTAAAAAGTAAAACAAACAAAACCACCCTAAGTAGTTGGTCACCTATCAGACTGGCAAAAATACAAAAGTTTGTTACCATTTTCTGCCAGGGGGACATTAGACATTAGAAGCAGGCACTCTTACATGGCTGGGGGAGTGAAAAACAGTATAATTCCTACGGATGACAATTTTGCAGTATCTTGCAAAATAAATACACTTAGTCTTTGATATAATAACTTCACTTCTAGAAATTTATACCACAACTGCTCTCTCCCACACCTGAAATAAAATATATGAGGTTATTCACTACATCATTACTTGTAATAGCAAAAGGCTCAAAATGACCTAAACGTCCATCAACAGGCACTAGTTAAACAAACCATGGCACACAGGTACCCTGGAACACTATGCAGCCATAGTAAAGAACTAGGGAGGCTTTTATACGGACATGGACAGATTTTCCAGATATGCATAAACTGCTGAAAGAAAGAAACCAGACACTAGAAAGCATGTACGGTAAAGTCCTGCCATGTATATAAAACGGGGGATAAAGGTGTATCTTAGTACTCACTCACATATGCAAAAAGAATCTAGAAGGATACAGAGGGAACTAACAATAGGCATCAGCTACACATGTGCTGGGAGGGTCTGGAGACACTGGGCAGGTGCAGGATATGGAAGGAGGCAGGTTTTACATTCTAAATCTTTCTGTGCTTTTTTAAAGTTTTGAATCGTGTACATGTGTTATTTTTAAAACTATATAAGTAAATTATTTTTTTTAAAGTAGTAAAGGACAATGGAGCGGGAGGAGAAGGATCCTAAAAGGTGGTTTTCCAAAACAGTGCCATCAGTTTCGTGATTTTTTCTGGTTACTATGCAGAGAACTGCTTAATCTGAAGCGAAATAGATCAGGCTGGATATACAGAAGAACTTGCCAACACAAA